>NC_064931.1:140988613-141605755 GCF_023897955.1 Schistocerca gregaria
ACTTCCACTCTCGCAAGTAGACGTTCAGTCAGGTGCTGGAAGGTTTCTTGGGAAACGGCAGCCCATCATTCAACGAGTGCTTCGCTGATGAGAGGTATCGATATCGGTCGGTGAGGCCTGGCACGAAGTCGGCGTTCCAAAACATCCCAAAAGTGTTCGATAGGATTCAGGTCGGGACTCTGTGCATGCCTATCCATTACAGGGACATTATTGTCGTGTAACCACTCCGCTACGGGCTGTGCATTATGAACAGGTGCTCAATCGTGTTGAAAGATGCAATCGCCATTCCCGAATTGCTCTTCAACAGTGGGAAGCAAGAAGGTGCTTAAAACATCAATTTAGGCCTGTGCTGTGATAGTGCTACGCAAAACACGACCACACCATGACACCACTTCCTCTGAATTTTACTGTTTGCACTACACACGCTGGCAGATAACGTTCACCGGGCATTCGCCATACCCACATCCTGCCATCAGATCGCCACATTGTGTACCGTAATTCGTCACTCCACACAACGATTTTCCACTGTTCAATCATCCAATGTTTACGCTCCTTACACCAAGCGAGGCGTCGTTTGGCATTAACTAGCGTTATGTGCGGCTTATGAGCAGCCACTCGACTATGAAATCCAAGTTTTCTCACCTCCCGCCTAACTGTTACAGTACTTGCAGTGGATCCTGATGCAGTTTGGAATTCCTGTGTGATGGTCAGGATAGGTGTGTGCCTATTACACATTACGACCCTCCTAACTGTCGGCGGTCTCTGTCAGTCAACAGACGAGGTTGGTCTGTACGCTTTTGTGCTGTACGTGTCCCTCCACATTTCCACTTCATTATCACATCGGAAACAGTGGAACTAGGGATGTTTAGGAGTGTGGAAATCTCGCGTACAGACATATGACGAAATTAACACCCAATCACCTGACCACATTCGATGTCCGTTAGTTCCGCGGAGCACCCCATTCTGCTCTCTCACGACGTCTAATGACTACTGAGGTCGCTGATATGGAGTACTTGGCAGTAGGTGGCAGCACAATGCACCTAATATGAAACACGTTTTTTGGGGTGTCCGGATACTTTTGATCAGATAGTGTAGTTGATTACAAACCGCCACGTTACACGCTAGATTTCGGAGACTTCCAGTTCCGGGGGGTTGTAACTTGCGTCAGCGAAGCGGGAAAGTCGACCGACTATTATGCATGGCACGTAACACCTCAACCGATGTTTCGAATAGAATAAAAAAACACCGAGGCATTACTTTTCAGCACACTCTCGTGTAACACTAACAGCGGATAGAACTTTCTTCTTCATCCCTATGATTCACAACCTATCAAATGACTGCGCGATTGGAGGCGGACGCATACTCATACCTTGTGGGAACTTGGCACGGCGGCCACGTTGCAACTCATGCTAGTGGCATTAATACACCTGCTGTTTTATCTCCGTGCCAACGAACCTCCTGCTACTGTCTGCCAATGTACGAGCGCGCCAAACACGCCTCTGCCTCGTGCTCTGCGAATCTAGTCCATACTAGAAGACTACTATGGAGGCAGGTCCCTGAACGGACGACAGTTTTAGTTAACTTTTGTGAAAACTAACACATTTAAGGATTAGTTATCGTCGAAGAAATTGATTTCCTTCCTAACGGGTGTCGGTAAGGCACCTATTTCTTAATTTAGCTCACGACGCACAAGTATCAGTGACGAGAAGCTAATTTACTCTATACGTCCTCGATACATAAATCATCAACTTGGAACGAATATATACTCAGCGATTACTGTTAGGAACAGTAATTTAAGTGCTTCAGAAAAAAATCTAAGGTATAACTACAAAACACTTTGAAGCTTAGTTTAAGTTTGTCCATTGTTGAAACAGAACGTAGAAAATACCTCCCCCGAATACAAAATAATATAACTATGACTATTATCAAAATTTTTAATTATATATTAAACAAATTCTGATCATGAGTAGAATTTTTTGTCCCTCATAACGAATGTCTCTTTTATAGAGCTGTAGCAATCTGAATTTGGGGAAGCCAAACAATTATTGTAGAATATTACACTAGTGTCGAGAGTGTTTTCATTCATAATGAATAAAATATTCTACCAAGAACCGACGGAACAGTTAATCAATGCAGTTAGTCTTTCTACAACTTGCTCATGTTACTCTGGTTTTTACCTAGATTACTCCTTTCCACTTTTCGAAACAGTGAGAAAAGTAACTTATGTGAAGAAGCAGGATCGCCTATTTAAAACTTAATTCTGCTGGAAAAATAATATTTAAGAGCATACGTGCTGTTAGTTTGTTAGAGACTCAACCGCTGAATGGGAAGCTGCTTTGTGGAAATGAGTAGTCTCTCCACCATTATTTTACGGAACGACTGAGGTTCAAATGAAATGTTCTTGTTTAAGTGTCTTACCTGTGCAATAGCTGCCTGCACCAGATTTGGAGGGAACATGTTTCTGGAACAAGAAGATCATTCTGTGAAGCTGGCGTATTACGAAAACCTTGTCCTTAAAAATAAGAAATGAATGCTTATGCTATTGTGTATGATAGCTGCTTTAAATATTTCTTACAGGAATAATATCAAAGCCTTTATATTCAAACGAAGATTGGCACTGTGTTGGTAGAACCAGTGGCCTAAGAAACGACAATACACACGTAATTACGTACTGTATCCCATGGCAAGGTGTCAAAACTGGAATACGATAATTTTTTACATTTTTGGTTTAGTGCGAAATGGAAATCCAGCGCTCATACAGCATTACCGAGAATAAAAAATGTGCTTTTATTTTACGGAGCACTGATTATGCTTTAATGTATCAGACTGATGTCTAACTGGTGATGTTATTTTTAAAGCCAGTAATTAGGCTATGAGTCTGGGTTGTTAAAGCATGAAATGGTTGGCAAATTTGCCCCGTTACACTGTCATAAGCACTATCTAATCGCAAACGTTTAAATACGTAAGAAGGAACACCAGTTCTGAGACATAATAAGAAAGTTGGCCTACTTTATGTTTCTGTATGTTATGTTGTTTCTTCTTAGCACAATGGTTCTGTCACTACAGTTTCAAGGCATCTTCGGACATAAACGACTGTGATATTTTCCCCGCTAGTAAAGTTTTGTTATCAGTGTCAGATTCGAAAAAAAGTCACCAGTTTCACAAGTATAATTTAAAATTTTGAAAATCCAGAGTGGGGAGTCACGGGGTGTCTTCTTTACTTTCTTCGAAGACTTAGAAGCAGTATTTACTGTTTGTAGTCCCAGAAATAGCCGGAACATCGAAGGTTTGCTGGTATTTCTTTGTCTTCAAGTATGAAGTTAGTGAGAGCCCACATATTTCCCATCAGAAACTGTCAGCCCTGCATGTTAACAGAAACTGGCAGGCGCGTGTTCCCGCAGTGCCTGCTTCCCGCAACACTTGCCATAGGAGTCGGCAAGCGCCAGGGCTCCTGCAGATGGTTGCTCTCATAAACGTTTCTTGTTCTACAAACGGCGGTACAAACAGCGAGGTCATTGGTTCCATCTGATGATGGAAGTATGGGGAAGCAAGTCGGCAGTGGCCTTTCAAAGGAACCATCCGGGAATTTGCCTGAAGCGGGAAATCACGGAAAACCTAAGTCAGGATGTCTGGACGCGGGTTTGAACCGTCGTCCTCCCGATTGCGAGTCCAGTGTGCTAACCACTGTGCCACCTCGCTCGGTGCTCGCGGGAGTAACGAGGTTCGTATTTCCCTAAGACATTTAGATCTACATTATGCGAGGGTTCTTCAAATCGCTTAAGAAAAATCCCTGTCAGGCACTATTTAATTTCATGATATAAATTCAATATTATTCATGAGCCTCTTCTCTTGCTTTAATGGGGCTAAATGAGAAAAGTGTGATTTTACTGCCTCTCTTAAGAAAAGCATCAGAAAATAACACGCTTGTAGTTAAGAATTTTGCATTTCTAGTCATTATTAGTCGAAGTCCAACAGCTGTTTCATTTGTCTTTCATTACTGTTGTCCACATTTATATGAAATGCATGCCTGTTGACTGAAATTCAATAGCGATCAGACGCACCAACCTTTGCCAACAACTCCAGTCATTTCTGTTTCTCCGAAACTGAAATCTCTCCTACTGTCTGAATTCTAACTCTTACGTTTACTTAGGAATTTCAGACTTTATCCCGAATAAGTAGATTTACTCGAGATATTTGACACACAAAAGTAAGAACTCAAACCTACTTCAAATAATCTGTAGTTTCGTTCACTTTATGTTGAAGCGGAAGAAGTCTGAGGCTTTGCCACTGCCAAAGAGGAAATAATTGCATGAATATCTGCTGCTTGTGAAAAGAAGGGTCGATGCAAGACTCAAATGTTGAGAAGTTCTCCATTAATATTACTGTTGTACCTCACGATGAGAGCAGAAGTTTAAACATATCCTGTGAACTGTCCGAAAGGCCAACTGAAGGCTGAAGATATTTGTTGTTTCTAAATTTCCCTTGCAAACCCGCTGGTCGTGAAGAGAGCATCGGAGAATAAATTGTTTGAGTACAAGCCCATATCTCCTGGAGACCTACCGTTCAGTGCTATAGGAATAAACACGTAAAACGATGTGATCAGCACTTCCATGTCGGCTGAGAGAAACAGCGACAGAAGTTTTGTGTGAGTATTGGAAACTTTACATTTGCAGTGAACAGAATATCAGCATTATATGGAACACTGTCGAAATAGCAACAGTTCTCAAAAGTAAAAATTGAGTTTTTTGCTTAATGATATGGAAAAATTCCTGATGGATAGCTATAACATGTACATAATCAAAAAATGAAACTGCGATTATGAAGTGCGGGGAAGGTGGACGTGTTGAATGGTTAAATCTGAAACTAGCACCACAGACTCTCGAGAAATGAATATACAAAGAAAGGAGATGCAAGATAAACATAGTATCAATAATCACTCAAGGTAAAATTGGTTTCTATAAAAAGAAGCAGCAGCAGCCAACATCCTAAAATACTGATCTTGAGATTAGAGAAAGATTAACAAGAAGCTGCTGTTGGCGAACATCTGTGTACGTGAGTTACAAATGAGCAATAAGGGAAGGTAGAAATAAAATAATTTTAAACCTTTGAAATTCGGACTCTCAGGCGAGTGTGTTGAAGATCAGATAAACTGATCAAGGTTGAAATAAAGACAATGTGCCACTAGTCAATGAGAAAAATGCCTAAAACAGATCATCTCCACTGAAAGAGACATACCTGTTGGGAACGTACATTGCCTGCCAAAAAAGGAAAGCACCCAGAAAGAGAGGAAGAAACTAAATGCAACTTCACAGGCTGAGAGGGTACCGGATGTTATTTCAGTGATTACAAAATCTATTCAAATTTACGTACAACAAGACAGTTTTAGAAAACTTATCGTTATGACGTAGCAATACATCTGTCTTGGATGCTTGCACTGATTTGGTTGGGTAGAGTGTCGTAAAAAGAGGTGCTCATTTCCTGGGTCAAGATGGCCCACAAATATTTTAACTGATCCTTGATGTTTGGATACTGACACTGGATCGACACTGGATGTCCAACCTGGTGTCTCATATGTTTTGCGGGGACACATCTGAGGATCTATCTGCCCAAAGGATTATCTCAGTAAAATGAAAACTGTTCATACAGCCCCGTTACACGAGTTGACGAGCAGTGACATGTTGAAAAATCACAAAAGGATACTGTCGCACGAAAGGTAACACATGAGGACTCAGTCGGAGCTCTGACAACACAGTTGTACGTCGCGAATATTGTATCTCAACCATCTGTAACATGAAGTCATACCATCTCTGTTGATCCATTGTGGGCGCGGGACAACGGCTGGTCAAATATTTAACAAGGAAAATTGCGAAGCAGCCGTATATTTGAGAAGTTATTTTATTTTCTCAACCAGTTTCGGTAATTCAATGTGGCATCTTCAGGCCCATATGCACCTCACATATAAACATTGAAACGTGTCTTGTTATGTATGAAATCACACCGTGGCCCAAGAAGTAACACCGTTGTGCCTCTCAAGACATTGGCAGAATGGCACCTCGCCGAAGATGGTCATTTCCAGTAATTCAGAACCACGATTCATCACTGAACACAATGCAATGCCAGTCATCAGCAGTTCATGCTTGTTTGTCACGTCACCGCTCCAAACGCAGCCGTTTGTGTTGTGTTTATTCTACCAGCCGGTCAAATGGAGACATACACTGAGGTCCCTTTCTAACTCAGTCAGGTGATGGTAACACAGAACCTCCGTGTCCTTCAGATTTCATTTGCCCCTCACAGTAATTCATCAATATCTGATGCTATTCATCCCCTACCAGACCTGGTAACGAGAATAAACATGAACAACATTAAGGTACTTCCATGGCCATACTGCACGTTACAGAGACTTGCCACTCTCAATCATTCACATTGCCGCAGATGGCGTGCACCATGACACACTGACATCGGACCAAGTTTTCTAGGTGCCTCACTTTTGTCAAACTGTGTGAGTCGTTCCTCCAAACTGTAGTTGAAGGACTGGCAGCAGTAAAGAATCACAGGGGCAGACCTAATGGCCAGTGACGTGGGTTGCAGTACTTATGCTGGACAGAGAAAGGACTGGCTGGCAAAACTTAGCGGTGGGTACCACAGCAGATGATTAACTCAGCAGCAGTCTGCTAACTAGTGGAGCAAAAATAGTCAATACTCATTGCTAAACCGTGTAACAGAAACGAAAGAGGATGCGGACCACCGTTAGAGGACGAGTCACCTGTGTGTAATGTGACTTTTGAGAATGTACTTTTCGTATGTAGCTTACCGGTGGACACTAGCTACATTATCATTGATTACAAGTGTCATAATTATTAGGACCACAGCAGTCTACTCTCGTTCTGTGGTTTAGGTTGTTTGGAATATATTTCTTCCAGCAGTATCGGGACTACTAGTGTACCGATGTTCCTATTTTAACCATTATTTACCTGTCACCTTCAACACGGCATAATTTTGTCTAAGGAAAATTTAGAGCCACATTACATATTGTCACCAAGATGTGTGCTCTCCAATATTACGTCGCTTGTATAACAACTTGCTTATGAATGTGTCCAGAACACAAAAAATAGATAAAATGTGTAGTAGCTCTATCTATACTGATCTTTACGCCTGATGCGATGTTCGTAACTCTTAATAGTGTGTCATAAAATCCGAGTTGCTCCACAATAGATGTAAGATTTGTCTGAGCTCATGGTGGAGACCCTAGCTCAACCTGCTGTAGCACTTAAGGGACAAACTTTCTTTTCCGTGACTGTGTTTAAAATGAAAATAGAAGACCCAAAGTAATCAGCAGCAAACTTCGAGATTTTTACGTAATATGTGTTTCGCAGTCTTTGCTCCATTAGGTGGAGGATCAGGTTTTAGCTGAGAGGCACCGGTCCCGGGAAACCAAGAGCGTCAAATAATCTAGAATATTTCATCCCTTTGTTTGCAGATGATTTTGGTAGATTAATAAGAAATATTTAGGAACTGATGTGACATACTAGCAATTCTGTACGTCCTTCTTGCGTACTTTTTCTTGATAGTACTGCATTTGGGCTTTGTACTTCACTGGCTGGTTCAAATGGCTCTGAGCACTATGGGACTCAACTGCTTAGGTCGTCAGTCCCCTAGAACTTAGAATCACTTAAACCTAACTAACCTAAGGACATCACACACATCCATGCCCGAGGCAGGATTCGAACCTGCGACCGTAGCAGTCGCACGGTTCCGGACTGCGCGCCTAGAACCGCGAGACCACCGCGGCCGGCTTGTACTTCACTGTTTACAAACTTTACGAGAGTTGTTACAAGTATTTATCGTCTCCTGGCTTAGGGTGATGATATACTTTTGTTTTCGTGTTGTGATGAACAAAGATTATATGAGAACGTAATCTTTCGCGACGGCGCTGTTGTATAAAACAGACTCGGACTTCTTGCCGCGTCAATTCAGGATAAAACATGGAGTTTTCGATGATTGGCTCCATCGTTTAAATTAAGAACAACTGACTGTCGAGTCTGGTGCCATGTGGTGGCCATATACAGTCCTGGGAAGACGAGGTATCAGATCTGTTTTCCGACCGCCTAAGCAGACAAAGGGGATGCTACGCCCTGTTAAGGACAGTCTCGGTCCCGGGGTCCCTGGGACTGACATTTCTTGTGAGTGCGGAAGCAGTTACATCGGCCAGTCCATCCGTATCGTTTCCGACCGTTGTGGAGAACGTAAGTGGGTATTAAAAATTGAGGACTTACGAAATTTATAGTTGCTGAACACAGCCTCACAAACAAACATAAATTACTGTTTGACGAAACAAAAGTTTTGCCCAAGGCTCCTACATACTGGGTTCTGTAACTAAAGAGGCTGTATAAATAAGAATTTTTGAGGAAAGTTTCAACCTTGGCAGTGAGTATAATCTTAGCGGCTCATGGAAGCGAGCTCTCAATCCAAACAAGAGCCAGAGATATTCGACGTAATGTTTAAGCTACTGCAGGACCTTTGACGCCACCAACGCAGACGTTGACACCATCTGCGACAGCATGACTTAACTACCGACCAATCAGAAGCCGTCATTGGGCTGTATAAGGCCAACAAAGCAGCAGTGTTGACAGCCAGTTGCTCCTGACGAAGGCGATAGAGGTTATCGTCGAACGCTCTAGATTTTACCCTGAATTAATACGGCAAGAAGTCCGAGAATCTTTTATACAACAGAGATTACAATAAAATTTTCATCATAGGATATTCTTCTCTATATACAGGGCTATTAAAAAAAAGGAACAAATTTCAGACATTTATTGCTTCCAAACTACAAAACATAGAAACACAATTCCAACGTACCTGGAAAGAGAATAGTTAAAATGTTTATGCATTCAATGTGAGCACCATGTGTTACACAACAAATATCAATACGGTGGGTCATTTCCTGCCATACACAAAGCAGCTGGCCTCTCGTTATCGAATTCATAGGATTAACGATCCGACGTCGCCTACTTGAGTGATACCATTCAGGGACGCTGGATTGGAAGAGGAGGAACAGAAGATGATCTTCATCGCCGGTGGTCTCCCGTGTCTCCAGACCTCAAACCTCCCGACTTTTATCTGTGGGATTACGTAAAATACTGCATTTTTATTCCTCTTTGCCTGACACTCTTTAAAGTCTTCGACATCACGTTGTTGCAGCTGTGAATTCGATAAAGTAAGACGGGCTACTTCGTGTGTGGCAGCAAATGTGTCACCATTTTCATATTTGGCGTGTAACACATGGTGCTCACATTGAATACATAAAAATTTGAATTTTTTCTTTCCAGGAACGTTGGAATTGTGTTACTATATTATGTAGTTTGGAAGCAATAAATATTTGAATTATGTTCCTTATTTCTGAATAGCAGTGCAATTTCCACATATTTATTCATAAATGAAATCTGTGACTGATTTATTTTACAAATGAGTTACATGGGTGACATATCTGAAGAATACACTTGAATACACTAAGCACAGATCTCATGTACAAATACCGGGTGATCAAAAAGTCAGTATAAATTTGAAAACATAATAAACCACGGAATAATGTAGATAGAGGGGTAAAAATTGACACACATGCTTGGAATGACATGGGGTTTTATTAGAGCCACCCCATATTTCTAGACGCGTGAAAGATCTCTTGCGCGCGTCGTTTGGTGGTGATCGTGTGCTCAGCCGCCACTTTCGTCATGCTTGGCCTCCGAGGTCCCCAGACCACAGTCCGTGCGATTATTGGCTTTGGGGTTACCTGACGTCGCAAGTGTATCGTGATCGACCGACATCTCTAGGGATGCTGAAAGACAACATCCGACGCCAATGCCTCCCAATAACTCCGGCCATGCTTTACAGTGCTGTTCACAACATTATTCCTCGACTACAGCTATTGTTGAGGAATGATGATGATCTTTACAGGAAATGCTCCATATGTCCACCATCTTTGCTTTGTCTTACTTTGTTATGCTAATTATTGCTATTCTGATCAGATGAAGCGCAATCTGTCGCACATTTTTGAACTTTTGCATTTTTTTAGTTCTAATAAAACCCCATGTCATTCCAAGCTTGTGTGTCAATTTGTACCTCTCTATCTACCTTATTCCGTGATTTATTCAGTTTTCAAATTAATACTGACTTTTTGATCACTCGGTATATAGGTATTATGTAGAAATGAGTAGAAAACAGTACACACTTATGTGTAACTTATAATCTCCGTACACCGTGAGACGAAACAGAATGTAACAACTCGGAAAGCCAGGAGACGCTAAGTTTCACGTAATGTTTGTAAACATTGAATACTTAAAGCTCCAATGCACAGCTGTCGTGGAAAGCACACACTGAACACTGCACGTACGCCACATCAGTTTCAAGTATTTCTTTAGTAACCCCCCAAAAGCACACTGCAATTAAAGTGGTAAATCGTTCTAGATATTTAGACATCGTCAAATTCCCGGGCTCAGTGGACCAGAACTAAAAACCTGATCTGCTATCTAATCTAGAAAACTCTCCAAAACGCTTCATAAATAAAAAACTAAGTTTAGTCACTTGTTATGTTGTTTTTATTTGTACGATTAATGCTTATTTTGGAAACAGTTAAGCACGGTGCTAGATAGAAAATGCACCTTTGTTGGTGAGACAACTGAAAGAAAACAGCCTTTGGTCACTGTTTTTAACGAATTAACCGGGTTTCAAAACTGCTAGGAGTGTTTCCTCAAAATTTAAATCAGAAAATGGTTTATAACATGGTCACAGAATTATGACTAAAAACGTATGCTACGGAGTAAGTACAGAATCATCGTGAAAGACTGGCAGTACTTATACAGGGTGTTACAAAAAGGTACGGCCAAACTTTCAGGAAACATTCCTCACACACAAAGAAGAAAATCTGTTATGTGGACATGTGTCTGGAAACGCTTACTTTCCATGTTAGAGCTCATTTTATTACTTCTCTTCAAATCACATTAATCATGGAATAGGAACACACAGCAACAGAACGTACCAGCGTGACTTCAAACACTTTGTTACAGGAAATGTTCAAAAAGTCCTCCGTTAGCGAGGATACATGCATCCACCCTCCGTCGCATAGAATCCCTGATGCGCTGATGGAGCCCTGGAGAATGGCGTATTGTATCACAGTCGTCCACAATACGAGCACGAAGAGTCTCTACATTTGGTACCGGGGTTGCGTACACAAGAGCTTTCAAATGCCCCCGTAAATGAAAGAGGATTGAGGTCAGGAGAGCGTGGAGGCCATGGAATTGGTCCGCCTCTACCAATCCATCGGTCACCGAATCTGTTGCTGAGAAGCGTACGAACACTTCGACTGAAATGTGCAGGAGCTCCACCGTGCATGAACCACATGTTGTGTCGTACTCGTAAAGGCACATGTTCTAGCAGCACAGGTAGAGTATGCCGTATGAAATCATGATAACGTTCTCCATTGAGCTTAGGTGGAAGAACGAAACTAAAATTAGCTCTAACATGGAAATTAAGCGTTTCCGGACACATGTCCACATAACATCTTTTCTTCATTTGTGTTTGAGGAATGTTTCCTGAAAGTTTGGCCGTACCTTTTTGTAACACCCCGTACATCATTTATAAAATAATAAATATGTCAAAAGGGCGTTAAACCCGGTTAATTCGTTAAAAATAATGACCGAGGGCTGTTTTCTTTCAGTTTTAACTATTCGCGGTCTCTGAACGTGCAGCCATGTACAAAATTTTGTTGGTGAGATTTTTCCGAATGAGAGGACTGATAGGAGTGAGTGAGGCGTGCTTACCTTATGAGATCCATGAGGGTGTCGACGGTGGTGACGTTGCGGGAGCTGCCAGAGCGCGCGATCTCTGACGTGTCGCCCCTACCCGGGTGGATGGCGGACGACAGGATCATGCCGAGGATCACAGCCGATACGGTCGTCGTGAAGTAGTAGCCGATGGCGCGCGCGCCTATCTTGCCCGACAGGCTGAGGTCCAGCGTTCCGATGGCGGTAATGATGGACGACATGATGAGAGGCAGGATGAGCGACTTCAGCATCTGCAGGAAGATGTCTCCCACGAAGGAGACGTACATGATCTCCCTGGGAGTCCATTTCTCGGAGCGGGAATGCCTGAGGATGACGCCGAAGGCGACGCCCGAGAAGACGCCGATGACGGTGAAGATGGTGAGCAGGTTGCTCTTGAGAAAGGCGATGATGTGGCTGCGGAGCGCCCGGGGCGGCATGGCGAACTGGCTGGACGGCCGAGGGCGCGGTTGCTTGTCGGCGGACAGGGGGCTCCTGCAACACACGCCGCACACCGCTTTCTGCAGCTTAACGTCTCCTCCACATACAGGTAATGCATCGCTTGTTATTGCATAGGAATGAAAAGGGAACACACTGCTGGTCAGCACCGTGAAGGCGGCATGCAACAAATGCCATATCAGCATCGAGTGTACCACACTGCCTGTGCAAAACATTAGTATTTCAGCGAAATCGAGGCAACGGCCTTGCCGCAGTGGATACACCGGTTCCCGTCAGATCACCGAAGTTAAGCGCTGTCGGGCGTGGCCGGCACTTGGATGGGCGACCATCCGGGCCCCCACGTGCTGTTGCCATTTTTCGGGGTGCACTCAGCCTCGTGATGCTAACTGAGGAGCTACTCGACCGAATAGTAGCGGATCCGGTCAAAGAAAACCATCGTAACGACCGGGAGAGCGGTGTGCTGACCAAACGCCCCTCCTATCCGCATCCTCATTGAGGATGACACGGCGGTCGGATGGTCCCGATGGGGCACTTGTGGCCTGATGACGGAGTGCTTTTTAGTGAGTGCTCAGCGAAATCGCGTAAGTGCACTCATGATGAGAAAAAAACTGATTGTTCTGAACGAGTAGAGACAGGACGTTCATATTCACAGGACATGTACATTAGTATGTTCTGCAGAAATGATTAGCATTTGAACCATGTTGGTCCGCGTGTTCGAGGCCAACATCTCTCTACTCAGCCATGCCTGTCCGCACATACAACCACTGGAACGTATTCTGGTATTAATCACATAATATGCCAGTCATGCAGGGTCCCCTAGCTGTCAGACATTACTGAACTTTTTTGCCCTCGCCCCTACTGAACAGACCGACAAGAAAGCGAGTTAATACTGAGTTGTAATCCAGTTGAGCTATGTTTAAAATTTAAAGTTTTCAGCTTGTTGGGAATTTAGTATGACATCAGCTGCAAATTTGTACTAGACATGCAGACAAGAAAGCGACCCAGTGAAAATATATTAAGAGGAAAGATTATGCTATGGGATGATTTAGAAATCAAATGTGAATGTAGGTGGTTTGTGAGGAGATCGTGTAATGCATCGCAAATGAGAATTGACCACTAGCACGAATCGGAATTCGACAGCAGCAGGATTGCTCCTCATCGAAATTTCGGATTATCGTTCTGCGTTATTACTGCTAGCATTAGTCCGTATACAGGGTACTGACGGGTAAATATAGAATAGATGAGTCCAGGGTGGCCACACTCGGCATCGAGCAGGATGTTGATGGTCAAATGCGTCCAGGGCCCTAGAGGACGTGTATAGCTTGAACCGCCATGCACAACCGTGCACCCATGTTACGTACCTTTAATCAGGTAATGCACTTGTTTGCAGTAAGACAAATTGCCACACAGAAAGTACTAAGATGTCTCTAACGCGGCGGACTTTCAGCTAGATGACCATTGCTGCGGTTTCCCCCGACACGACAACAGAGAAATGTGCGCCGGCAGTCGTACGTGCGAAGACCACATGTGATACACGAATAGCACCACGTCGTCTTTTCGGAAGTGTCTCAGTTCTGCGTAGACGAACGTTTCCGTGTGTGGAAACTGAGGTGTACGCATGTTGCCAGACGGCATTCATCATCGTCACACAGGCCCAGCGCCTAGAATGACAGTATGGATTTTCTTTGGGTACAAAAAAAGCAGTCACCCCTGTTTCCCATAGCTGGTAATTTGGACAGCAGCCGTTAAATTTATGACGTATTTAGAGTATACGTCATCATAGAGGTTTCCGTGACGTTACTTTTCAATAAGATAATGGCAGACTACATACTATCCGTGTGGTACTGAGCTACTGCGATCTATACGGTGTTCTAATGTTGCCGTGACTATAATATTCTCCAGATCTGTTAGCCACTAAAGGTAACTGGTCATGGGTTGCCGAAGGGCTATCACGCCATCACTCACCATCCAGTACGGTCGATGAAATTTTGCAAAGAGCTGGAAGAGCATAGATTGAGTTACCCGAATCTGTCTTGTGGCTCGATATCGAGACAAACCGAGCTCAGATCAGAGCCGTTGTTGTTTCTGTCAGAAGTGGCAGCTTTGTATACTAAGTTTCGCACCCTTTATACCTCAACCCTTCTACATATGTGATCATTTGTTCTTCCTGTTACATTGTATATACGTAATAAACCAAAATTCATTATTTGCTATCCTTTCTGGTATCGCAGTTTTAGTGCTCAGAAGTGTAGGTCGTGGCGTTGCATTGTATAAAGGGATAGCAACGACGGAAAGTGACTCAGGAAAACCATGGGAAACATAAATTTAGGTATTTGAACGGGATCCCGAACCCTAATCCTTTATAATACGAGTCCAATGAGTCATAGTTAGGCTCATAGTTTCATTTCGCTTTACTTTGCTTTATTAATCTAACCTCACTTAGCAGACATCATCTGGCCATATTGTCTAGCCGACGCTACGACAGAACCGGCGATGTTGGCGTGAGTAACAGTCAGGTGATTTTTCTCCTAATATCACAAGGCCGTTATGTCAAGTGGTGCGTATAATTTGTAGACCAGTCTGGCAAATGTACCATGGTTTGCAGGATGCGTCTCGTGTGCAATTGGGCCTCCGTGTGCTGCAAACGCTGACGACAGTATCCTTGCGTAACCCTAAAAGGCTACAATTACGTACAGGGGTTTTTAACTGTTTACCCTGTCTTAGAGGCAACGAAAGTATTTTTCCCCCAATGGAAACCTGAGGTGCACTTTTGCGAATGACCAATCTTTTCATCATGTGCAAGGGCTGCCAATTGTTGAGCATCACTGTGAAAATATCAGCAAGTTGATGTAGCAGTGAGTAGCAGCTCATGACCACCAGAATACACGAATGTAGTTGATTCGCTTTGTTCCACTTTATAATGGAATATTGTTATTGCTATTTTGCATGGTAATTATTGAATGATCATTTTACTTTTTATTACGATGGACAATATTTTGTAAATATTTAGTTTATCCGTAAAATGAAGTCAACTGTACAAAATATGTTTTGAAAACGGTTAAATATTTTTGTATAAATCTTGCATCTAAAATCTTTAAAAGCTCACCTCGGAATATTACGACATAAAAAAAAAAGTTTTCCTTCCTTCACAAGACACTAAGGTCTGAAAGGGTTAAAGCCAGAAGTGGAAACATTTCCAGACAAGAATTTTCTGAAGTGACCCATAGTTGTATAATGCAAAGTTGTTTGGAAAATGATTTTGCCATAAGAAAATACGGTATTTCTTTTCACTAATATTTGTTTCAAAGGACGGTCACCATCATAATGTGTTCGTTTATTTTGTGAACAGCACATATTTATGTTCATTAAGCTGCCTGTCACGTGCATTGCAGCTGATATTTTGGCACAGATTGTCACCTACAAATTTTGTGGTTACCACGTTGCCGAAACACTATGAGACAACACATGCAAACACGTGGACTCTTCAAAAATTTCCAGAGCATTTGTAATTTCGCGCCAATAGTGTGGTGGAGCGAAATTCGGTTGGCACCCCTCCACAGGCCTCTGTCTAATGTTTAACTGCCGACAGTTTCATTGTTTTATGTCTGTTAGTTATTGTAAAGTGCTGTATTGAGTAGAGCGTTGTGTCGTACAGTTTACGAATTTAGACATAGCAGATTTAGAGTGGCAACGCGTCAACATTAAAATTAGCATGAAACTCAAGAAAACCTTTACAGAAACACACCAAATGAGGTAAAAACCCTACGGTGATGAGTTCTTAAGCCGTACTCGACAGGAAATGTTCGGATGGTTTAAAAATGGCCGGACGGAAGTTAAAGATGACCTTTGTTCAGGACGCTCTTAGACGTCTACCGACAACGCTCATGTCAGTAACGTCAACGTGATGGTGCGTGTCAAATGAAAACAGACTGTCCGAGAGATAGCAGAATAATGTAACACTTTAGTTGGACGGTGTAATGAAATGCTGATACAGCGTCTTAGAATGCACCGTGTTGCCGCCAAGTTCGGCCTACGGCTCATGAGTGAACACCAAGACAAAGTTCACCTCGCAATCTTTGAAGAGCGTTTGGATCTCGAAAATGAGAACGAGATGTTCCTTAAAAGAGTCATAACTGGTGGAGACGGGAGTCTACGGTTATGATGTTGACACCAAAGTTCAGTCTTCACAATGTGTCGGGGAAGGTTCTCCAAGTCAAGAAAAAGCTCGTCAGGTCAGTTCAAACGTCAAAGCTATGCTGATAGTTTTCTTTGACTCTGAAGGATTAGTTCATCATGAATTCGTGTAACGGGGACAAATTGTTAATTAATGGTAACTTTCGGGATGTGTTGCGACGCCTGCGAGAAATTGTGAGAAGGAAACGGCCTGATATGTGGTGAGACAATTCATGGCTCTTCCATCACGATAACGTATCCACACATTCATCCCTGTTGGTGTATAATTACTGAAAAAAGTAATCACTGTACTGCCTCATCCTCCGAACTTCCCAGACCTGGCCCTGCAGACTTTTTTTCATTTCCAAAGTTGAAAACTCCGCTGAAAGGACGAAGATTTACAACGATAGACGAGACAAAAGGAAATTCGCAGCTGGCGCTTCACACGATACAGCAAGACGCGAACCAAGACTGCTTCTGGAAGAGGAAACTGAAGTGGGGGCAGTATATCAATTTTGGAGGAGAGTATTTCGAAGAAGCCCATGCATAATAATAAAAGGTGAGCGTAGAAATATTTTGTGGACAACGTTCTGGAATTTTTTGAACAGACCTCGTACACAACAGACTGTCCACTGTTCTCGAAGAGGCTGGTTATAATATTATGAACCATAGCCTGTGCACTAAAATGAAGAAGATAGTGCTGAAGATGCTAATGATGCACCAAATGTGCTCTAAAAAACGCAAGGAAGTAAACTCAACCATACTGTTCGAAAAACAGCAATTTTCGTTTGACTGATATAAAGAAAGCAATCTAGTCTATGACGACCCTAACACTGTAAGCCATTTTCAGTGTCCCTCTCTTCATCGTCAAGGAGTGAGTCACGTCTTGTGAATAACTAACTAGTGCAGCTTAGCGTCATTATTAGTGACGTTGCGAACGATTCGGGCCAAATCTGGTGCCGGCACGCGGCATTAACGGGATTTGGAGGAGATAGAAAGTACGGGGTGGAGGAGGGTGGGGGGATGCAAGCTCAGTGTTTCCATTCGACGGATCGGTTACCAGTGCTATACAACGCCGGGATCGCGGAAGCGACCCAGCGTCCTCATAATGCTAAATAAATAAGATGGAAAAGTTTTCTTCAAAGTGATCATACTCTGTGGCGTTTACGTTTTTAAAGTAAGGTGCTCATACGTGAGAGGTAAATACAATAGGCCTAAAACGATCCAAATGCTTTCAGTTACGACTTTTGCGTAACTCACTATTCCGGTAAAATAAACCGCATTTGTCGTCGATGGCCTTTTCGGTCATGCATTAACGAATGCTGTTCGAATGGCATGAAGCATCGACCTCACTGGTGTCGGGTGGGCGTTTTCTTTAGACTTTTTAGTCTGATCTGAATGTTTTCATCCATTTCAAAAATGGTTCAAATGGCTCTGAGCACAATGGGACTTAACATCTGAGGTCATTAGTCCTTTAGAACTTAGAACTACTTAAACCTAACTAACCTAATGGCATCGCACACATCCGTGCCCGAGGCAGGATTCGAACCTGGGGCCGTAGCAGCAGCGCGGTTCCAGACTAAAGCGCCTAGAACCGCTCAGCCACAGCAGCCGGCTCACACATTTCCAAAGGAAACCATATTACATAATGACTTTTCAACGTATGAGCCCTCATCTCTCCTCTATGAAGTGCATCCAGTGATCGTGCAGTGTATTACTGCTTTGCGTTGTGATCTACGATTATGAAAATGAAAGTATTGAACAGGGAAGCAGGTTATATTCATCGGAATGTACAAAGAGAACCGCCGAAGCTGACGTCCCCACTGGATCGACTATCACTATGAATAATTTCATACACTCTCACTCAATGAGAAACTACAGGAATATCGCAAATTCTGGAAATTAGCAACCATTCAGTACTAGATTTTGGTGGCCCGATACGAGTAACGAGAAGCTCTGTGAACAGCCGCCGGTCAGTGTGGCCGAGCGGCTCTAGGCGCTTCAGTCTGGAGCCGCGCGACCGCTACGGTCGCAGGTTAAAATCCTGCCTCGGGCATGGATGTGTGTGATGTCCTTAGGTTAGTTAGGTTTAAGTAGTTCTAAATTCTAGGGGACTGATGACCTCAGATGGTAAGTCCCATAGTGCTCAGAGCCAATTTGTACATAGCCATAGTCTCACATTCTTCCTCCAGACCGACTGCCACAACAACGGTGAATTAGCGACACCGGTGCCTCTTTCTCAGTTAATATCAACCACCAACCGAACTCCTAAACCAACGCAGGCAGAATATATGTTGCTACCGCCAAATATATGATTCTGACTATGACCTATCCCATATTAACTATTTTGATATCACGAAAAATGTTTTCCGTTTTTGTTATTTTTTTATCGTTGTATTTTCGGCATCAGGGCTTCCCTTGGTACAAGTTTCGAGTACTACATACTTGACGCCAAATATGTTTTGATTACGTTTTGCTTTATTCTGCAAATCTCGCGCTGTTCTCGGGAAATACTATCTACTCTCTTGCTTATTGCTAACTTTTGGCATTCACAGCACTCTGGAGTTAACAGTAGATATCGTTAATGCAGCTGTAGGCCAAGAACGATCAAGTAAACTTCATAATAATATACATATCTGCAGCTTCTAACTAGGTTTAGCATCTGCAACAGAACCTAAAATTTCCGTGTAGTTTTTGAGACAATAGAATCGTCTTCAGAGGAGTAGGTTTCAAATTACCCATTTTAATTAGATTTTCCACACTTTTCTATATAACTCCAGATGAATTGCAATACTTATTCAAATAGTAGAATAATAACCAATGATGAACATTTTATTTCACTTAGTTTCCCGTGTTGTCATAGGGAGGCGTATATTCTCTGCAATCGCGCCTTTCTCATAACTGACAGAATAGTATATAGATACCTATAAAAAAAGGAATGACTATGGTGTTCCTGAAATTGTAGCCATATGATTGAATAAATAAATAAATTATACGTAGGACTACTTTGTTTCATTCTCTGTACGTCAAATTGGTTCTCATTTTATGTAGTGCAATGAGGATCCAGTTATTTATGAGTCATTTCATTTCGACAAGCCATCCCATTGAGAGTAGATGGAAATCGCTGCCAACACGCTGGCTATACATCGTTTCAGTCGAGAGACATGTTCGCCTTGGCTATTTACCGCTGCGATACAAGTTCAGTGGGATTAAAGCCGCCGCTGAAGAGACAAATGTCGACTGTGCTGCCAACTTGCTCTCTAACTGTGGATCTGGCAAGTTCTGCCAGACTTTTGACTCTTTGGTTTTGCTGCTCTGTTAGTTACTCGGTGGGGGCAGGAGGGCTTAAGCTATCGCTGACCGTGAAGCGTCTTTTGTATGGGGACTCAAGGCCTACAACCTCTTTGGTTGTTTTCCGGAGAAAGCACACCCACTGCCTTTTCTCTATAAAAAAAATTACTGAGTAATTACTCCTGAGCATACATCTTATGAGGAACTGTTGTACTTTGCGAAGGAAATGAGTTAATGGTGCGTGTGTACTGCTAATTTGATGGTGTGGCCGAGTGGTTCTAGGCGCTTCAGTCTGGAACCGCGTGACCGCCACGTTCGCAGGTTCGAATCCTGCCTCGGGCATGGATGTGTGTGATGGCCTTAGGTTAGTTAGGTTTAAGTAGTTCTAAGTTCTAGGGGACTATTGACCTCAGAAGTTAAGTCCCATAGTGTTCAGAGCCATTTGAACAATTAACCACCTGTACGACTCTCCCAGACAAAAATGTCACAGAATATTTCTACCTCCTTGGTAACGTACAAACGTATCTGGAAGAAAAATGAAAGACTGGAGCAGTTTAAAAGGATACGATAGGTTATCGCGGTACCCTGCTCAATTAAACAGTTGTTAGTAAAATATTGGAATGAATTTTAGGAAAGTTTGGTTCACCTGCAAAGGAGACCACATTTACGACACCAGTGCGATTCGTTCTTGAGTACTGCTCGAGTGTTTGGGATCCGCACCAGATTGGGATAAAGGAAGACATCAAAGCCATCTAGAGGGGAGATGCTAGATTTGTTACCGGTACAACACGAAAGATTGAACAACACAAAATTATATCGGATATGCTTCGGGAATTCAAAGCGAGGATCCCTGGAGGGAAGGCGACGTTCTTTCCGAGGAAAATTATTGAGAAAATTTAGAGTACCGGCATTTTAAGCCGAATGCAGTACGATTCTACCTCTGCCAACACATATTTCGTCTAAAGACGACGATGATAAGATATGAGAATTTTAGGGCCCATACAGAAACATATAGACAGTCGTTTTTCCCTCGCTCTATTTGCGAGTGGTACAGGGTATCCTCCGTCACTTACGGTGCTTGCCGAGTGTGTATGTAGATGTAGACGTAGATGAATTTTATTGGACATGTTACTGATGCCACACGGAGACTTCATTGTATCGTGGCAATGTCAGAATCACGTAGGCCACTGTGCGTGTTTCTTTGGGGAACAGCACCGATTGCACTTTTTGGGAAAGATATTCATAAATGATGTGTGTGTCTTTTGTAATGCATACTGACTCACTCTGTGTAACAGCTCATTTAAGGCTGTGCAATTCCGCGGTCCTGCTATGTTTCGCTGTGTAGCTATTGTGTGTTAGAACTTTTTGCTCATTGTAAATCACGAAAGTTCTGAATATTAGAATATGTGCGTTGTAGCACTTTCTTTAACATTGAAGCGTGGATGAATGAGTCGCGTGTTTTGGGGCTACTTAGGATCACCGCGTCCAACAATGCACACGAATCTAAAATCTGCGAACATGACAGCATTACAAATGTGGTAGTTTGGCTCAAGTTACTGATAAATCGCATGAAACGTAAAATAGTGGAATTAGTGCGGAAGCAGATAGATTGTTTCTTATGGAAGACTATTAACACTATATACATTTTAGGACTGTCTTGACAGAATCATATACATAATTTCGATTACGTCCTCTTGAACTGTTGTATGGTGTTAGGTAAAATGGAATTAATTAATGTCACGCGCCCATTATCCATATCTGAAGGGTCAATAGTATTTTAAAAAAGATGGGAAATCGAATAATTTCTAGTTTGACGTAACTAGCCTTAATTGTAAGATTTCGCCGCTATAAAAACCAACTTACAGTTCGATGGAAATTCCAATAAAAATTTCGTATCTTGTACTGTGGTCTTCGTATCACGTGCTGCTCTTTACTACTTTTAGCTATAATACATAGAAAAAAATACTTTTTCTGAATTTTCAAGCTGCCTTTGTAAGAGGTACGCAACATACCGTAGTTATAAATTTAGATATTTGTTTCTCGGTAACCTCATCTCATTATGAACTTCTTGTCTGTTACTCAGGTAAACAGTCACATTTATATATCTATACTAAAACAACGACGGAGTGACATCCCTTACTGTATTTTCTACGTAACTTTTTAACCCGGTGCTGTATTCTCTGTCGAAGTTGTAGCTGAGCGTGAACATAAAATAGAATCACCCTTCTCCATAGGTCAGTTGAAAATTCTGTTTAATCACATTTTTATTACACGGAATACATTAATTCAGGGTGTCTACTGCTGCACCTAAGAATGTTTCGTGAGCCAGTAACGACTAACGTTTTGTCTTGATGTGAAGACCGAGCAAATAATCACCGGTGTACTCTATAGTATTTACCAGCAAGTGATCGATCCATTTATGTTCCGACAACTACAGTTTCCTCCCCCCCCCCCCCCCCCGGTTTCTGTGAAGTACTGATGACGCATGGCGAGATTCTGTTTCACAATACTTATGCTAAGTTTATCTTGACTAAGTAAATTCAGTGCAACATCTTATAGGAATAGGTTCAAATGGCTCTGAGCACTATGGGACTTAACTTCTGAGGTCATCAGTACCCTAGAACATAGAACTACTTAAACCTAACTAACCTAAGGACATCACACACATCCATGCCCGAGGCAGGATTAGAACCTGCGACCGTAGCGGCCATGCGGTTCCAAACTGAAGCCCCTAGAACCGCACGGGCACACCGGCCGGCGTGACGTGCCATGCTCAAGAATCGTCCGACCAAGTGTTTTGTAAGCCTTTTCTTTCGTACGTGAGCTACATTTCCTTAAAAATCTTCCTATGAATCTCAGTCTAGTGTCTGCTTTTCCTAATATTCGTTTTATGTGGTCATTCCACTTAAGGTGCCACAGGGGAGTGTTATGGGACCATTGCTTTTCACAATATTTATATATGACCTAGTAGATAGTGTCGGAAGTTTCATGCGGCTTTTCGTGGATGACGCTGTAGTATACAGAGAAGTTGCAGCATTAGAAAATTGCAGCATTAGAAAATTGCAGCGAAATGCAGGAAGATCTGCAGCGGATAGGCACTTGCAGGGAGTGGCAACTGACCCTTAACATAGACAAATGTAATGTATTGCGAATACATAGAAAGAAGGATCCTCTATTGTATAATTATACGATAGCGGAAAAACAATACTTCTGTAAAATATCTGGGAGTATGCGTATGGCACTATTTGAAGTGGAATGATTATGTAAAATTAAATGTTGGTAAGGCGGATGCCAGGTTGAGATTCATTGGGAGAGTCCTTAGAAAATGTAGTCTGTCAATAAAGGAGGTGGCTTACAAAACACTCGTTCGACCTATACTTGACTATTGCTAATCAGTGTGGGATCCGTGGACAGAGGAGATAGAGAAGATCCAAAGAAGAGCGGCGCGTTTCGTCACAGGGTTATTTGGTAAGCGCGACAGCGTTACGGAGATGTTTAACAAACTCAAGTGGCAGACTCTGCAAGAGAGGCGCTCTGCATCGCGGTGTAGCTCGCTGTCCAGGTTTCGAGAGGGTGCGTTTCTGGATGAGATGTCGAATATATTGCTTCCCCCTACTTATGCCTCCCGAGGAGATCACGAATGTAAAATTAGAGAGATCCGAGCGCGCACGGAGGCTTTCCGGCAGTCGTTCTTCCCGCGAACCAAACGCGACTGGAACAGGAAAGGGAGATAATGACAATGGCACGTTAAGTGCCCTCCGCCACACACCGTTGGGTGGCTTGCGGAATATGAATGTAGATGTAGAAGGTCTTATTCATAGCTATTTTACGGTAGCTATTTGTCAACAATGGTGTAGTTGAACAGCAGTGGATTTCTTCTTCTATCTACGCGCAACATGTTACATTCATTTACGTTCAGAGCCAAGTGCCAGTTCTATGCAGGTCCTTTTGCAAACTGTTACAGTCTTCTGGCTTTACTACTTTCTTCTAGACAACCGCATAATCTGCAATCAGCCTTATGGAGCTGCCGATTTTTCCACTAGATCATTTACAATTATTATAAACCGTAATGCACCTATCACAATACCTTGTGGTATTCCTGAAATTACCTTTACATCTGTCGATTTTGTTACATCAAGAGCGACGTGTTGAGTCCTCTCAGCATGGAAATCTTTAATCCAGTCGCAGATATGGTCCGATACTCGGTAACAATATTTTTTTCACTAAAGAACAGTGTGGGATAGTGTCACATGCCTTCCTTCAGTCTAGGAACACGGCATCAATCTTTAAGCGCTGATGTCTACAAGACTACTGCAGATAGGACATAACACAGTCGAATGGAGAAGCCCCTTCCGGACTGACCAGACGTATTCATGTGCTTATATGGATATGGTGTCTGTTCTTTCGGACATGTCCAAAAGAACACACACCATTGATGACCTGCAGCCGTCGAGCACGAAATTAGAATTATATATTAATACCATCAGCTGCCTCCCCCCCATGAACCATGGACCTTGCCGTTGGTGGGGAGGCTTGCGTGCCTCAGCGATACAGATGGCCGTACCGTAGGTGCAACCACAACGGAGGGGTATCTGTTGAGAGTGTAGGAAAAGGGAGAGAAGGAAACATAGTAGGTGAATATGGATTGGGGCTAAGAAATGAAAGAGGAAGCCGCCTAGTAGAATTTTGCACAGAGCACAACTTAATCATAGCTAACACTTGGTTTAAGAATCATGAAAGAAGGTTGTATACGTGGAAGAACCCTGGAGATACTAAAAGGTATCAGATAGATTATATAATGGTAAGACAGAGATTTAGGAACCAGGTTTTAAATTGTAAGACATTTCCAGGGGAAGATGTGGACTCTGACCACAATCTATTGGTTATGACCTGTAGATTAAAACTGAAGAAACTGCAAAAATGTGGGAAATTAAGGAGATGGGACCTGGATAAACTGAAAGAACCAGAGGTTGTACAGAGGTTCAGAGAGAGCATAAGGGAACAATTGACAGGAATAGGGGAAAGAAATACAGTAGAAGAAGAATGGGTAGCTCTGAGGGATGTAGTAGTGAAGGCAGCAGAGGATAAAGTAGGTACAAAGACGAGGGCTGCTAGAAATCCTTGGGTAACAGAAGAAATATTGAATTTAATTGATGAAAGGAGAAAATATAAAAATGCAGTAAATGAAGCAGGCAAAAAGGAATACAAACGTCTCAAAAATGAGATCGACAGGAAGTGCAAAATGGCTAAACAGGGATGGCTAGAGGACAAATGTAAGGATGTAGAAGCTTATCTCACTAGGGGTAAGATAGATACTGCCTACAGGAAAATTAAAGAGACCTTTGGAGAGAAGACAACCACGTGTATGAATATCAAGAGCTCAGATGGCAGCCCAGTTCTAAGCATAGAAGGGAAGGCAGAAAGGTGGAAGGAGTATATAGAAGGTTTATACAAGGGCGATGAACTTGAGGACAATATTATGGAAATAGAAGAGGATGTAGATGAAGACGAAATGGGAGATACGATACTGCGTGAAGAGTTTGACAGAGCACTGAAAGACCTGAGTCGAAACAAGGCCCCCGGAGTAGACAACATTCCATTAGAACTACTGACGGCCTTGGGACAACCAGTCCTGACAAAACTCTACCAGCTGGTGAGCAAGATGTATGAGACAGGCGAAATACCCTCAGACTTCAAGAAGAATATAATAATTCCAATCCCAAAGAAAGCAGGTGCTGACAGATGTGAAAATTACCGAACTATCAGTTTAATAAGCCACGGCTGCAAAATACTAACGCGAATTCTTTACAGACGAATGGAGAAACTGGTAGATGCAGACATCGGGGAGGATCAGTTTGGATTCCGTCGAAATGTTGGAACACGTGAGGCAATACTGACCTTACGACTTATCTTAGAAGAAAGATTAAGAAAAGGCAAACCTACGTTTCTAGCATTTGTAGACTTAGAGAAAGCTTTTGACAATGTTGACTGGAATACCCTTTTTCAAATTCTAAAGGTGGCAGGGGTAAAATACGGGGAGCGAAAGGCTATTTATAATTTGTACAGAAACCAGATGGCAGTCATAAGAGTCGAGGGGCATGAAAGGGAAGCAGTGGTTGGGAAAGGAGTGAGACAGGGTTGTTGCCTCTCCCCGATGCTATTCAATCTGTATATTGAGCCAGCAGTAAAGGAAACAAAAGAAAAATTTGGAGTAGGTATTAAAATTCATGGAGACGAAGTAAAAACTTTGAGGTTCGCCGATGACATTGTAATTCTGTCAGACACGGCAAAGGACTTGGAAGAGCAGTTGAACGGAATGGACAGTGTCTTGAAAGGAGGATATAAGATGAACATCAACAAAAGCAAAACGAGGATAATGGAATGTAGTCAAATTAAATCGGGTGATGCTGAGGGAATTAGATTAGGAAATGAGACACTTAAAGTAGTAAAGGAGTTTTGCTATTTAGGAAGTAAAATAACTGATGATGGTCGAAGTAGAGAGGATATAAAATGTAGACTGGCAATGGCAAGGAAAGCGTTTCTGAAGAAGAGAAATTTGTTAACATCGAATATAGATTTATGTATCAGGAAGTCGTTTCTGAAAGTATTTGTTTGGAGTGTAGCCATGTATGGAAGTGAAACATGGACGATAACTAGTTTGGACAAGAAGAGAATAGAAGCTTTCGAAATGTGGTGCTACAGAAGAATACTGAAGATAAGGTGGATAGAGCACGTAACTAATGAGGAGGTATTGAATAGGATTGGGGAGAAGAGAAGTTTGTGGCACAACTTGACTAGAAGAAGGGATCGGTTGGTAGGACATGTTTTGAGGCATCAAGGGATCACAAATTTAGCATTGGAGGGCAGCGTGGAGGGTAAAAATCGTAGAGGGAGACCGAGAGATGAGTACACTAAGCAGATTCAGAAGGATGTAGGTTGCAGTAGGTACTGGGAGATGAAGCAGCTTGCACAGGATAGAGTAGCATGGAGAGCTGCATCAAACCAGTCTCAGGACTGAAGACAAAAACAACAACAACAACCATCAGCTGCTGACGGGCGTTGATATGTATCAACGAGGACAGGTGAAAATGTGTGCCCCGACCGGCAATCGAACCTGGGATCTCCTGCTTACATGGCAGAGCCATCGAGGGCACAGAGGAAAGTGCGACTGCAGGGACTCGCGCACGCCTCCCGCGAGACCCACATTCTCACCTTATATGTCCACACACTACATTCATAGTGTCCCTACCCAACACACTCTACTTGTGGAAGACATTCTTACTAAGTCCACTAAGAGTTCGGGTAATATGTGTGCATACGCACAGAAGAGCAAGGTCATGGCCGGCATTGCCAGAACTATATACTTATATAGATATGGTGTCTGTTCTTTCGTCCGAAAGAACAGACATGCGGGAGGCGTGAGGGAGACAGTCCCTGCAGTATCACTATCCTCTGTACCCTCAGTGGTTCAGATGGATAGAGCGTCTGCCATGTAATCAGTAGATCCCGGGTTCGAGTCCCGGTCGGGGCACATATTTTCACTTGTCCCCGTTGAAATATGTATATAAACGACCGTCAGCAGCTAAAGGTATTAATATACAATTCTAAAGACGTAATTCAGTCATGTGGCAGGCCGCAGTCAGTGCCACACAAATGCGTGATGGCGTCACGTCGGTGCTAGTGATAGTTTACGAAGGTTTCTGCTTTGATAGACGATCATGAGTTCGGTATTCATTTTGTTGGTCATGTGTAGAAATATTTATGTATTTAGAATCACAGCAGTGCCGAATACATCAAGACGAACGCCCAAGATAAAAAGTGGAAAAAATATCAAGTGTAATAACAGAGACAGGCAAAGTAACTGAAATTCGTTTAATTTGTGTGTGGAAGAGAGAGAGAGAATATACTTAAAAAGGATTACGTAATGGGGGACAGGTTCCCTGAAACATGCCTGCAAATATTTTTACAGATTTTCTGGGTGTCATGTTAACGTGGCTCTCTCTAAAAATATGTGTACAAATTTTTCACTGAATTCATGGTGCGTAACATGACATCACATCGTCTCTGTATATAGCTTCATAGTCTTTGTTCTGCCAAGATAATGGATCACTTGGGCTAAGAAAGAATTTACTGAGCCGATTTCTCAGCTTCACAGCATTGTTTGTACGTCTTTGCTGGTTTCCTGCGTTTTGATGCGAGTTATCCACGGAGTGGTATACAATGTGCTGCACAGATGACTTTGCTCGCACTGACTCTATCAGGATGGTAACCTGTTCCGATAATAATGGTACAATGTTTCCAAACAATAAATCTAAAGTCTCCTTGCTGACGTTGTAAAATAATTGAAATCTTGCTCTTTAACTATTTAGAAGAACCACGTTCGCTCACGTTACCGTGCTAGTGTGAATGTATCCATGAAGTCTTTTAGACTCCTGTTGATTACCGTTAATTAAGTTCACTAAGCCTTAACACTATCTTCCCAATACGAAAGTGTGCCACACTTCTACTGGCGTCCAGTAACACATATGGCATGGCACTTTCCATTACGGTTACCACGCCACGTCGCTGGGACTGCGGCACATCGCTGTCTACGGAAGGCAAGGTCAAGAAACACACTGTTGCAAATAGGTGATGTCGTAGGTCTGTTACTTGGAGAGTTGGATCGAAACAGAACTTCCTGAGAATTAACATTCGATCCAACGGTCAACCCCAGGGAAAAACTGATACTCTCGTATGTCAGCTGGGAGTCATCCAGCTGACAGGGAACTGGAGAATCTGGCTGCAAATACACGCGTCAAGTGTGAATACCACATTGAATTACAGCTCGTGTGGGATATCAAGAATAATGAGCACACTAACCTGTACCGTTAAAATAGCTGAGGATCGGCAGTAAAAGCTTAGAAAACAGAAGGCAAATAAATGGTGACCGCTGTGTTAGAAATTACAAACAAAACGTCCAGTACTATTACGTGTAACTCGTATAAGACGGGTATACGTTAGTCAAATCGATTTGTATTCTGAAATTGACTGAATCGTGCCATTCCACTTCCGATGTACTATTTTCATCACACTATGCGACTATTCTGGCAGGTTATTGGTCTGACGACAGCGAGACAAATGCTCAATATCGTACTACTTTTATTCTAGCTTCCGAGAGCAAGCAGCTGTTTTGTGTAAGACTATAACGCTGTCGTTAGCAGCACAATTTTCTGTCTGATATACACACATCAAACAAGCTTTGCATCACCTCGGTTCCGAGAGTTTCGGAACCTGTACAGAAAATGTGAACAGAGATCAACATAAACATCATTTCCGCCCTTTTTATTGCTCATGAAAACCACACATTGCGTGACGTACCAACATACAGAGAGCCCTTCAGAGGTGGTGGTCCAGACTGCTGTACACACCGGTACCTCTAATACCCAGTAACACGTCCTCTTGCATTGATGAATGCCTGTATTCGTCGTGGCATACTATCCACAAGTTCGTCAACGCACTGTTGGTCCAGATTGTCCCACTCCTCAACGGCGATTCGGCATAGATCCCTCAGAGTGGTTGGTGGGTCACGTCGTCCGTTAACAGCCCTTTTCAATCTATCCCAGGCATGTTCATGTCTGGAGAACATGATGGCGGCTGTAGTCGAACGATGTTGTTATCCTGAAGGAAGTCATTTACAAGATGAGCACGATGGGGGCGGGAGTTGTCGTCCATGAAGACGAATGCCTCGCCAATATGCTGCCGATATGGTTGCACTATAGGTCGGAGGATGGCATTCATGTATCGTACAGCCGTCACGGCGCCTTCCATGACCACCAACGGCTTATGTTGGCCCCACATCGTGCCACCCCAAAAAAGCAGGGAACCTCCACCTTGGTGCACTCCGTGGACATTGTGTCTGAGACGTTCAACATGACCGGGTTGCCTCCAAACGCGTCTCCGACGATTGTCTGGTTGAAAGCATATGCGACACTCATGCCAGTCCTGAGCGGTTCATTCGGCATGTTGTTGGGCCCATCTGATCCGCGCTGCATGGTGTCGTGGTTGCAAAAATGGACCTAACCATGGTCGTCAGGAGCGAAGTTGCGAATTATGCAGCCTATTGCGCACAGTTTGAGTGGTAACACGACGTCTTGTGGCTGCATGATAAGCATCATTCAACATGGTGGGGTTGCTGTCAGGGTTCCTCCGAGCCAAAACCGGTCGGTAGCGCTCATCCACTGCAGTAGAAGCCCTTGGGCGGTCTGAGCGAGGCATGTCATTGACAGTTTCTGTCTCACTGTATCTCCTCCATGTCCGAACATCGCTTTGGTTCACTCCGAGTCGCCTGGACACTTCCCTTGTTGAGAGCCCTTCTTGACACAAAGTAACAATGCGGACGCGATCGCACCGCGGTATTGACCGTCTAGGCATGGTTGAAGTACAGGCAACACGAGCCGTGTACCTCCTTCCTGGTGGAATGACTGGAACTCATCGGCTGTCGGACCCCCTCCGCCTAATAGGCGCTGCTCATGCATGGTTGTTTAGATCTTCAGGCGGGTTTAGTGACATCTCTGAATAGTCAAAGGGGTTGTGTATGTGATACAACATCCACAGTGAACGTCCATCTTCAGAATTTCTGGGAACCTTGGTGACTTAAAACTTTTTTGATGTGTGTATTAGACTAGGATTAGGCACAAAGAGTAGTTTTGAAAGCCGGTACCAAAACACGCGTTTGTGGTCAGTGTAGTAGCAGGGCATCCGAAAATATAAGCTGCCGAAGATGTCTATTTCCGTATTACATTCGTAACATTCAGCCGGCCCTACGTGACAGGAGTATATCTGTGTGACATCTTTGTATAAAGGGTTTTCCACGCCGTCTGTTACTCACTACTTATGCAATCACGCTGCAAGTATCTTTAAGGCGGAAGCTGCCAAGCGCTTTGGACGCATTTCAACTAAATGCGCGCCAAGTAAAACTCTAATTTATAGGCACTGTAGTTTTCATCTCTGAAACTATAAATCGTTCGTCATCCGTAGCGCCGTTCGTGGTGCACGGGCGTATCACAACTCAAGTCTATTTGAAGTCCTGGCAACGGCAACACGGCCGCTGCGTCGCGTTCTGCTTGTCCTTCAACGGTACCCTACTGCTTCATGCACATGTGGAGGTCAGTGTCAAAATCTGATTTTTTAAAAAAATGCACATTTTAACGTTAGGGCCAACGTGAACGTCTAAAAAATGATTATGAATACATTTTTAAAGTCAAATTAGTCACAACTGATTTTATCATCATTGTACGAAACGGTTCAACACTTAATCGTTGATCTGTGGTACGCTTGGTCTACGCAGTCTGTGTTGGTGTCCATATGGATGATGATGTGTTGTATTCCATTTAAATATAAAGAAATGGTGATAGCAGTAAGGATGTAAAACCCGCACAGTTGCTTTAGAGGAACCGTAATGTGGTGCTCTTCAATTGACTTCTTACATTCGCTAGATCCACAGAGCCAGTTCACAGAGGACTTCAGCTTAAAGAGCAAAACAGGTCTCTGCAGGATCAAACGTAGGTCGAAATCTGTATGCGAACGTCACCAGAACTGAATAGCAGACAAGGTTTTCACTTCTCCTCTCCCTACCTAGGTTCATAGTAAATGTGTTTCCAGACTAGTCGATCACATAGTTATTAGGTAACACATCACGCGGGAAAACAGCTTGAAAATTTTCAGAAAGAATATTTTCTACAGTAATTTAGTGCTCTTCTTTCGAGATCTTCAGCACGTTTGTGGGGTATATATAATTCTGATCCACTGAAGTTGTAAAATCTTCCCTAGGTGTGATGTATTCAGTATACACCATTTTTTTGTGGTAACAGTTTATCATGTAAATAATATGTCGCTAGAATATTACTGAACAACGTTTCGTAATTTCTAGACATCTGGCAAGCACGTAGCAGATTATTACCCTGTCATAATATGGTTGCATACTCTCAGTGAGCATCTTACGTGACCTACTAAGTGCTGTTGACATTCACTATTTTATGCAATAAATATTCAAATTCAGTACGGCAGTACGGAGTCCCTGTCTTAACGGAACGACAATGCGAAGATGTATTCCGGTTTTGTTTGTATCGTGCATTTTCAACGCCACGACGACGAGCATGTCATTAGAGAGAGAGAGAGAGAGAGAGAGAGAGAGAGAGAGAGAGAGAGAGAGAGAGAGAGAGAGAGACTCCATTAATCTGTTGATTTCTCATTCATTTCCGTCCGGTTAAGTTAAGGCCACTGGAATCTTAGTCGAACGAATTACGGTGCAAGGATGGAAAGACTAAGTTTAGCGTTCATTAAAAAGGACGGACTCAGTTTGAAGAACATACGACAAGAAACCTGCTGCAGAAGGACCACGCTGAGATTGACCTGAGACGACTTAGGCAATCCACGGAAAACCCAAAACAGGATGATAAGTTTTAAGTACAGCACTGCAAGCATTTGTTAAGATGATTTGTTAGATAAAGCAGAAACCTATTCCTTCCTTCGCCGCCCTCCTAATATATTCGGTGTTGTATCGCTAAGCCTAGATTATCTGTTTTGTCCTGCTACTAGTCACATTATTTTACTACGCCTTTCTAGCATTCTTCTCTGATCAAGTTTTTTGTTGCGTGTATATGAAAACAAAAGTTACTGATATAGTCTAAAAATAACTATTTGATAATTTACTAACAATACCTGGTTTTCAAAGAACATACTGCAGGGAGAGCTAAATAAAATACTTTTGGTAACCACCCCATTCAGAATAAGAATACGATATGGGACATTGGAAATATTCTTAAAAGTTTGCCCATTACGCCTAAAGGTCCGCCAATGAATATGTTAGAAGAGGCAGAAATCTGCAGTCACGTGAAAAGAATAGCGGGTAATTTACACAGTGATCAAACAAAGCTTAGGAAAAGCAATTCCTTAAACTGTTTATGAAATTGATATAAGGTGCTTCATCGTGCCTATTACTGGATCCACTTTTGATGCATAATTTATTAATCTTGTTGACAATCTCCCCATCCCTATCACCAACGTTTCATCTTTGACTTTTCCTGCCAAATTTTATCTGTTTCTCTTTCCCCTACACCTCTTACACTGCACATTCCTTACTTCCTCTCCCGTTCACTCCTTACCTCCTCCATGACATAACCTATACAATGTTACGATAACCAAATATATGGTATTTAGTCTAATATGCCCCTGTTTATCATGTTGTAAGTGATTGACTTAAACAATGACTTTAAGATGATAGGAATCCAAGTGCAATGGAGGTTTGAATGCATTCGACTTACTGTTTAAAGCTGCAAATGCACGAGGGTCTATGTACGTGTAGTATTCTCGTTTGTTAACATCGATCATAGATCTAAGTGACAGGAAGTCGTTTCTGAAAGTATTTGTATGGAGTGTAGCCATGTATGTAAGTGAAACATGGACGATAAATAGTTTGGACAAGCAGAGAATAGAAGCCTTTGAAATGTGGTGCTACAGGTGAATCCTGAAGATTACATGGGTTCATCATGTAACTAATGAGGAAGTATTGAATAGGATTGGGGAGAAGAGAAGTCTGTGGCACAACTTGACAAGAAGAAGGGATCGGTTGGTAGGACATGTTCTGAGGCATCAAGGGATCACCCATTTAGTATTGGAGGGCAGCGTGGAGGGTAAAAATCGTAGAGGGAGACCAAGGGATGAATACACTAAGCAGATTCAAAAGGATGTAGGCTGCAGTACGTATTGAGAGATGAAGACGCTTGCACAGGATACAGTAGCATGGAGAGCTGCTTCAAACCAGTCTCAGGACTGAAGACCACAACAACAACAACAACAACAATAACAATAGCCATACAGCACCACCAGGATTAGGAATCAAGTATTGGATGTAAATGCAACAAGAGAAAAACACTCACTTCACATATAAAGTAGTACTGTCTGTTGTGATCTTTTCCTAATATCAGAGTCCATTGATGCGGTTTCTCGCGACTGTACTTTTCTTAGGTGGTGTGGTTATAACGGCTGTTGCGGGTTTAGGAAGCGTGCCTGCGTGTGGAGGCAGCGCGAGACCGTGGCGCCGCCGGGAGATTCATCGTATATACATGAATACTACTAAGATGAACATGACAGTGGAAATGTGTTCAAAGATTGTCAACCGGTATTTATCAAGTAATACATAGCTACATTGCGCCACTATTCCCTTTGGATGCTGGGTGAATTTTCAATATAAATAACTTTGGGACTTTATGTACAATGCTGTTATTACGAACAAAACACACCTTGATTAAAAAATGCGTAGTCAGATCTATGTTTCGTAGTAGTATACAACGTATATAAACGGTGAATGGAAACACAGTAACCAAAATTTCTTATTTTGCTCTTAATGGTGGTTTTTTTTTTTTTTTTTTTTTTTTTTTTTTACAGTGGGGACTGCTTTATTATTTATCTTCTTACATTTCATACTGCATGCTCTTTCTATTTTTAGCTATCCTTTGCGTTGTGACTTTTTTAAGAATAAAAAGAAACTATGTACATAGGGAGTACTCTTACCTCTTCTGGGAGCGATATGCATCAATATAAAGGTTAGCATTCAGCTCTACTTTTATTAGTAGTATTTGACACACATACTTTGCGAGAGAGCGTGTCGACTGCGAGCCAGGGGTATGTTGCTGTCTGTATTACAAGGTTTCACTCTAAACCATGTGTATGCAATCACAGAGAAAAAATATTTTGTAAATTTTTCTCAAAAAATTATCGTAACTATGTACTGTGATTTTTCGATCGTGGCATGGTCTGATTATGGTATCTGGTACCAAAACCTGTAGACGGCAGGCAAAATAAGAGTGCAACTGCAGACTAAAACAAAATTTCTGATTCGGTTGGTCGTTGTTCCAACTGACGGGTAGCGGGGAATATGTAATATATAATGCAAACTTGATGTAGTTATTTCTTGTGAGAAAACTGGGCGTGAGAAAATTGGGTGTGACAACGGGGGCAGAACGTTCACTATTGTTATATTGAGCTTAATCTTGTTGATTCTGGAACTGACAAAATATCGTTAAGCGCCAACACAGGCAATGAAAAGAAAGATGCAACCCAATACAACAACAAAACAACACCAATAACAAAACTCATCAGAAAACAAGTTCCTCATAATTGGCGACTGTGTCAAGATTACAGTAGACATACGAGCAGTTTGTAAATAATGAAGTAGTTAATTTTAGATTGTATCAGCAACTTTCTAGTTTCGTAAGAACGTAAGAGAAACCTCTGATGGCTACGAAAACGTGCTCAAAAAAACGCGTATCGCTGTATTAAATTACAACCATACATATTATAAAAATGGCTATAAGTAAGGTTTCTTTTTTTTTCACACACGCACGTCTCCTCCTAAACAACTGGACAGATTTCAACCAAACTTGGAACACAAATCATTAATTGCCTGGAAAGAATCGCTGAGGGTACGAACCACCGACCTATCAAAGTAGAGGGGGGGGGGGGGGGGGGGGGGTGAGAAGGCAGTGTAGCCCAAGAGGTGCGAATATTCCGACACACTTTGCAGACAGTATTCGCACATACCACTGAATATAGCAGCAAAATGGCACCAATGTAAGACTCACTTTAGGAGATAGGACGTCATTAAGAATGGCCTTCGTGACATTGAAATTACAGGACGAAATTCGTAGATACTTGTGAAATGTGTGTATACATACATGTGGAATATGTTAAATATACGTGCAATAAGCGGGGAAAGCCCAGGGATAAAAACGCTCCTCCGGAACCCCTGAAATGATTTCAGCCAAATTTGGTACGAATGTTAGTTGTGATCTGGGACCCGCCAGGGTAGCCGAGCACGCTAACGCGCTGCTTCCTGGACTCGGGTAGGCGCGCCGGCCCCGGATCGAATCTACCCGGTGGATCAACGACAGTGTGCCGGCCAGCCTTGATGTGGTTTTTAGGCGGTTGTCCACATCCCGCTACGTGAATACCTGGCTGGTCCCCACGTTCTGCCTCAGTTCCACGCGTCGCAGACATTTGAAACACGTCCGCACTATTTCACGATTTACACTAGAAGCAGACAGTTGGGGTACACTGATTCCGTCCTGGGGGGACACTGCCAAATCCGTTGTAACCACGCCTACCCTGTGATCAGTGCGGGACTATGGCATAAGCGAAAGAAAGAAAGTTAATTGTGATCTGGAAAGAAATACTGTGGGGGTAAGAACCACCAGCTCAAATTGGAGTGGAGTGATAACGGGGAAAAGAAGTCGAGAGGAGGAGGAGGAAGAGACAGAGAGAGGGATGGAAGAGATGGATAGAAATTTTGGGGAGGAGATGGACGGAATGGGAGTGGAGGAGGATACGAACAGAGAAAGGGAAGAGGGGGAGATGGACAGACAGAGGAGAGAAATGGTGCTGAACAGCGATATGGGGAGGAAGTGATGAACAGAGAAATGGGAGAAGAGGAGACGGACGGAGAGGGGGGGTTGCAATAGGTGGACAGGGAGAGAGGATGGAGGAGATGGGCAAAGGGAGAGTGAGAGGGGGGGGGGAGGAGATGGACTAATAGAAGATGGAAAGAAATACATACCCTGCAACACCGGGGGCCGGCCGTGGTGGCCGAGCGGTTCTAGGAGCTACAGTCTGGAGCCGCGCGGCCGCTACGGTCGCAGGTTCGAATCCTGCGTCGGGCATGGATGTGTGTGTTGTCCTTAGGTTAGTTAGGTTCAAGTAGTTTTAAGTTCTAGGGGACTGATGACCTCAGAAGTTAAGTGCCATAGTCCTCAGAGCCAACACTGGGTGTTAAGCTAATAACAAATGAACATGGTAATTGATTGAACAAAAGATGACTTATTCATGTCACTGTACAGACAGTTAGCTGCTGCGGCCACAGTCGATTGTAATACTCTAGCTGTAGCCTAAGTGTTTGTTGTGAACCACCACTTCTATTTCCTTCAACTGGGCGAAAATAGGGATGCAATTTAGCCAGAGTATTGTTACAGGAACCATCCTCTCGCTGTTAGTAGCGACTTAAGACGACGAGAAACTGGAACCAGAATATGTAGGTGGGTCAAAGCCTGGCGTTTCGAGTGTGTAAGAGCCGCTCACCCTACCTACCCATACCAGTCGCAGCCTGGAATCTGCACGCCGCAAGGTATCGGCCGACACATTTGTTGAGCTCGCAGCAGTCGCTATGGAGCGAATTGGAAAACAACGGAAAACGTCAGTCACTATTACAGGAGGCGGACAGGACCTGCGGTAGCGCGAGGCGCCGCCCGGCGGCCACGCGGCTGGGGACGGACGGTGCGCCGCTGCAAGGAACCACGCTGCCAGGCTACGAGGACCACGATCTGTGCAGCACAAATATAAGGCAGAGTGACGATGCACATGTAAAAGTCTTATTGTTGTCGTGGTCTTCAGTCCATAGGCTTGTTACCTCTCTCCACGCTCGTCTATTCCTAATGCAGAATACATCCATTTCAGCCTGCTGTCAGTATTCAAGCCTTTCTCTCCTCTTACAATTTTTACCACCTCCCCCCAAACATCACACCATAGCCAAAGATTTGTCCATTGAAATATTCCCTTCATTTAGTCATCTTGGCTATAAATTTCTTTTTCCACAATTCGTTTCAGTACCCTGTCCACCCATTAGATCGATCTTCAGCACTCTTCTGTAGCACCACATTTCAGAATCTCCTATTCTCTTCTAATGTCAACTGCATACCGTCCACGTTTGACTTCCGTACAAGGCTAACTCCAGACAAATAACTTCAGGAAAGTCATCCTAACACTTAAATGTATACACTCTTTAAAAAAAAAGACGTACTAGGAAGGAATTACCCAAACTGGATGGAAATCAGTAGATGTGATGTGCATGTACAGACACAGCAGTGATTACAATTCCAGAAAAATTTAATAGTATATTTAAGAGAAAGAGCTTCACAAGCTGAGCAACTCGATAATGCACTGAGCTACCTCTGGCCCTTATGCAAGCAGTTATTCAGCTTGGCATTGATTTATGGAGTTGTTGGATGTGCTCCCGAGGGATATCGTGCCAAACTTTGTCCAATTGGGGCGTTACATCGTCAAAATCCCGAGCAGGTTTGGGGGACCCTGCCCACAACCCTCCAAAAGCCCTTATATGGGGAGAGATCCGGTGACCTTGACGGCCTACGTGGGATTTGGCAAGCGCGAAGACAAGCAGTAGAAGCTCACTCAGTGTGCGGGCAGGCATCCTCGTGCTGAACTTTAAACCTAGGATGGCTTGCCATCAATGGCAACAAAACGGGGCATAGTATCGTCGACTTACCGCTGTTCTGTAAGGGTGCCGTTGATGACAACCAAAGGGGGCGCACTTTGAAAGAAATTGCACTCCTGGTTCTCGGGCCACATAAAACAATAACCGAGTATCGAATGCTTGTGAAAATCTCATTTCGATACTGGACAGTTGTTAACACTCCCATTTTGTGTCTCAAACTGTGCTTTTCTCAAAGCACTTGTGGAGTGCAAAGTCACTTCTTTGACTTGATGCAGTACGTGATTAACAATCACGCTGCCATTAAGGATGGACTTACAAGTCAGTTTTAAATCTTCACGAAGAACAGAAATGTAGTAAAATTTCGTGAAATATTAAAACAGTCTGCCGGACCAGAACTTCAACCTACGCTCATGCCATTCTCATAGCGATGTGGGCTATTCAAGCACGGATCCAAAAAAATGTTCAAATGTGTGTGAAATCTTATGGGACTTAACTGCGAAGGTCATCAGTCCATAAGCTTACACACTACTTAACCTAACTTATTCTAAGGACAAACACACACACACACGCCCGAGGGAGGACTCGAACCTCCGCTGGGACCAGCCGCACAGTCCATGACTGCAGCGACAGACCGCTCGGCTAATCCCGCGCGGCGGCACGGATCCCATCTATCCTAAACAGCTGCAATTCTGCAAGTATCTCCTGCGAACTGGTTGTGAGAGAAAAAGAGAGCTTCAGCAGCGTTTAGAACGTAGTGCAGAGGTACTGGCCGGCCGCGGTGGTCTCGCGGTTCTAGGCGCGAAGTCCCGAACCGTGCGACTGCTATGGTCGGAGGTTCGAATCCTGCCTCGAGTATGGATGTGTGTGGTGTCCTTAGGTTAGTTAGGTTTAAGTAGTTCTAAGTTCTAGGGGACTAATGACCACAGCAGTTGAGTCCCACAGTGCTCAGAGCCATTTTTAGAGGTACTGAGAGGACTCAAGTTACAAGATAATTAGTCTTGCCTGAATAGTTCGGCCAATAACAGCATTTCTCGCCAATAACAAGAGTTCCGGTTCGGCACCCATTCTCGCATGCTGTTTCAGTCTACCAGGAGGTTTCACAAACACACACATTCCGCTGTGGAATGAAACATTAATTCTCTATTAACGAAGTACTTTTTATATACAAAGTTCATCTGTCTCATGTCAGGGCTAAGGCACACGTTTATTTGCAATCAAGTTACTGCTGACAGCGGACCACGGATCTCGAATTGTAGCTCAACATTGACATTCGACTGGAAACTTGATCATCGTCAACTCACTAGATAGGTGCAAGTTTCCATTTTAATCGAAGCACAGAGGGAATATGGTCGCATATCGATGTAAATTTATACACGTGCACACCAACGCAGGACACGTAAATGATTAGAGTTGCAATTCTCTGTAACATGTAGAACGGCCAACGGAGTGCATTAGAAGTGATCGTGTTTAGTGTTCTTACCAGACCTGGTAAAGCATGTAAGGGGTGCGAACAGCGTCAGAGTAATTATCGTGAAGGACACCGAGAAGCCGTATACTCTTGTGAGGCAGAGTTACCAGCACGTAAAAAGTTTGGAAGGGGGCCTCATTTTAGGTCTCCATTTGACCGGCTGGTCAAATCGCGTGATATGATTTTTGGAGATTTCGGATATGACTGTGGCCTGATGTTGGGATGCGTGATATCGGTTACACTCGTCGTCCAATCTCCGCTCGACTAACCACAACAAGGGGGGATCGCCGTGTTGCGCACGGAGCACTTCTTGACCCCCTCCAAAATCTGCGTTTCTCATACGAGAACAAGCAATGGACTCCCTGAAACATTACGCGTCGTCCTGCACCATTGCCCGGAGACCAGCACCAGCCGGATTATGGAATTACCGTCCAATGCGTGGGCTGCGTTTGGAGCATGGACTGCTGATGAATGGCGTTACATTGTGTTCATGGTGAGTTGTTGTTCTGCATTACCTCGGATAACCATGGTAGAAGATTATGGCGGCGACCTAGAGTGCGGTCCTGTTTCATCACTGTTTTAAAGAGGCGCAGCGGTGTCATTTGGTTTACAATCGTCAAACATCGTCATGAATCAGGCATGTGTGTGTGTGTGTGTGTGTGTGTGTGTGTGTGTGTGTGTGTGTGTGTGTGTGTGTGTGTGTGTGTGTGTGTGTGTGTCCGAGTGGCCGGCCGCAGTGGCCGAGCGGTTCTAGGCGCTTCAGTCCGGAACCGCGCTGCTGCTACGGTGGCAGGTTCGAATCCTGCCTCGGGCATGGATGTGTGTGATGTCCTTAGGTTAGTTAGGTTTAAGTAGTTCTAAGGCTAGAGGACTGATTACCTAAGATGTTAAGTCCCATAGTGCTTAGAGCCATTTGAACCATTTTTGGTGCCCGAGGCGGAATTCGACACTGAGATCTCTGTTTCAGCAGGTAGCGGCTAGCGCCACTACACCGAACCCACAGAATTTGACAAGTGAAATGATTTTTCCCTCGGCCTTACGTCGCAGCGTATTTCCGCGTATTATGTCTCAGATAACAGAGACGGAATACTCTATGTTTTTGATTTTTGTTTCACGGACAAGTTACGAGTACGCACAGTGAATTATTTCCATAACATATTTAACTGCAGACATTCAGACGACTCTCTGAAGTGATTGAGGAAATGCTGCTGATCTTTACTATTAATCCGCACGATATCGCGATATCTTACGTGATCGAACGTGTCCCTGAAGAGTGCAAGTCACAGGAGACTGAAAACCACAGCGGCACACACGACTCAGGTTACAGGAAAATGCATCGCGAATCTGGCAGCGCAGAGCAGTCAAAATGTAATAGTACAGTTGGACCGGCGTTAATTATAGTATCTTTAAACAGAAAATGAAGACTGAAATTGAATGAGTTGTTGAGCTTAGCGTCATATGACGCAAACAGCAATAACTCAGCCGCCATTCGTGATCCAGCGCTCTCTTCGACGCGACTCTGTGATCATCGACAATGTTTGGATGATGACACGATACCCCACGACACTTTGACCATAGTGCAGTTATGTATAGACTGTTGTGCTATTTAAGCTATCTATACCTGTAAAGAGTTCCAAGTTTTCGTATTTTGAAGCAGTAAACATCGCAGAATCTATTCATTCGTCTCTGAAGGAGCTCACTGTCCCTCGCTGTAGAAGGCTCATTAGCACAAGGTGATTAACTAAACCACGGCCAAACGGGCAAAATATCGCACAAGAAAGAAGAACTAGCAGTTATAACCTGAACTGTGTGAATAAATGCAACGTGAGTGTAATGTAAAGAATGCGATGTTGATGAGGTGAGATAAAGCGATCTTGGAGCCCGATGGTAGCTCACTGACGGTCACTTGTTCTGGAGAGCATCGAGGGAGCCTCTTTGAGATTTTTGATGACACAACGTCGAAAGTGTTACATGCTCCCATTCTGAGACTAAAATTTTTGACTTGTAAACCATGTGATCAGAAAGTACCGCTTCTTCTTCTTCTTGAATTGAGAATTCCTTACAAGACAAGCACTACCTCTGCATCCAGACTTAACGAAGTAGGGCACATTAGCGAACTCGGCTACGGGAGGCAGGTTATGCTATAACGCTTTTATTCTGTGGAAGCATTTGAAATGTACTATGTAGTTCTATTTAAGACACTGGGAAGAAAACGTACAAATTATGCGACTATTCCCCCTTTTGGACAATCTTACCATAAACAACTGCTGTGGTGGTGTAATGGTTTTAACGATATTCAGGGAAGATGCTATAAAAATCTTTTGTAAACACATATCAAAGGTAATTTAACATAAATAAACGGATTCTAAAATTATTGATTCTGCCTGCGTACTGCAAACAGGGGAAGCGACATCGTGGTTAAGACAACCGCCTTGTATTTGGTTTAATATCAAATTTGATTTAAGGAAAGTATCTCTATAAAATTATTTGATTTGCAGTGTTTGTGCTCCTTTGTCCCCCGTTCCTCTTACCTGTTACTTCTCCTACGAATAGCTCACAAAAGTAGGATTATTGTCTTGTCATTCAACGGCACAAGTTGCAGTGGTGATGGTGGTGGTGGTGGTGGTGGTGGTGGTAGGCGGGGATGTTGCTGGAGGTAGTGTTCCGAAAATCCTTGGAAATGTAATCGAAACGACAGACACATCATCAGAAAACTGTCCTGAATGAAGAAGAACGTCGAAACAGATTGCAGGAAAGTTCGAGAAAATCATTGTGCCGATTTACTGTACAAGTGGGAAATGAAAAATCGTTGGGTCAGAATATCGCAAAGAAGGACCTGCGTCTTTTGCCGTACAATTTGTCTGTTGCTTACGAATTATACCTTCCAGAAGAAACTGCATGTTCAGTTCTGTTGGTGCTTTCTAAATGAAATTCTGTGGGAACATTTGGCTCCCTGGCTTTTCATTTACGCAGCCGGGACCTGGTTCAGTCTATCCGGTTAGATGAACTGACGGAACACGCCACCATTATCCATCTGACAACAGCAGAAGATTGAACAGTAGTTGATAATGTTAAAATATGAGTTTTGGGCGCAACTTCCGAGTTATTTTTATTTGATCACTCTGTATTATTATTATTATTATTATTAGTAGTAGTAGTAGTAGTAGTAGTAGTGGTAGTAATATTTGCAGTTATTTAGAGCGTCATTCAGAGTTAGAATACGGACATTCGCTCAAACCGATTGGTTAACGGTATCTGCTTACCTACAACAACCATTCTTACTTCCTCAACATTTGTGCACGAGAACACTATCTCATCAAAAATATCCAGGCATTCCTTTGCAATGTGGGTCAGGAGCGGCGGATCCGCCAGAGGTGGCGAGGAGTATCTTGTTCTGAGCGGAGAAGTTAATCTAGTACTCCACTTTTTCTCTTGAATAGGGCTGTTTATCATAATGAAGTATGAATGACCGACGTTTCTGTTTCGGGGACACACAAAGAGTGATGGGAGGGCTTAAATCGGAAACTGTCTGATGAAACTGAAGTTTTTCCTAAAAAAAACCTGGAAACGTAACCACATTTGAATCTGTTTTCCTGAGCTCCATAAGCTACCACATGCCGTAGCTCCATATACAAAAATCGTTGCTGACCCTGTGTCTATGTCGTGTGGAAAATTTAGTTTTATCTTAGTAATGTACGCCTAACTTGCTGCATGTAACGTCGTTTATGAACGACGGTTATGTAAATTTACGTAACATGCGAACTGGGCAGCTGAAAATGCACCCTTGTAGGAGTTTATACCGTAATAGCTGTCTCTGGCCACACTGCTTTCCAATTTTGGAACAGTTCTCGGATCCTTTTATGAAAAGTTTCAACTTGAACATTAACAAGCATTATACCACTACATTCTTCTTTTCAAGAGCTTTCAGATGCCGTTAAAAAAGTACACCATTCTATTTCAAAAATCATATTTTCTTCAAAATCTATAACGATAAAAGGGTTACGCCACTTTATCACATAACAAAGGACGTGCCCCTTAGCGTATTATCATTTGCTGGTTACCTCGAAGAGTTCAAGAAATAAAAGGGGTTTTAAGTCTTACGTGACTCACCTTGTGTACAGCAGAATGGCCATGAGTTGAAAATTAAATGTATATACATGGATGTCAACAACGCTACGTTGGGTGTAGTACTCTATTATTTCCAGTATAGCTAGGCGCCGATGCATGAATAAATAAGGTAAATAAAGCGAGGGAAATTAAAGAGATACGGAGGGTGACTGAAATGATACTATGTCTGAACATATTAACTGGAAAAACCCTTTTTTTTACACCAGTTACCCGAAGGCAAGAATGCTTAACTACACCCTGGGAATTCTGCGAAAACAAACCCGAATCATGTAGGGTTTCCAAAAAAGAAAAAAAAAACTGTCAATTGGCTTAGTCCAAAAGGCAATGAAATTCATCCGTTCCACTTTTTCTCCCCGTCACTAAGTCGCTAATGAGCACAGTGAGATAAAGTGCGTAGCCTCATTCACGCTAAATTAAAATGAATATTCGCCGGTTAAGCAACGTTAGCCGCGTAACTCTAGCCTAAATATCACCACTCGAGCAATGGCATATGTAAGAGGAGACGCGGCTGATTAACGATGACATCCTGACACTGTTGTTTGGAGCAGAGACGGCGTGATGTAAGAGCGAGCTGCCCTGCAGTTGTCAAAACGTGATGCAGGTCAGCCCAAACGAACGCCGCCGTTGTGGTACACAAAGAAGGCACAATTAGATTGTATTGAATTGAACAGTCTATATCACTGTATATATTTCAATTTTCTGTTCGAGGAAGGCTGTCTGGAGTTCACATGAGGCTTAACACGATCTCGCATACACACAGCATTAGAGGGAAAAAAAGTTGGACATCTCATTCGTATAGTTCCTATATTTGCGATCCGTGTAAGGTTTTCTATGAGAACTCCACCTTAACTGCAGACTAGTGCATACCGTTTCTGGCTACTGACGTGGCCCCATGTACGATTGTACATGTCTCCCTTAGGTTTTCCCGAGATTGGAAGCTCTGAATCGGTGTCCCACGTCTTTCGAGGCCAATGTAGAAGCTTCCTGAGTAAATAAACGGTGCATCTGATACACAAACCAACTGTCCCAAATTGACGAAGAAAGCCTTCTGAAATGTAATTTTAGACTGGTTCTCTCGCACATTAATGAGCAATTGGGTGCGCTAATATGAAACTCACAAGCAGATTTAAACTGTGTTCCGGACCGTGACTCGAACCCAGGTTTAGCACTTGCCCGCAAAAGACTAAGTTCTGGGTTCGAGTCCCGTTCTGGTATATAGTTTTAATCTGTAAGGAAGTTTCAATACAACAGCTTATTTCGTAAAATAAGTCGTTTATCCAAGTCAAAATTTAATAGCAGTATGTACCTATTTGGTTGTACTTCATTTTCATGGTTTCTTCAATCCAGTTTAAATGTTTGTGAGTAAATAGTTCCCAATTGTTAATAAACCGGTTTCGGGAAGTCTCATCATCATAGCCATCCATGTACTACCTAAGATCCACTTATTCGCTCCGTATGCTGTAAACATCAACTATGTAGATGGCAGTGCTACATGATATCACACTTAGATGCGAATTCAGGTTATGTGCTTCACACATTGCTCATTTGATTACGATTTTACGACATTTTGGCCAAATTGTGTGTTTTTTCTGTAATCTCAAATACGAGGATTGCCCACAAAGTAACGCATCACATGTTTTTCCTTGAACAATTTGTTATTGGACATAATGAGAATGACACACACACGAAAGAATAGTGTGTTATCTACATACGCTATTTTTTCACATAATCTCCACCCCATTCTATGGCCTTCCTCCAGTGCGAAACAAGGGTGTGTATGCCATCTCAGAAAATGTTTTGCACGATCGAAATCTTTTAATGGCCCAAACAAGTGGAAGTCGGCGGTGCCTAGGTCAGGGCTGTTAGGTGTGTGAGCCGTGGATGGTCTCCCCGACCGCAGCAAATCGTGGAGCTCCGCCGAACCGCCTTTTAGTGACCTCACCCTCCGTGCCCAGCGACTAACTGTACTTCTGTCGCCCGCAGATGCTCCACAGACTTTGCACAAGCGTTTGTGAATATTCGCCACAGTTTTTCTTTCTGCAATGAGAAATTCAATGACGGCACGTTGCTTGTAACGTACATCGCCTACAGACACCATTTTGAGACTCTCCCGCAGCTACGCTATCTGTCGGCATTGATGGAAACTTGGCGCGCTCACTAGCAATAATACACCTATAACGTCTCTCAATCGTAGCAGTGTTTTCGGCTGAGAAAAAAGATGTTGTGCATTACTTTCTAGGCAACCCTCGTACTTAAGAGAAAACGTTGTTCAGGTCGCCATAGAGACTAACTACACTTATTCAGCCACCATTGTGACCCGTACACCATTTCCCGTCTTTTCCTTGGTAGTACGCATTAAATATATGAAATTTCACAGATTTAATACTTTTAGTCCCGTAACATTGAAATATGGGATTGGGATTGGTGTAATAGTACCTGTGAACTATGATGAAATTTTAATGGGTAGTTTTATGTGATTGCAGGCTTCCATGGCATGTTCCAATAATAAAATCTTCTCGGGTGATTAGCCGACTGGGTGCGTTATCTTGTTGCAACGTTTCAATAAATAGTAATAAATGTCGTGTGACTAAGGCCTCCCGTCGGGTAGACTGTTCGCCAGGTGTCACCTCGGGGACTTGCTCGTCGATGGGGATGAAATGATGATGATTAGGACAACACAACACCCAGTCCGTGAGCGGAGAAAATCTCCGACCCAGCTGCGAATCGAACCCGGGCCCTTAGGATTGACATTCTGTCGCACTGACCACTCAGATTCCGGGGGAGGACAACGTTTCATTGAGTTTAGTACACGAAGATGTCGCCTTCAGATAATGGGTACGAAACTCATTGAAACGTTGCACAAGATGACGTCACCACTCGGCTGATCATCCGAGAAGATTTTATCCTTAATAGGTGGTTCAAAATGGTTCAAATGGCTCTGAGCACTATGGGACTCAACTGCTGTGGTCATTAGTACCCTAGAACTTAGAACTACTTAAACCTAACTAACCTAAGGACATCACACACATCCATGCCCGAGGCAGGAATCGAACCTGCGACCGTAGCAGTCGCACGGTTCCGGACAACGCACCTAGAACCGCGAGACCACCGCGGCCGGCCCTTAATAGGTGGTTTGCTACAATAATTTCTGACATTCAGTCCTTGCAGCGCAGTTATCAGTTCATCTGAAATGAAAGGTATATTATTTATTTCTAGAGTTTAACTTCTCCAAGACTACCTTCATCTACTGAAATCTTTCAGTTTAAGTCACAACCAGGAGACAGAGGATTTCAGGCTCTCGTCAAAATAGAGGTCACAGAAACGGAGCACTATGCATGAAGAGGTGTAACTCTTTCATCTCAAATAACGTATGAGTCGTTAATGATCTTTGTAATCTATTTTAAGCTAGATAAAGAGTAACCAGGGACTTACGAAACAAATACCAACATTTCAATAATTTCACTACGATACAGAATGTTACATAGCCGAAGAGTCATTAGCCAGAATATCAGTGCACCATCCTGTCCTGAAGGAATTCTGCAGAAGTAGCATAGATCTCTGTTTCGTTCAGGAATACAATAAATCTGACAGTGTTTAATGTAAATGAAAGAAAACTAATACAACCACATAGTATGCTCTTCAGCTCGTTCTACCTCGAAGATGTAGCCAATTTTAGTAGCCTGAACTTCGGATTTTATTGTTTTCCCACTCTCGTTCATATGACATACAGGGTGATCCAAAATTCTTACAGTCTCACGCCATAGCACGATAACAGAATAAAAATGTGTCTACGAAACTTACGCAACATTCGTATCTTCGGTAGAAAATGGAAGTCAAAGAAAGGCTATTTGGCCACTCTAATAACATGTACAATTGTCTTCATTCAGTTCTGTGTTGTGCAGTGCGTAAAGTTTTGTGTTAGAATACTAGAGTTGGAGAGTTCTATTCCAGGTGTAGGTGAATTTCTTCATTATTATTTTAATGTGTGAATAATGTTGTAGAATACACTGCTTCTTCTACTATGCCTAGCCTAAAAAACTACAGTTTCTTAACCTTTTTCCCTCGCGCGATCGGCGAGTGGAACAGAGGGAGGGGGAGGGGGAGGGGATATGACTTTCGCGCGAATTGTGCCCTCCGCCACACACCGCTTGGTGGCTAGCGGAGTACATATGTAGATATAATATAACAATAATTGATGAGACACGTCATAAATATTCCTGAACAGTGACAATCATTTGAAAATAAATTATCCCTCGTAGGACAGAAATAGCTACAAAGCTTATCAATGTGGAGATGTTAAAAATGGGTTCAGTTGTAATAGTTTATGTAAACTTTTAGTGAAAGCATGTAAATGGACCAGAAAAGCATGGGGGAGGAGTTATTGTGTGAAACAGAACAGAGTGCACGCTTGAAGTCAAAACATGTCTTTAAAAGTGGGATAATAAGAACGACTGAACTCTAATTTCTGTGTTAATATTAAATTATTGCATGTGTTTTGTGTAAGACCTGGTTTAATTTCTGTACACCGATTAATAACTCCGATAACACATCACGCTGTTTAACATTACAAAGTAAAAAAGTGCATGTAGATCCAAACTCAAACTCTAAAATTCTAACACAAAACTCTACGCATAGCAGTATCTATGCAGTGCAGCTACGGCGTACTAAATGGCGACACTCATCGCACATATTATTACAGCGTTGCCATATTGTCTTCATTTGGCGTCCATTTTGCACTGAAAATGTGCGTGGAACAAAATTTTGGTAGATACGTATCTGCCGGCCGGAGTGGCCGTGCGGTTCTAGGCGCTACAGTCTGGTACCGTACGACCGCTAAGGTCGCAGGTTCGAATCCTGCCTCGGGCATGGATGTGTGTGATGTCCTTAGGTTAGTTCGGTTTAATCAGTTCTAAGTTCTAGGCGACTGATGACCTCAGATGTTAAGTCCCATAGTGCTCAGAACCATTTGAATTTAGATACGTATCTGCAATACTAGCATGCAAGGAATCGCATTGTAGTGTCCCTTGAGCGAATTTTGATTCATTCTGTGTAACACAATCATTTCACTTTGGAAAAGTCTCAAAAAGAGCGTTATTTATTGATTTTGTTTCACCTAATTAACATTCAACAATGAGAATATCTACGAAGCATTTGTCATATGCTTAGAGACGTGATGATGTTTAGAAGACCCCAGTTGTAAACAGGCTTTTGACGTTCTGCATAGAGCTTATAGTGAAAAAGCGATACACCAAGATTTCGTTGTTGAATTCTATATTTCGACTTTTCCACGTGTGTAATTTAAAATTATCTTAATTAAAAATCTTGTATTCGAATGGTGACCCACTTCTCACGTGACCTCCTAGAAGGATCAAGAACAAGCTATCTACAAAATGCTAACAAGCTCTCACGTATGTAAACAATGTCCTCATCTTCGTCAATCAGGTCAGCTGCAGGGTAGTTGTAGTAGTAACAGTAGGAGGACGAGTGAAATATAGCATGTTCACTGCAAGCGCGCTCTCTCTCTCTCTCTCTCTCTCTCTCTCTCTCTCTCTCTCTCTCTCTCTCTCTCTCTCTCTCTGTGTGTGTGTGTGTGTGTGTGTGTGTGTGTGTGTGTGTGTGTGTGTGTGTGTGTGTGTGTGTGTGCGTAGTAAAACATATCGTTTCCATTAGCTAAAAAGTCAGCTGTAACAGTTTGCCCATTTAGCAACAGGACTCTTCGAAGAGGCTTTCAGCATAACACTAAGTTACGCTTATTTCGACGCATTACCATCCGAACTCCTGTGGTGAAACTTCTAGCGCTAGAGGACTTTTAAGCTTAATCTTCAGGTTGAAAATAACTGCATCAACATAATTTTTTATGAAACTTTGGGTTTTAGTGTTTCAAATGAAGAGTATACGCAGAAATAATTACAGGTATGGACGATACTAATTAGCAAAACACAAAGTCTCCTCAAATTTCTTCATGCAAACAAATTTCAGCATGTAAAGAGTAGACTTATAAGTATGTGTCAATTCGGATAAAATACTTCTGCGTTTTAGTTTAGTGACCTTGACGAGAGCCGCTAAAAAGAGAGTCCAAACGTAGGTCCCAATAATTCTTTTCACAGTGTCGTAGTATAACACGCAAAATTTCTACATAAAGTTTAAGCGTATGAGTGCTACCACCATTTACTCCATGTCTGCAATTTTAAGTTATATTTGAATGATAACAGTAATAGCGTTAAGTCTGGCTTTACAACCTTTATCTTTGCTACAGTTACTAACTGACCATTTATATCTGTTGCTGTTGCTGTTGTTGTTTGTACTGTTACCATTTATCCTTTGGAAACTAAACTGGGTGAAAACCTCCTAAGATGGATTCATTGTGTATAATTCATACCAAAACGTCTATACTATTTCTAGAAACGTATTTCTACTATTTAAGTGGTTGTCTGTAATTTAGCATGTTCATGTATTGAAAGATTATGGTGCCGAAAACTTGTACGATAACAGGACACAGAATTCTTGGAGTGGTTTGATTAAGACAATTTTTTAAGTTGCAATACGTGTATCTCAAAACTGAGAAGAATATAGCCGGGTGAAGTAATATGTAACCAAATTAGTGCCCAGAAGATAATAGTTAAAGATCACAACTGAAACTAGTGGAAGAAGAAGTATATTCGAATTTTATATACATGAAAAACGTGATGATCAATCGAAAAAATGACCGCATCGTAACTATAATTACAGCTCTCTCACAGTATGGAGCAAAAATACAAAAGTTTGTTACTGGGAGATATTTGTTAGCAACTGAAATTAGAACAATAAGAAATTGCATCAGGAAGGGAACTATTCAATGATAAAACTGGGAGCCCAGAATAGAAGACGTCATAAGCAATAAGTGGACTAAGGGTACGTGTTTTCAGGGAATCTATTTGATTCTTTTTCGAAGACTATAATAAGCAAGTAGATTAATCTTTCATTGCGCCGTCTAGACTCAAGCTTGTTAGTAGACCAAAAGAAAGATAAATGGTGCACAGCTCTGACAGTAGATATACTACAAAACTTCGCTTTCTTTAATATTGTTTTAATTTTTAACTGGTAATCTCCTGATACGTGTATTAGTGTCTGTAGACCTATCAGAGCGACAATATACAAACTTTAAATCGTACTAAGTTTAATTTTTTCGTGCAGAGGCAATAGCGACGTACAAGTCTGCTGAGAATCTCAATAAACTACTAGGACTCTAATGAATTTTCTGTTATTCACCTCAACTATGGATCACATACAACCAAAAGCTTTCCCAGAGCATCAGGATGAAAACAGAATTACCATTCCTCGTTGAGGAGACAATACAGGAATATTCAGTGCAGGAAAGGTAATCCATCACCTAGGATATTCGATCTTCAGTATCATAAACATTTATTACAACCAATCAAGCATGAAATGAAAAGGCATTGTATTGACAGTCGAGGGTAATATTTACCTTTCCGCATGGACAAAAATATTAATCATCAAGAAGAATGTTACAGTTAATTATTAGAACAACTCATCCTGTCCAATTTCTCACTACGGGAATGGCGTCTCATACACGAAATACGATCTTCCATTCAAACAGAAGCTTTACTATTCAATGGTTTATAAAAAGAGACCACAGATCGCTTACACAGTGGTTAATAAATTATTCTCAGAGAAGTAGCTTTATTGTCATTGTGTGTGTGCATGCAAGTGTAGCAGACAGCTGTACGTCCTTAAAGTAAATCTGATGTTTGTCCACAACACTGGACACTCCTACAAATATTAGAAAATATGTACGGTTTAGGTATATTAGAATGAATATAAATACATAAGTAGCGTCTGCAATCATGTTGTAAGACGCATATCCATCCGTGCATGCACGTATTTCTGTGACTTGATGAGTCAGCAGCATTTGTGACTGTGCTCAGATAGCGACAACTCTTACAGCCACGGCCAGGGACAGTGCCATACACATTTTACTGTCTCCGTACGATGCAAGTCGCTGCAAACCTTCCTCTAGTCTTCAGAGTAATGTAATCATTCCACGGCCAGTTACCTTACAGATAGTTGCGCATACTTTAAGTTCTTTACACTTTATTTAATATATTTGCTAAATTTGGGGCATCCATCTAAGAGTCTACCTGTGGAAAGAGTCTCCCGGTAAATGCTTTTGAAGACCACGTACACAGATACATATATTTATAAATTAACGGTAGGTAATGTCCATACATAAGGGTAAGGGGAGGGGTGGAGAAGGATGGGGAGGAGGAGGAGGAGGAGGAGGAGGAGGAGGAGAGAGAGAGGGAGAGAGAGAGAGAGAGAGAGAGAGGGGGGGGGGAGAGGGAGAGAGGGGGAGAGGGAGAGAGAGAGAGAGAGAGAGAGAGAGAGAGAGAGAGAGAGAGAGAGAGAGAGAGAGAGATAGATATTGGTTTCAGGCTCTATCGTTAGTTTCTTATCCTCTCCAGGAAAGCAAGAAACTTTTTATGCTACTGTTACAGAGTTTCCACCAGGAATTCTTCAAGGACATGACAACAAACCTTGAAGGACCATCACATTTTTTCCCTTGCAATTTATAGTGGTAAAGCGTTATATTACCATGTTTCCCTCTTTCTGTTGATTCGAATAAGATTGCATAATGCGATGAACGTGAAGTCTATTGTAATTTAGCACACACATATATCAGCTACGTATCATTTATAGAGAATCTTTCTAAGTTCCTTGTAATGCAATATTTTTAGTGAAGATGATGTCTCTAGATTCGTTATCTTTGAGAGTTGTAGCATACGGTACAGTGGATCGTGATATGAGACACACTGGAGCAAAAATTAATCACCTCAGACCATAGGTTCTAGCAAGCCTGAGAGGACGTAAGAGGTTAAAAGTTGTGTGTTAATAAATGAGAGCTGGTCCTTTTAATGCAATATGTTTATAAAATTAAGTGAGTGGCCATTTTTCCTCGGATCCTAGTTAAACTTCAATAGCCTAATTTGGTATAAAATAAGAACAGTTAATCTTCCATACAACTCAATTCTTTTCACATCTCAATCTATATCTATTCATTTCTATAGGAATCTCAGTGGTCTACAACATATATGAGTAATATAATTGTTTTCTTGGTATAATAACATAAATGAAAAGTGGAGCCAAGTTCCTTCTAAGAAGTAGCATATGATCAAACTAAAATACTCAAAACAATATATTTGTACTAAGGAGGTAATTGTAACCATCATCACAACACGAGACTACCGAAATATGTCTGTCAAAGCTGCTACAAGTTTCTTTAAGAAACAAAATTCTGTTGTAAAAGGCATTAACGTCTACGAGATAATCAATATCATCATCGTCCGGTATCTGTGTATTTCGGCACTGAAACTACGATCTTTTTTGCCCCCAAACTTTTTCTTTTTTTCAGTTCCCTATAATATTCCACTGTAGCAGTGCATGGGTGACAGTGTATGCAACAGAATTAAAAGTGTTAGAAATTGTTGCTATTATTGAGGTATTATACTGCGTTGAGCGACACATGGAGCATTTTGCATTCAGATAGTATTGATAACTAATATATAACGGAACTTAACAGAAAAAATATTTTGTTACTTTGTATATGATACACTCTCAGATTATAAAAACGCACCACGAACGAATTATCCGAGTGGGACGGAAATCTGTTGATATAATGTACACGCAGAGACAAATGATCATAATTTCAGAAAAAAATTATAATTTATTAAAGAGAAAGAGCATCACAAACTGAACAAGTCAATAACGCGATGGCCCACCTCTGGCCCTTATCCAAGCATTTATTCGGCTTGTCTTTGATTTATAAAATAGTTGGATGTCCTCCCCAGGGATATCGTGCCAAATTCCGTCCAATTGGCACATTACACCGTCGAAAGCCGGAGCTAGTTGAGGGAGGGTCCCTACCCGCAATACTCCAAACAGTCTTAGTTGCGGAGAGATACGGCGATCTTGTTGACCAAGGTAGGGTTTAGTAAGCACGAAGACAAGCCATAGAAACACTCTCCATGTGCGGGTGGGGATTATCTTGCTGAAATGTAAGCACAGATGGCTTGCAATGAAGACTAACAAAATGGGGTGTAGAAAATTGTCACGTGCCACTGTGTAAGGGTGCAGCGGATGGCAACCAAAGAGGTCCTGCTAGGAAAAGAAATAACACCCCAGGCTATCAAGTCTGGTTATCGGGCCTTATAGGGGTCGCCAGTCACATTGGTACGATACCGCAGTCCAGGGCGTCTTTGGCCTCAAATGTCATGTAATGGGGTAGAATTGTCTTCAGTGACATTTCCTCTTCGAAGTGAGCCCCGGTGAACAGTGGAGATGTTTATGGAGACGACTCTGACAGTCGTGGGATGCCATCCTGACTGTAGCTCGCCATATGGCGGTCTGGGGTGCCATTTCTTTTCGTAGCAGGACCTCTTTGGATGTAATCCGCGACACACAGCTGTACTTCACGATATTCTGCGCCCCGTTGTGTTTCCTTTCATTGCAATCCATCTTGGGTTTACATTTCAGCAAGATAATTCCCGCTCGCACCCAGAGTTTGTATTGCTTGCCGCCTTGCTTGCCAAACCATGCCTTTGCCAAAAAGGTCACCGGATCTTTCCCCAGTTGAGAATCCCTAGAGTTCCAACTAGTTCGAGATTTTGAGGATCTAGCTCACGAATTGGACAGAATTTTACATTATATCTGTCAGGAGGGCATCAAACAACTCTGTCAATCAATGGCAAGCCCAATAACTGCTTGGTTAAGGGCAGGACGTGGACCAACGTGTTACTGACTTGCTCAATTTATGAAGCTCTTTCTCGTGAATAAATCATCGAATATTTCTGAAATTGTTATCATTGTTTGTCTGTACACGTACGTCAAATTTGCCGATTTCCGTCCAATTCGGACAATTCCTTTATGATGCATATTTTTTTCTGTCTTACAGTGTATTTCGGATGTGGCAACAGATGGACTGAAACTACTTTCCACGTTGGTTCGCTGGCACATTGCTGCCAACTCAGTAGCTAAAAATAAAACAATGGCTTGATCTGTGCCAACGGCTAGTTACTACTACTACTACTACTACTACTACTACTACTACTACTACCACCACCACCACCACCACCACCACCAGGTAGCGCTTAAGTTAATGTTACTATCACAACCAACAAGACACGCGCGGATAGCATCGTGTACGTTAAGAACGTGGGGAGGTAACAAGAAATCCTTTGAACGATGCTGAACACAAATGTTCATTTCTAGGAAAAGAGCGTTACCAGTTCATTCGCTAATAAATTATTTAAAAATTTTGTTTAATTTGAAAACGATGTCGCATGACAGGGCACAGAGCGCGCGCGCGCACGACACACACACACACACACACACACACACACACACACACACACACACACACACACACACACACAGCTAACAGAAGTGTGTGAATTGCCACTAAGAGATTGGCAGTACAACTGAATACAGAGATGAAGCAGCGCCTGTCATTTTGCGCTTCTTTGTGGAAGCACTCGCCTGTGATCCAGCGGACGGCTAGCAGTGACCTCGGCGCTGACCTCAGCAAATTGGAGCCGTCAAGTGAATCACTCCAGCAAGCGCCCACGGCTAGAGTCCGCAAAATTCACGATCTTGGGTGAACTCTGCAGGCATGTGTTATGTATATCTGAGATGCTATTTGATATCTCACTTTCAGCCAGTGCGTCTGCTAAAGATCAGCTGTCGCCAACTTAACACATCTCGCCACGTCCGTAGGCATTTGAAAATGCTAGCTCGATCAAAGTAAACACACATGAAGTACTTATTTGGATATACAAGTAATGTGGCCACAAAATACGATTTCACAACTCGCAAATAAGGAAATTAGGTTTCCGTTAAGTGGTTAAATGCAATAAACAATAACTTTTCTTTAGCCATTATACAAAGATTACAGTAATGCTGTGCGTGTGTGAATTTGAGGTTATTATTTATAGAAAATCAGTAGGAAGCGTTATTAATCATATTCTAATTACTGGCTCATTTGGTTAAATACGTGTTTCTGGGATTCATTTTAACTTTGAAATACTTCATGTTTACACTTTAAATTTGGTCAGCGACATGTGCTTTTCGTCCAAACTGAGGTAAGAACTTCATGCTTTGGTTTGTTTTTACTGCACTGCAAAGTGGCAGATTACCTAAATACATTTGCCAACAGAATTTCTTTATTCTCTATCAGAAAAAAATAGCTCTTACTTACTAACATCGCAACAACCTACTTCTGTCGATTTTTTATGGACTAAGGTACTGTATTTAGTGACAGAGTGTTATTGGCATGAGAAGAATGGCAACAATGTGTTTGTTACTTTCAGTAGAGGAAAAAAAGACACGCTACGGCTATAGTGGAAAATGTGAGAACCACTGCTGCTGGGACGGCACAATTTCAGCACCTCCACTGGCACGTAAACATATACTATTTTTAACTGGCTCTCCTAAAAACCGGATTTCGTAAAACAATTTCCCAATACCGCTCCTGGTTGATGACGTAAACATTTCAATACCGATTCAGGAAACGCGGTTGTAGCTCCGGATTTCCATTTCCACAATCTATTTTCGCTTCATCGTAGACACAAAACAGTTTTTGAAACGTGCTTGGGTTACCAGGTTATGTCTCGTTCCTAAAAAAATTCAGCTAATCTGGACGGAGTGACTTTTTGTACAGTGAAGAAGAAGTAGAAACATTAGTGTGAGAATGTACTTGTCTGGCTCCAATATTTAATTGAAAAGAAACTGCCATTGTACTGGCTGAATCAGAAACCGGGAAATCCGAATCTCAGACGCTACATTTTACCCGTCTAGGAATGCAGCTATAGGTGTCGTTATATAAACATGACAGCGAAAATCGGTTTCCAAAATTCGGTTTTTGTCTCCGTATGTTATATCACGTGTGAACCTACTGGCAGTGGCTGCTCTCTGCTGTCCGTCTACCCATTTGCTCTATGTTTCAGTGCGAATATTAATTGGAAGTGATATGTCAATGCTCTTGTGTTTTAAGAGTTCTCGATGCGGTTAGCAGAAGTATATTGTTCTAGTATAAGTTGTTGCTTTATTGTCTCGTTGGATAAAAAATTGTGGTTTCAACTATACTACAGCTTTGTGTTCTACCTCTTGTGAAAAAACTTATTTTGCTACCTTGAACAGTTTATGAAATCACACTAGGTTTCAACGTTATGTTGATGAGTTGATCACAGAATGATCAAGATGTTTTACTTGACAGGTATGGGGATAGGAATTCGGTTGTACCCCTCTCAAAGTAAATGTCCCCGACGATTTAGGTAAATCACAAAAAACTTTCATCGGAATAGCCAGACAGGGATTTGACCTATGTTTAGAAAATAACTGTTGTGTCATCGGTATGTGTAACACACTGCCTAAATTTTGCTGCAAAATCGCTAAGTACTCTGACTTACGGAACTAAGGATTTCTAGTAAATTTTGTAAGAGTCGTTCATGAGCGCATTTAATATGACCACTACTTTAGGTTTACATCTTACCAGGTCGAGAGAGGGCGTTAAATGGGCGCACTGGGCAGGAACGAAAAGGGCGAACACTAATGACTTAGCAAATGTGATGGTACGTAATATCGCGTGGGGTCTCCCATTGCCATGCGGACTGCAGAGACACGCCATGGAAGTGAGTGTACAAGTCCCTAGTACTCTTCTGGAAGCAGCTGATACCAAATCGTTTGCAGAGCGGCAGCCAATTCTGATCTGTTAGTGGGTGCAGAATCCATGGCACGGGACCTGCGTTCTATGCCATCCCAGATATGCTTGATAGGGCTCAGAACACGATACACCCTGGACACGGTTGAAAGTGTGAAGTCGAATTTCTGCACCACTGCCAAAATCTAAATTCCCATCCGTTTGGCACCGACCACCATACCCCGTTCGAACGGCGCCATCTCACGATGACGTTGCATGTTACAGAAATCACTTGCACAACCACTTCTCAGAGAGTCTCCTATACAACAGCACGTGGCACAGAGGGGGTGTGGCACACATACGACACACCTGCGCTATCTGTGCCCCACTGTGACATATGCTAAGTCAGTGTAAAACACTATGAATACAGAATGAGATTTTCACTCTGCAGCGGAGTGTGCGCTGATATGAAACTTCCTGGCAGATTAAAACTGTGTGCCCGACCGAGACTCGAACTCGGGACCTTTGCCTTTCGCGGGCAAGTGCTCTACCAACTGAGCTACCGAAGCACGACTCACGTCCGGTACTCACAGCTTTACTTCTGCCAGTACCTCGTCTCCTACCTTCCAAACTTTACAGAAGCTCTTCTGCGAAACTGTGAGTACCGGACGTGAGTCGTGCTTAGGTAGCTCAGTTGGTAGAGCACTTGCCCGCGAAAGGCAAAGGTCCCGAGTTCGAGTCTCGATCGGGCACACAGTTTTAATCTGCCAGGAAGTTTCATATCAGCGCACACTCCGCTGCAGTGTGAAAATCTCATTCTGGAAACATCCCCCAGGCTGTGGCTAAGCCATGTCTCCGCAATATCCTTTCTTTCAGGAGTGCTAGTTCTGCAAGTTTCGCAGAAGAGCTTCTGTAAAGTTTGGAAGGTAGGAGACGAGGTACTGGCAGGAGTAAAGCTGTGAGTACCGGACGTGAGTCGTGCTTCGGTAGCTCAGTTGGTAGAGCACTTGCCCGCGAAAGGCAAAGGTCCCGAGTTCGAGTCTCGGTCGGGCACACAGTTTTAATCTGCCAGGAAGTTTCACTATGAATACATTTCATACGCTCATGTGAATCTCGAAGTATTTCGCTGTAACCTTCACGGAAAATGCGGGCTTCCTACTTTTCTTGTATAAATAACCCAAGATATACTTCGAAATAGCTAAGTTGAACCGAGTTTTTCCATTAGTTTATTTTCAGAAGGCACTAAGGAAGGCCTGCAACGGTAATCACGTCGCAGAGTATGCTATCAGGAGAACCGAGGAAGAATTGTGTGGAGCATCCCGCCAACGATGTGAAATAAAGGAGGGGCAGTCACAGTATTAGAATGAAGTGACTTACAGAAATAGAGGAATACAAAAATCATGGAATTAGTATCCAACTCCTATTCGCTGGGAGTCTAGTGCCTTCACCATCACAAAATAACGCTGTTTTTCGAAACAAGCCTTACATCAGCTTCTGTAACCCTGACGAGCCGCTTAGAGACGCTAACACTCACGACTAAGATTAAAAGAAATAATAAAAAAAAGATTGGCTCTTTTCCTCCGAAAAGGAACAAATTTATGTATCTATTACATTCTGGTCATACTTATATTTCTTATTTATGTTAGTTATCCGTTTCTGCAAGTAGCAGACAGATTTTCTTCACGCAGTATGTCGTCGGTAACTTTATTTTATACATCGGATATGAACTGAAGTAGATCACTGGTACATAGGCAGCTGTCTCTTGCTTCCACATTTGCCCCAGTATTTATTATTTGAAAGGCGGCTACAGTGAAGTGTCTAACCACTACCTCTCTTATATACGGCTATGTAAGAGACAAAGACATATTTCTGAAGAATCCAAAAAGTTAAACTCTTATATCGAATTTTATAGTTCCAGTTAGACGTACTGTGCCAATCAATATGTGAGTTCGCATTTCAGCTTTCCACCAGTGAGTAATTGCAAGATACACTCTGGACAAAAGTGACGGCTTGACCGCTGCTGGGGTCACTTTTGGTGTCTGAATGTCTGTGAAGGAATGGCAGCCCATTCTTCCGCGAGAGCCGAAACCAGGTCTAATCCCGAAAGTGTTCCAGGTCAGGACTCTGGGCAGAGCAAACCATTTCAGGTTTTTTATTGTCTACAGTCATTGTCTCACAGATGCTTTATCATGACACGGTGCATTGTCATCGCGATACAATAATCGTCTTCGAACTTTTCCCCTACCGTGCGCAATTCAAAATGCTGTAAAAAGTGTTCGTAGCCTTCCGCATTTAGCGTTCTGTTAAGTTGAATAAGGAGATCGTGCCGTAACCACAAAAACAAACCCCACGCAGTAACACCTTTTCAGTACACTGTTGGCGCTACACAGAATGGGACGTACCTCCCTCAAGATATTTGCCGAACGCAAATCCTTTTATTGGAATGTCACGGGGTGTATTATTCCTCATCACTTGCTTTCAGTCCACCACGCTCCAGCGGCTTCGATCTTTACACCAGCTTAGAGCGTCGCTTAACACTGACTGCAGAAGCGGGTGGCCTATGAGGGCAGATCTACCAGTGTACCCCATTCTTCTCAACTTGCTACGCACACTCATTGTGCTAGCTGCACTGCTAGTAACATTTTAGAACTTCCCAGCGATTCCGTCTGCTGATTTCGTGCGAATTTTCTGTTTCAAGTTATATTCCAACAATATATATAATGTGGACAACCCGTGCACCGAAATGTTGCGTCTGAGAAAAAGGTCATTATTCACCTTAATTATGTCGGATCTTTAACTTTAGGATAAGAATGAAACGTCGTTGTGTAACCTTTATTAATAGATACCCATGCGAACAATATGCTAAACGACTAATATTTACACAAATAACAAATGGTATTAAACTGAGTGCTGGAAATGCCCGTTCTATGGATAACGTTTACCAAATTAAATCTACACACTGTAGAACCAAATTCTTTGTGAGGTGACTGCTAAAACTATCACATTGTGACTTATTTTTCGACTTGAGAAAGGCCTGTTATTAAAATGTAATGGAAAACAATGTATCAGTCAGATTTACACTTTTTTGTGACAATTCTGCAGTTTCCAAGAGAAGTTTGCGATGTAATTCCACAAAGATATAACCTGGAGCCTTCATTTTAGGGTAGAATCCTCGTCAGTCGTTAAGCAGCTAAGAGAGAGTGCGTGCTCAGCTATGTTAGTGTGTCACAAAGCGTCATTTTTTGTTGAAGAGAATCTGCTCCACAACAGACCTTAGCAGCACCACGAAATCTAACAGTATTTGCCGTATTTCCAGTTGCCTCGGCGTCTGTATTTTCCCAAACAATCAGTGCGTGTACGTTAATGTTTGCCAGTTGTGTTCTCTGTACCTGGTAGTGCAGAGTCAGGTGTGTGTGTGTGTATGTGTGTGTGTGTGTGTGTGTTTTTCCTAAGGGACCAAACTGTTGAGGACCTCTGGCGGAAGGGACCCGCGCAATCCGTGACATGGTGCCTCTAACCGCGCGGTCACTACGCTCGGCGCTTTTATTGTTTGCTTTGTGGGGCGTTCAACTGCGTGGTTATCAGCGCGCGCTTTTATTGTGTGTGGGACCTACAGCACAGAGTTTGGAGCGTGAATGAATGGGAAACTTTTAGTAGCTGACTACCGCTTTATTGTGAGAAATTATTCCAGGCAGAAATTGTTTTATGGGAAACTAGTCCCCAGCTCTATTGCAAGAACACCATGGAAAGAGGCCGGTTACGTCGAGTGTTTCTTTTGTCGAGAGGCGGCATGTTTGATGAGTGTATGGAGATTCACATGCCAGTAGACGATCGGAGAAATATTGTAAAAGCAAAGAGGTACATAGACGAAGCACTGCAGCCACAAATGCGTCCTTCTAGAGTTTTAGTTGGTCCTGATTTCCTCATAGAATTGCGCTGGTGGAAAATTACTTGCAGATGAAGGCATACACCGCACAGAATGGACATCGTGAAGTATGTTACGAGAGGGCTTGCAACCACGTGTGCCAAAGTAGAGGTGACCGCACCTACGATCAACAATTTTGCTGTAGTAAAAGAGATTTTCCAGTTTTGTTAGGTATTTTTTAGATGTGCCTTCGATTACAAATCTTCGCTGTTTACACACTTTAGACACAGTTATGAGTTAAATATATTATAATTGATCTTTATCTTGTTCTCTAACGATATCCTGCTCCGAAAATACCAGGTGTACCGGTATGAAATGACCATTTTTTGTGAAAATGAAACAATTTTGAATTGAAAAGCAAAAACAATTTATTCAAAGTACTGACCATTGCTTTGGATACATTATGACCACCTTTCTGGCAGTTTGTGGATACCACGCTAATAGAAATGTTCGTCTTTTGAACCAAACCAATCAGACACTCAATTTTCGACTTCTTCGTAGGAATCGAAATGCTCCTTAGCCAATGTGTGCCCCATTGATAAAAACAAATGGTAGTCGGAAAGGGCCAAGTCTGGTGAACACGGTGGGTGGGGTAGCAGCTCCCAGCCAAGTGTTTTCATTGTATCTTCAACCAGTTTTGCTTTGTGTGCAGGTGCAATGTCGTGTAAAAAAAATACTTTGCCACGTCTTCTGGCACATTCTGGTCTTTTTTCGATCAATGAATAGTTCAAATTGGTCATTTGTTGTCTGTATCGATTAGTATTCAGAGTTTCACCGGGTTTTAGAAGCTCATGATACACCAACCTTTCTGATCCCACCAAATACAGAGCATTGTCTTCTTGCCGAATCGATCTGGTTTTGCAGTCGATGTTGATGGTTGTCCCGTTTAGGATTCTTAAAAGAAATCTATTTTTCATCGCCAGTAACAATTCGATACAAAACTGATTTTCTTTCAAGTCTTTGAAGCAAAATTTGACAAATGGTTATCCGGTTTTCCATCTGTCTTGGATTCAATGTATGTGGCATGCATTTTCCACGCTTTTGGATCTTTCCCATAGCTTTCAAACGGTCAGAAATTGTTTCTTGTGCAACATTTAGCATTGCTGCTATTTGCTTCTGACTCGAAGTATCATCTTCATCCAATATTGCTTGCAATTCGGCGTCTTAGAACTTTTTGGCGATCTTCCACGGTCATTTCTTACATCAAAATTATTATTTCTGAACCCTTGAAACAATCTTTTGCATGTTGCTTCTGATAGAGCATGATCACCATATGCCTCGACAAGCATTCGATGCGACTCTACAGCATTTTTTTTCAAATGAAAACCAAGAATTAATGCTTTCCGCAAATCATCACTTTCTGGTACAAAATCCGACATTGTTAACACGATGAAAACATATGATGATGTTTGTTCCATGACTTGATGTACGCTAAATATCTTTAACAGATGTCATACCAACCAAACAAAAAAAAAATTAACGCTCGCTCACAACAAACGTTCCCTATCAACACATTTGTATCTTAACGCTCATTTCATACCGGTACACCTGGTACACTATCTGACAGATTACTTTGGACTCCCCTATGTAATACGGATTTTACCGCCAATTGTCAGGAGAAGTGGACCCACTAGTGTAACAGGATGTGGGGAGGATCGTATTGTCAGTACAGAAGCAGTATTCAAACAATGGGTCGACCAGGAGGCCTCAGTGGCTATGAACAATGAGTAGATATGGAGGAGTCCGTCAGGGAAATTCCAGCCATTCTAAAGTTGCCCAAGTCGATAGTTGGTGATGTGATCGTAAATAGAAAACGTAAAGGTACAACCGCAGCTGATCCAAGACCAGGTGGACTTCATGTACTGATGAACAGGAGCTGTTGAAAATTGCGGAGGAGGTAAGAAATCGAATGAAATTAGCGGATGGAATCACCTGGGAATTTCAAAATGGTACCAACAGGTACAGTGGTCGAGATGCTACACGTGAGCCACACATTTGGGTGGTCAAAGCTAAGCGGCGCTTGTGGCGGTACAAAGAGCGACGCCATCGGACGGTGGTGGAATGGAAACGGGTGATTTGAAGTGATGAGTCACGCTATACCCTGTGGCAATCCGATGGAAGTATTTGGGTTTGGCTAATGCGTGGGGAACGTTACCTGTCATTGTATGTAGTGCCGACAGTGAACTACAGAGATTGTGATGCTCGGTATGAGAGGTGATTTCGTTGTATGTTAGCGGCAAGAAACACTCAATGCATTCTCTGCGCTATAACAATGGAGATACTATTGAAGACAATGCTGCCAAAGCAGAGTCACTAAACATAGCCTTCCGAAATGCCTTCACAAAAGAAGACGAAGTAAATAATTCAGAATTCGAATCGAGAACTGTTGCCAACATGAGTAACGTAGAAGTAAATATCCTCGGAGTAGTGAAGCAACTTAAATCAATAAAAAAGAGTCCTCTGGTCCAGACTGTATACCAATTAGGTTCCTTTCGGAGTATGCTAATGTGTTACCTCCATACTTAACAATCATATACAACCGTTCGCTCGACGAAAGATCCGTACCCGAAGACTGGAAAGTTGCACAGGTCACACCAATATTCAAGAAAGGTAGTAGGAGTAATCCACTAAATTACAGGCCCATGTCGTTAACGTCGATATGCAGCAGGATTTTAGAACATATATTGTGTTCTAAGATTATGAATTACCTCGAAGGAAACGGTCTGTTGACACACAGTCAACATGGGTTTAGAAAACATCATTCCTGTGAGACAACTAGCTCTTTATTCACAAGAAGGGCTTAGTGCTGTTGACAAGGGATTTCAGATCGATTCCGTATTCCTGGATTTCCGGAAGACTTTCGACACTGTACCACACAAGCGGCTAGTAGTGAAATTGCGTGCTTATGGAATATCGTCTCAGTTATGTGACTGGATTTGCGATTTCCTGTCAGAGGGGTTACAGTTCGTAGTAATTGACGGAAAGTCAGCGAGTAAAACAGAAGTGGTTTCTGGCGTTCCCCACGGTAGTGTTATAGGCCCTTTTCTGTTCCTTATCCATATAAACGGTTTGGGAGACAATCTGAGCAGCCGTCTTCGGTTGTTTGCAGATGACACTGTCGTTTACCGACTAATAAAGTCATCAGAAGATCAAAACAAATTACAAAACGATTGAGAAAAAATATGTAAATCGTGCGAAAAGTGGCAGTTGACCCTAAATAACGAAAAGTGTGAGGTAATCCATATTAATGCTCAAAGGAACGGTTACACGATGAATCAGTCTAATCTAAAAGCCGTAAATTCAACTAAATACCTAGGTATTGCAATTACGAACAACTTAAATTGGAAGGAACTCATAGAAAATGTTGGGGTAAAGGCTAACCAAAGGCTGCGTTTTATTGGCAGGACACTTAGAAAATGTAACAGACCTACTAAGGAGACACTACGCTTGTCCGTCCTCTTTCAGAGTACTGCTGCGCGGTGTGGGATCCTTGCCAGATAGGACTGACAGAGTATATCGAAAAAGTTCAAAGAAAAGCAGCACGTTTTGTATTATCGTGAAATATGGGAGAGAGTGTCACAGAAATGATACAGGGTTTGGGCTGGAAATCATTTTTAAAAAAGGCGTTTTTCGTTGCGATGGATTGTTCTCACGAAATTCCAATCACCAAATTTCTCCTCCGAATGCGAAAACATTTTGTTGACACCGACCTACATAGGGAGGAACGATCACCACGATAAAATAAGGGAAATCAGAATTCGTACGGAAAGATATAGGTGTTCATTCTTTCCGCGCGCTATACCAGATTGGAATAATAGAAAATTGTGAAGATGGTTCGATGAACCCTCTGCCAGGCACTTAAATGTGATTTGCAGAGTATCCATGTAGATGTAGATGTTAAGGTGTGATGCTCTTATTACGCATAAGAAAACGCTAAATTTTGTCGCATTGTGTACTATGTACAGTACAGGAATAGTTCATAGGCGATGACTGACTGTATTAGCATGACGTGCACCTCGGCATAAAGCAGCTATCTGTGACGCAATGGACTGTGAACAGTAACATTCTTGAAATGGACTAGCCTGCGCCGTGTACCCCCCTGAACTCAATGGAACACCTGTGGAATGAATTAGAACGTCGACTTCGCTCCAGGCTCCGGTGTACATCTCTACCTTCTCTGGTTTCGCGTCTTGAGGAAGCCTTAACGCTTGCGACTCCTATCAACTCTAACGCTTAGATGATGTGGGACTCATCACGTCCATCTTTACTACTGAGATGATGGGAATACGTAACGCGTGCTAAGTTTAGCTGTGAGCCATAACGACTGTTGGGTTGGGGTGGTTGGGAGATATAACTGGCCGCGGGCACATGTGGCGAACAGAACAGGGCCTGCCATGTTTATGGGTCACTGGGCTGCTCTTATTGCGCACTTCAGCCCAACTGCTGCCCTGTTTTCCACCTAAAAGCTGTTTATGGTTCAGTTTTCACGTCACAACATTTCCGAGTACTCAATGTATTGTTAATCAAAACGTTACTTTTGTATACACAAATGCGTGATACAGCATCTGTGTTTAGAAAGCAGTCTTATTTTATCATTCACTCCACTCTTGTAAAGTCATCAGTAGAGTAAAGTAACTACATACTAAGCCTCCACGTGTGGTCGAGCGTTTCTAGGCGCTTCAATCTGGAACCGCGCAACCGCTATTGTCGCAGGTGTGTAATGTCCTTAGGTTAGTCAGGTTTAAGTAGTTCAAAGTTCTAGGGGACTGGTGACCTCAGATGTTAAGTCCCATATTGCTCAGAGCCATTTGAACCATTTGAACTACATACTAAGAACAAAATTGCAAATTTCGACGGTATCTTTCACTGCATTCGTCAGGAAACCAATGGCTATCGCAAAGTTGAGAGATATCCACAGCTGCTAATAACGTATTGGTGCCCTTTGCGGAGCGCAGTATTATGGTTCCCAATACGTCGTAGAAGATGGCCCATACTTCTCAGTAGTCTCTTAGTGTGAATGAGCTACAGGCCGCATGGAACATGTTGTCCGCGCCATATCGCAAGCGTTTCGCCTAACACTGCAGTAGGTCACGTGAAAGAACCTGAAAAGAGGCAGTGGCCCAAGACACCCTTGCGAATAAAGTTCTTGTTTATGCAGATACAAATCACTAACATCCAATCGTCAGTTATAAATCATCAAGGATCTCACGTAATTCACAATGTACGTTGAACAACTTTATATATCGTGAAATCTAACTCCTGTGACATAATTTCGGTGGTTGTTCAGGATATTTTTCTGAGTATTTTTGCAAAGGCACCCGTATTTTCCAGTAGTTCGGAAGAGATTGTGTAATTACGTTGTATTCGACAACAACAAATGCAGAGTAATGCAAAAACACTCACACGCCTAAGTACTATGATGTCGCTGCGTTACCGCCAAGTATACAGTCATTGTCCTGCCCCTTCTATTGCATTCAATGAAACCATTAGACGAGACACATGCTGGCCAACACTTCGTTAGTTTATCTATCCATTCCACTGTCTATCGCTGTTAACGTATAACTGAGACCTAAGACTGCCGTAAAATAAAAGAAAAAGAAAGAGAGAGAGAGAGAGAGAGAGAGAGAGAGAGAGAGAGAGAGAGAGAGAGAGAGAAACAATATTGAATAGGAGTTTGTGGCCGAGAAGTAAATTGGACATTACTGTTGTGAACAGCAAATATTTCGAATGAATGGAATCGCATACCGCCGTCGTCTGCACTGGTATGCAGGTATTTTCAGTGTAATACAGATGCAAAAGCAAATCGAACAATAAACAATAAAATGAAATTTCAGTTTAGCAAGTCACCGGAGACCAAATGTCCCTTATACCAAAATATTCAGAAAACATCCCTGAACTACCTGCTCAGTGTTGTAGGTGGACTTCGGAATCTCTCTATACGGAGCAATACTTCCCAATCAGGGGTAATTACTCCTTGAGGGGTAAAATGAAAGTTTCTGATGGATAAAAACGTAAAGGTTCGATTGTGCTTCGATCATGAAACTAAACTCTTTTTAAATGATCATTACTATTATCGCGACTTCATAAGATTGTGATATTGATTATATAAATTACCAATAACTATATTTTTCTTGAAATACTAGCATTAACGCGTAGCACAATATGGGGGAGGCTACAGCTTCTGAAACGAATGTATTGACATCATCTCCCTCACGTAGTTTACTCACTACACACATACTATGTACTTTGCAGCATGCATGTATGTCAGTAAAATTGAGACATATACGTCACATATGTTCGAATATCTGATAAAAATGCCTTCTCTAAGTTGTAGTTAATTCCTGCAATAGATTAGAAATTTGCTGCATTATTTACTTTGGTAAACGAACAGCACACTACAACAGTAACTGTGTAATGGCTCCCAAAACTGCTGCAAGTTCTACGTAATGTCGTCATCGTCATCCATTATTATTATTATTATTATTATTATTATTATTATTATTATTATTATTATTATTATTACTAGCAGTGGTTAGACAGACCATTGGCAGTGTAAAGTCTTTCAGTTTCTGCTATTACAGAAGTAAGGAGTCCAACATTCAAGTGATTTACAAACGGTAAATGTAGCGCACACATTTTAACTTTATCGATTTTAAGTGGGGATGCAGGGTATGGGAGAAGGAAGTGCCAGTAGAGAGAGAAGTGGTGAAAAGGAATCATGTTTTATAGCAAGTGTCTATCCTAAATGTGTATAGCAAGCTTTCTTTTCTAAGAGGTGTTTTAAGTAGCACTCGAGATACGCTGGCAATTGCTTCGTAATCCTATAAAAACAAATTGTAAGAAATAAGCAGTGCCAACTGTCTCATTGACTCATTAGTTCGCCATTTGATAAAACACCTACAAAAACTGAGTATCATTTGTTATTTTTAAAAATGAATGTTCTAAAACATTCTCTCTCATTGTGAAATTTAGATAGATGGTAACACTGATGGTGGGAGGAGTGGTGGGGAGGGGGGGGGGGGAGGTTAGTAACTAGTATTTGATTACTCTCAGGAATAATTGTTTCAGAGAAGGTAGCGAATCACTAATATGAGCTATACGGTCATCAACGTGCAGACGTGGGTGCCTTATACTGACAGGTTAAAAAGGTTCATGCTCCTCAGTGTATACTGCGTGGATGAGATCCCTGATGCTGTAGCGACGTGTGAAATTTGGGGACGGTGTAGTCGTTTCTACACCATTTACGTATGTGGATTCCCATCGTGGCAGCCAGTTGCTTTTCTGATGAAGACAAAGATATAGTTTGAAACGTGCAATGATACACAATACTGATGCCGACATTTCCACATAGATATTTTTTTCTACAACAAATTGGCCACGAACGAGTTCCTGGTCGTAGGCACAAAAGAGCTAACCGTAGGGATTTCTTAAATACAAATATACTTATGAGGAAGTTTGACTATGATCAGGCCTGTTGGCCTAATTGCTTTTCTCTGATGTGACGCATGGCGCACAGACGGGTCTTAATCAGCGTTCTGCCCTGGCGGCTAGAGCTTCAACCATTGTGCTGTATAGCCAGATACGATTTCACCCACGTAAATGTGGAAATCGCCCAGAACTCTTGCGCAACAGCAGCATCTTTTCTGCTAAGCCACAGGTCTAAGGCCACCCACGACATACTTCCTTGAAAGCAGGAAATGTTAACAGCTTATTGCGCGCAGTCAAATGTTCAGAATCGCCGCACATGCCCCGTTAGTCAACAAGGAAGTAGTTGAAGTTACGGTAACTGGAAGTGAGTCGCAAAGATGTGTAGAGATGCTGATTCAAGTAGCTTTATTTCAGGATAGCGTTGTAAATCAGAATCAACAAAACATCGAAAAGGATTAAGACAACTGATACGTGGCAGAGAATTAATCACTGAGAACTCTCTGAAAAGGAAATTACGCTCTTGAAATAAACACCTACACGCTGCACAGTCAATACATTCATTCGTTTGGCTTGTGTTGTAGCCGGACCTACCTAGATTTGTGTCAGACGATCTCCAGTTCTTTTTCGGTTTTGGACCTCTCAACAATAAAGAAACGTGCCCAAGGTTTAGTGATAAAAACGCAAAGCTTTATAGAAGGCGAAGAATGTTTCCAGAAGTTTCACACACTACATCATCCACACATTTCTTTTGTGGGGCTGGATGCACGAAGCACTTTGCCTGTTTGCTTAACATGGCAATACAACATTTTGACAACGAGTCACCATCGTCAATGCCAGAACATGCCATTTAATAAAAGAGAAGGTTTTGGTTACTCTTGGGACATTTTGGTGTGGTAATTACTAAGTGAATTCTGTTTGGGCCAGTGTTGATCAGTCTTCTGATTGGTCCAATGCGGCCCTCCATGAATTCCTGTCCTGTGCCAGAGTAGCACTGGCACCCTACATCTTCAATTATTTGTTGGATGCATTCCAATTTCTGTCATACCGTACAGTTTTTTCCCTCCACAGCTCCATGGAAGTTACTCCCTAACGTCTTAAAAACGTATTATTATGTCCCTTTTTATTGTCAATGTTTTCCACATTTTTTTTCTCCTCCGATTCTGTGAAGAGCCTCCCTATTTCTGATCTTATCAGTCCCCCTACTTTTCACGATCCTTCGGTAGCGATACATCTCAAAGCTTCAATTCTCTTATTTTATAGTTTTACTGTAGTCAGTGGTTCACTACAATGCAGCACTGTGCTCCAGTAAGCTTACGTTTGTTGTTAGTTGATTTATTTTGGCAGGAATGCCCTCTTTGCCTTTGCTAGTCTGCTTTATATGACCTCCTGCTTCGTCGGCCAAGCATTGTTTTGCTTCCGAGGTAGCAGAATTCCTTAAGTCATCTACTTCGTGGTCATCAATGTTAAGCCAACAGATTTTTTTTCTGTAACTCTTCATTCCTTTCGTCTTTCTCTGGTTTACACTCATTTCATATTCTGTGCTCATTAGATTGTTTATTCTATGCAACAGTTCCTGTAATTCCTCGCTTTTAGTGAGGGCAGGAATGTCGTCAACGAATCTTGTCATTGATTTCCTATCACAACGGCCGGCCGGTTCTAGGCGCTACAGTCTAGAACCACACGAACGCTACGGTCGCAGGCTCGAATCCTGCCTCGGGCATGGATGAGTGTGATGTCCTTAGGTTAGTTAGGTTTAAGTAGTTCTATGTTCTAGGGGACTGATGACCTCATAAGTCCCATAGTGCTCAGAGCCATTTGAGCCTATCACAACGAATTCTTATCCCACTTCTGAAACCGTCCTTTATGTCCGTCATTACGTCTTCGGTGAACAGATTTAACAGTAGGGGTGAAAGGCAGCATCCGTGTCTTACACCCATTTTGAACAGAGCACTTCGTTCTTTGTCTTCCGGACTTACCGTTACCTCTTTGTTCTTTTTCATATTGTATATTATCCGTCTTTCTCAAGAGCTTACTCCGATTTTTCTCAGAATTTATAACATCTTGCAACGTTTTACGTTGCCGAAAATTTTTTCTACTTCGACAAATCCTATGAATGTGCCACGATTTTTCTTCAGTCTTGTTGCCACATCAAGTGCAATGTCAGAACTGTCTCCCTGGTGCTTTTCCCTTTTCGAAAGTCAAATTGATCATCAGGTAACATATTCTCACTTTTCTTTACCATTCTTCCTTTTATTATTCTTGTCATCAGCTAGAATGCATGAGCCGTTACGCTGACTGTGCGATAGTTCTCGTACGTATCTACCTTGCTATCTTTCAAATTTTGTGGATCATTTTTCCCGAAAGTCTGATACTATATCCTCCAGTCTCATAGAGTCTACCTATCACCACGAATAGTAATTTATTGGCACTTCCCCGAATGAGTTCAAAATGGTTCAAGTGGCTCTGAGCACTATGGGACTTAACATCTATGGTCATCAGTCCACTAGAACTTAGAACTACTTAAACCTAACTAACCTAAGGACATCACACAACACCCAGTCATCGTGAGGCAGAGAAAATCCCTGACCCCGCCGGAAATCGAACCCGGGAACCCGGGCGCGGGAAGCGAGAACGCTACCGCACGACCACGAGCTGCGGACTGAGTTCAAAAATTTGGGAGAAATGTTACCTATACATTTTCCTTTATTTCATCGAAAGTCTTCCGTAACTGTGTAAAATTTTGACTCTAATACGGGATCTCCTATGTCTTTCATATCAATTCCCATTTCTTCTTCTACCACGTCATCATGCAGTTGCTTCCCTCGTAGAGGCCTTCAATATACTTTTTCCAGCAATCTGTTCTCTCCTCTGCGTTTAACAGTGGAATTCCCATTGCACTCTTAATGCTGCCACCATTGCTTTTATTTCATCGAGTGCTGTATTGACATTTCTACAGTATATGCTAACTCATCCCTTCCGATTAGCGTTTCTTTTTCGATTTTTTTGCATTTTCCTCCAGGCATTTCGTTTTGACTTCTCTTGACTTCCTATTTATTTCATTCCTAAGCGACTTACATTGTTGTATTCCTGTCTTTTCCTAATATTACAATATTTTCTTTTTCGTCGATCAGTTGAAGTTTTCTTCTATCACCCCAGGTTTATTTGAAATTATCTTCATTCTACTTATGTATGTCTGTCGAGCTTCTGTGGTTGCTCTTCTTAGAAATGCCTGTTCCTTTACAGCCCAACTGACTGCTGTGATGTTCATTATCGCAGTATCTACAGCCTCTGACAACTTCCAATGTATATCATAATTCGCCAGTAGTTATCTTCCCACTAGCAACTATTTATTTACAACTCGTGCAAAGTAGATACGTGTTTCAAAGTTTTACTAACCTTTGAAAGTAGTCCCCAGCATTGTGTATAACCCGTTGCCAGCGATGTGGAAGTCGTAGGATGCTCTTAGCAGGACAGTTGTGTTTACAGTTCGAGCGGCGCGGGCTACTGCCCGACGAATTTGTAGCAGTTCTCCAACGAATGCCGGGAAGTGTTCCATTCAGTTTAGAAGTTTCGTTCAACTCACGAGGGCTTAAGTCAGGGAAGTGCAGTAGGTGGTGTAGCACTTAGCAGCCCCTCAGGCAAACAAATCAGTAACAGCTTGCACTATGCATGCTTTAGCTGCAAAATGATGGTCAGGTCCTGCAGAAAGGGTCATCACTTCTGTCTCTATGCTGTTCAGTTTTGGAACACAATCTACGATCAGTTTAGAGACAGAAGTGATGACACTTACTGCAGGACCTGACCATCATTTTGCAGGACAATGCTCAAGCACGTACAGTGCAAGCTGTTACCGATTTGTTTGACTGATGGGGCTGGTAAGTGCTATACCACCTACTGCACTCCCCCGACCTAAGCCCTTGTGAGTTCAACTTCATTTCTAAACTTAAGGTAACACTTCACGGCATTCGCTTCAGAACTGCTACAAATTCGTCGGGCAATAGACTGCAACGCTCGAACTGACACCAGAACTGGTACTACCAGGAGTATCCTACGACTTCCACATCGCTGGAACCGGATTATACACAATGGTGGTGACTACTTTGAAGGACAGTAAAACTTTGAAACACCTATCTAATTTGTACGAGCTGTAAATAAATAGTTGCCACTATTAAAGTTCCAACCCTTGTATTTCTTCGCAACCTGTTTCGATCACTGATAATCTTCACAGCGGAAAAATATTGTGACAACCTCACATGTCATACATGATGTTTAACCAGAAAAGATGCCATAGCTGACTTGCAAACATCAGAAAAAGATAATTCACGCCATAATACCGGCTTAAGCAAACAAATGGCTCAGAGCACTATGGGACTTAACATCTGAGGTCATCAGTCCCCTAGATCTTAGAACTACTCAAACCTAACTAACCTAAGGACATCACACACATCCATGCTCGAGGCAGGATTCGAACCTGCGACCGTAGCGGTCGCGCGGTTCCTGACTTAATCAAACATAAAAAATTGCGTGGATAATGGTGCTCTGTACTTATTGCTGTCAAATGGTTTCGTTTTTCTATGTTTTGTGTTTGCTTTAGCCGGTATTATGGCATGGAGTACCGTTTTCTGGTGTTTGTAAGCCAGGTATGGCATCTCTTCTGGCTAAACAGCATGTATGACGTGTGAAGTTGTCACAAAGCTTTTCTACAGTGAGGACGACCAATGATCGAAACCGGTTGTGAATAAATGTACTGTAAGACAGCACAGTGTTTATCTTGCATTTCTCAGACTATATTGATGCTGTTGACAGTCGCCTGAAAAAAAATTTCAAATTGCATGCCCAACCTTAGGGTGAACTAAGATGATCACGTGGCAAAATATAATCGCGTTCCAGTTTAAGTACCACGCCTTTTTACCTATAGCAACAAATAGGAAAGTGGTTGTGGAATACGTCTTCACGAGCAGACGCAACCGCTCTCTATTTAAGTCATTAAATTTAGTGGAGGAAAGAGCGGCCTTGGATAAGGAGACTGTGATGGAATGTGTTTTGTATGTGTAATCATAAATTTTTGCTGGCGAAAGTGAAATCTGAATTCGTTTCCGGTGCTTTTCCGGTCGCAATCGTTGGTTCTGGACAAATTTTCGACAAAACGATCGATCTCGGTAAAAAAAGCGCAAAAATTTCATACCAAAAAAAGTGCGAGAAGATGATAATGTAACCCGTCCGGATAGCCGTGCGTGTTGATGCGCCGGTAATGGGACGGGGAGGTGTGCCGGCCCACGATGAACAACGAACATCGGCGTGCCGGCCAACCTGGATGAGGGTTCTATGCGGTTCCCCACATCCCACTAGGTGATTACATCGCTGATACTCAGTTCTACGATTCACAAACATTTGCAGAACTTTCACCCATTTTTACAGGAATAACACCGTACATAGACACACGCCTGGAAATTGAAATAAGAACACCGTGAATTCATTGTCCCAGGAAGGGGAAACTTTATTGACACATTCCTGGGGTCAGATACATCACATGATCACACTGACAGAACCACAGGCACATAGACACAGGCATGCACAATGTCGCCACTAGTACAGTGTATATCCACCTTTCGCAGCAATGCAGGCTGCTATTCTCCCATGGAGACGATCGTAGAGATGCCGGATGTAGTCCTGTGGAACGGCTTGCCATGCCATTTCCACCTGGCGCCTCAGTTGGACCAGCGTTCGTGCTGGACGTGCAGACCGCGTGAGACGACGCTTCATCCAGTCCCAAACATGCTCAATGGGGGACAGATCCGGAGATCTTGCTGGCCAGGGTAGTTGACTTACACCTTCTAGAGCACGTTGGGTGGCACGGGATACATGCGGACGTGCATTGTCCTGTTGGAACAGCAAGTTCCCTTGCCGGTCTAGGAATGGTAGAACGATGGGTTCGATGACGGTTTGGATGTACCGTGCACTATTCACTGTCCCCTCGACGATCACCAGAGGTGTACGGCCAGTGTAGGAGATCGCTCCCCACACTATGATGCCGGGTGTTGGCCCTGTGTGCCTCGGTCGTATGCATTCCTGACTGTGGTGCTCACCTGCACGGCGCCAAACACGCATACGACCATCATTGGCACCAAGGCAGAAGCGACTCTCATCGCTGAAGACGACACGTCTCCATTCGTCCCTCCATTTACGCCTGTCGCGACACCACTGGAGGCGGGCTGCACGATGTTGGGGCGTGAGCGGAAGACGGCCTAACGGTGTGCGGGACCGTAGCCCAGCTTCATGGAGACGGTTGCGAATGGTCCTCGCCGATACCCCAGGAGCAACAGTGTCCCTAATTTGCTGGGTAGTGGCGGTGCGGTCCCCTACGGCACTGCGTAGGATCCTACGGTCTTTGCGACAACATCGATGTACTGTGGAGACCTCACGCCCCACGTGTTGAGCAATTGGGCGGTACGTCCACCCGGCCTCCCGCATGCCCACTATACGCCCTCGCTCAAAGTCCGTCAACTGCACATACGGTTCACGTCCACGCTGTCGCGGCATGCTACCAGTGTTAAAGACTGCGATGGAGCTCCGTATGCCACGGCAAACTGGCTGACAGTGACGGCGGCGGTGCACAAATGCTGCGCAGCTAGCGCCATTCCACGGCCAACACCGCAGTTCCTGGTGTGTCCGCTGTGCCGTGCGTGTGATCATTGCTTGTACAGCCCTATCGCAGTGTCCGGAGCAAGTATGGTGGGTCTGACACACCGATGTCAATGTGTTCTTTTTTCCATTTTTCCATTTCCAGGAGTGTAGTTGGGGCAGACATATTCCGTGGGCGGGCGACGGGGGGGGGGGGGGGGGGTGCGTGCGACAGGGTGGGCATCTGATCACGCTTTAAATTTACTATGCCAAATCTGTTAATAACCATGTCGATGCAGAACCAAAGCACAAGAAAAGGAAGTGCTTAGATAATAATTAACAAATTACGGAAAGGAAACACTTACGTCATCAGAATGTTATGCACAGATGTTCTATTAGGTAGTAATTTAAGTGAATATTCCTGGTGTAAATAAAGGATAACTTTGCAAAAAACGTACAGTGCTCTTCCTGCACAGAAGTAGACTCTTTATTGACGAGCAAACACTCTGAAAAGTTATCTCTAGGGAATCCAGTTTTTAAACTGTCGGATTAAATGAAAGATCATGTATGAACGACATAACATAAGTCTGAACATTCGTTTTTCACGAAAAAATTATACATCGCTTCTCACATACTGTAGTTCGCGTTCTTGTCAATGTGACATTTAAACACGAGTTTTGTTTTCAACGAGCAGCTGTACCTAATAGGTTTATGGCTGCAAGAACAGTACATTAAGCTAACATAGAAACATAAATATTCAATTCTTTGAGAATTGCTTCTGCTTTAAAAAATTTGAATTTTTTCTTGGGTCTGTGCATCGATTTATAAACCGTACAAGCATGGAATATTGTAACAAGCGATACCCCGGAGTAGATCCGTTAGGAGACAAGTGACTTCACACAGTGCGCAATTACCTTCTCGGGGATTTCCTCGTGGGAACTTATGAACGACCGTATATTTGCTCATCTTATTAGTGGCTCAATGAAACGTTTTCCTAGAATAGTAGAACTAAATACATAGATATATAAATGACGTGCGAAATGGGCAATCTTAGCTGTGAAGCAAGAATAGGTGAGAGAAATTTTTGAATATTGATAGAATTATAGGATCTAATTATTGACCTACACAGTGCCGAAATGACAAGATCTTGAGGCACGGACGTTGCCCTGCAGTTTTGACCATTCCACAGTACACCTTTGCACAGACACTAGACATGTTGGTGGTCACTTTTGTGGATCCCTGCCATTACATATCAATGCCTGTATCTATCTACAGCAACAGTTCTGCGACCCAGGGGTGCTTCTCGGTACTTCTCAGCTTAGAAATTTCACAGTGGTGTTCAAAATGGAAAAAAAAATTAAGTAGAATTTCTGTCGAGTAAGAGACCTAAATCTTCGGTTATATTTTAAAAAAATACTAGTTACTGAGTGAAACATGTGCAGTGGAAATTTGTGAACTCATTTATAACTTAAATAAAACAGATGAGGAGGACAAGGATTTCCATTTAACACCAGTCTTAATATTGTTCTCCTATGAAAACACTGCACAGAAATTCGACTCATTATAGATTAAAATCCACTCATATGATTTCTTTTCTTCAGTTACATTTCATTTGCTGAATTTGAAGCAAGTGATTGTAGTTGATTCATGCTATTTCTGGTCTTACCGAGGCCATAGCTCGTACGGATGGTGGCAGATTTTCGTCTGCAAGACTATCCGTTTCGCGATCAATTACGAGGCCGCCAGCACTTGCCTGCCAGGTAGATGACCACATTTCTCACCCTGAGGTGCTCAATGGTATCGCATGCTTGATCTGGCAGTGTTTAGCAAGTACTAGATTCACTAACAGTACTCGCAGCTCTGTTGTACCTGCCCTCCGAAACAGAAACACTACGTAAATCACTGCAGATGCCGAAAAGGTAGGTAGATCAGAGGTTCTACATCTATGTACATACTACGCAATTCACGTAATGCTGCGTGGCGGGGGTGGTGGTAGTGGTACAAGGTACCACTACTAGTCATTTTTGTTTCCTGTGTCACTCGCAAATAGAGCGAGGGAAAAACGACTATCTATATGCCGCATTTACTTAATTAGGTCTTAGTCACTACTCCTTATTCATTTTGTTACTAGAGTAAGCTAACATTCTCATTTAAACTATTGTCATGATGTAACTCTGATGTGTGAAATGCTGCATGTGTGGAACACTGGTCCGATGTAAGAGAGGGCCTGATGGCCCTAATCTGATCAGGTTAAATAAATAAATATGCCTCCATACGAGCCCTCGTTTCTCGAAACTTATCGTGATTCTTCCGTGAAATGTATGCTGGTGGCAGTAAAATCGTTCTGCAGTCAGCTTCAAATTGCGGTTTCTTAGATTTTCTTAATAGTGTTCCTCGAAAAGAATGTCGCCTTCCCTCCAGGAACACCCATATGAGCTCCCGAACTATCTACGTAAACAGTTGCGTATTGATCGAACCTTCTGCTAACAAATCTAGCAACCCGACTTTGAATTGCTTCGATGTTTTCCTTTTATCTGACCGAGTACTGGGCCCAAGCACTCGAGCAGTAATCAAGAATAGGTCGCTCTAGCGTCCCATATGCGATCTCATTTACAAATGAACCACACTTTCCGAAAATCCCCAAAAAGTCGAAGTCGACCATTCACCTTCCCTACCACAATCCTCATATGCTCGCTCCATTTCATATCGCCTTCAGCGTTACAGACAGATGTTACACGACGTCAAGCAAAACACTATTAATGCCATACCCGAACATTTGGGGTTCGTTTTTTCCACTCACCCGCATTAAATTTTTGACTAAGTTATCTTGTATGCTTCTACAGACACTCAACGACGACATCTTCCAGTACACCACAGCATCTTCAACAAACTACTGCAGACTGCTGCTAACCGTGCCTGCCAGATCATTTATGTATATAGAAAATAATAGTGGTGCTGTCGTACTTCCCTGGAGCACTCGTGACGATACCTTGTCTGTGATTAACACTCGCCATCGAGGACAACATACTGGGTCCTATTACTTAAGAAGTCTTGGTACCACTGCTTGTATCTGGGACCAGTTCCGAATGCTCGGACCTATGTTAACAGTCTGTAGTGGCACACCGTATCAAATATTTTCCGCAAGTCAAGGAATATGGAATCTGCCTGTTGCCGTTCATCCATAGTTCGCAGGATACCATGTGAGAAAAGGGAAAGCCGAGTATGGCACAAGTGATGTTTTCTAAACCAGAGCTGGACGCTGATGACCTCGATGTTGAGCGCTCATAAGCTGTTCCAGACTGTAGCGCCTAGAACCGCTTGGCCAGCCCGGATGGCGCGGAAGGTTATGAACGCCTTTAAATCGTTGTGTGCTGCCTACAGTAGAGGAACATTTCAGAAACGATGACTGAATGTGTCAGCAAGTCGTAAAGCAGAATGTGTGAGACAACAGTTTGTGGACAAAAACTTTCCTAAAACGGTCTGGGCAGCACGAGTGCCGCCTTGAAACCAATAGAACACATCTGGGGCGAGTCACAACATCGACTTCCTTCTAGATCACAGCGTTTAAATCATTACCTTCTTTAGTTTCAGCTCTTGAATGGGTTGCCATTCCTCCACAGACATTCATACATATCATGGGAAGTGACCCCAGTAGAGCTGAAGCTGTTATAAAGCTAAAGATGGGAAACACCCAAACTTATATCCACTAATAAATGTCAGAACATTTTTGGTCAGATTCTGTATGTGGACCATCTTGCCAAAGAACTAGACGACCAGAGAAGAGGACAAATGGTGAAGTCGGAGAGCTCTGAAAACAGTAGGAAGTTTGTCTGAACCAACAGTATATTGTTAGTCGCCAAGGTGACTGATAAGACCGCATTTGATTGCTTTCAATTCTACATTAGAAATAAGTATTTCCACAGAATGTGGTTCTTTCATCAGTTGCCAGTAGAAATCACTATTAAGCTTTGCAGCAGGCAGCACGTTACATGGTTACATAGCGAGATTATTGTGTCTAGGGCGCGAAACAGCATAAAATCCTGTCAGCACTGTTATCAGTGCTTGGAACCGTGGGAGCTATTCATCAAAATTCGGTTTCAGTACTCAGGTGGTGACATTTCATTGAAATTCTCTACATCAGCGCAAGTGGTATAAAGCCACTGTGCATTTCTTTTCAAGTGAAGACTTATGACCGTAGTTGAGAACTTCGTATTTATCTATCCTTTATTAACGTAGCTGCATTTTAATATTTAATCATAAGCTACCCGTCAGTCTTTATGTCAGGTGTGCCTTTGCCTCAGTGGAGGAAATGGCTCCAAGCACTGTTACTTTAATGGAGTGCAAGTAATAGCAAAAAAATGGCTCTGAGCACTATGGGACTCAACTGCTGTGGTCATTAGTTCCCTAGAACTTAGAACTACTCAAACCTAAGTAACCTAAGGACATCACACACATCCATGCCCGAGGCAGGATTCGAACCTGCGACTGTAGCAGCAGCACGGTTCCAGACTGAAGCGCTTAGAACAGCTTTGTCACAGCTGCTTTGTCCAGACGCTGTTTGATTCAAGGAAAATTTTCAAGACTCTAGGAGTTTCCTTCACTGGACGATTCAAGCAATTTCCTCTTGGCCTCGTGTGCCCAACTCAGGAATAGTGGTCGTTCTGGTTTCTGCCTACTGTCATTAACCAACGCGGATGCTGCAGGGCCGGCCGGGGAGGCCGAGCGGTTCTAGGCGCTATAGTCTGGAACCAAGCGACCGCTACGGTCGCAGGTTCGAATCCTGCCTCGGGCATGGATGTGAATGATATCCTTAGGTTAGTTAACTTTAATTAGTTCTAAGTTCTAGGGGACTGGTGACCTTAGAAGTTAATTCCCATAGTGCTCAGAGCCATTACTTTTATGCTGAAGGGCATGTGCTAGCCAAATGCCTCTCTCATATTGCGATTCAGGCAGAATATGTTGAATCAGATATCGTTCGGTGAAAGGGGGGGGGGGGGGAGGAGGGAAGTGGAGATGTCCTGTGGGACAGGTGTATCAGCCAGCCATCAGAAGACGTTTTCCATCCATCTTCAATATCCGTAACAAATTCTTCCATGATGCTTTATCCGTGCTGACAGCATTGATAGAACGGAACAAATGTTTTGGAACTTCTAGAAAACTACTGAAGCTATAAATCTCTCGAAAAATAGCAAGTGCATCGTGTTGAAGTACAGAAAACGAAATATATTAATTTTCCACGGACATATGGAAAAACATCTGTCAAAAGAAGTTGTTATTACATGACAGTTCGGCCAGGAATCTCATTGATTGGAATAGAATTGTCTTCAGTGATGAGTTGCGCTTCGAACTGAGCCTCAATGACCAGCGAAAAAGCCTCTGGAGACGCACAGGACAGTGGTTGAATACGAACCTGACTGTCGCTCGCTATACGATACGACAACCAGGAGTTATGGTCTGGAGTTCCATTTCATTTCATATCAGGACCCCGTCGGTTGTCATCCGCGGAAACCCTCACACCACAGCGTAATGTCGACGATATTCTGCACCTCGTCTTGTAGCCCTTCATGGTAAGCCATTTCAGAAAGGTAATACCTACTCATTTACGGTGAGAGTTTCTTTCTACTGCTATTCTCAGTGCTTCCCAAACCCTACCTTGGCCATCAAGGTAGCCGAGTCTCCCCCCAATTGGAAATGTTCGGAGCGTTATGGGTAGGAACCTCCTACCAACTCGGGGTTTTGATGATCTAACGCGCCAGTTGGCCAGAACTTTGTACGATATCCCTAAGGATGACATCCAACAACTCTGTCAATCAATTCCAAGCCGACTAACCGCTTGCATAACGACCAGAGGTGACCTCACCGTGTTACTGACTCGCTCAATTTATGAAGCTCTTGCTCGTAAATAAATCATCTGATTTTCCTGAAGTTATCATTTGCTTGACTGTACATTTCGTCAGCTCTACAGATTTCCATCCCATTTACTTAATTCCTCCGTGGTGCGTCCTGTTTTTGGTCTTAGCGGTGATTTCTTGTTATTTCTTATGGGATTAAATTTTGTACGCGAGAGGAATAGATCAAGGATTATTTGTGAAAGGACATAGGTTTTCAACTATTCATTTCTTTTTCGTAGACAAATACTCACGAAATACAAGGATTCGTTCTAGAGTCCAGATCCCGAACGCAATTTTAACGTGCCAGGAAGTTTGAAAAATAACCAAGAATCTATGTAAAAGTATGGTTATGTCAACGTGTGTTTAAATATAGAGAGGTGATTATAATTAAAGCTAAAATTTCAAAACGTTGTAGAAGACGTACTACTGCTCACTGGAAATTATATGGAAAGACAAAAAAATGAAAGAAATTAAAAATAAAAACTTTACCACTAGAAGGGGTTATAAGCGACAGAACATGTAAAATAAAAGACTTAGGGTGCACGTGTGTTCCTCAGTTTATGTTCTGAGACGCTCGCCATTACTGTATCAAGTAAGATCGCGCACAGCTAAGGTGTTTTGCAAGAACAGTGACTGCGCGCCTGTAGCTCTGCAGAAGTACCGGACACTCAGGGGCATGAAAAACAAATCATTGGTTCAATGTCCGACAAAGGTCTGGAGAAAATAATTACGAAATTCAAAAAGACAGGTTTGTTTGAAGTGCAGTTTTGCAGACGCAGGAAAACGATTGATTCGACGTCAGTAGAAGATATGACAGCACTACAGGGCGGGTCTAGCGGTGGATATCTGTGAGCACGGTGCACTCTACGAAACATCCTGCATTTCTATCCACACAAAATTACCCACAATAAGGAGTTCCTACGTCCTGACCTGTGTACAGACAAAGTCCTTTCCCAGGACGTGTCAATATATAAAATTGCAGAATATGGGCAACGAAAAATCCATTGGTAAAGGTAACTGTGTGGTGCGGTTTCATGGCATCGTTTACGTAAGGCCATGTCTTTTCGAAGAGGTGGGTCCTCCAGGACCTATTACCTGTACCATCACCGGTGAACGTCATTCCGACCATTCAACAACACCGATCATTTTTATGCACGATGGCACTCCTTCGCATATTGCACAACCAGCGAAGCAGTTTCACCATACACATTTTGGAAGTTCAGGAATTATCAGCCTTAGTTTCAGTACAGCCTGTCCTTAATCAGTGTGACGTCTGCCTGTGCGGCCATCTGAAAGATGCTGTGTGTACTGCTCCGATTACAAAGGTAGCTGAACTGAAAGCACGCATTGCGCAGTGCTTTCTGAACGTAACACACGAGGCACTCCGATGTGCTGCAGGAAATGCCGTTTCTCGATTTCAACTTGTGACGAAAACCGGACGACAGGATATTGAAAATGTCTTGGGCCAGCCTCAAGACAATTAAAAATCGATGTCATTGTTAGTTATCGTGCGGTTTTTCTGAATAAGAAAAATTAAAAACCGATTTTCCACAACCGATGTGGTACGACCTTGCCGTGATGGACGGGAATACAGAATTAATAGTACCAAAACTGTTGAATGCGGAACTTGTAAGGTCATGTACATCGCACAGTACGGTTGGTTTATTGTGCAACTCTCACGATAGAGATCGTATTGTGATTATACGGCATTTGCAGTCGAGCTCATTTAGGTTGCGACGTTCGTATCGACATCTACTGTAAAAAATTTCCGTTAGTTTTTTTGTGTTTCCATAACATTTACCTCTTCTTCGATAATATTATGTCAAATTTGACGTCATTGTGAGCAGTGGTTCTTTTCCTACAACGTTTAGAATCTGGAAATTTAATCATAATCACCCTATATTAGTGTTTCAGAGAGAGCGAAACGATAGAGTATGGAGTATTTGCCAAACAACTGTACGAACTAGTCAACCACGAAGTCTGCGATATCGGTTTATTGCTGATAGCCCTACCCGATTCTGAAATGGGAACTTCAAACAGTCACTAGGAATCCCGATATAGAACAAGTAACATAAAATAATCCACAGAGACACTGCTTCATCCGGTTTACTGTTTAAACTCTGAATTGGGTCACACCATCTCGGGAACAGTAAACAGCACTCCGCCTTCGTACGTGATTAACATGCGTATACATGCCTTCGCGTTGCAAAAATCTTGTACTGCTATTATTTAATGGGACAAGAACCTTTGAGATCACAGACAAATCAGTCAAAATCATTACGGAACGCAAGCTCAGATTGGACATAGATGCAACTATCCACACATTTGCCTTAAATGATTTGGACAAATTATGCAACACACAAATCTGGGCAGGCAGCCGGAGATTTCAACCCGCTCGTCTCGAATGATAGTTTAGCGCTTTTGTCACTGTGCCGCCTCGCTCGGGTTACTGCAGCAATCCGCCCGTTACATCTGTGAGCATTTATTTGTCTAGCGGCGCGTGTTAGTGGTCTTACGGCCATCGGACCGTACGCGGGCTATATTGCTCTCTCTCTCTCTCTCTCTCTCTCTCTCTCTCTCTCTCTCTCTCTCACACACACACACACACACACACACACACACACACAAACACACACACACACACAGTTATAAACACGCGTTACTGCCGTTGTGAATGGGGCCACTGTGGGCTTTGTCGTTGGACACACAACATAGCTGGCTTACTGGAGAATCATTTCCTAATCTTTAGACTCAGGACTACACCTACTCTTAATATCGAAAATACATTGTAAGGGGTATCAAGCGAAATTTAAGAATGGATTGAAGATTTCTTGCCAGGGACAATTTAGTATGTTATCCTGGATTCGACAACAGATGCAGAAGAAACTTCAGGTGTGACCTAGGGAAGTGTATTGGGACTGATACGGTTCATGTTGCATATCAATGATCTAGCAGACATACTTTCTGCTGATGATTCAGTTATCCGTAATGAAGTCCTGTTCGAAAAAAAAATGCACAAACAGTCAGATCTTAATCTTTCAATGTGATGCAAATATTAGTAACTTACTTTACTGTGCCCATAAAAAAATGAAAAATACCTAGTATCTTATGACAAAGATGTTTGTGAGTCACAGTTGGTATCAGTCAACTCATACAAATGCCTTGGTGTACCATTTTGTAGGGATATGAAATGTAACTATCACGCAGGCTCAGTCATACGTTAAGAAGGTGATAGAATTCGGGGAGAAACTAGGAAAATGCTATCGGTCTACGAAGGACATTGATTACAAAACACTTACTCGACCCATCCCAGTATGCTGCTCAAGTGTGAGAGGCCCGTTTCAGATAGCACCAAGGATGGATATAGAACTTTTACGAAGAAGGGCAACATGAAGTGCCACCGTTTGAATCGCACCATGCGAGTGCACCAAGCAGATCCTGAAGGACCTAAACTGGCAGCTGCATGAAGATAGGTGCCAAAACTATGCCGTGCAAGCCTACTTACAAAGTTTCAAGACTGAGTGTCAAGTAAGGAACCACGGCATATACTGCAACCCTCTACGTGTTGTTGCTGTAGGGATCCTGAAGACAATATTAGATTAATTACAGCGTGCAAAAAGGCGTTTAAATAATCATTCTTTCCACACTCCATATGCGACTGGAACGGGAGACGCCCTAATAAGAGGTACAAAGGGAAATAACCTCTTCCTTCCAGTTAAAAGTGGTTTGCTGACTATAAACGTAGATATTTCTCATAAAAATATCGATGTGAGAGCTAGGTTAAGTACTCGCACAGCAGAAGCACGTGTAGCCACTTACGGCGTCACGCCTGCTGCTCCCGGCTGTTACGCCACGCCAACGTTATCGCGTCACGCTTCACAACACAGATGGCGTATTTCTGCGACTTTTAGTACCCAACTTCAGGCAGAGAGACTGACATGTTTCATACAACATATTTCAATCAGTGAAGTCTCCAAGTTAGTCTCCTTTGGGCTGGCAACACCTGTTTCCTTCGTGGATTTAGCCCGTTTTGAGACGTCACAACTGCTGAGGTGGCCCAACAAATAATTTTTTTTCACTGCTTTAGTTAGTATCTTCACTTTTGTGGTCATAAGGAGGGAACGAATGGTGGATACCGTAAATAAAATGCAGCAGTGCATTTATGCCGCACCATAAGGTGTTTGGGAAATACAGAATTGAACCAGAACTCCATCAACAAAATTTCGGAACTCGTTCACGACTGTTTTCTGAGTGTTTTGGTATCAAATGGCTCGTTAGAAAGCAAATGAATTTCGTTTGACGTCCTACCCCATTCACTATATCTGTATTTTACTTAATATTATCTCAGTAGTACATATGTCTACGGTATACGCTATCTATCTCATATGGGACCAAATTGTTCCATTCGCTCACTCACGGTACTTGCTCTTGACAACCATTACGCGCGCATCACTCTTCAAGCGCGCATTCTGCATTGCTCGGATCTGTCTCTGGTTTGTTTACGTGGTAGCGTTAGTTGCACTTTAACAGTGATACACAGCAGTATGGATAAGTAAAGTGACGATGAGTTGTCCGATATGACTCTCGTATATGAATTCACTGAATGCAATGGAAGAGCGGCAGAATGACGCTATGCTGAGCTGTTCCCTTGGCGACGGCAGCAACGTCATAGTACTTTTGCATCTGAAGTCTGTTGCATTACTACATTTACTGTTGTACGTTTTGGTGACACTATATTGCAGGCTCTATCACAGTTGCGAAGGAATTTACGCAGAATGGAAGGGAATTGGTTTAATAAACCGAACAAATATAATTAAATTATTACTCTGTATCGAGCCATCGGACACCACGGGTCGCTTGTACAAAAATACTCGGAAAATAACCGTGAACAACCTTCTACATTTTGTCGGTGTAGTTCAGATTCAAATTGAAGGTGTTCAATAGTCCAAGCCACCCTTCGTAAAATTAGTTATGCCTGGTTTATCTGAACATTCTGTTTAATCAGCGAAATTGGGACGAAAGAAGATTATCATAAGGCCTAATATCCAGTTTTTGCCTCCCTGTAGATGAACATAAATTAGTTTCTTCGCTGAATCAGCAGTGGAGAGCCTGCTATCTTAATGGTCTGCGCTAAACAGTTTGCGTGTAAGTCACTTGTTCTGCAACTCAAAGGCTTGCTGAGTATGCACGCCACGTATGTATACAGTGTATACATTTGTCAAAATAATTACGACATCATTCAAGATATCCTACATTAACAGGAAGAAAGCACGTATATCTGAGTGCTTGGAATATAATCTCTCAGTTATACCACTTGGAGAAAAAAGGAACTGTTCCGTTCGCCCAGATACTTCGACTAGACACCCAAACAGAAACTGCAGCATTCCTGAAGTTTTGTAAATCCAAGTGTCGTCGGTTTTGTTGCTTGTTCAGTACTCGTAAAGGCGGAGCAATGGTGCACATTTAATAGAATCTGTGGCGTGCCAAGCTGTTGGTAGGATACAAGCTAGTTTTGTAGAGTACGAGATAACAAATTCCACTAAAGTTTACATATTAATGATATCAATAAGGTGTACTCTCTTTCAGAAAAGTAGTTATTTCATGAAAACTACATAAGTCAAAAGTCAAAATCAGAGACTATTTACTTCTTTTACTGTGCCAGTCAGGAAACATGTCAGGGATCTACATTTCCTTCGATTAGTTTTATGTGGGCGTTCCATTTTAAAGCACTCCGTGCCAATAACCCCAGATATTTAATGGACGTGCTTGCTTCGAATGATTGTTCGGCAATCGTGTAATCATACAATAAACAATCTTTTCATTTATTTATGCGCAGTGTTTTACATTTTTATATGCTGAGGGTCAACTGCCAATTCTGCACAAATCATAGATTTGCTTAAGGTCTTTCTCATCTTCACTACAATTTTCCACTGTTTCGACTTACGTACCGAGCGAGGTGGCGCAGTGGTTAGCACACTGGACTCGCATTAGGGAAGACGACGGTCAAATACCGCGTCCGGCCATCGTGATTTAGGTTTTCCTTGATTTCCCTAAATCGCTCCAGGCAAATGCCGGAATGGTTCCTTTGAAAGGGCACGGCCGACTTCCTTCCCTAATACGATGAGCCCGATGACCTCGCTGTTTGGTCTCTTCCCCCCAAACAATCCAATCCATCCAACATAAAAAGCGACAGCCGGTAACAGCTTCATGGAGTTTCTACGTTATCCAACATGTCACTTATACACACACTATCTTATCACAAGTATCCAGACACTCCTATATAATGTCCGCAGCTCGTGTTCTAGTGGCTAGCGTTGCTTACTCTGGATCACGGGGAACCGGGTTCGATTCTCGGCCGGGTCGGGATTTTTTTCTCTGCCCTAGGACTGGATCATAATTCGTGACATTTGCTAGATTGGACTGAGTTAAACATTGGACTGTGGAAAAATTGGGACTTTGTACGGGCGCTGACGACCGCGTAGTTGAGCGCCCCAAAAACCAAACATCAAGCTCCTATATAATGCGGGACTGACCACTAGACGTCAGGAGAGGAGGTGTATAAGAGGAGGCTGGGAGTACTGTGATGCTAGTAGACAATCAGTTAACAGTAGAACGGGTCAGTCAGAAGAACTCAAAGACCTCGAACATGCACTAGGCACTGGAGGTCACCTGAGTAACGAATCAATTAGGAGCATTACAGTCCTCCTAAACTTGCTCAAGCCGACTGCTGGTGATGTGTCTGCAAAGTGGAAACGCGAAGGAACAGCCACAGATAAACCAAGACTAGGAAGACCTCACGTACTAACGGGAACCGTGTTAACTCAGCAGAAAGAATCACTCGTGAGCTCCGAAGAGTTAGCAGAAGCCCACCTAGCACATAACAGTGCGCAGGTAGTTAAGAAGAACGGGTTACAATGGTGGAGTAGCCCCTCATGAAGTACACCTTGATATACTCAAAGCTAAGTGACGCTCCAAGTGTTACAAAGAGCGACGGCACTTAACAGTGGGTAACTGTAAACGAGCGGGGAATCACTCTATATTATGTGTCAATCCGATGGTAGGGCTTCGGTTTGGCGAATGACTGGAACGTTACCTGACATCATGGATAGTGCCAACAATGAAGTACAGAGGAGGTTGCACAGTGTAACGAAATGGGGGTGTTTTTCAAAAATGGTTCAAATGGCTCTGAGCACTATGGGACTTAACATGTATGGTCATCAGTCCCCTAGAACTTAGAACTACTTAAACCTAACTAACCTAAGGACAACACACAACACCCAGCCATCACGAGGCAGAGAAAATACCTGACCCCGTCGGGAATCGAACCCGGGAATCCGGGCGCGAGAAGCGAGAACGCTACCTCACGCCCACGAAATGCGGGCGGGTGTTTTTCCATGGCTACAGTTTGTTCCCCTTATTGCACTTAAGAAAAAGCTAAATGCGGAAGGATATAAACACATTTCACAGCTTTCTGTAATGCATACAGTAGAGGAACATTTCAGAGACAACAACTGTATCAGCACGACAATGCAACCTGTCACAACGCAGCATTTGTGAAGCAACGGTTTGTTGATAATAACATTCCTGAAATGGACTCATCTGTCCAGAGTAGTGTCTTCGCGCCAGGCCCCAGTATTTAACATCACTACCTTCTGTGGTTCCGGCTCTTGAGGAAGAACAGGCTGCCATCCCTCAACAGACACTCAGACACCTTACTGATAGTGTCCCCAGCAGGGTTCAAACACTCATGAAGGCGAAAGATGGATGTACACCATACTAACGTCACTTAATTGGTTTCCAGATACTTAGATAATGTATTACGAACAGTAACAGATGCTCCGCCAATCTACAATGCTATCACAGGAGGCGAAGAGTGAACGTATAAGACGGTCACCTGACCTTTTGGCAATTGACTCACATTGACACTGACTGTTGCAGAATACAGAGCGGTTATTATTAAACTTTCACTACTTGAGAGGAACCACAAACATAACGCTCGTAGGACAAAGAAACTTTGCGCAAATATTTGAAAGGACATGCGAAAGAGAAATAACGATAAACCATTGAAACAAAGACTTTTTTAATTCCACATGAGAGAGTAAGATTTGTTAATTGCGTGCCAGGCTATAAACGTTGCTCAATGTGACGACCATATGCATCCACGACAGCCTGGAACAGCACGATTGTTCGAATCACTTTTCGAACGGTGCAGTGTGGGATGTTCAGCTGTCGTGACACACCGCGTGCACTGCTTGAAGATGGCAAATTGCGCCCAGCACTCTAAGCCATGGCAACAGTAACTTCTTCAACAATTTGTGGCGCAACTGGTCCTCGGCCTCTGATGGGAGCAATCCCAATACTGAAAGTTAGTTCGCATTTCTGAATCATGTTCTTCAGCCCCTGTGCGGAAAGAGGACCTCTCCGTATTCCTTTAATGCGGCGATACTCGCGAAGAGCAGCACACCATTGCTCAAGTCGCCGTCACAGTACGGGCGCCTAACACAAATCACTAACACTACTAACAATGGAAATCTTGTTCAAATAACTTATGGGTTTGCTGTCTGTTGACGTTGTCGACCACCGCCGATATTTCGACAGGAGCACACCCTGCCATTCTCAAGGCACAACTGCAAGGAGGAAGCAAAGTGCAAGAAGAGAGACAAGGAAGATACCACACAGAACAAGTGTCAACACAAACAAAGATAACCATCATCAGAAATATCGAGAGTGACTATTAATTAACAGGTGAGGTAGCACTAATTCTGTCCCTCTGTTTTTTTATGAGAGACAGAGCCAGATTCCAAGCAGCATTTAAACAAAATCCACCATCTCTGTTTATAAGGTTGGTTGATAGTTTGATTTCAACAGCTTCCTTAATAACACTATCCCAATAGCTGGATGTGCAAGCCAGAATCTCCGTGTTGTCGTATTCCATAGGATGACCGGTGCCAAGGCAATGTTCTGCAGTAGCGGATTTGCTGGGCTGTTTTAAGCGTTTGTGACGCTTATGTTCAATACACCGGTCTTCCACAGTCCTGATTTTCTGACCAATATATGACACGCCACTACTGCAAGGAATACGATAGACACCAACCTTAAGAAAACCAAGATCATCTTTTACGGACGCCAACAAAGCCTTAATCGTAGAAGGTGGTCGAAAAACTCATTCCACATCATATTTTATCAAAATACGGCCAATCCTGTTGGAAGTGCTTCCTGCGTAAGGCAAAAAGGCCGTAGACTTAGGTGCCACGTGGTTCACAGAGCCCACGTTATCTGAGACTCCGAAGTTTGGCAGCTGAGCTATCACACCTCGAAGTCACCTTTCTTCGGTATGGTTATAGTGAAAGGCAGATCAAACGTGCGTTGCGCCATCAGCCTTCTGTGCAACGGGTGAGTGCCGATAGCAACGCAGTGGCACCTAAGTCTACGGCCTTTTTGCCTTACGCAGGAAGCATTCCCAACAGGATTGGCCGTATTTTGCGGAAATATGATGTGAAATGCGTTTATCGACCACCTTCTAAGATTAAGGACCTGTTGGCGTCCGTAAAAGATTATCTTGGTTTGCTTCAGGCTGGCGTCTATCATATTCCTTGCAGTTGTGGCATGTCATGTATTGGTCAGACAATCAGGACTGGTGTATTGAACATAAGTGTCACACAAGCTTTCAATAGCCGAGCAAATCCGCTATTGCAGAACATTGCCTTGGCACCGGTCATCCTATGGAATACAACAACACGGAGATTCTGGCTTGCACGTCCAGTTATTGGGATAGTGTTATTAAGGAAGCAGTTGAAATCAGACTATCAAGCAACCTTATTAACAGAGATGGTGGATTTTGTTTAAATGCTGCTTGGAATACGGCTCTGTCTATCATCAAAAAACAGAGGGACAAAATTAGTGCTACCTCACCTGTTAATTAATAGTCACTATCGATTTTTCTGATGTTGGTTATCTTTGGTTCTGTGTTGACTCTGCGGTTACTTGTTCTGTTGTGGTATCGTCCTTGTTTTTCTCCTCTGTGAACCGAGGTATTAAATTCCCTTGCACATTGCTTCCTCTTTGCATTTGTGCCTTGAGAGTAGCAGGGTGTTCTCCTGTCTAAATATCGGGGGTGGTCGACGACGTCACCTGGCACCAAACCCGTAAGTTATTTGAACATTCAGTTCGCCGGGAAAAGTTAAGGTCTCACAATGCAAATCTTCCTCACACAATATGAACACCATTCCTCTAAAGCTGGGTACCTATACAGTTAACAGTTTCCCACTTACACTGGCTCAAATAGCCAAAGTTTAATTACAACCATCCTGTACTTGTTACACAAGGACTTTATCTGTCCCAAATGGTCGCTGCAGAATCACGTAAATTTAACGACACTCTGCGCAGGATACGGCACAATGCCGACTGGTCGTCGTGTTATCCTATGTCATATGACGTTGTTTGGATGCGGCGTGAATGGTCACGGGCTTTGCACACCCCTCTTCCGGCCATTGTCGGGTTTCCAGATCTAGGAGCCGCTACTTCTCACTCAAGTAGCTCCTCAACTGCCATGTCGAAGCTGAGGGGGTCCCGTCCTGATCTTCCGGAAACTGAACCCAGTTCCTTCCCATGGCAGTAAGTCATGACGACCATTCACCTACAGAGACTGGCAGTCCACAAGGACATTGCTCGGCGATCTAATTTATGGTTGAGTGAAGTGTGTAGTTTCGGGCGGCTCGTCATTCAACCTCAGACAGACACGAGAGAAACGTAATTTTAAATATATTTTCACTCTATAATTTCTTCCCAGTTCAATACATTTCTGTTTTTATGTCTTTAGTTTAGCAACAGAATCGTTCCCAATGTCTAGGAGGAAATTACGGTTTAAAAATGTATTAAAAACGGGTTTTTCTGATGTTTTTGTCGTGGACTGAAGGATGTACCATCAGGAATTTCATTCTCGTCTCTACAGTTAACGCTTAGCAGACATTTATGATACTTTATTAATTGTATGTTGTCATTTTGATGATTTGAATGAAACACGGTGTTAACAAAATGTGTGTGAGCCAAATTATTGGGAAATTTGCCGACATTATTTTCATTTACTATATGTTGCTCGCAAAATATTCGTAGTGTAAATGCGTTAACAATATAACCCGCCAGGGTAGCCGAGAGCGCTAACGCGCTGCGTCCTGGACTGGGGTAGTCGCGCCGGCCACGGATCGAATCCGCCCGGCGGATTAACGACGACGGCCGGCATGCCGGCCAGTCTGGATGTGGTTTTTAGGCGGTTTCCCACATCCCACTAGGTGAATACCGTGCTTGTCCTCACGTTCCGCCTCAGTTACACGACTCGCAGACATTTGAAACACATTCACACTATTTCACGATTTACACTCGACGCAGACAGCTCGGGTACACTAATTCCGTCCCTGGGGGGGGGGTATGGTGTGGCGGCAGGAAGGGCATCAGACCACCCCTTAAAATTCACCATCCCAAATCCGTACTTAACCCTGCCGACCCTGCTCACAATGCGGGATAAGGGCAGTAGCAAAAGAAAGAAAGAAAGAAATACGTTAACAATATGCAAATACTAATAAACTTCTGGTGTGCAGCCGGATCCCGTCGACATTCTGCCCAGAGACGTCCGGCCATCTTCAGGTGGGTAGACAACTACTGAAGAGTCCAGGCGCATTCACGGTATTTATACCGAATCTCGCTAGTGCGAAATTTGCCGGCGTCTTTCGGCGCATGCGTCAGATGATGACATGAGCGGGGCAGCCGAGTTGTGTGTGCTGCCTTCGGTGTTGTAAGTGGGAAATGATCTATCGAATGACCCCGCCGATCCCATTGTGACTGGATAATTTTAATTAAAGGATTCCAATTTTTATCCAGTTATCAAGGGGGCTGATATCGCACAGTGCAGTATTACCAATGCCATATGGTCTTTCCAAGATTCACAAGGATGATGTCCCACTACGATTAATAGTGAGTAATAATGGTGCCTCTGCTGCGAAACATCTGGCCTCTCTACACAAGCCGTATGTGGGTAAATGTTATCACCATGTACGTAATCCTGTGGATCTTTTCAGTCCTTTGAAGACAGTTACACTTAGCAGCTCGGAAGTGAAGCAGGTCCTCACTTGGCATCAAGAAATTGAGTGCACCCCGTACCAGTCCTCCCATCAAGAAAATTCCTTGGCAGTTCCGGTATTCCAGCCCGGATCCTCCGTATGGCAGGCATCTATACCGATCACTCAGCTGCGGTGGCGGAATATATATATATCTGCTTGTGGTTGAATGGCCTTGTGCATGTCTTTCAATTAGACGCCCCTTTAGATACTGGCATGTCCCTGAACTATCCAGATATCCTACCTAGGAAAGGTAAATCACAGTTCAACTTAGAATTCCATCCACGTGTCGCTCCTACCCAATCTTTACAGCTGTGAAGTGAAGCTTAGGTTCAAAGCAGACTGTCCTTGTTTCATTTTCGAGGCCTTTCGGTTTGCCAAGTCCGATGGTATACACTGATGAGCCAAAATGTTATACCCATCAACTTAACAGCGGGTTGGTCCACCTTTCGAGCGCAACATAAGAGCAATTCTGCGTGGCATTGTTCCGACAAGTCGTTGGTAGATTTCCGGAGTCGTGTGGCGCCAGATGAAAGTGCTCAGGTCATGCAACTACCCCGAATTACTGGTCGCTGGTTTGCGAGCCCTGAGCTGATGATCAATGGTGTCCCAGACGTGTTCCATCGGGGTCAGATCAGAGTAGTTTCGCTGTTTAGGCATCAACGTTAGTTCATTATCGATCTTCTCGATACACTGCAGCACGATAACGGACTTTTGACTCGGGCAATGATCCCGCACGAAGGTGCCATACCAGTTGGAAAAAAAGACATCTAGCGCGAAGGGATGCAGGTCGTCTGCAATAACGTTCTCGTGACACACGGCTCTCATGGTGTTTTCGACTACCACTACGGGCCCCGTAGATATCCAGATGAATGGCACAATACTTTCCCCATCACCCTGCGTCTGTGGTACGGCGCATGCTTCCAGCAGCCGTCCGCCTGGGAGTCAGCGTAACCGGACACGACGACCGACCTAGTGTAGCAAGAAATATGATTCATCCGACAGGCAAACATGTTTGCATTGATCCACGATCCTATCTAGATGATCCCGTACCCAGCGCAATAGTAACTGACGATGTCGTTGCGTCAACGTAGGATCGTATGCTACGGAACCAGGTGTTCAGCAACCTGCGCTTAAGAGTGTGGTCCGAATTACTGGTGCCTACGTCAGCATTGTATTCTGTAGTCATATTTTCCACAGATTACCGTCTAGCCTGCTTTATGGGATGACTCACGTTTCAAAAGTAGGACGATCTCTCTCACATACGTCAGTTTGTGGAGCAGCTACAGGGCGAGGAACACCTTCAGAACTGTGGAAAGGCAGTGACAGACTCACAACGTGAAATCGTGCGTGAAATGCAACGGCCATCGCTCTGGTACGGAAACAGAATAGAGACGCCGTGCCTTGTGAGAGAGAGAGAGAGAGAGATAGCAGCGTCTTCCAAAAACATTGCGCCGCTGTATATGTGAAGAAACCGAACACCGTTCCCTTCCGAAACGACTCCAGTCTCCTAATGTATTCGACAAAGTTTTGAGTGGGATAAACGATGTCTCCTCACTCATATTTGGTAAACTGGTTTGCTGAGTACATCACCTACTAAGCAGAAAAGTAGAAGAGATCCAACTGTTGAAGATTGGTACCTGGAGCCGAATATAAGTCTAGCAGATGATTTACCTTTTCACAAATATTAGAGTTCAACTCTTCTTTCGCAATGGTGGCTCAGTTGGTAGGCATTATACCAAAAATGCAAAACGTGCTGTAGCGTTCTCGCTTCCCACGCCCGGGTTCCCGGGTTCGATTCCCGGCGGGGTCAGGGATTTTCTCTGCCTCGTGATGGCTGGGTGTTATGTGATGTCCTTAGGTTAGTTAGGTTTAAGTAGTTCTAAGTTCTAGGTGACTGATGACCATAGATGTTAAGTCCCATAGTGCTCAGAGCCATTTGAAACAAATGCAAAAATTCGCCTTTCGACATCTCCTTGGTTCAGGTTAATCCGAATTATTTCTGATTAGTTTCATCTCCGAAAGTGATTTAGTACGTCAGAAATACCAAGCTGCTCTATGATACAGATCGCATGCGTAACTATAGCTCTCCCTGTTTAAACATCCATTGCGTATGTGAGGCAAAGGCATGCCATTTCAAATAAGACGACAACCACAAAATCATGTACATATGGAGAAACCGAACACCATTCCCTTCCGAAACGACTGCAGTCTCCTAATGTATTCGACAAAGCTTTGAATGGGATAAACGATGTCTCCTCAACTCAAAATCATGTACATCTACATGGAAACTCTGTAAATAACATTTAAGTGCCTGGCAGAGGGTTCATCGAAACACCTTCACAATTCTCTGTTATTTCAATCTCGTATAGCGTGCGGAAAGAATGAACACCTATATCTTTCCATACGAGCTCTGAAAAAAATGTGTGAAATCTTATGGGTTTTTGACTGCTAACGTCATCGGTCCCGAAGCTTACACACTACTTAACCTAAATTATCCTAAGGACAAACACACACACACACACACACACACACACACACACACACACACACGCCCGAGGGAGCACTCGAACCTCCGCCGGGACCAGTCGCCTGCAGCGCCCCGACCGCTCGGCTAATCCCGCGCGACACGAGCTCTGATTTCCCTTATTTTATCGTGGTGATCGTTCCTCCCTCTGTACGTCGGTGTCAACAAAATATTTTCGCATTCGGAGGAGAAAGTTGGTGATTGGAATTTCGTGAGAAGGCTCAGTCGCAACGAAAAACGCCTTTCATTATGGTATCCAAACACTTAGTGCAGGTAAATTTGTTACATTTAGATAACCAAAACCGGGAACGAACAGATTCTGTGAAATACTGTTCGGTCATGCGATTACTGAGTACAAGGAGGTTCCACATATCTATCTTGTCAAAAATGACAGAAACACGTACTGCGCTGTGGAGCAACACGCGAGAAGCTTGGCGAGGAGAGCAGCTAGCGTAGTCGTAACTAGCAAAGCGTGCTTGCCAAGGTCCCTCGTCCAGTTTTGTTCTATTTGCTGCGTCACGTGTGGCAAGGCCCGTGCTATACTAACGCTCTTTCCGCGTCGATTAGCTTTCGTGCTGCAGCTTAGATTTTGTAGGTACAATGTCGTAGAGCCTCACAGCGGCAAAAAATTAAGTCAGGCAAAACGTTACAGACAACCGGCCCATCCCTGCTCCAACAACCTTCTCAGTAGACGCGCCTAGTTGTTTTAGAAAGCGCTGCTCGTATCCATTGGCAATCAGCTGCCGAAAATCGAATAAATTTTTCGTTGCTTTGTTGGAGATTTTCTGTAACATTCAGTGTGGGTTTCGCAGGCTACTATGAGTAAAACTCAGCTTCCTATCTCAGTCTGAGAGATCCAGAAGACAGCAGATAGCACCGTCCGGGTTTATTGTGCGTCTTTAACTTTTCGGAGGTATTCGATGCAGTTTGTGATGTTGTCTAATGAAAAAATTTCGACATCAGCAAATGCGACAGTATGGAAGACTCCCTAACAAACAGAACTCCTTACTTCATTGAGACCGGTAAGAAAGTTTCAGATATGGAAGTAGCTTCTACTGTACCCCAGAAATGCGTTACACGGTTGATCCTATATATTACATACAAAGGAGATGGTAGGTAACACCACGTTTTCCATTTGCCTGTTCTCGAAGAATGATGTTCTGTACAGTGAGGTCGCGGCGCCAGAACATTGTACTGAATATTAGGCGGATCTAATAACGATCGACGCTTGATTCACGGGATAGTAGATGACTATCACAAATCAAGACTTTAGCGCATTTAAGCAGGACTGTGATATATATCTTGTGTGATAACAGATGGTTCAGATGGCTCTAAGCACTATGGGACGTAACATCTGAGGTCATCAGTCCCCTAGACGTAGAACTACTTTAAAAAAAAACTAACCTAAGGACATCACACACATCCACGCCCGAGGCAGGATTCGAACCTGCTACCGTAGCAGCGCGGTTCCGAATTGAAGCGCCTAGAACCGCTCGGTCACAGCTGTGTGATAACATTATTGGTCCATTAACTGGCAGCCACCACAAATGGGAAAAAATTCAAGAATTATGCGACTGAAGCGATTTTAGGTAGGACGCCTACATAGAACTAGTCATAGGAAATAGTAACACCAGAGTCGTAGGAAGAATTATTACATCATCCGCGTAGAAGACATCTTACGAACCCCTTGTTTGACCGATTCTTGACAGTCGAAAGTCCAGAGTCTTTACCAGATCGTATAAATGGCTAATGTATAGAAGATTCAAAGGTACTGCATCCTGATTCGCGTGTTCGTTTATTAGATTCTAGTGTTTAACGGAGACACTTATTGAGAAAATACGAAGAATCAGATTACCATGAAATTTATGGCTTAATATTAATTTCTGTGATCTCCACCACATAAAATAACAGTGACTGTGAAACAGAGAGGTTACAGAAATGTTTCCCAAATATCGTTATTTGGGCGTGCCTTTCAGGAATGGATCATGACTGGGCACACGATGTACCTTCCGTCACACACAATGCGTTTCGCGAAGTTGATATAGTGGTTGAACTATCACAGCACAGACGAACGTTCAGTGACGGTAGTATGGACCAGAACTAGAAAAAAAATGTCCAGTAAGCACGGGCTCTAAAGTGCCTACCTTAGGAGCTGTGAGTACTTTTATGGTAGGCATTTCAGAGCTCATGTACACTGGACCTTTTTTAGTTTTGGTCCACACTACCACACAGAAAGTTTGATGATGGAGTTCTGGTTCACCTTTTATGTATGTGGTACTTAACGGTAAGTATGTAACAGCATCTAGTACTAAGCATTTAGTGAAACCCTTATGCAGAGAATGCGAAAGTTGCTAATTTAAATTTGTTTCCTATGCAGAAAAAACTCAAATCCAGTGGCTTACGAGAATATGGTTTGTGAGCTCTCAGTTCTACCTTTATATACATTGTGGTAACAAAAGTCATTGGATACGTCCTAATATCGTGTCGGATCTCCTTTTGCCCGGCGTAGTGCAGCAGCTCGACATGCCATCCAGGATTTTGTGCGTGAACTGCCCATTCGATTATATCCCATAAATGTTTGATGGCAAGACCGTAGCACTGTCCTAAAAGATTCGTTCGCCATACGTCCACATTGATTTCTGTCGTTATTTCAAGCAGAGTTGCTTGTCTGTTAGCACTGACAACTCCACGCAAACGCCGCTGTTCTCGGTCGTCAAGTGAAGGCCTCCGGCCACTGCGTTGTCCCTGGTAATGCCTGAAATTTGGTATTCTCGGCACACTCTCGACACTGTGAATTTCGGAATATTCAATTCCCTCGCGATTTCCAGAATGGAATGTCCCATGCGTTCAGCTCCAACTTCCATTCCGCGCTCAAAGTCTGTTACTTCCCATCGTGCGGCCACAATCACGTCCGACACCTTTTCACATGAATCACCTGAGTAAAACTGACAGCTCCGTCAATGCTCTGCCATTCTGTATCTTGTTGACGCAATTATAACGCCATCTGTGTATGTGGATGTCGCTATCCCATGACTTGTCATCTTAGTGTACAGTCGTATATTTTTTCGAAGGCTTGATACCTGTCAGAAATGCGACTCACAACAACAGAACAAATCATCACCCTGCAAATATAATGCCGTAGACATACACCTATATCTCGACATGGAGAATCTTGCCTTTGGAAAATACCATGCCCAGTACGAGGCATTAACCACGAAAAGAAATAATACCAGCCGCGAGGGATTAGCCGAGCGGTCTTAAGCGCTGCAGTCATGGACTGTGCGGCTGGTACCGGCGGAGGTTCGAGTCCTCCCTCGGGCGTGTGTGTGTGTGTGTGTGTGTGTGTGTGTGTCCGTGTCCTTAGGTTAATTTAGGTTAAGTAGTGTGTTAGCTTAGGGACTGATGACCTTAGCAGTAAAGTCCCATAAGACTTCACACACATTTGAACAAATAATACTAATTTAACGCACAATACCTTCCGTAACGACCACATGTTCCAAGGAGACACAAAACAAAGTAGCCCATAGCGTAATATTTCCATCACCAGATTTTTTTAGATCAGCTCCTTTTCGAGGTACTCTTATTCCCCGTGCGATTCTGGATAGAGACAGGTGCTAGCATGCGATATCCACGAGAAATTACAGCTCTTGAAAGAAAATTACTGATTTAGTTACAAAACAGAAAGAATGAGTCAGTGGCCTTGGATTCAGTGGCGTAAACGTCAAAAGTATACATAAAATGACGGAAAAAATCTTAATACCAAAAATAATTAATGTAGAGTAATAATATTTCGGGAATGCATTTGTGTAGGAAAAATATTGACAAGCACTCCGTCTTCAGGCCACGAGTGGCCTACCGGGACCATCCGACCGCCGTGTCATCCTCAGTAGAGGATGCGGATAGGATTGGCGTGGGGTCAGCACACCGCTCTCCCGGTCGTTATGATGGTATTCTTGACCGAAGCCGCTACTATTCGGTCGAGTAGCTCCTGAATTAGCATCCAGAGGCTTAGTAAACCCAGAATAAAGGCAACAGCGCATGGAGACCCTGATGGTCACCAATCCAAGTGCCGACGACGCCCGACAGCGCTTAACTTCGTGATCTCCGGGAACCGGTGTAGCCACTGCGGCAAGGCCGTTGCCCAACGGATTGAGAAGGGTGAGAGTTATTGAACAATATGAAACAAAATAGTTGTAACCTCTGAACCGTTTGCGTTAGGACGTTCGAGCTGCACGGTTGGCCGCAGGCATGATGGGTATTAGTATGAGCATGGTATGCTTTGGTTTAACGATGATGCCCATTTTCATTTGGATGGGTTCGATAACAAGCAACACTGACGCATTTGGGGAACGAGAAGTCTCTTCACCCTCAACGGGTGAATGTGTGGTGTGCAGTGTCCAGTCACGGAATAATCGGTGCGATAATCCTTGATAGCACGGTGAATACCGAACAGTACGTGAAGGTTTTGGAAGATGATTTCATCCAAAGTAACCCTGATTCCGACAATATGTAGGTCACGCAAGACTAACCTCGACCCCACCAAAGCAGGAAATGAACATTGTGTCTCTTTTTGTGGGACTATATTAAAGAAAAGGTGTACAGCAATAGCCTCAAAACCACTGCTGAGCTGAAAACAGCCATTCAGGACGTCATCGACAGCATCGGTGTCCCGACAATTTAGCGGAATTCCGCTGTTCGTCTGCGCCACATCATCGCCAATGATGGCAAGCATATCAAACATGTCAAACTAAATCCGAATATCCATGGTGACGTTTACATGTTGAATAAAGTGTGTGCACTCCATAATTTGTAACTAATTTACGTTTTTTATATAGTTCAATAAGTGTCACCGTGTAAGTGATTATCGCTGCAAGATTACAGGTTAATGTAAGCGTGAGATAAACCCTTGGAAATCTGAAATGCCGGTATATTAGTAACCGGTGTAACAGCCAGACTGTTGAATGCATATATGCAAACGGGCATGCGTTGTGTTGTACTGGTACCGGATGTCAGTTTGTGAGATGGAATTCCATGCCTGTTGCACTTAGTCGGTCGATACAGGGACGGCTATTGCTGTTTGTGGATGACGCTGGAGTTGTCGTCCGAGCAGGCCAAGGCAACATGTCGATACTCTCTATTGTACACTACTAGCCATTAAAATTGCTACACCAAGAAGAAATGCAGATGATAAACGGGTATTCATTGGACAAACATATTATACTAGAACTGACATGTGATTACATTTCCATAAAATTTGGGTTCATAGATCCTGAGAAATCAGTACCCACAACAACCACCTCTGGCCGTAATAACGCCTGGGCATTGAGTCAAACAGAGCTTGGATGGTTTGTACAGGCAGAGCTGCCAATGCAGCTTCAACACGATACCACAGTTCATCAGAAGTAGTGACTGGCGTATTGTGACGAGCCAGTTGCTCGGTCACCATTGACCAGACGTTTTCAATTGGTGAGAAATCTGGAGAATGTGCTGGCCAGGGCAGCAGTCGAACATATTCTGTATCCAGAAAGACCCGTACAGGACCTGCAACATGCGGTCGTGCATTAACCTGCTGAAATCTAGGATTTCGCATGGATCGAAAGAAGGGTAGAGCCACGGGTCGTAACACATCTGAAATGTAACGCCCACTGTTCAAAGTACCGTCAATGTGAAAAAGAGGTGACAGAGACGTGTAAACAATGGCACCCCATACCATCATGCCGGGTGATACGCCAGTATGGTGATGACGAATACACCGCGATGTCGCCAAACACGGATGCGACCATCATGATGCTGTAAACAGAATGTGGAGTCATCCGAGAAAATGACGTTTTGCCATTCGTGCACCCAGGTTCGTCGTTGATTACACCATCGCAGGCGCTCCTGTCTGTGATGCAGCGTCAAGGATAACCGCAGCCATTGTCTGCGAGCTGATTCTCCATGCTGCTGCCAACGTCGTCGAACTGTTCGTGCTGATGGTTGTCTTGCAAACGTCCCCATCTGTTGACTCAGGGATCGAGACGTGGCTGCACGATCTGTTATAGCCGTGCGGATACGATGCCTGGCTCTTGACTGCTAGTGATACGAGACCGTTGGGATCCAGCACGGCGTTCCGTATTACCCTCCTGAACCCACCGGTTCCATATTCTGCTAATAGTCATTGGATCTCGACCAACGCGAGAAGCAATGTCGCGATACGATAAACCGCAATCGCGATAGGCTACAATCCGACCTTTATCAAAATCGGAAACGTGATGGTACGCATTTCTCCTCCTTACATGAGGCATCACACCGACGTTTCACCAGGCAACGCCGGTCAACTGCTGTTTGTGTATGAGAAATCGGTTGGAAAGTTTCCTCATGTCAGCACGCTGTAGGTGTCGCCACCGGCGCCAACCTTGTGTGAATGCTCTGAAAAGCTAATCATTTGCATATCACAGCATCTTCTTCCTGTTGGTCAAATTTCGCGTCTGTAGCACGTCATATTCGTGGTGTAGCAATTTTAATGGCCAGTAACATATTTTGAGGTACAACGGCGGTATGTGACCTAGCGTCATCCTGTTGGAAAACACCCCTTGGAATGCTGCTCACTGGGTGTTGTGTGATGTCCTTAGGTTAGTTAGTTTAAGTAGTTCTAAGTTCTAGGGGCCTGATGACCATAGATGTTAAGTCCCATAGTGCTCAGAGCCATTTGAACCCTTTTTGAATGCTGCTCGTGAATGGCAGCACAACAGGTAGAATAACCAGATTGACGTACAGATTTGCAGTCAGTGTGCGTAGGATACCTACTGGAGGGCTCCTGCTGTCATACGAAATCCCACCCCAGACCCTGATTCCAGGTGCAGATCCCGTGTGTCTATCACGCAGACAAGTTTGTTGCAGGCCCTCAACTGACATTCTTCTAACCAACACACGGCCATCACTTGCACCGAGGCAGAACCAGTTATCACAAAATACGACCTCCGCCATATCCTCCAATGAGCTTTCGCTTGACGCTACTGTAGTAGCTAATGGCGGTGGTTTGGGATCAGTGGAATGCACGCTACAGGGCATCTGACTCGGGGGTGTCCTTGAAGTAACCGATCTGTAGCAGGTGCCACTGTGGTGCCAACTGCCTATCAGATTGCTGCTGCAGATGCAGTACAATGGGCCAGAGGCATACACCGAACTCGACTGTCTTCCCTCCCTGTAGTGCAACGTGGCCGCCCGGAGCCCGGGCTTCTTGCGACTTTACGTTCTCGTGACTAACGCCGCCAGCAATCATGTACAATAGCTATATTCCTGCAAAGTCTTTTAGCGGTATCGCAGAAGGAGCGACCAGCTTCTCTTAACCCTATTACACGACCTCGCTCAAACTCACTGAGGTGGTGATAACGGCGTTTTTGTCGCCTTAAAGGCATTCTTCACTAACAACTCACCACTTCCAATCTCAAAGATAACTATCGCTCACGACTGTTATAGAGTGTATTTAAAGCAAACCTAATTTGCATCGTCGTCATAGCGCTATTAGCGCCGCTCTTATGCAAAATCTGAATAGACGTCATCTTTTAGACGTAGAAACACGCTTACCAACTTTCTTATATGTCGCATAATTCCTTCTTGGTGTTGTGTTTTTTTTTCTGTCAGTGTGTTTATGTTATTTGAAGAAGGAAGGAAGGAAGGAAGGAAGGAAGGAAGGAAGGAAGGAAGGAAGAAGATTAAACTTTTAAGTCCTGTCAATGATGAGGACATTAGAGATGGAGCACGAGCTCAGACTGTGAATAATGGGGAAGGAAATCGGTCGTACGCTTTCAAATAAACAGGTGCGGCATTTTTCTTAAGCGGTTTAGGAAAATCACGGAAAACCTATATTGGCTAGCCGGATGCGGACCTGAAGAACCGTTTAATAGGCTAGGGGGAATGGGAAGTAAGCAATATCTTTGCTGTTTCGGGTAAACCCGCCGAGAGGGACAAGGCTGTTATCAGTTTTTGATGAATTAATCGCTTTTAGCGTCTCTTGATTAAAGAGAAATATGACTGATTATGCTGGATTTCGTACACAGATCCGTAATTATTAACTATAAGAAATAAGCTTGATGTTCAAGTTTATATTTCCGATGAAGGTATTGTTTTCTAGCAGGATGTTCCTGTTATAGAATAGCCAGATTGTTGCAGTTATCTCCTTTGGCAGGAAGCTAAGATAGTTTTTTTTTTTTCAAAACTTGGTTCAAATGGCTCTGAGCACTAGGGCATTGTTCAATCGTCCAATGTTTACGCTCCTTACACCACGCGAGGCGCCGTTGGGCATTTACAGGCGTGATGTGTGGCTTATGAGCACCCGCTCGACCATGAAATCCAAGTTTTCTTACCTCCCGCCTAACTGTCATAGTACTTGCTATGGATCCTGATGCAGTTTGGAATTCCTGTGTGATGGTCTGGATAGATGTCTGCCTATTACATATTACGACCCTCTTCAACTGTCGGCCGTCTCTGTCAGTCAACAGATGAGGTCGGCCACTACGCTTTTGTGCTGTACGTGTCCCTTCACGTTTCCACTTCAGTATCACATCGGAAACAGTGGGACTAGGGGTGTTAGGAGTGTGGAAATCTCGCGTACAGACGTATGCCCAAGTGACACCCAATCAACTGACCACGTTCTAAGTCCGTTAGTTCACGGAGCGCCCATTCTGCTCTCTCACGATGTCTAATGACTACTAAGGTCGCTGATATGGAGTAACTAGCAGTAGGTGGCAGCACTATGCACCTAATATGAAAAACGTATGTTTTTAGGGTGTCCGGATACTTTTGATCACATACTGTATCGTAATACTGTGGCGGACAAAGCAGTGGCTCAAAGATTGGCACAGACACAAGGCAGGACGCGAGTAGTCTCTTCTTTATTGTGAAAGACGTGGGGTTTTTATAAGGCGCTAATTTATGAGTTTCGAGATATGACCGAAGAACTTGGCACTGGGTTGTTTTTCCTTTGAAGATACCGGCGGTTGAAAGCGTAGAACCGCGATGCAAATAATGCTCTCGTTATTCAGACAAACGTATCTCTAACTTCACATCATTACTAAATCTTAGTGCTTAGCAAGTAGTGGCGTTGTAAGGAGAGTTAATGATATCTTCTGTCCATTGAATCTACGTAAAGCCTCTAATTTACTTTTAATACCCTTTTCTTTGTTTGAACACTGCATTTTTGGGAAAATTCCATTACACAAGCTGGCAGCGAGTCAAATTTCGGCACTCTTAGTTAGTTTATTGTTGTTTGGATTTATTATTTTTGTTACAAGAAACAAGAGAACAGCGTCAAAGTTAACAGCCACTGCTACGTAGTAAAAATAGCGTTTTATATCGTGTATTATGGGTGTGAAACTACATCTCTAGCGGTAGCGTAGACGAATCCTAGCAGCTGGCTACGTCTTCTCCTCTGCAGTGCTTCTTGTATTTCGTTTGTTTTTAATTGCCGCATTCGTTGACATACGTTCGGAGTGAAGTGTTGTGTGCTATCTGTTGGTGGGGTACGTTATGTATTTTTAATTTAGTTATCATGTTATGTATTTGAAACAGAAATTGGGAAATGTCATATCGATCATCTAAGGGGGTATGGGAAATCTCCGGAAAGCCACATTCTTTTCCGGTAATGCATAGGAGCAACAATCATAAATCCGATACGAGGCTAGGTTGTGTGTTTACTTCCATAAACTGGGACCAGATGGTTCCCGCACTTGCTTATTTGCGTACGAGTTTGTGGCAAGCGAGCTAATAGCTACGTGTAATAGAATGTGCACACGGGGAGTGATCAGGATACTCCTGGGTCTGCAGACTAAGAACTTTGCTAAATTTACATCCTGGAGAATTCCGAGAGATACGGTACGCATTGTATCTTCATACAACTCTGTGTATCTGGTGCTACTTCACCGGAATATTTAGCGCGACTGGGAAACTAATGGCGAAGCGGTTCTAGGCGCTTCAGTCTGGAACCGTGCGACCGCTACGGTCGCTGGTTCGAATCCTGCCTCGAGCATGGATGTGTGTGATGTCCTTACGTTAGTTAGGTTTAAGAAGTTCTAAGTTCTAGGGGCTGATGACCTCAGATGTTAAGTCCCATAGTGCTCAGAGCCATTTGGACCATCCTGCTACGTGAGATACTTGATTCTGACTGCTGCTGAGAGAAGTAACATCTCAGTCATAGGCTGGATTAACGGTGTTTGGCTTATTTAGCACCAATAACCACAACTTGTCTCCTCTGAGGAATGAGGAAATCACGTTTCTTCTTGGACTTTTTTTCCCAACTGAAGTAATTACCAGGTCACCTCATCGTGGACATGTTATCGACTCTCCTCGTGTTTTTTTGTGGACCTTGAAAAATCTTTTGTTTTACGGACATCAGTATACGTAACCTCGGTGATAGCAATGCAACCCAGTTTTATAAACTTGATCGTCTTCTTTCCTTTGTATTGCATTTCTTATCTTTGCCACAGAGTGTAGTTACATCGTAGATCGTTTCGCTGTTTCATTAAGACATTCGCATCGCTGTGTTGATGCTTTGCATGCATCAACAGGACTTGGGTCAGTGCCTCAGGTTATCGAGTGGAGCGTCCGAATGACAGATGCAAGATGTGCCCCTCGACACTCTTGCAGGGATAAGTGACAGCAGCCTCCTTCTGTGGCAGAGTTCCGTACTTAACTCCAATGATACGTATCTACGTGTCAATTATGAGGGTACATAAAACAGCAAGGAGAATGTGTGTTTGCTCGTAACTCCTTATGGGAAAAGCGTCTCAGACGGGAGAGTAGCAAATGATAGTTTTGGAATGAAAGTAACGTACCTAAATACAGTTTGTAGATGTTTTAACAAAACTAAGTTTTTAACCATGGAAATGACGAAATAACGATGGGAAAAGGGATTTATTTTTCAGGCACTACGAATATTTATCAGCTATAAATTTACGTTACACTTCTTCGGTATGTGCATCTGTCAAGAAAAAAAGTCTTGCTAACGATTAGATCATAGCTTACTGCTGTTGTGGAGAAACATACTCTGAGGTCTAGTTTGCGTAGATTTGCAGGTAATTTCGTGCTGGTGTTCAGACAGTAACCGGCCTCCTAGTTTACTCTATTGTTTCAAAAACTCATTGGAGCCGTTATTGTTGCTGAAGGTAAGGAAAATGTCATTTCGAATAGCAACTCGACTCTCAAAATTTAATTTGGTGGTGACTTCAATCTACCCTCGATATGCTTGAGAAAATATTCGTTTAACATCGATGATAGGCGTAAAACATCGTCCGAAATAGTGCTAAATGCTTTCGCCGAAACATGTTTTGAGCAGTTAGTTAAGAAGACCTACATGAAGTGCAAATGGGTGCGATAGTACAGTAGACATCTTAGCAACAAACAATCCTGTTCAAACCGAGAGCGTCATGACGGATAAAGGGTTTAGTGACGTCAGTTCCGCTGCACCGAGACAATACCGTATCGATCACACTCACCAAAAACAATTGCAAAATGACTATTTAAAGAGGCAGTTAAATATTTGCTTGACAGATTGCTAAGGGACACTCTACATTCCTGCAAAACTGTAAGCATAGACCAGGTGTGGCGTAAATTCACAGAAATATTATTGACAGCAATCGTGAGATTCATGTCAAATAAATGAATAAGAATGGACAAATCCTCCGTGGTACACAAAACATGTCAGGCGGAAATCAAAATCTCCAGGAGTGGCGATGTTTTACAGAAGCTCGAAATATAGTGTCGCGTTCACTGCGACATACTTTTAATAGTATCCGCTATTAAACTCTGTCTCGGAATCTGGCAGAAAACCCAGAGTTTCTCGTCGTATGTAACGTACAGCAGCTTGAACGCAGAATCCATATCTTCACTGCGTGACAGCAATGTTAATGTTGCTCATGGCAGCGCCACTAAAGTGCAGTTACTAACCATGGTTTTTAGGAGATTCCTTCACAAAAGAAGGTGAAGTAAATATTCCAGAATTCGAATCAAGAACAGGTGTCAACATGAGTAACAAAGAAGTAGATACCCTCAGGGTAGCAAATCTGCTTCAATTACACAGTATGTCGGGAATATGTTAAATCACTTGATAAACTCAAGTCTTCCTGCCCAGACTGTACACCAGTTAGGTTTCTTTCGGAGTACAGTAGGCACATATAATAACTCCATATTTAGCAATCATATACAACGCTTCCCCGATGACAGATCCAAACGTAAGGACTGGAATGTTGCACATGTCAAACCAATACAAGTGGAAGGAAATAGAAGAAATCCGCTGAATTACACACCCGTATCACTGATGTCAATTTTCAGTAATATTTTTGAACATATTCTAGGTTTGCGTACCTCGAAAAAAACAATCACTTTACACATAGCAAGGACAAAGAAAATAGTGTTCCTGTAAAACATATATGAACGATTTGGTAGAAAGTGTAAATCAGTTCTCTCAGGCTATTTCCAAGATGATGCTGTCGTTTCATATCCAGTAAAGTCACCACAACATCAATGAAAGTTACGAATGGTTTAGACAAAATGATACTGTGGCAGTTAAACGATAAAAAGAGAGACGTTCTCCACATGAGTTGTAAAAAGAATCCGTTGAATTACGGTTACAAGATAATTAAGACGTTGTAGATTCAACTATTTACCTACGGTTTATAATTACTAACAACTTGAACCGGAACGATCACATAGACAGTAATGTGGTGAAAGTTAACCAGAGACTGCATTTTATTCGCAGAATACTCGGAAAAATACAACAAATACACTAAAGGGACAGCCTACACTATGATTGTCCCTCCTCTGCTAGAGTATTGCTGAGCGGTATGGAATCCTTACCAGACAGGATTGACGGAGGACATTGAAAGAGTAGAAAAAAAAGATAAATATAGAAGAGTGTCACGGATATGATAGGCGAGCTAGGGTGGTACTCATTTAAAAAAATTTCGGTCACTACCTTTCTTCTCCAGATACGGATTTTTTATTCACTCCCATCTACATAGGATATGTGTAAGGACGCAGATAAACCTAGCCCTTCAGCGCCTGTAAGCTCCAAACACACACACACACACACACACACACACACACACAAAACCTACATATGCCGAAAGCAGCAAGCTAATAAAATGAGAGAAATAATAACTCAAGAGGAGAAATTTAGTTGTTCATTTGTAAATCGTGCTGTTTGAGAGTGGCAAGGTTGAGAAATAGTCAAAGTGGTTTCGTCAACCTTCTGCTAAGCAGTTAATTGTGAACTTCAGAGTGCTGATATACATGTAGATATACTGGTTGCGTATATCAGACATTCATCGTCTGTCGCAACCCATGTCGGTGCTTGCTGTCTTCTTTTTCCGGAAACAAAGTACCTGTACGAAAGGCTGTAACTGAAGATCAAGTACACCGAGCTTCGGAAGAACTGTCCCATATTCGCACTGCTTCGTATTACATGTCACTCAACATTAATAAAACTTTGGCGCCCGTTAAAGTAAGATGGCTTCTGAGAACCGTATGAAGATAGGGTGGCAGTAGGTCACATGGAGTGTTCATATATTAATGATTGCGATTACTTTAAAAAATCGTTTAGAACTTGTGGTGTGTGTGTGTGTGTGTGTGTGTGTGTGTGTGTGTGTGTGTGTGTGTGTGTGTTTTACAGTATTTTATCTGACAGATGCTACGGAACAGATTTATCTTGTTACTATTGCGAAAGGGGGACTGGCGTTGCGTAAGCGCTGCCTGTACTTTCCAGGTTCCAAATTGTTCACTTTAGAAGCGATGCCGTCAGTCATCACACCGGATGTGCAGCGAAGTAAATATTTGTACCGAGCAGTCTACAGCCCATTATAGCAGACTGTGATTTATAACAGTGTACGGAAAAAAAATGACTCTGTAGAATAGTTTTGTTGATACTAATGAAGGAGTGGTGCACAAATCCGGTAGTTAATGGTTATCTGAGTTTTGTGAAGCAGTTAATTGTAAACTTCACGGTATTGATGTAGATATATTTGTTTATAGTATCAGACATTCGTCGTCTGTGACAACACATGTCGGTTCATACAAAGAGTGCTAACCTTCCATCCGGAAAAAAAATGAAATGTCTCTTTTGAGTATGTAGCCGCCTCCGTAGGGCTCAATAAACGGCCTCAGTTGAAACAAAACTCTCTTTGCCGTGTCATTCATTTGGCCAAGTGCAACCGGATGCAGCGGTGTATACAAACAATGCGACGTACCAGAGAAAAGAGGTGGCTGCCGACACTCAGTGGCGTGTTTCTTTCTCCTATCCTACTGACATCAGGCTGTAACCACCACAGAGAAGAAAAACACATCTAGAATGAGCGTTTGAAATGGTTCAAATAGCTCTGAGCACTACGGGACTTAACTTCTGAGGTCATCAGTCCCCTAGAACTTAGAACTACTTAAACCTAACTAAACAGAAGACATCATAGACATCCGTGCCCGAGGCAGGATTCGAAGCTGCGACAGTAGCGTTCGAGCAGTTCCAGACTCTAACGCCTAGAACCGCTCGCTACCCCGGCCGGCAATGAGCATTTCAGTTCAAGTGTATCTGAACTACGCTAATGTAAAAATTATGCCAAACAGAAGGGTAGAACTCGACAGTTGGGCCTGTTTGTACAAAGGGCCATCAAAACATATCCGTTCGAAGGCCGTACAGTCCAGAATCGTTATGCCAATGAGACAAAATCGCCGTGAGCATTGAGGCAATCGTCCCACCGACGCACCAAGTTGAACATAACCGTTTGGTGAAACAACATGTCCTGATGCAAATCCTCATCAGACCTGAATCTTTGACCCTTCAAGGTCTTTTTTAAAGTACCAAAGGCGTGACAATCGCATGGGGAGACATCAGGACTATAGGGCGAGTGCTCGAGTAACTCCCAGCTGAGTTGGCGTAACCTCTGCATTACGACATTTGTGATATGGGGACGCACGTTACCACAAAGCAGCAGCACCGAACTTGGCACCCCATTCCACAATGCTGGTTTTCGACAGACATGTTGCCCCACACATTTTATTCATTCTTCCATGGATGTCTACCGGTGTTTGCCCTTCAGCAACCACGGAAAGCGTAATAGCACGACGGTCCCATTTGAACGTATTTGACAATACCGTCGCCGCAGTTCACGTTTCCGCACGTACTGCACGCACATCGTGAAGGCACGAATACCACACTAATCCTATTCCTACGGCCGCACGGGGTAACCTCGCGGTCTCGGCGACTTGCCACAGTTCACACGGCTCCCCAATTGGAGGTTCGAGTCCGTACTTGGGCATGGCTGTATGTGTTGCCCCTAGTGTAAGTTGGTTTAAGTTAAATAAAGTTGTGTGGACCGATTACCTCAGCAGTTTGGTCCCATAGGAACTCAACCACAACGACAACCCTTGCCTACATGTCGGTGCTTATATACCAGCAACAGAATCGCGCTACTTTTCATATACGCCGCAGCATAGAACTCAAACGGAAACATTTTGAACGCCCCTTACGTTTTGGATCATTTCTATCTTCACATACTATATTTGTTTTGAGTAGAAAGGCAATAGAGCTCAGAAACAGGGGTCTGTAACACATCCTTGTTTACAGCTAAAGGGTAGCCTGCTCGAAGATGATAGAAGATTCATTTTGACGAATTTTGAAATGGGACAACATATAGAGTATTAGGGTTCATCATTTACTTCTTTATCAGTATCGTGAATCATGCTGTTGTAGTGATACATTTAATTCACCACTTGCTGTTCAGTTTGGAACGAAGGGAGTTTAGCGCGTAACTCATGACTGACGATCTGTAACATAAAAAATGGTTCAAATGGCTCTGAGCACTATGGGACTTAACTTTTGAGGTCATCAGTCATCACGCACGAGGCAGGAATCGAACCTGCGACCGTAGCGGTCGGGCGGTTCCAGACTGAAGCGCCTAGAACTGCTCGGCCACACCGGCCGGCTGTAACATAGCATCTGAGAGTAGATTGTTGCTCAAATAACACCAGCTTACTGATAAACTTACAGACACACAGTGACGTGACAACCCTGCATTTAAGAACATGTTGGTTCAGCCTTTGAATGCAATTTATCAGCGATTCTGAGCGCCTTCAGTTTCCGGAGATACGTGGCACCAGATGTTTCCGTATACGTTACGTAATACCCGTAAGTTACTGGTCTGTGGTACGTGGACACAAGATGTTGCTCGATACGGCCTCAGACATGTTCCGTGGTGAACGTACTGGCGCGGACAGTCATTCCCTTGGGAGATGCAACGACCGTCAAGGAAAACCTACATCATGGATAGTAGCGTAAGTGATTCGCGTGCTAACAGTTTTTGGATTGGACGCTTCTTGTAATTTGATACAACTACAGAACATACACAGACAAAAGTCTCTTTACCTCATTACATTATTATTTCATGAAGTTTGATGTATAGAGTAATTCTGGTATATTTCTAGTTTCGATTACATCCCAATTCGGTGAATGGTCCCTTAAATCACAATACACTGGTGTCCAAAACTTAGTACGAAAGAAAGTTCCGCATGGTGTGGCACTGCCAAATAACATAGATCGATGAAACTGGGACCGTCCACGTGCCCCCATGCTGCTCAAAAGTTTGGTGTGGAGTTCTTGCGGTAGGGCGTACAATTCCTCTACCAGCTCGGTTAACAACAGCTGAAAGATCGTTGGTGCACATAAACGTTCTACAATATGTCTCCCCAACCAACTACACACGTGAACTACGGGATTTAAGTCGGCGGAAAGGGGAGGCCAGTAAATTTCCCGAATATCCTCTCATTCCAAAAGATCCTCTACCTACACTGTTCGATGTGGTCGCACATTGTCATCCATAAAAATGTTATGGCCGACTGTAGCCATGAAAAGACGCACATGGGAAAGGAGTAAAGTGCCTGATAAATGTTGACCGGCGAGTCTACAGTGGTTCAAGGTTTGTAGGTCAGTCCGCCAATGCAACATTAAGCCTCCGCAGGCCAAAACACACGGACCAGCAAAAGGGTCATGTTCGATTATTTTTCTGAGTGCAAAATGTGTTCCCACCTCCAGCCTATGAGAGTACGTCCAGTATTGTCGATAATGGTTGTTTCGGAGGCACAGGTGTTATGGTGAAGGGAGGCATAATTTTGCACTGGCGTAGTAATCTCCGAATCTTTGAACAAGCTATACTCCCCGCTCAACGTTATTGTGACACTGTAATTCTTTAACAAGTGCATCTTCTCAGGGGTGCATTCGGTTATGACTTCATGTTTATGGATGACAATGTACGGCCGCTTAGAACAGAGCAGGTGAAGAATATCTTGGAACGGAAGGATTTTCGGCGAACTGAATGGCCCCGATTAAAATCCCACTGAGCACGTGCGGGATGCGTTGAGGAGACGCATTTCAGCGCCTCCACATGCACCAAAGACCATTCAGATGTCAACTGCGCTGGTGGAGGAATAGAACGGCCTGTTACAAGAACTCTATTCCAACCTTGTAGCCAGCAGGCGAACACGTTGCAGAACGTAATGTGTCACCCGTGGTGGTTACACGCCGTACTGAGAGGCACGTCCCGCCTCATGAGAACAGAAGTTTCATTTCTGTTCGTCTCACTGCGTATTTGTTTCAGTTATCTTCTGTTCAATACTACAGCTGTTCTTTCTATTTATGTTCGAAATTTCACCGAACGTTGTTACCTGGGAGCGACACATCATGCGAAAGTTAACTTTAGTCCATAAATTTTGCACACCAGTGAATTTTCGTGCAGTCGACACAACTTCTTTATAGAAAACTGGATGATGACTAACACCAAGAATTTGTCAAATTGTTTATCAAATGTTCCGTCAACGACAGCACTGATATCGATCTAATCAGGACATTTCAGATCTCCTGCAACTTTCTCATCACGCATAGCCTGGGTGTGTTTTTGACTGGGTTTGCACATCTACTAAATTGTGTTGTCCTCATCATTTCAGCATCATTCATGAGAATTGGCAAGATCGGACTGATCAAATATTGGGAATTTGTAAGGGCTGATAACAGCGCAGTTGAGCGCTCCGCAAAGCAAACATCATCATGAACATCTGCTAAATGGGATCTCGAGGTCCTTTAGAAGAAAAATATTGCTTACGAAGAGTGATTAAGTCGCAACATGAAACATGTGGATTTGGTTGTTTGGACTAACATTTGAACAAACACCCAGCTCAAGATACCATGAGTGTCACAGCCGCTCAGCTATCGAGGATGCTGAGTCTGTATAATGAAAGTGTTCAATATAAAGAGCATTGCTAAATTGTTATGTGTTGCTCTTAGAACAAATCGAATATTATACTGATCAAATGAACACTCGCGTCTTAATAAATCAGACTAATAGTGTCTACAGTCATTTGTAGTCTTTCTGATTCGCTGATAATTTATTTTACATCCTGAAGGAATCTTCCCGCATTGTATTTATCTAGCTCTGGATATCGGAAACATTATTTACATCATTTTATTTCATTGTATTTCCGTTTTCGCGCGACAGATAGAGATTCATTTTTAACTCCTGTTATCCTGTCATCTTCAGTTGCGTGTAATTTTATACTGATAATTTCCAGGGTAAGTTCGTCTATGTGCAACTGAACAAAACCAATTTTATGACGCCATACGCTTTTAGTTATTGAAAGACATCTTCAGTGGTATGGTTTGTAGCTGCTGTTCTACATGTGTACTTGGTTTGTTGTTTTTGAAACTGCTGTTCTGTTTCCAGTTTTGCTCGTGAAATTCGAAAGATTAGAAACAAAAGAATAGCTAAAAATTGCCATTATTCAGTTGTACATAGACAGACCTAACCTGTTAATAAGAAACATAATAGAAGATTCACAACAAGCAAAATAAACAGTATACAAATGCCCAATAATTTATTTAATGAATCCCGTCCATACACTGTCAAAATTGCAGCTGAAGATTCAATCACGCTACATAGTTTTACACTGAGTGCTATATGAACTGAAAGATAAATTTAACTATTTTTACTTGACGGCAAAACTTTCCTGCGGATAGAATGTAATGGACTATGTTGATGTGAAGTATTTTTGGAGGAAGAGACGCCACACCTCCCCTGAATTAATGAGAACAGCAAAGTAAATCGGCCGTGTCTGTTTCAGAAGATCCGTCGCGACGTTTTCTTAAGCGAATTAAGTGAAGCTTTTCCTTATCTATATAAACGATTTGGAAGACAATCTGAGCACCCTCTTAGGTTGTTTGCAGATGATGCTGTCGTTTATCGACTAGTAAAGTCATCAGAAGATCAAAAAAAATTGGAAAATAATTTAAAAAATATATCTGTATGGTACGAAAATTGGCAATTAACCATGTTGTTGTTGTTGTGGTCTTCAGTCCTGAGACTGGTTTGATGCAGCTCTCCAAGCTTCATCATCTCACAGTACCTACTGCAACCTACATGCTTCTGAATCTGCTTAGTGTAGTCATCTCTTGGTCTCCCTCTAAGATTTTTACCCTCCACGCTGCCCTCCAATACTAAATTGGTGATCCCTTGATGCCTCAGAACATGTCCTACCAACCGATCCCTTCTTCTGGTCAAGTTGTGCCACAAACTTCTCTTCTCTCCAATCCTATTCAATACTTCCTCATTAGTTATGTGATCTACCCATCTAATCTTCAGCATTCTTCTGTAACACCACATTTCGAAAGCTTCTATTTTCTTCTTGTTCAAACTATTTATCGTCCATGTTTCACTTCCATACATGGCTACACTCCATACAAATACTTTCAGAAATGACTTCCTGACACTTAAATCTATACTCGATGTTAACAAATTTCTCTTCTTCAGAAACGCTTTCCTTGCCATTGCCAGTCTACATTTTATATCCTCTCAACCATAAATAACGAAAATTGTGAGGCCATCCACATCAGAGCTAGAAGGAATACGTTAAACTTCGGTTACACGATAAAACAGTCAAATCTAAAGGCCGTAAATTAAACTAAATACCTAGGGATTATAATTACGAACAACTTAAACTGGAAGGAACACATAGAAAATGTTACGGGGAGGGCTAACCAAACACTGCGTTTTATTGGCAGGACATGTAGAAAATGTAACAGATCTACAATAAGCTTGTCCGTCCTCTTTTAGAATACTGCTGCACAGTGTGAGATCCTTACAGACAGGATTGACGGAGTACATCGAGAAAGTCCAAAGAAGGGCAGCACGTTTTGTATTGTCGCGCAATAGGAGAGAATGTGTCACTGAAATGATACAGGATTTGGGATGGACAACATTAAAACAAAGGAGTTTTTCGTTGCAGAGGTATCTTATCACGAAATTCCAATCACCAACTTTCTCCTTCGAATGCGAAAATATTTTGTTGACGCCGACCTATATAGGAAGGAACGATCACCATAACAAAATTAGGGAAATCAGAGCTCGCACGGAAAGATATAGGAGTTAGTTTTTCCCGAGCGCTATACGAGATTGGAATAATAGAGAATTGTGAAGGTGATTCGATGAACCCTCTGACAGGCACTTAAATGTCATTTGCGGAGTATCCACGTAGATTTATACGGGAAACAGAAATCTGAATGAGAATGGGCAAACGTGGATTTAAACCTCGCTCGTTCAACTTTGTCAACTGTGTCACCTCACTATTTTTGCATGTAATACATGGACTCTCAAAGAATATTTCCGATTTAAATCTTAAATTTGGTCGTCTGTCAGTCTCATTTTTACATCTATGCGAAGGCTGACAAAAGTGAAGCTCCAAGAAGGTATGGTCAGATGTCAATGAAGCTTCGTAGACGAACACACCATCGACGGTTACATAAATGACTGGAGTTCCAATTGAAACTGTGTGCCGGACCGAGACTCGAAAACGGGACATTTGCCTTTCGCGTGCAAGTGCTCTACCAACTGAGCTACCCAAGCACGACTCACGCCCCGTCCTCACAGCTTTACTTCCGCCAGTATCTAGTCTCCTAGCTTCCAAACTTTACAGAAGCTCTCCTGCGAACCATGCAGGACTAGCACTCCTGAAAGAAAGGATATTGCGGAGACATGGCTGAGCCACAGCCTATTAACGCTGTGAGGACGGGGCGTGAGTCGTGCTTGCGTAGCTCAGTTGGACTTTAATAAAAAACTGAGTGAAAGGATCAACAGTGAACTTGAACGGGTGTCATGGGACGTCCGCCCCGAACAAATGCAACGAACAATATCGAACAAAATGAGATTTAAAAAAAAGTTGGTAGAGCACTTGCTCGCGAAAGGCAATGGTCCCGAGTTCGAGTCTCGGTCCGGCATACAGTTTTAATCTGTCAGGCAGTTTCGTATAAGCGCACACTCCGCTGCAGAGTGAAAATCTTATTCTAGAGTTCCAATTCTCCGTGACATGTGTAATGGCCACCATAGTGTATTAATGTTGTTCGTGTTTAGTCTTGTTACCAGGCCTGCTAGAGTATCTAACGGACATGAGAAGCATCAGATACTGAGTAATCACTGTGAAGGACACGCTAGGTGTCGCGTACTGGTGGTATACAGCATTATCACCACCTGACAAACTTTGAAAGGGGCCTCATTGTAGATCTCCATTTGGCCGTCTGGTCGAATCATGCAGTACCCAAATTTGTGGGGCATTTGCATGTGACAGTGGCCCTATGGTGGTTTGTATGTCCATTATCCGCTCGACCATGTCTGACCACAACAGGGGAGTGGGATCGCCGTATTGTGCACCAAGTAAATCGTGTCCTCTACAAAATCTGTACCTCTCACCCGAGAGCATGTAATGGACTGTGTTCATCAGTCTGTCATCCTTAATCATTTGCAAGAGACTATCAACAGCCGTTCTAGGGACTTAGTGTCCTTCACGTAGGCTGCCATTAACACAACACAAACGGCTACATTTGGATTGGTATCGTGGCTGGGAAGTGTAGACTGCTGATCAACGAGTCACATCATGTTCAGCGGTAAAATTGTGGTTGTGCACTACTTCATCTGATCATCGTCGCCTAGTTTGGTGAAGACATGAAGAGATGTCTCATTATTCTTATGTTTTGAAGAGGCACCGCGGTATTACTCCTGCTGTCATGGTGTGCGGAGCCATCACGTATGTTCAGATCAGTGCTGGTAGTGACTGAGTTAACTGTGACGGCGCAACGATGCGTCAGACACCCAGCATCCTGATGTGTTATCTCACATGCGACAATATCGTGGTGCCATTTTTCAACAGGACAAGTATCGTCCACACGTGGCACGTGTGTCTATGGACTGTGTGTGATGCTGAGGTACTCCTGTGGTTAGCAAGATCCCCAGATCTGTTCCCGACCGAACATTCGTGTGAGCACCTCGGGCGTCACCTCAATCCCGGTGCCTGTATCCAAGATATCAGGGACCAGTTATGACAGTTATGGACCATCTTCCTTCAAAAGAGGATAAAGCACTCTGTCTTCAGGCCACAAGTGGCCCATCGGGACCATCCGACAGCCGTATCATCCTCACTGAGGATGCGGATAGGAGGGGCGTGTGGTCAACACACCGATCTCACTTTCGTTATGATGGTTTTCTTTGACCGGAGCCGCTACTGTTCGGTCGAGTAGCTCCTCAATTGGCATCACGAGGCTGAGTGCACCCCGAAAATGGCAACAACGCATGGCGGCCCGGATAGTCACCCATCCAAATGCCGGCCAGGCCCGACAACGCTTAACTTTGGTGATCTGACGAGAACCGGTATCTCCACTGCGGCAAGGCCGTTGCCCTCAAAAGAGGATACTACGGCGTTGTATCATCCTTCTCAAACGAATCAGTGCATACATGCAGACCAGAGGGGTTAATCGTCATACTTACGATGGACTCACAACGCCAAGTTTTTTGTAAATCCGACTTAATTTTGTCATCGCTGAAATACCATCCCATACCCTCTTAAACCGTGAAATTTCATTTCATTTAGATTCTCACTCCCGTTCTGCGCGCTGCACTAATGTTAGTCAAGGAGTGTTTTTTCAATATTACGGAAAGCAGACAGAGGAGGGTAATGCAGTTGTATCTGTGTTATAACAATAAAAATTTCCCGTTCTTCCTTCTGTATTACCGCTAATGGCAAAACTGAGTTAAGCGATCAACAACGAACTTAAACGGATGTTTTACAACGTCCGCCCCGAGCAGATGCAACGAACGAAAGCGAACAAAATGAGATTAAAAAAATGACCGAGTTCTACAAGTATTTATGAACAAATTCATATTACTGAAACAAGTCTTATGGAAGAATATTTATGTTGAAATGTCAGTTCCTAAATTCCAATCTTGGAGCTGAAACTTTATTTCGTGTTTCTCATCACATTGCTCCGATGGTTGATGTTTAGCTTAAAAGGACTGTACATGGAATGGATTCGCAGATACAAGTACGGACAACGCCGGACCGGGACTCCAATTTCTCGCTTATCGCGAGCGGGCGCGTTACCATTAGGCTATACAAGCACGACTCGCAACCACACCCAAATTTCCATATCTCGTCAACCATGTGTGTACAAGGCTGTAGACACATAGTAGGTATGTATACCCCGCACAGGGAAGACGCTTTACTTTAAATTCGCTTGGCCGCTGTTGGAGGATAAATGTGATATTGCAGTGAGTGTGTTACTCCGAATTACGAAGGAACTTTGAATAGTAATGCGGGATAAAACAGGCACTGCAATATCGTGAAAGAATCGTTGTTTATTTGGAGTAAGTCACTCCAACGTGTAGCAATATGACACTGGTTAATGCACAGCGTTCATGTCGCGAAGTGTTGATCTCTTAAAAGACGTACCAGCCCTCACTTTCACTCAACTGGAACTGCGAGGCAATGAACACACCCTTCACTGTGCATAAGTTTCAATAACCTGCACGTCGGCCCAGAAAAAAATCCTTAAGATTTCTTTCACCTTATGATCCTTTTACGATTACAGCAAGGGACCTGGAAGAGCAGTTGAATGGAATGGACAGTGTCTTGAATGGAATGGACAATGTCTTGAAAGGAGGATATAAGATTAACATCAACAAAAGCAAAACGAGGATAATGGAATGTAGTCGAGTTAGCTCGGGTGATGCTGAGTGAATTAGATTAGGAAATGAGACGCTTAAAGTAGTAAACGAGTTTTGCTATTTGGGAAGAAAAGTAACTAATGATGGTCGAAGTATAGAGGACATAAAATGTAGACTGGCAATAGCAAAGGAAGCATTTCTAATAAAGGAGAAATTTGTTAACATCGAGCATAGATTTAAGTGTCAGCAAGTCATTTCTGAAAGTATTTGTATGGAATGTAGTCATGTATGGAAGTGAAACATGCACGACAAATAGTTTCGACAAGAAGCTTTTGAAATGTGGTAGATCACTTAACTAATGAGAAGGTATTGAATAGAACTGGGGAGAAGAGAAATTTGTGGCACTACTTGACTAGAAGAAGGGATCGGTTGGTAGGACATGTTCTGAGGCATCAAGGGATCATCAATTTAGTATTGAGGGCAGCGTGGAGGGTAAAAATTGTAGAGGGAGACCAAGAAATGAATACACTAAGCAGATTCAGGATGTAGGTTGCAGGAGGTACTGGGAGATGAAGAAGCTTGCACGGGATAGAGTCGCATAGAGAGCTGCATCAAACCAGTCTCCGGACTGAAGACCACAACAACCACAACCACAACAACAACAACAACATTTACTGGGGGCTAAACAGAAAACGCAAACTCTGTGAGCTTTGATTACATAATTTTTTTAAACCATCAGGTTTAGTTTAATTAAACTAGGAATACTATCTTTTACAAGTTAGAAACAAACTACGACGCTTGTGCTAAATATTTGAAGTTAAGTTGCTGAGGCGATATTCACTTATTCCATTGTCGGTTGTGACCCAGACTCAAACGAGGGAGGAGTTTACAGCTCGAGGCTCTCACATCTTTGAGGCTCACACATTAGTGTTACAACGAATATAAGTTTGAGCCTGTTATAAAACCAGAGCGCTACTAACGTTATCAGAAGAACGAGGTGACCGTTAATTCGAGTTAAAGGCTTTGGACAAATCGCAATGACCAGAGAAATGAAGACTGCCGATCGTGAAATGTAATGGAGATAAGTCAGGATGGCACTTCCTGGAACCAGAGATCTTAACATGGGACATGTATTTCAACCTGAGGCCTCTACCCGTTCATGGTAAAAGAGAGAACGTAACAGACGGACAGACGAACGGAGAACAAAGCAAACTATAAAGGTTTCATTTGTAGCCACTGAGCTACGAAAAAAAAATAGTTCGACATTTTTTTCTTTAAATCCTCCTCACAAAATTTACAAGCTTTACATTCTAAAGTTTGCTAACGAGTTAATGCCTACAGTTTTCCCAAGATTCATCTTCATAGAGTCCAGAATGCTATTAACCGCGGCATACCTCAAGACGATAGCCGTAGAAAAACCGTTAAGGAGAAGAACATTTACTCGGCTAGAAATTCAGGTTAGTAATGAGTGGATATAAACTTCAGATTTCGTAATTTTTACTATCATCTTCCATTTGTTTCGTTAAAAGGGTCTTAAAACTAGTATATTTATGTAACAATCCAAACCATGTAGATCAGTACATACTACATTTGGAACGGAAGTCAAGTTTTTATGCAATGCAACACACCCGCGGAAAAAATATGCTATCAAAAGTTTCCACTCAACCATCTGTTTTCTGAATTAACGGAAAAATAAAGAAAGATTGTAGCTGAATATGTACCAGCAGCGATTTACTTCAGTTAAATTACCCTTGACCCACTGAACGAAGAAACTACGTAGTATATTGACAAACTGCCAGACAACGCGAAGAAAATGGGCTTCTGCGCTACGGCTAGACTCATATAATAGCAATATATGAGGCTGTGTAGCGAAACACTATAAATATTCCGAAAGACTCCGGCGACCGCCTTTCTATATTTACTTGCCACCTGCTAGCGCTTCGTTAAGATAGCTCGGGGGAGTCGATGATGGCGCCGTCTTCTTCGTGCCTCCGGCAGTGTTCTTCAGTGGGAATTCCTGCCTGAGAAAGACTTTTGCGTGATTATGCACACGCAGTTTCATGCCAGCAACTGACATCGGTAGAATCTATTGACGCCACTGTTGAGAGTGATGTGAAATGGAACTAAAAGTGTATCTTGTATTGACGAAGATAAACTCCCATGATACTTATTCCAGATACTTTTTTTTTTATTACTACTGTGCGTGAGTCATATTAAAGAAGTCCGAGAGACAGGAGGAGGTCGAAAAGAAACGCCAAAAGTTTTAACTGATCATTTTCGCCTACCTATGTCTGTTACAGATAGCTTTAGACGAATTGAATACAAGACATCGTCAAGCGTCGTTAATTGTCTGAAGAGCTATACTTGAAATAACAGAAACCTTGTAAGGCTCTCAAGTGTTGCAGTCAGAGAAACTAGTGAACATATATGAAGGAGGAGGGTTTCGGTTTTCCATTCCGTATTCGTAAATAGGAGGGCGTGCTGAAGAGTAATGCCTCAAATTTCTGTCTGGAATCCCAAAGCTTTTTACATAACACCAACATTTTATTTTTCAGGTGCACGTATTTATTTCTCAATATAGTTCTCCTGCCGACGAAGACATTTCACCCAACCAGGAACCAGTTTGTTGTTACAGTCACTGCAGAATGCTTGTTGACAGGGACTCAGCCTCACTTCTGGCTTGCATCGCATCATCAGTATCGAAGAGAAATCCTAGAAAGTGTTCTTTAAGTTTTGGAAACAGACGAAAATCTATTGGGGTCAAGTCGGGACTGTGTGGAGGATGATCGATGACAGTCCACCCAAGATATCGGACCTTTGTAGATGTCGCAGCGCTCGGGTATAGTTTGTCATGCTAAAGGAGAGGGTGTAGACGAACTCTTCGAATTCGGAGCTCTATAACAGCACGCTGTTTCTCGCACACCTATTCGCGCTGGTGTCAGGGCGATTCGTTCGAGTTTGATTCACTGTGATGATACGTTGGCAATGAAGAGGCTTCAACAACGTTACTGAAGCCGAGACAGGAGAGCAGTCAGATAAAAAAATTGACATCAGAGAGAGAAACTTTATTTTAGTTCCGCATCCGTCCATATTTATTTAGGATTACCACTATTAACTCACACTTGTATCTTGAAGGACCTGGCTTCAAATCTGCATGATATCCTGATTATTTATATATTCCACGTTTTATTGACAGTCGCTTGATTGAACTCCGTAGTAATTGATTCTGTTCATCTCACTTGTGCGGCAGCAAAGTTGGTTTCGTTGTTGACTAAGAAAAAGGACAAACGGAGATTAGCATTTAAAGTTCCATCGTCAAAGAGGTTGTTAGGGACAGGGAGGGAAATTGATCGTGTCATTTCAAAGTAACCATGGCGGAATCTGCCTCAGGTGGTTCAGGGGAATCACAGATAACCTAAATCTAAGCCTCCAGACAGGAATTTGAACAGCCGTACTCCAGACTACAAGTCAAGTTTATTAGTGCTGCGTCATATAACACGGTGGCGGCTAAGTGGTGGACCATTCAGCAGTCAATATCTTAGTGACAAACTGTGAGGAGGAAACCGTGGACATTCTCGTACCAGAAGCTCCAAGTTTGTTACAAAAGACTGTGGTGCTCTCTCGGAGAAACAATGGCAAATGTGAGGGCAAAGTGAAAATTTCTCGGCGTGGGACAGAGAACACTTTAATACCAACAATATTTTATAGGGTTATGCTGATATCTTTTGCGCAATAACTAAAGTCAAATACCAACTTCATTTGCAGAATAGTTTTGTATATGTGTCTATAAGTAGTCGTGTAGTGTATGCTTCGTCCAAATGGATGAGCTGAAATATAATCATGAATGCCATCATAAATTTCTTTGTCTGGGTGGTTTGTCATCCGTGAAATTTCATCGAATGTTGGTGACGGTCAACAGTGGGTCTATTCCTCTTTTCTTAATCTGTTAAACGAAAGGGTGGCTGAATGTAAACATGGCTATACATCTCCTGAAGATGATCCACGCAAACGATGTCCCAAAACGTGTGCTCATTATGTTACTGGACAATCTTGGAGCAAAGTTTTACGAAAAGCTGTCGTGATTGTCAAATCGTACGAATGGAATGAACGAGTACGGCACAGTTTATATGAACTAAGGGAAAACCTTGCGCAAGATTGATGTTGGATTTGTGGAAATACTGATCAAATGCAAATGCAGAAATTAATTTCTCAGATGTGGTGGGAACCTTTTATAAAGAACACAACTGATGCTTTTACGGCGGCTTCTCCACTTCACACCAGAAACGAAATAGTCATAAAAGCAAGGAATTCATTGACACTGCACCAAAAGAAGAACTGAAGTTGATTTAATCAGCGTCAACAAAAGAGGTGAACCAGATTTAATCAGGTGGACAGATTGCCGCCAGTGTTTCCTGAAATGCAAAAAGGAACGCATTTATGGGACCATTGCTTTTCACAATATATATAAATGATCTAGTAGATAGTGTCGGAGGTTCCATGCGGCTTTTCGCGGATGATGCTGTAGTATACAGAGAAGTTGCAGCATTAGAAAATTGTAGCGAAATGCAGGAAGATCTGCAGCGGATAGGCACTTGGTGCAGGGAGTGGCAACTGTCCCTTAGCATAGACAAATGTAATGTATTGCGAATACATAAAAAGGAGGATCCTTTATTGTATGATTATACGATAGCGGAACAAACACTGGTAGCAGTTACTTCTGCAAAATATCTGGGAGTATGCATGCAGAACGATTTGAAGTGGAATGACCATATAGAATTAATTGTTGGTAAGGCGAGTACCAGGTTGAGATTCATTGGGAGAGTCCTTAGAAAATGTAGTCCATCAACAAAGGAGGTGGCTTACGAAACACTCGTTCGACCTATACTTGAGTATTGCTCATCAGTGTGGGATCCGTACCAGATCGGGTTGATGGGGGAGATAGAGAAGACCCAAAGAAGAGCGGCGAGTTTCGTCACAGGGTTATTTGTTTGGCTCTGAGCACTATGGGACTCAACTGCTGTGGTCATTAGTCCCCTAGAACTTAGAACTACTTAAACCCAACTAACCTAGGAACATAACACACATCCATGCCCGAGGCAGGATTCGAACCTGCGACCGTAGCAGTCGCACGGTTGCGGACTGCGCGCCTAGAACCGTGAGACCACCGCGGCCGGCGGTTATTTGGTAACCGTGATAGCGTTACGGAGAAGCTTAGCAAACTCAAGTGGCAGACTCTGCAAGAGAGGCGCTCTGCATCGCGGTGTAGCTTGCTCGCCAGGTTTCGAGAGGGTGCGTTTATGGATGAGGTATCGAATATACTGCTTCCCCCTACTTATACCTCCCGAGGAGATCACGAATGTAATATTAGAGAGATTAGAGCTCGCACGGAGGCTTTCAGACAGTCGTTCTTCCCGCGAACCATACGCGACTGGAACAGGAAAGGGAGGTAATGACAGTGGCACGTAAAGTGCCCTCCGCCACACACCGTTGGGTGGCTTGCGGAGTATAAATGTAGACGTAGATGTACTAATGTCCTTGAAAAGGATAAAATAGAAACTGCTGATTACTAAGCAAGCCCTGTGAAGTAACCAAACAAAACAATACAGTATAACATGAAAACCGGAGACTATTCCAGGAATGCAGAAGAAAGATCCAGCTTTGTGGCTGCAAAATAATTTGAATCGAATGAGGAGCGTTATGGCAGCTACAGATCAGTATTTTGCAGAGCTCTCAAAACGTAACTTAATTCATGGAATCTACTTATTGGAAATTCGTTGGATGTTATGTTTGGACTCAAACGAAGGCGCCTCGAAGACTGAGTACAGTTTCAGAATTATAAAATCGAATCTTCCGTTGCCAGATCTAAGGTTTCACCATGCTCTGGCGTCACTCTCAGTTCTTGGCTTTTTCTGATGGGTTTTCAGGATTAATTGTATCATCTGTTCAACTACTGCTACGCCAGTACTGAGCTTCTGCAGTGAGATAGGCGATTTGTTTCATTCACGTTACAGTGACAAATATACTATCTGGAGACGTGGCAGAAGGTGTTGCTGAGGATTTACTAAGATCGAAGTAATCTCTACGACTATTAAGATATGTATATCAAAGGTAACAAAAAACCCGCTCCAACACTCTTTTCTTTGTGTCCCTTATAGTGCGGATCTCGCAGCCAATTGTTCCTATGGAAAATAAAATCCACCAAAGACTTTCTTAATATTATGTCCCATCTCTAAGGAAAAAAATCTCCAACATAATTTCTGGTACTGTCCTGTTTATGTCTGATTATCCCTCATAATTTCTAATATGAAAATAATAATCTGGAATGATCTTTCTCCGAAAAAAGTTTAACATCCAGTTCAAGTCGAAAGAATGAAGCGCACAGTCGTCTACTTAACAGTTTGACATTAATGGACTTACTGGCCAAGAGATAAACCCATTATGTTTCGCTTATACATATTCTAAGTGTGTATTATAACTCTAATCAGCTGCTGAGATAATCGACGTAGACAGAAGGCATTTTGTCTTAACACTCATTGCCCCAGTAGTCACAATGCTAGCCACCATCCACATCCATTCAGTGCCTCCAGTTCTCTTCTAGCTTGAACCTCCATCTTCTTTCCTCAGTTAAGCCACTAATTTCACACCAGAAGTATTTGTTTAATTTGTAGTTTTGTCGCCCACAGTAAAGGATAGGGTGCGTAACTCTTCATTTACTCATTAAGTTGTAATACAATGCTTACTACAGTGTCTCCATAGATTCAGGGCGAATTCTTAAAACGTTATCTCGGGGCTAAAGTTGATGGCTTCCAAGAGAAATCTGAAAAAGGCGGTGCACAGATTACTCAGTGAAAAGATTAACGAGTTTGTTCACAGCATCAGTTCCAGCGCTGTTTGATACTTTATTTCGTTGCAAACTGGAAACCTAGTGCCAACAGAATGGATTGCAATGATTCCAATTATCTTCCTTAATTTTCCTGTAGTTTTTCTGTAGCATTTGAGGAGGATTTCTGGGTAGTTCTTACGATAACATCAGGGCCAGTATGCTTTATTTCCAATTAAGTTATTATCTCGTCAGTAACTAAACCCAAATCAAACGGAAACTCCTATCTTCCTTTCTTATTTTCGCCGGCCGCGGCGGTCTAGTGGTTCTAGGCGCGCAGTCCGGAACCGCGGGACTGCTACGGTCGCAGGTTCGAATCCTGCCTCGGGCATGGATGTGTGTGAAGTCCTTAGGTTAGTTAGGTTTAAGTAGTTCTAGGGGACTGATGACCACAGAAGTTAAGTCCGATAGTGCTCAGAGCCATTTGAACCATTTGAACTTTCTTATTTTCAAGCACAATCTTAGCGGAGCAGATCTTCGACAGGCATATATGATCCCTTAATGCCCTACCCTGAGACTAAAATTTAAAAAAAATCAGAGTAAACGATCTCACGAGTTGAGTGGTCAGATAACTGAATTCACGACTGCGTAGTGAGTAAAAAATATTACTTCTATAGGCAATCATTATGTAACTATTTCGTTCCTTTTGACACGATTTTTAGTAGTTATCCTGTCCACTTAACGGAAATAAATGTTTTGAAGAACACAGCCTCGGAATATATCGTACGTACTCCATACAGTAGGCTACACAGAGTATAGAAATATCATCTCTCTTCCCTATTCTATTGGTGGATGTTTAGTGAGAGAACGCGTGTCGCTGCATTTCTTTATTTGCCTACATTACAGCGCCTAGATCCTTGTGGCAATTAATCTAGATTGGCGTTGGCGGAAGCAAGAGTTTGTTGACGAGGGCTCTCGGAATTTTCAGAGGAAGACGCCTCGTGACGCACAGTGCCTTTGTTATAGTGTCTACTAGTCGAGTTTACCATTTCAGTGACAGTCGTAATACCTAAAACAAATAAAAATGACTAACTCAGTTTTGATTTGAATTTTTGTGCATCTTCTGGTAATCCAACTTGGTGAGGGTCCCAGGCCATCAAAAATTGCCGTCAATTGTTCCTCTGCTTGTAGTGTAAGTAGTATCCGATTGAGATTTACACTTTCCTAACAGTCCACTATCAGATTTTTACACTACTAGATTTGTTTGCTAGTTGGATCTTAAATAGCTCCAGATGCACACTACTAGATGCTTTTATTAATGTCTGTAAATAATTACTGATAGTCAAGCAAGCCGTATTAGCTCTTATTTGCACATAACACACATTAACTACAAGGGGCGATCATTTTCCCAGGAGTTCACTGCTTGCAAATTTTCCTGCATTTCGTAATAACTTTCTCAATACGGGGGTTCCCAGCTTACAAGTGCTTCGTTTGTTCACATTCTCAGGGGATTCGAATGTCAGTGAAGCGTTTTATACAGATACGCATCGTGAACAGAAATTGGTCTTGATGCACGGCGGTGGTTGCTTCTGTACTAAGTCCTGTTGTCATGAAGTGGCAAACCTGTTCCGTTATTCCATAAAACTGTATTTTCTTTTAAAGGTGACTATGTTGAACTATATTAAAGGCTTTGAAAGTCACGAAACATTCCGAAAGCGTCTATCGCCTCCGTAAGGAAAATCGTCTGCGGCATAGGTGAGTTGCGGAAGCAACAGGTTTCACCAAGCGTCGCCGCAGCGTCCCCTTGGTCACGCGTGTACTGTCCGACTGACAGCAGTTTACGAGCATTCCACGTTCTGGTTCGTTTTTTAAAAGCGAGTCGAGAGAGGATATTCTCTAGAACCGTTCCTCGGTATAAAATAGAAAACACTGGAAATAAACGTAGATAAACACGTCTTTAGTGGTGCCATAATCATGCAGAACTTCTTCATGATTCTGTATTATCGTGTTGTTACACGAAACTTAAAGCTGCTAGTGCAATTAGGAACTTAAATTTCACTTAGCATACGCTTATCGTATGGGAAACATGATATGCAGAATAAATTCGTAGACGTCGATGTATAGCTTTAGTCAGTACACATCCCATATACCGAAAGGGAAAATCACATCACGACGTGTAAGATATGTTTGCCTTTCCGTTGCAATCTCAAATAATACTGACGACTGGGAGGTCTCTGCAGTGATTTGTCTTTCGTAAAAATCAGTGTGAATTTAGTGGAAAGATTATTATTGTTAGTAACAGCGCTATGTTTTGGGAGAGACGAAGTGGCGTAGCCGATTGTGTCTAGTAACCGATGGCTTTATATAACTAAAATGAAAAAAAAAACACTAAGAAAAATTAAGTATATTCAATTACGAAATAATTATTCCGCTTTCCTCTCTTAAGACGAAATTGTTTCAGCAGAATCTAGCTATCTGTAAGTATTTAAACCCACTATTGTCTAATTTGTGCTGTACAGTAATTTTCAAGGAGTTAAGTCCATCAATATGCCATAGGAGTTCCGAAATTCACCAATAACAGTTCAAGTGTACAGTGGTAGCGAAAATAACGTACTCTTGCATGAAATTTCAAAAGACCGTGGAAACAAACTTGAGAAAACTAATGTTATCCTCTTGTTTTACTAACAGTTCTGTATGATGCGATAACTGATAAATCATGCCGCGGAAAAATTTCTGCTCGTTGGGTGCCCAAACCTCTGTTTGCCGACCGTTACACCCACAGTAAGGGATGGTGGTCTCTCGTACCTGCCAAAGGCCGCAGACGAATGTGATGGCTTTCTCGATGATTTAGCTACAGCAAGTCAGACACGGTTTTCGTACGTGAATGTCGAGGCAAAATGGTAAAGTATCGAGAGGGCTTACCTCAGTTACCTATGAAATACCGCCAAATGTTACAGTCAGTCTTGGGACATGTAAAGCATAATACCGGCTCAATTTGTAGAACGGGACACAAGCGTCATTGCGACAACGTGCATAGGAACTTTAAGAAAAGCAGGGAAGGGCGGTTTAAAACAAACGTAAAGAGAGGGTTAGTCTTGCCGAGGTTCCTCAGTGCACGTCTTCATATCGCCACAGAAACTAAAAATTTTTGAAAAATTTTGAATATAGCCATCGCAAATATTTTATGATGAAAGAGATAACAATGTATCCAAATACTTGAAACTGGCCTAAGGCTGTGTGTGTAATAGCACAACAATAATAATGATTTACTGTAGCAGGCATCAAGGAGCCGTAACAAAATCATCCGTACAGTATTTATCTTATTTTCTGTATCACCTCTCGCTTAACACGAAAATACTGGCCACATTGCAAACGATGAAGACGCCGTCGAAGCACGGTTAACGTCGATAGCAGCAGAGGGTATACACACAACCATGCTAAGTGAGTCGACATCACAGGAAATTATATCGACAAGTAGCTTACGGCTGTAGCTTGAACATGCAAAGAGTATAATTCGTTAGATGCGTTAACATTTCCTCAATAAGCGTACGGAAGTTATTGGCGCGGTAGAGCTGCAGAGAGTGGGAAGCGCGGTTGGTGACAAACCTCGTCCGTAGCGGCTGAGCTGTCGGCGCTGGCGCGGCGAAGCGACTGACTGACTGCCAGCGGCAGAGCAGCTGGCAGACTCGGTCGGCGCCCCTCCCTCCCCCACCGCCGCCATACGGGAAGCCGCCGCCTCGGGGGGGCCTTCCGCCGTTTGCGGCACACCCCCGCTTCGCGAACGGCACCCACCGCGCGCTGCGGGTCACATACCCACAGCCTACGGGAGGGGCAGCGCGCGCCGGACAGGGCTGGATCTGCGAGCTGCTGACAGCTCAGTAGGTCCGTTTCGTCACTTAGCGATAGCAGGAAGCCGGCCAATGACGGACGGCTCTCGAGCAACTCTGCCGCGCCCCAAACAGACGCGACACTTTATCAAACATAATAGTCGGTTTCCTGCTCGTCCAGTGCGAGGAGCGATGTACGTACAACACGTGAATCATACGGCGGAAGGAACCTGTGTTACACAGCCTGGACAACTAATGCGCGTTCGGTACGGCTGTACTTTGAGAACGAAAGGACGAATGGAAAGCACTTAATTCCCGTTTCTCAGGACGTAAAGAGAACTGTAGCAACTTTGAAAACCAATAATTTCACTATTATAACCGGTAGGAACAGAACATCTCAGTGTACAACGTAACGCGACTGGCTCAACTAAGTTGCAGACACCGGGTAAGAAAGGATAACGATTCCCAGAAAGACGCTATCTGTTGTCGTATATGTAGCTATTAGAAGCCGGCCGCGGTGGTCTCGCGGTTCTAGGGACGCAGTCTGGAACCGTGCGACTGCTACGGTCGCAGGTTCGAATCCTGCCTCGGGCATGGATGTGTGTGATGTCCTTAGGTTAGTTAGGTTTAAGTAGTTCTAAGTTCTAGGGGACTTATGACCACAGCAGTTGAGTCCCGTAGTGCTCAGAGCCAGCTATTAGAAGGAAAGGGAACATCCTACGATTTCAGAACTTTTCGTATCGCTTCAGAAAGGCGATCTACCAGGTGATCAAAAAGTCAGTATAAATTTGAAAACTGAATAAATCACGGAATAATGTAGAAAGAGAAGTACAAATTGACACACATGCTTGGAATGACATGGGCATTTATTGGAACCAAAAAAATACCGAAGTTCAAAAAATGTCCGACAGATGGCGCTTCATCTGATCAGAATAGCAACAATGAGTGTAACAAAGTAAGACAAAGCAAAGATGATGTTCTTTACAGGAAATGCTCAATATGCCCACCATCATTCCTCAACAATAGCTGTAGTCGAGAAGTAATGTTGTGAACAGCACTGTAAAGCATGTCCGGTGTTACGGTGAGGCATTGGCGTCCGATATTGTCTTTCAGCATCCCCAGAGATGTCCGTCGATCACGATACACTTGCGACTTCAGGTAACCCCAAAGCCAATAATCTCACGGACTGAGGTCTGGGGACCTGGGAGGCCAAGCATGACGAAAGTTGCGGCTGAGCACACGATCATCAGCAAACGACACGCGCAAGAGATCTTTCACACCTCTTGTAATATGGGGTGGTTCTAATAAAACCCCATGTAATTCCAAGCATGTGTGTCAATTTTTACCTCTCTATCTACATTATTCCGTGGTTTATTGAGTTTTCAAATTTATCCTGATTTTTTGATCACCTGGTATTTAAAGACCGAGAAGGAGCAGTAATATTTCGGAGAGTGTCGAAGAAAACGATTCGCTATCAGATGTTGACAGCGATGTGAGTGCAGTTCTTCCATGATCATAGTACAAGACAAAAAAATGGTTCAAATGGCTCTGAGCTCTATGGGACTTAACATCTATGGTCATCAGTCCCCTAGAACTTAGAACTACTTAAACGTAACTAACCTAAGGACATCACACAACACCCAGTCATCACGAGGCAGAGCAAATCCCTGACTCCGCCGGGAATCGAACCCGGAAACCCGGGCGCGGGAAGCGAGAACGCTACCGCACGACCACGAGCTGCGGACATAGTACAAGACAGTCAGAAATATATGAGCAGAGGGTGCCATCGAAAGATTATGAATTAGAAGTACTTTTTGTCAGAGTGTACAACGTAATGTGACTGGCACAACTAAGTTGCCGACACTGGGTAAAAAACTGAGGCCGAAGAGGAGGCACGTGACAGCTTTGAACGATAACGGTTCGCAGAAAGATGCAATCTGTTGTCATATACGTAGGTATTACAAGGAAAAGGAACATCCTACGATTTCTGAACTTTTCGTATCGGTCCAGAAAGACGATCTATTTAAGGGGGGTACGACATCAAACGGGCCGACTTGGAGCACGAGAGGCACCACAGGACATTTTAATTTCTACTGTCTATACTTTTACAAGTAAATTCATAAAACTTTGTCAGCAGAACCAGGAAGGACTGAGGACTCACACTCATAGCAGTGGAAGTTCAAGAACGTAGCAAAATACCTTCTTTTTACATGTGAAATATCATCATTTTTTTCACTTACTACTGGCTGCATTTGTTTCTGGAAGTACACTTTTCTTCCTAAGTAAGAGAGATTCATCTATGAATTTTGCACAGCATAAAAGCAGTACTTACAGGTGTATGAAACTCTAGAATTTTCCAAATCTAGTAAAAACTGTGGTAAAAATTGAGATAATGAACTAAAAAATCTGATTTTCTAAACGTGAAGTTTAAAATGTAACAGTTCATTCATTTTTTCATAAATTAAACTCTAGAGTTTCATACACATGTAACTCTAGTTTATATGCCGTGCAAAATTCATGGAAGATCCTCTCTCAATTAAGAAGAAAAGTGTACCTATAGCAACAAATGCCACCAGTAGTAAGTGAAAAAAATTATGAAATTTCACATGTAAAAAAAATGTGTTTTGTTACGTTTTTGAGCTTCCACTGCGGTGAGTATGAATCCTGAATCCTTCCTGATCATGCTTTCAAAGTTTTATGAATTTATTTGTGAAAGTATAGACAGTGGGAATTAAAATGTCCTGTAGTGCCTCTCCTGCTCCAAGTCGCCCCGTTTGACGTCGTAACCGCCTTAAAGACCGAGAAGAAGCAGTAATATTTCGGAGTGTGTCGAAGAAAACGATTCGCTATCAAATTCAAATGATTCAAATGGTTCAAATGGCTCTGAGCACTATGGGACTTAACATCTGTGGTCATCAGTCCCCTAGAATGTAGAACTACTTAAACCTAACTAGCCTAAGGACATCACACACTTCCATGCCCGAGGCAGGAATCGAACCTGCGACCGTAGCAGTCGCGCGGTTCCGGACTGGGCGAATAAAGCGGCTCGGCCACCACGGCCGGCGATTCGCTATCAGATGTTGACACCGAAGTGAGTGCAGTTCTTCCATCGTCATAATACAACAGTCAGAAATTTATGAGCAGAGGGTGCCATCGAAAGATTATGAATTACAAGTACTTTTTGTCGGATTGTAATTATAAATATGCTCATACATTCTCTCACAGATAATGAAAATTGAAAATATTTAAAATACTTAACAATTAAAACAAAAACTGCAGCAATCTGAAATATTACGAAAATATTATGCTTTGCTTTCCCGCTCTGAAGTGTTAAAAAGTAATATCAGGATAATGTGAGACCTGAGTTGCTCCTGGCGTATACGATGTTCAAATAATGCACCCGAATGACGTCGTCGACAAGCTTCGATACTTCGACAAGAACACTTCCTGCCATTTTCAAGATAGTTTTGCCTTGAAAATGGCATGGTGTGCTCCTGTCGGAATATCGGCAGTTGTTGACGACGTCACCCAGCTGCTTCCCGTAAATTATTTGAACTTCATGAGAATTTAGCATACTGCACAATGAAAGGTTCTTAACAGTTTTCCGAGTAGATATGTTAGAACTAGTAACTGTATATATATATATATATATATATATATATATATATATATATATATATATATATAGGGTGATTCAGAAATGCATGTAAATATTTTAAGGGTGTATTTGTGAGGTAAATATAAGACAAAAATGTTCTATAAATGTTTTTCCATAAACGTTTAATTCCAGAGTAATCGTTAAAATACGAAAGTCATGTCCGTATCAAAACGACGTCAGTGCAAGCAGCAGGATGCCATATTCTGGTACGTAATGCACATACGTATCTCCCAACAGTTGATTCGAAACTGTATGAATAGTGTTTGTTTGTGTTTGCAATTGCTGTTTACTCCTACTGTACAGAAGATGGCGCTGATGTTGTTGGTAACGGAAACGTACTTCCTGTCGTTCATTCATCGTCGGAAGGCTACAGGTTTCGTGCACATGATGTACTCAAACAGTGAGTATGCTGATATGCACCTTGTGTATGGTGCAGCAGATGGAAACGCACTTGCAGCAAGACGAAGGTACAGTGAGCTGTTTCCAAGACGACGGTTACCAAGTCATCAGACGTTTGTATCTGTGGACAGACGTATGCGGGAGTATGGCATTCCTCCTGGGCCACATTCAGGTCGACCACTTGAGCATGCAGTGAACGTCGAGGAACATGTTTTGGACCTGGTAGACCAAGATCCAGCCATCAGTACGAGACAAATTAGTGCAGCTGTACGACTTCCACAATCTACTGTATGGCGGCTGCTTCGGAGACAACAGTTGCATCCATTTCACCTGCACAAAGTGCACGAATTGACACCTGCAGACTATCCTCGCCGTCAGCAATTCTGCCAGTGGTTACAAGAGCGTCATTTGAATGATCCAATGTTCATTCGACGGATATTATTCACAGATGAGGCCATGTTTACTCGTGCGGGTGTAATCAATTCGCATAATATGCACCAGTGGGCTGTCGAGAATCCTGGCGCGAGAATTGTGCGTGGATATCAACATCAATTCTCGATAAACATTTGGTGTGGTATTGTGGGGAATGACTTACTCGGACCTCATGTTCTACCTCCAAGGCTGACTGGGCACGCTTACCGCGAATTTTTGGAGGGGGAATTGCCTGGATTGTTACAGGATGTCCCTCTTGCAACACGAGCCACCTTGTGGTTTATGCACGATGGTGCTCCTGCCCATTACAGCCGCAACGTAAGGGCGTACCTCAACGATGCGTATCCACATCGATGGATAGGTCGCGGAGGACCAATTGCTTGGCCAGCCAGATCACCTGACCTGAACCCTTTAGACTTTTATTTATGGGGCCGACTAAAGACATTGGTGTATTCTTCTGCAGTACCGAACAGAGAAGTGCTACAACAAAGAATTGAAGGTGGTTGTGAAATTATTCGTGGAGAGTTGAACGGACTGTGTAATGTGCAGAGATCATTGCGGCGACGAGCACGGGTCTGTCTGCAAGTTCAGGGACAGCATTTTGAACATGCATTGCATTAAGATTTGTGCAAATACAGTACAGTACAGTCTGTAAATTCTTCATGTATTTTCCTTAGTTATTTTGCATTGATTTAGTTCAATCAACAGGAACTAAAGTAATACAGTATTCGCGAGGAATTGTTTCAGTTTGTTACGTCACCTTTATTTACCAGTTTGCGTTTTTAGTCCAAATGCACTGTAATTAAACTGTGAACTCTGGGAAGTAAATACTTTACGTTGTATTGAATGTATTATCATGTTTTGTTCATAACTCTGTAATAAGCCAAGTATAGCAAAAATTGTATAGAACATTTTTGTCTTATATTTACCTCACAAATACACCCTTAAAATATTTACATGCATTTTTGAATCACCCTGTATATATATATATATATATATATATATATATATATATATATATATATATATATATAACCTGCTTCTTGCCGCTATATGACACGAGACTTAGTGACCGGCATGCTGTACCCCACCTATGTCAACATTGCACTTCGGTCGCCTAAATTGTCAGTACTAGTCATTCATCTCAGGGACTATAGTCGAACTTTTAGTCACCTCGAAAATCGAATTCGAATATCAACGTACAACAACCGTGACAGCGTATGAATTCCACCTACTGACAGATCTAAAGTGATACTGGTCTAGAAACTACTTTCAGAACATTGAAGAAATTGTTCTGTGACGTTCGTCAAGAGGGCATTGCGGAGGTGCTATAAATCGAATCATGTAAACTGTATCACGATCTGTGTAGGAACAGGAATTCTAAACCATCACTTCTCCTGTTCATTCAGTTTAGGAAACTGACATAGTCCAATAGTCCAACTTCGTTTCTAACACAGTTTTGAATTCCTTTAATTCGCCTTTAATGGTATTATACCAAAGAGTACCTCTCTTAAGAAAAACACGTGGCCAGGGGGGACAGATTTAAGAGATTTTAAAAAACAAAATTAACCTCGACAATGCGCTCTTGATTTTCGTGTATCACCTGTGACGAGTTCCAACGTCATGCTCCATACTTTATGAAATGGGCTAGCACCGAATCTCTTGTCACTATGACGTCGAATGTGCGTAGAACCACAGTCAAAGTCGTGGGTACCGCTTCTCTTGTAATAGCTCCACTTTAATTTTCTGACAACATATAAACTGAGCTATCCCGCGGATTAGGATGCGTTCAGAGAACGAGTGTTATCTGGCTTACGCTATCGGCGTCGTTTCCTAGAGTGAATGGCGTTTCTCGTAATACAGAGCGTCTGACTACTGATTTGAGCAATAAAAGTTTCCTCCCATCAGCATACCCGCTAGCCGTATCTCTACCCGAAACAAAAAGTCTCTGAAGACATCCCTTGACCTGACCTCACTCCTACGTCACAGTAGCGACGGAGGCGATACCGCTCATAGACGCTAACGCATTACGGAATGTAACTTCCTACTGCCGATAACGAAGGACATCTACGAGGATAGTTGGCGTAACGATTTCTTGAGCTGGGTGTTCAGGCTTCAGAACCACCACTAGAGCCACTGACAATGCTTTACATTTTTCAGTTCGTGGAAACGTCAGGCAAAAATTCGGAATATAAAACCGAAATATTTCTTTGCTTCAGTCTACAACAACACCTTTATTTTACAAAATGTTTGCCTATTTTAGTACCAAGTATCGTCATAAGCCATCCTATGTTCATAAAATGCTCATTACGCGGTACACTGACGTAAATTAAAGCCGAAAGTGACGAGGCGGTCTTTTAAAAACCTAAATGTGCGACTGTAGACTAAAGGAAATAAATACTTTTTACTTGTGTTGGTTGCTGCTCCAGTTCCAGACTTTTCGGGAATATGTAGCATACAAAGAAGTTCCAAAGACTTGTATCTGATATCTTATGAATTATACCAGTTTTCTCAACGAATTATCTGACAGTCCCTCCTACGATTCCTCTGCGTAGTTATTCTACTCTCTTGCATTTCTTTCTTTCTTGACGAACTACGAAACGAATTATGAAAGACGAGAATGACGAATGTAAATAACTCCAGACTTAACGCTGAAAAACCGCTCACCTCCAGGTCCTCCTGCGAGCGACAATTCTATTTACACACAGTTTTTCAGCCTCAGCGGTCACTCTACATTCTCCAGTTGTATTCAATTCCTTTGATATCCTACGTTATCTAACCGATATAATGACCTTGGTTGACCTCCTGAACTTTCTCCCTCCCAAACCTCCTAGTACGATTTGTGGTAGTCTTTTCTGCCACTGGCGCAGATCACAACGTACACTACTGGCCATTTAAATTGCTACACCACGAAGTTGACGTGCTACAGACGTGAAATTTAACCGACAGCAAGATATGCAAAAGATATCCAAATGATTAGCTTTTCAGAGCATTCACACAAGGTTGGCGTCGGTGGAGATACCTACAACGTGCTCACATGAGGAACGTTTCCAAACGATTTCTCATACACAAACATCAGTTGACCGGCGTTGCCTGGTGAAACGTTGTTGTGATGCCCCGTGATGGTACGCGTTTCTCCTCCTTACACATTTCCGACTTTGATAGAGGTCGGATTGTAGCCTATCGCGATTGCGGTTTATCGTATCGCGACATTTCTGCACGCGTTGGTCGAGATCCAACGACTGTTAGCAGAATATGGAATGGGTGGGTTCAGGAGGGTAATACGGAGTGCCGTGCTGGACCCCAACGGCCTCGTATAACTAGCAGTCGAGATGACAGGCATCTTATCCGCATGGCTGCAACGTATCATGCAGCCACGTCTCGATTCCCGAGTCAACAGATGGGGACGTTTGCAAGACAACAACCATCTGCACGAACAGTTCGACGACGTTTGCAGTCATGTAGACTTGAACTGTACTGTAGTGGCCCAGTGTCATCACATTAAATGGTTCTAAATTCACCAGTCTATCGAAACAAATTCAGAAATTACGCCTTTCATAGTTCACAGAGTCTGCTGAACTGCGAGTGTGCTGTTACCAACGTTACAAATGTCACTCGGAGACCATGGCTGCGGTTCCCCTTGACGCTGCACCACAGACATGAGCGCCTGCGATGGTGTATTCAACGACGAACCTGGGTGCACGAATGGCAAAACGTCATTTCTTCGGATGAATCCAGGTTCTGTTTACAGCATCATGATGGTCGCATCCGTGTTTGGCGAAATCGCGGTGAACGCACATTGGAAGGGTGTATTCGTCATCGCCATACTCGCGTATCACCCGGCGTGATGTTACGTTTCTGTCAACTCTTGTTCGCACTGACGGCAATTTGAACAGTGGACCTTACATTTCAGATGTGTTACGACCCGTGGCTCTACCCTTCATTCAATCCCTGCGAAACCCTACATTTGAGCAGGATAATGCACGACCGCATGTTGCAGATCCTGTACGGGCCTTTCTGGGTACAGAAAATGTTCGACTGCTACCCTGGCCAGCACATTCTCCAGATCTCTGACCAACTGAAAACGTCTGGTCAATGGTAGCCGAGCAACTGGCTCGTCACCATACGCCAGTCATTACTCTTGATGAACTGTGGTATCGTGTTGAAGCTGCATGTGCAGCTGTACCTATATACGCCATCCAAGCTCTGTTTGACTCAATACTCAGGCGTATCAAGGCCGTTATTACGGCCAGAGGTGGTTGTTGTGGGTACTGATTTCTCAGGATCTATCCACCCAAATTGCGTGAAAATGTATTAACATGTCAGTTCAGGAATAATATATTTGTGCAATGAATACCCGTTAGTATCTGCATTTCTTCTTGGTGTAGCAATTTTAATGGCCAGTAGTGTAGATTTTAACACCAAGTAGAGAACTAGACCATTAGAGCTCATGTTCGAGAGGTTGTATACCAGACGTAAAATGTGATCACCAATAATTTACAGAATTATTAGTCGCGGTTCAACCACTGAAAGCAGTATCAATGAAGAGGCTTCGGCGTTATCATAAACGCTGGTACAATACTGCTGCAGGAAATCAAGTGCTTTTCGTGGTAACCTACCTGTTATTCATATTAAGTGATTTAGTAAAACCTGAAACGGGACACCCGGAAGTGTATCTCAACCCTGCTCGTGCCGAACGAGACACTAGAGTGTTCACGACTGTGCCATTATGGTTGACAATTAACAATAACAACCACGCGTTTCGCCAAATACGCACGTGTGTTCAGGGTTACCACCAAAGAACTTGTTTCTTTCTAAAACATAGGTTTTCCGTTATTTCAGTAATCATTTGTGAATCTCTGATTAGAGTCACTATATTAATACAGTTATATGTCATAGAAAAAGTAGCAAACGTTGTTATCGTAGAGCTGTAGCTGTCGAACAATGGGTGAGACGTTGTGGTCACAGTAAATTACTGCCTGATTGACAGACAAAATTCCAAAAATACACCAAATTTACTTCGATTCGATGTGATGTCGTATGAGAGAAGCTTGGGGTAACTTCTAGAAAAGCACATTTTGTGCCATGACTGAAGAAGTGACCAAGTGTAAACTCTTTCGCAGCTTCGTATCACTTAATTTCATGTGACGCCAGTTGCCAGACTTTCTCATGATCCGTTGATGATGTGGCAGTTTCTGTGCCAGGCTGTGTAATGGGATGATTCAGCTAGAGTTGCTGACTAAATGGTGGAAGTTGCTTTAAACGTAGCTCATCCATTTGTAGCAACAGACATGTGGACCAGAGAGGGTATTAGAATTCGCTGGCTATCCTTATACGTCAACACCAGCAGCACTTGTTAGACGAGGTGAATCCTTGCCGAGAAGCAGAATTCCGGCGTCTGAAGAACGAAACAGTTCTAGAACGTCATAGAATTAATTATAATTAAAAGTATCAACGATGGTGCTAATTAAACAAAAACAGCTTTCTGAGCCCGGAATGCAGATACGTAATAATGTCTGCATTGTTTTAAGTACGGTCTGTCGCAAAGAAACACTGCTCTGCTGTCAATAAAGCTGTATTGTACAACTAAGAAGTTAAGCGAGTCCACTGTTACACAAATGTAGCAATGCCGCGCGGGACTAGCCGAGCGGTCTCAGGCGTTACAGTCATGGACTGTGCGGCTAGTCCCCACGGAGGTTCGAGTCCTCCCTCGGGCATGAGTGTGTGTTTGTTTGTCCTTAGGATAATTTAGGTTAAGTGGTGTGTAAGCTTAGGGACTGATGACCTTAGAAGTTAAGTCGCATAAGATAAGATAAAAAAAAAAATGAAATTGAGCTACAACTCCATTGAAAACGCCGCAACTATTTACGAATTCTTATAAGTTTCGTAGCACCATATGGGTTACGCATAGTACTCGTACACCCAAATAGGCCGCGATATTAAAAAGGATGTTTTTAGATTGTCTTATATTGTGATTTGGTTTTAAATTGGACTAAACAAATGGCATTCTAAGTGTCTACTAAACGTGGTTCTCCGTTCCGTTTCTGAAGCATCTTCGGTGGATTGCAACAAATAATTTGACTCTATACGGTTTTTGGAGCCGTGGAAACATTTCGAATATTCACATTAGACATTTTACGTTGTCCTCTTTTTGGGTTATTAACAATTTTTGGCACGCATTCTTCTGCCATTTGTATATCTTGTTAGCTGTATATACGACTTTTGCGTACACTTTCGTACACACGTGATGCTGTGGAGCTATCACAGCTTGGCATTTTCAGTCCAGCAGGCTCTTCTTTGAGTATTTGCACGCATATTTAAAGTGTCTGCTCACGTTACCCTTTCTCTGTTGTAATGTGTGTTGTGGTGTCCGTGTACTGTTCTTTTTCTGTCTGATTCTGGTGTGCGTTGCGGAAGAGTGAAGGATGCGGACTAAAATCACGAATGTGATTCGATGGCGGTGGGGGCGTAAACGGTACCTTCAGTTGAACGGGGGAAAATCGCTTAAACTTACTGCTGACTGTGTGTGTGTGTGAGAGAGAGAGAGAGAGAGAGAGAGAGAGAGAGAGAGAGAGAGAGAGAGAGAGAGAGAGAGAGAGAGAGTCGTACTACTGGACGAATGGACCAAGAGCAAATATTCTGAATTCTGTACTTTGTGTTAATAAATCTTTTATACTAAAGATTTTCCTTCAAGTCATCAACTCATGCAGCTGCTTGTAAGAAGTCTGCCTTTATGAATTTATTTCGTATTTGTACTAACATATGATAACATAAAATAAGGAAGGACAGAACGTGATTATCGCAAGATATGAGATTAGAGGTCAGAAAGAATTCTTGAAGGTTTCAAGCTTTACATCAAAGTACTTTTTTGTTATTACGTCCAGATTAACACACTTAGTACCGAATTTCAGTGTGCAAGATCTTCGGTGATGTAACGTCTACATCTACATCTACGTGATTACTCTGCGGGAAAAACTAGAACTTAAATTTTTCTATGCGAGCCCTGATTTCTCTTATTTTATCGTGATGATCATTTCTTCTCGTGTAGGTCGGTGCCAACAGAATGTTTTCGCAATCGGAGGAGAAAATTGGTGATTGAAATTTCATGAGAAGATCCTGTCGCAACGAAAATCGCCTTTGTTTTAATGATTGCCACTCCAATTCACGTATCATTTCTGTGACATTATCTCCCCTATTTCGCGATAATACAAAACGTGCTGCCCTTCTTATTTTCTTGTTGTCATCCGTCAGTCCCACCTGATGCGGATCCCACACCGTACAGCAATACTTCAGAATGGGGCGGACAAGCGTGGCGTAAGCAGTCTCTTTAACAGACCTGTTGCACCTTCTAAGTGTTCTGCCAATGAATCACAGTCTTTGATTTGCTCTACCCACAAAATTATCTATGTGATCGTTCCAATTTAGGTTATTTGTAATTGTAATCCCTAAGTATTTAGTTGAATTTACAGCCCTCAGATTTGTGTGACGTGAATAACTATACACTTCTTTATTCAGGGTCAATTGCCACTTTTCGCACCATACAGATATCTTATCTGAATCATTTTGTAAGTCGTTTTGATCATCTGATGACTTTACACGATGGTATAAAAGCATCATCTGCAAACAATCTAAGACGGCTACTCAGATTGCCTCCTACGTCGTTAATACAGATCAGGAACAATAGAGGGCGTATAAAACTTCCTTGGTGAACGTCGATTATTACTTCTGTTTTGCTCGATGACTTTCCGTCTTTTACTACGAACTGTGACCTTTCTGACAGGAAATCACGAATCCAGTCTACAACGTAACGAAGATGCAGCTTAAATGCAAGAGCTATAAGCGTTATCAAGGAGCACGCTCAGTAACGCGTAAGTAGCCGATCGTCTGTGCAGCTGACTACCGAATCATTCTGGTTACAGCAAGCCAGAACCTACAAGAAGCAGAGTCGAGAAACTTAGTTTTTACTGGACTAGGCGATGTAGGCCATGCTTAAGAAATGTTATTCATGGCTACTGAAATAATACAATATTGCCGCTGGTATGGGCGTCTGGCCACTCAAATCAGCACAGAGGTATCAATAGGCAGGAGATGAAACTGATAGCTCCTGGGTCTTCGCACAGTAGCAAAACTTCTGTCCCTGTCCGCTCCACACGCATCCATGCCAAACGATATAGCACAGCTATGACAGTAAACATTTATTCAACAGGAGAATTGGAACCCAGGTCCGGCAAGCCTGATTCTGATTTTGCGTCGTTTCTCTAAATAGTTTAAAGCGAATTCCGAGATGATTTATTTGAAAAAGGCTCTTCCTATTTTCCTCCCCATTCTTGTCGAACTAGAACTCATGTTACGTATGTCATTAACTCCTCTTAGGCGAGCAATTATTTCGTAATCTCCCTCCTTTCACATGCAGTCCGGTTGATCTCAACAATGTTTTGTTCACTGGTGTTCAGAGATACACTGATGTTACATTTAACGCCACCAGTAGTGGTGAATACAGTGTAGAAGATCTTGTTGCTTCCATAGTACTGGAAGCAATAGGGATGTCAGATCATAACACGCAAAATAAAAACTATCCATTCCTCTTCATTACTATTTTTATCTCCTACCAGCTGTTTTTATTGTTTCTCGCTCATTGCGATAGATTTAAAAGCGCGAAAGATTTCATCGTCTAGCATATTAACTGGCAATCTATGTATTACACCTCCACTACTATGCCAAATCATAAAGTAAGAACAATATCTCGTCCGTTATCGCCACATCCCTGTAATACCAGAGTATGTCATCATCAAAATTTGTATATTTTCTCGTTACGAATCAAATTTAATAAATTTAAGGTGTGTAAACGACTCACAATTTGACAAAAATTCAAGACACATTCGTGCTTTCTTGTTTCTATCTTTAAGTACAGAATCAGAAAACAGTAGTCTCTCCTTCGCCCCATCCCAAAGTTTGCCTAAATAATTATGTTACTGATTAAGAAAGCACGTAAGATACCAGCATATAAGGCGGCTAGTAGGACAAAATTGAAGGCGATGAGATGTTGCCTGTTGGAAGATCTTATTTATTTGTTGATTAGGAATAGAAACAACGCTGGCAGCGTGATCCACTGTCTGTTTTGCTACGCTATCGAAGGTCATCACTACCCTCTGCTGTCGACTCTCACAAATTGCAGTCTGACAGATGACAGTTAAGTAGGCTCACTAATCAGAATTATTCAAAATATTGTCTGTTACTGTCATTATTCAGCACTGGCGCCTCAAGATATGAGATCAAAAATCTACAAGAAGTTTGTTGCACTTTAGCTTCAGTTCTTGACGCTTCTGTTACATTCTTCCTTCTTCCTTTTTCATCGTGTTAATTAGTATAGGTGAGAAGCTGCGTCACTATTGGTCACATTTTGTTACTTCAGTGCCACTATTCCAAATACCAATCCAGATTAGTACTTTATTTCACCTCATTTCAGTAGGTGAACGTATAACTTGCTCTACATACCTAGAAACAGCGTATAATGGTTCCCGAAGTCTCTCCGTTTAATGTAAAATTGGCAGTAGTTTCAAAACCTTTTATTTCAATACTTGTTGTGCAGTGAAGCTTGTAGCTGGACTTCGTAAGGTATGCATCCTGTCATTTCTACCAGTGACTGGGCGGGTGCTATCCTCCCTTATGCACTGCGGTCGACGCTCCTTTCCCAAAAGGGGGTGGGGGGAGGAGAGGAGGGTTGATGAACGATTTTTGCCAATGTGAAGAACGTTATTTTGCTGTGTAGCTTTCGGGCTTTAGGCCAGTTGAAATAATTCAGAAGTTGGCTGAATCGATTTACAATAATTCGGGAGAATATCAAGATTACATGATATGTTGTCGATGTCATAGATAAGTTCACTGGGATTCCTCGTGTATAAACTGGGGAGTTCTGTGGATAATAGTGTTGTGCACGTAACGGGTGAAGGGTAGCAATGCGCAAGAATTTGTTTTGTATTATTTGTACATTTCGTAGCCATATTTGGGTAACGCATTAAATATTTTTGAATTGTTACTGATGCTGAGCCATTCTCTCTGATCAGTGGAAAAAAACTATGTACCAGATCAAATTCGGTTGCTGCAGATTTATTCAGAGCGCTTTTCGTAGCTACGTCTTATATCAATATTTATCCTAAATATTTCATATTCGTTTGGCATGGTACTGCAATTTTAGTTGTATCTAGACGTGACCATATATTCTTTCATCTGCGAAGAGGATGGCTTTTGTTTTGGCAAATCGAAACCCATTTCTGAATGTCCTCAAAATTCTGTTCTAATTGACTAGAGATATATTTTAAAATGGATCTGCTCTTATAGAAGCGGCGGCGTCAACAAATAGTGAGACTTGGCCTCCAGGTTCATTAAGAATATAACTTGTGAAGGTAGTGCGAAAAATTTGTCCCATGGTGAAGCTTTGGGGCGTTTCTGCTTCAATTTTCCTTAACGGACTGATTGCAACTTCAATTCACAAGTTACACACTCATTATTGGGAATGAATGAATGAAGAGTTTAAGTATGGGCGCACAGCAGCAAGCTAAAAGTCATTAATTTGTATCGCAGTTCAGGCACTAGAATTTCTGAATTTCTTAAAAATTTCAAATCTTTGAGGGAAATCAGCAGTTCAAACGAACCGGTTAGAAAGAGTACATTGCCTCATTTCGTTTCAGCGTGTTGCGCTTATTTTAGTCCCGACGGTCCTTTCCAACCTGCACCATAGCCTAACTGTCGTGTTATAAACTATGTCGTTGCCGTTGTCGTGGACATTATTGGGGGTTCAAAATGGTTCAAATGGCTCTGAACACTATGGGACTTAACTTCTGAGGTTATCAGTTCCCTAGAACTTACAACTACTTAAACCTAATTAACCTAAAACGTCACACACATCCATACCCGAGGCAGGACACGAACCTGCGACCGTAGCGGTCGCGCTGTTCCACACTGAAGCGCCTCGAACCGCTTGGCCACACCGGCCGGCCATTATTGTGGTTTCTTGATTGGTAATCAAGTCACATCATAAAATATATCGAGTCTCCCTGAATAACTGTTCACCATTTTACAAACTAAAAGACCCGAAGATCTTATTCCGATTGATATTAATGTGGAAGGCGACAGCGTTTTACGGCTAAATGGAGGATTGATAAGGTCAGATTCCTGTTACGGACAGTAAAGTGTCAAATACCGGTCCGAACTTCCTGGCATATGGTCCACATAGTTTTCAACAAGAACTCAGTCTTCAGCTAGTTTATCTTTATCGTTGTCATTGTCGAGATACTACATTTTCATCTTTATTTTGCTCCCGAGCAAAGTGACCTTGGCTGAGAGCAGTGGTATATGATCCCTAAGCTGAGCCAGATGCTACCAGTTATTGTTTGTACACAGCACACTACTCCCGTCCATTAAGCAGCGCTTGACATTTGCAGCCCCTCTTAACGTATGTAGTGGGTGTGGCCTGGAGCATCGACCTCATTGTTATCGACTAGATACTCTACTTAGCGTGCCTAGTTCACTGTAATCCCATCATCACTATAGGCTCAAATTTATTTTTCGGTTCTACATTTACATACATACTCAACATACTACTGTACAATGCATGGCAGAAGGTACTCCGTACTCTTAGGGCTATTTCATTCGCATATGGGAAGAAGGAGAAATGAGTTATTCCTTTGCACCCAACACAACATAATTTTATCTTCAGAGTCCCTACTGCAGACATGATACAGATACTTTGCAATTAGTGCTCTATCTCTTTCGCATAGTAGTTCTCTGAATTTAACCAATGGGGATTGACGTTATTTCAAAAACTCTCCACCTAACTTCTCCACTCATCTCGTACATTTTTATGAAGATTATGCCGATTTGCTACGAACCTCACGGGGAATCTCTGAATTTCTTCGATTTCCTTTAGAGACGAAATGGATTGTTACCGTCTATGTTATTATACTCTGAAGTATTACGCTGGACATTTAAGCAAAGTGAAAAGAGCTAGAAATTACTCGAAACTTGTAATCGGATATTATCGCCTTCTCTTTATTATGTGCTTTAGGTCGCATTTCTGCAGACTATTTAGCATATGAACTAGAAATACTGTCGTTCGGTATTTCCTAGAAATTTGCACTGGCGATACTCTACTGCGAACATCAGCATCTACAGCGTATAACCCGAGGGTGCTAGTATCCGATAAATTGCGTATTTATACTGAGAGTATTAGTGGCCATTTTAAGCTTTTTCGGGTTCGCAAGATACTGTTTTCAGTTGTATCACAAATTAGCCGCCCAATACACTACAGGCCATTAAAATTGCTACACCCAGAACCGATCGCGGTCCTCTGGTTTGGAGCCGAGTGGAAGGCTTAAACCAGAGGCTCAGACGATTCTGCGGAGAGCTGGAGTGCAAATTTCTCGACCTCCGCTATCGGGTGGAGAAATGTAGGGTCCCCCTGAATAGGTCAGGCGTGCACTACACGCCGGAAGCGGCTACGAGGGTAGCGGAGTACGTGTGGAGTGCACATGGGGTTTTTTTAGGTTAGAGAATTCCCTCCCTAGGGCCGACAAGACGCCTCCTGAGACGCGGCAAGGCAGGAGTAGGCAAAATGCAACAGGGAATAAAAATATTAATGTGCTAATAATAAACTGCAGGAGCGTCTATAGAAAGGTCCCAGAACCGCTCTCATTAATAAACGGTCACAACACCCATATAGTACTAGGGACAGAATGTTGGCTGAAACCACATGTAAACAGTAATGAAATCCTAAACTCAGATTGGAATGTATACCGCAGAGAGGGGCTGGACAGTGAAGAGGGAGGCGTGTTTATAGCGATAAGAAGTGCAATAGTATCGAAGGAAATTGACGGAGATTCGAATTGTGAAATGATTTGGGTGAAGGTCACGGTTAAAGCAGGCTCAGACATGGTAATTGGATGTCTCTATAGGCCCCCGGGCTCAGCAGCTGTTGCAGCTCAGCACCTGAAGAATAATTTGGAAAATATTTCGAGTAGATTTCCCCACCATGTTATAGTTGTGGGTGGAGATTTTAATTTGCCGGATATAGACTGGGAGACTCAAACGTTCATAACGAGTGGCAGGGACAAAGAATTCAGTGAAATATTTTTAAGTGCTTTATCTGAAAACTACCTTGAGCAGTTAAACAGGGAACCGACTCGTGGCGATAACATATTAGACCTTCTGGTGACAAACAGACCCGAACTATTTGAATCAGTTAATGCAGAACAGGGAATCAGCGATCATAAAGCGATTACTGCATCGATGATTTCAGTCGTAAATAGAAATATTAAAAAAGGTAGGAAGACTTTTCTGTTTAGCAAAAGTGACAAAAAGCAGATTACAGAGTACCTGACGGCTCAACACAAAAGTTTTGTCTCAAGTACAGATAGTGTTGAGGATCAGTGGACAAAGTTCAAAACCATCGTACAATATGCGTTAGATGAGTATGTGCCAAGCAAGATCGTAAGATATGGGAAAGAGCCACCGTGGTATAACAACCGAGTTAGAAAACTGCTGCGGAAGCAAAGGGAACTTCAGAGCAAACATAAACATAGCCAAAGCCTTGCAGACAAACAAAAATTACGCGAAGCGAAATGTAGTGTGAGGAGGGCTATGCGAGAGGCTTTCAATGAATTCGAAAGTAAAGTTCTATGTACTGACTTGGCAGAAAATCCTAAGAAATTTTGGTCCTATGTCAGAGCGGTAGGTGGATCAAAAGAAAATGTCCAGACACACTGTGACCAAAATGGTACTGAAACAGAGGATGACAGACTAAAGGCCGAAATACTAAATGTCTTCTTCCAAAGCTGTTTCACAGAGGAAGACTGCACTGTGCTTCCTTCTCTAGATTGTCGCACAGTTGACAAAATGGTAGATATCGAAATAGACGACAGAGGGATAGAGAAACAATTAAAATCGCTCAAAAGAGGAAAGGCCACTGTTCCTGATGGGATACCAGTTCGCTTTTACACAGAGGACGCGAAGGAACTTGCCCCCCTTCTTGCAGCGGTGTACCGTAGGTCTCTAGAAGAGCGAAGCGTTCCAAAGGATTGGAAAAGGGCACAGGTCATCCCCGTTTTCAAGAAGGGACGTCGGACAGATGTGCAGAACTATAGACCTATATCTCTAACGTCGATAGGTTGTATAATGTTCGAGAATAATGTCTTTTCTGGAGACTACTCTGTAGGAATCAGCATGGGTTTCGAAAAAGACGGTCATGTGGAACCCAGCTCGCGCTATTCGTCCACGAGACTCAGAGGGCCTTAGACACGGGTTCACAGGTAGATGCTGAGTTTCTTGACTTCCGCAAGGCGTTTGACACAGTTCCCCACAGTCGTCTAATGAACAAAGTAAGAGCATACGGACTATCTGATCAATTGTGTGATTGGATTGAGGAGTTCCTAGATAACAGAACGCAGCATGTTATTCTCAATGGAGAGAAGTCTTCCGACGTAAGAGTGATTTCAGGTGTGCCGCAGGGGAGTGTCATAGGACCGTTGCTATTCACAATAAACATAACTGACCTTGTAGATGACATCGGAAGTTCACTGAGGCTTTTTGCAGATGATGCTGTGGTGTATCGAGAGGTTGCAACAATGGAAAATTGTACTGAAATGCAGGAGGATCTGCAGCGAATTGACGCATGGTGCACGGAATGGCAATTGAAACTCAATGTAGACAAGTGTTGTGATGCGAATACATAGAAAGATTGGTCCCTTATCATTTAGCTACAAAATAGTAGGTCAGCAACTGGAAGCAGTTAATTCCACAAATTATCTGGGAATACGCATTAGGAGTGATTTAAAATGGAATGATCATATGAAGTTGATCGTCGGTAAAGCAGATGCCAGACTGAGATTCATTGGAAGAATCCTAAGGAAATGCAATCAGACAACAAAGGAAGTAGGTTACAGTCGGCTTGTTCGCCCACTACTTGAATACTGCTCAGCAGTGTGGGATCCGTACCGGAGAGGGTTGATGGAAGAGACAGAGAAGATCCAACGGAGAGCAGCGCGCTTCATTACAGGATCATTTAGTAATCGCGAAAGCGTTACGGAGATGATGATAAACTCCAGTGGAAGACTCTGCAGGAGAGACGCTCAGTAGCCCGATACGGGCCTTTGTTGAAGTTTCGAGAACATACCTTCACCGAAGAGTCAAGCAGTATATTGCTCCCTCCTACGTATATCTCGCGAAGAGACCATGAGGATAAAATCAGAGAGATTAGAGCCCACACAGAAGCATACCGACAATCCTTCTTTCCACGTACAATACGAGACTGGAATAGAAGGGAGAACCGATAGAGGTACTCAGGGTACCCTCCGCCACACACCGCCAGGTGGCTTGCGGAGTATGGATGTAGATGTAGATGTAGATGCAGACGATAAACGGGTATTCATTGGACAAATATATTATACTAGAACGGACATGTGATTACATTTTCACACAAGTTGGGTGCATAGGTCCTGAGAAATCAGTACCCACAACAACCACCTCTGACCGTAATAACGGCCTGGAAACGCCTGGGCATTGAGTCAAACAGAGCTTAGATGGCGTGTACAGGTACAGCTGCCCATGCAGCTTCAACACGATACCACAGTTCATCAAGAGTGGTGACTGGCGTATTGTGACGAGCCAGTTGCTAGGCCACCATTGCCCAGACGTTTTCAGTTGGTGATAGATTTGGAGAATGTACTGGCCAGGGCAGCAGTCGTACATTTTCTGTATCCAGAAAGGACCATACGGGACCTGCAACATGCGGTCGTGAATTATCCTGCTGAAATGTAGGGTTTCACAGGGATCGAATGAAGGGTAGAGCCACGGGTCGTAACACATCTGAAATGTAACGTCCAATGTTCAAAGTGGCGTCAATGCGAACAAGAGGTGATCGAGATGTGTGACCAAGGGCACCCCATACCATCACGACGGGTGATACGCCGGTATGGCGATGGCGAATACACGCTTCCAATGTGCGTTCAGCGCGATGTCGCCAAACACGGATGCGACCATCATGATCCTGTAAACAGAACCTGGCTTCACCCGAAAATATGACGTTTCGCCATTCGTGCACCCAGGTTCGTCGTTGAGTACACCATTGTAGGCGCTCCTGTCTGTGATGCAACGTCAAGGGTAAATGTAGCCATAGTCTCCAAGCTAATAGTCCATGCTGCTGCAAACGTCGTCGAACTGTTCGTGCAGATGTTTGTCGTCTTCCGAACGTCCCCGACTGTAGACTCTGGGATCGAGACGTGGCTGCACGATCCGTTACAGCCCTGTGGATAAGATGCCTGTCATCTCGACTACTAGTGATACGAGGCCGTTGGGATCCAGCACAGCGTTCCGTATTACCCTCCTGAACCCACCGTATCGCGATACGATAAAGCGCAATCGCGATAGGCTACAATCCGACCTTTATAAAAGTCGGAAACGTGATGGTACGCATTTCTCCTCCTTACATGAGGCATCACAACAACGTTTCACCAATCAACGCCGGTCAACTGCCGTTTGTGTATGAGAAATCGGTTGGAAACTTTCCTCATGTCAGCACGTTGTAGGTGTCGCCACCGGCGCCAACCTTGTTTGAATGCTCTGAAAAACTAATTATTTGCATATCACTGCGTCTTATTCCTGTCGGATACATTTCGCGTCTGTAGCAGGTCATCTTCGTGGTGTAGCAGTTTTAATGACCAGTAGTGCAAATGCGGATGCTAGCCAAGGCTGCAGATCGTGCCATTATTTTTTACCATGAAGGGCACCTGTCAATTGTCTCAATACGTCGCAAGCGTCAGTGATGGTCAGATCTGTGCTCCGTGTAGTTGTGAGAGCACTGCGTCAGAGCTAAGTGAATTCAAACGTGGGCAAACTGTTGGTGCTCGTATGGGGGGCGCATCCGTTATCGAAATAGCCACAGTGTATGGTTTTGCAAGAGGCAATGTATTGCAGATTTATACTGAATATGGGAAATGTGGGAGATATCATCCGGTAAGTCACAACGCGGACGAAAGTGTACTTATGTTGACTGATCGTGGCGGTCATTGAAGAGGATTGTGACATATAAAGGGACGACAGCTGCAAAAGTCACTGCATAACTGAATATCGCACTCGTGAGCACTTTCAGCACCAAAACACGAATGATTCTCCATAAGCTGGAAACTTCAGGGCCAGTTGGAATTCCAAAACCACTTATCAAATGGTTCAAATGACTCAAAGCACTATGGGACTTAACATCTGAGGACATCAATCCCCTAGACTTAGAACTACTTAAACCTAACTAACCTAAGGACACCACACACATCCATGCCCGAGGCAGGATTCGAACCTGCGACCGCAGCAGCCGCGTGGTTCCGCACTGAAGCGCTTAGAACCGCTCGGCCAGCGCGGCCGGCAAAACCACTTATCAGTGATACAAATGCCCACAGTAGGAAAACTTTGTGTCAAAGCCACAAAAATTTGGTCGGATGGGTATTGTTTCACACTGTTTCCAACTTCTGGCCGAGTTTACTTCCAAAGGGTGAAACATGGCGGTGGTTCGGTGATGATTTGAACAGCCATATCGTGACATTCCAAGGGCCCCATGGTAACTCTGCAAGGTCGCATTACTGCAAAGGATTGTATGACCATTTTGGCTGATCAGATCCAGCCCATGATACGGTGTTTCTTCCTCAATGGTGAAGCAGTGTTCCAAGGTGACAGGTCCCCTGTTCACACAGCTCGCATCGCGCAGAACTAGTTTTTGAGCATCAGGATGGATTGTCGGATCACACATGGCCACTACAGTTACCAGATCTCAATACAGAGGGGTCCAAAAAAAATGTATCCACTGTTTAAAAGTCCATAACTTGCAAACTAATTGACGGGGTTGTCTCATTTTTTGTGAAAGCGCACCTTAAAGTCCAACTTAAAGATATCACTGTAGGTGTTCTAAATGGTCACCATTAACATCCACACACAAACGATGCCGCCGAACTGCAGCACGAACTACTGACTGCAACGTGTTCAGTTGGACATTTGCACATGAATGTACGATGGATTCTCGAAGTTCATCCAATGTGTGTGGCTTTTATCGATAAACGACGTCCTTTAGGGTTCCCCACAGGTGAAGTTCCAGAGGAGTCAGGTCTGGGGAGCGTGGTGGATATTCCACAGCACCTCTACGGCCTATCCATCTTCATGGTAGATTTTCGTCGAGATATGCCCTAACACGATTTTGGTAGTGGGCTGGGGCATCATCTTTTTGAAAGTAAACTCTTCCGTCTCCATACAAGTCTCGGATGGTAGGTAACTGTGTCGTCGAAGAAGAATTGTCCAATCAAGCCCGGTAAGACAACCCACACCACCCATTTACTGCTGGCAAATTCAAGGCTTTGTCTACATGGACGTTCGGATTTTCGGCGGCCCAGTAGGTGCAATTGTGGCGATTTACTGTACCATTGAGTTTGAACTGTCCCTCATCAGACCACACAATCATCTTTGCAAACTCCTCATCGTTGCCCACTACGTTAGTAAACCACTCGCAGTATTCTACGATCTGGGTCGGCCTCTTTCATTGCGTGTAGCAATCGTGGGATGTAGCACTTCCACATTGCTGTCTTCAAAATTCGTCGAACACTTGAGCGACTCATTCCAGTTTCACGGGCACACTGTCCCACAGACTTCTGTGGTGAGCAAGTGAATTATTGTTACACACGACGGGAGTTAGCTGGACTTGTTGTGTTACAGGTACTCCAGATCGTTGTTTGTTCACTACTTAAACACAGTCTTCGACTCCAAATTTGTCTCGAATGCGACGAATCGTTAAACGTGTCGGTGACACTCTTTGATACTGATTTCGCCATAGCCGTTGAACCTCAATGTTTTCGTACTTAAAATACCACTTCAAAACTGACTTCCTTACAGTGAATGTAAGCCTTTCGCCAGCCATGTTTACTCAAGTAACTAGGTGCAACTAAGAACAAAACACTATCTGGCTACTGTCATCTGACAAAACAAAACAACGCAATACAACGCTTGTGTGGCGATTGCCGGAACTACAAAATATTACGCTAGAAAAGATGACGCAACTCCGTCAATTAGTTTGCCAGTTATGGACTTTTAAACAGTAGGTACATTTTTTTGGACCCCTCTGTATTATTGTGCCCTTGTGGTCACCTTGCAGAGAAGTGTACGTGACCACTATCCATCTTCTTCATTGTTACCTGAACGAGCCACTATTTTGCAGAAAGAATGATAAGATGCCTTGAAAAACATTCCGAGACGACTTGAAACTGTTTTGAAAGCCAACGGGATTCCACGCCGTATTAGGAGCTGTAACGTGTTGTGTTTCCGTATTTTTGTCCAGTCCCTTCATACGATCGTATCTTGGTTATCATTTAACGACGTATGCGAGTAATCTGAGCAGAAGGAATCTGCTTGCTAATCTTCATCTACTCTTTACAAAATATCTTTAATTACAAGGCGAGCTGTGTTCGATAGGAGTGGTGTTTCACAAACCAGCGCTAAGTGTGGGAAGTGTCTTTATCGCCGAAAATATGATAGCTTATATTATATACAATCCTCCAGAAGGCAGACACTGAGGATATCCTACGCAGCCGTTCCCTAGGCTTTTCACGACCAGGACTTGGTTACGCTCATTTTGAGACACGTGCTAAGTTGACGACTGTTTGTGCAGTGCATAGTTATTGTCCCCAGTATACTGCTATAGCTGTCTCTGGACACAAAAGTAAGAAATAGTAAGTAAATTAAAAAATGTTAGCCAATTCGTATCCATTAACGCCAGCTAATACCACTAGCTCACCGTTCGATGAACCGATCATCACAAACTGTGTCACGCTCTCGCTCCGTAAGACATTGCGGAGCGATTTTTGATTCAATCAAGGACACTGGTAGCATATTGTGTTCAGCCATCCCACAAATTTCCTTGATAGTACTGTTTTACACCACAAGAGTTGCATGGTGTTCCGGATTTAAAGAACGTCTCTCGGAAATTTCGCAGTGCCTTTTGTTTCACACTTTTTGTGTGCATTCTGTCTCGCGAATTAGGTTTCATTCAAGTAATACCATTTTTTAAGGCATCTCATTTTTCATTTTCGACCAGTGTACGTCTGAAACGTTTGCACGTTGAACAACAGTTCGTGCAGTTTAGTCTTTACGTTGAAGACTAGTTGACAGCTTCATAGTCATACAAAAGAGCTCTGAGACGTTTGGAAGGCAGCAAAAAATCTTGGTTCTGACTGTCTTCTGCACTCTCCTACGGTACGTCAATATTTGTTGCTCAGGTGCTGCAAGTCGTTGTTGCCTTTAGTCTATAAACTGGTTTTATGCAGCTCATAACACTGGTGTATCCTGTGCAAGTTCCTTCATATCTGAGTGACTGCTGCAGCCTACATAGCCTCCTATCTGTCGTCAACCGTTGGTCTAATTCTACAAATGTTACCACCTACATTTCCCTCCACTTCCAACATCGCGGTTTCTTGATCTTGATGCCTCAGATTGTGTTCTGTGAAGTAATCCCTTCTTTTAGTCCAGTTGCTCCATAAACTTCTCCCTAATTCGATTCACTACCTTCTTAGGATGCAGTACCTTGTCAGTAATAATCCAATCCAGTCATCTAATACTCAGTATTCTTCTATAGTACCGCATTTCAAAAAACCGCTCTGTCTTTTTGATTGAATTGTTCATAGTCTTCCATTTCACTAACCTAATTATTCCCTCCACACAAAACCCTTCAGAAAAGACTTGCTAACACTTAAATTTGTCATAGCGTGTAGGCTTTCACGGGCGGCGTCTTCAGTAATTAAAACTTCCGGGCTAAGAGGCCGTGGTCCAATGGTAGAAATACTTCCAGTCGTAGACTCACCTCAGATGATGTTGCCCGCAGCTGGCAACGAAACGTCAGGGAGAAGTATTACTACCATTGGACCACGACCTCTTAGACCGGAAGTTTTAATTACTTAAATTTGTGTTAGATGTTGGCAAATTATGCTTTTTGAGAAATGTTTTTCTTACTGTTGACAGTCGGCTTACTTCCTCTCTACTTCAGCTACTGTCAATTATAGTATTTTTCTGCTGAAATAGCAAAACACATCGACTACTTTTAGTGTCTCATATCCTACCGAAATGCTCTTACCACCGCCTGACTTAATTCGACTATATTCTATTACGCTTGTTGATATTCATTTTGTAACCAATTTTGAAGACACTGTTCATTCCATTGAACTACTTTTACAAGACCTTTGCCGTCCGACAGTATTACTATGTCTTCGGCAAACCTGTGTTTTCTATTTCTTCTCTCTGAACTTTTGACCCACTTCCAAATTTCTCTCCGGCTTTCGTTTGTGCTTGCTCGGTTAATAGAATAATTAAGCCAAAATAAATCAACAGGATCAGAGCGGGACTTGAGGTAGCGACCTTCCATCTTCGATCCTGGAGTTTCACCGATGCCACTCTTTACCCTGATTATGTAACAGTTAACACACATTCTCAGTGCGGGAGGAACACACGAGAAGAACCCACAGTCAGGCTACTGTCCTTATGGGGTTTAATATTCTGTACTTACTGGAAGTGGCGAAGAAAGGTACTTAGGCAGCAAATACTCACCTGAAACAATAGAAAAATACTTAGAGTGACATATTCAGTAGACACTAAAACTATATTAATTGATCTGTTGCTTAGTGGCTATGCTACGGATATTGCCAGCTCACACACACCAAGCCTGGCTGACGACCAGTTCGAATCCTCGAAGAAAATTTCATTGCTGATATTTGCAAGGAACAGTTACCTTACTTGACATGAAATAAGAAATGGAGAGGGGAGAGAAAATATGCTAGACTGTAGGAAAATTGCGTATGTTTCTTTGCTTGAAGGATTCCAGGACGTAATTATTGTACGGGAATATTAAAATGTAACACATATTTTATACAGTAATGACAAATGTGGTCCAGCTGCTTCGTATACAGAACGACACTAACTGTAAATTTACATTTAACATTTTTCTTTCAGTTTTATTAGGTTCTGTTTATAGAGATAGAGGATACAATAATCCCGTGTAAGTCATTTAAAGAGAATTTATCTGTGTTTGTTGCTCTTTCTTACATCGTCCATTGGTTATTTTCTAGCTCTGGCATTCATCTCACGACTGAAGACTTGCTATAATGTTATTGGGATAGTGGCTATTGAATATTTTCTTCTTTCTCTAAAATAGCAACTTTGGTTTCTTCTTTAACTGGCCATCTGTTGGCGCCCCTATTTCTTTCACAAAAGAGTACTTTGACGTAATATATGCTCACCGAACGAAGTACTAGTCACGCTCTTAAAATATCACGTTTTAGTTCTAGTTATTTTTTAAAACTGCTACGAAGTGCATATGCTGCCCTCCAGCTCGGATTATGAAACGATGGGGAAGGACATCGGCCAAGCCTTTTTCAAAGGAACCATCCCGACATTTGCCTGTAGCAATTTAGGGGAATCACGCCAGGCGCTTGTATGTAATCAGAGCAATGAGATGGGACGATATGAAGGTGTGAGAGAATGGAGAAGGAGGAGGAGATAAGTGTTTAACGTCCCGTCGACAACGAGGCCATTAGAGACGGAGCACAAAAAATGGTTCAAATGGCTCTGAGCACTATGGGATTTAACTGCTGTGGTCATCAGTCCCCTACAACTTAGAACTACTTAAACCTAACTAACCTAAGGACATCACACACATCCATGCCCGAGGCAGGATTCTAACCTGCGACGGAGCGGTCACGGGGTTCCAGACTGTAGCGCCTAGAACCGCTCGGCCACCTCGGCCGGCAGACGGAGCACAAGCTCGAATTAGGGAAGGGCTAAGAAGGAAAGCGGCCGTACTCTTTCGAAGAAATAATCCCAGCATTTGCCTTGACCGATGTAGGGAAGTCACGCATAACCTAAATCAGGATGGCCGGACGCGGGTTTGAATCGTCGTCCTCCCGAATGCGAGACCAGCGTGCTAAACATCGTGCTACCCCTCTCCGTGTGAGAGAAGGAGCTATCGTGTTTGGACGAAACCCACGACCACACCGTAAATGTTTCCATTGCTGTTGTCTTCAGTCCGAAGTCTGGTTTGGTTCAGATCTCGGCGTCAGTCTATTCTGCGAAAACCTCCATCTCTACGTAACTACTGCTACCTACATCCATTTGAATCTGCTTACTGTATTAATGTAAAGGTCTCCCTCTACAATTTTAGCCTTGCAGTTCCCTTCATTATCAAACTGTCTATTTCTTGATGTCTCAGGCAGTATTCTACCAACACATACCTTCTATTAGTAAAGTTGTGCCGTAAGTTTCTTTTCCCCCAATTCAGTTCAGTGTCTCCTCCTTTGTTATTCGATCTGCCCATCTAATCCTCAGCATTCTTTTACAACACGTTTCAAAATATTCTACACTTTTCTTATCTGAACGTATTATCGTCCACGTTATATTTGAGTGTAAGGATACACTCGGGACGAGTACCTTGAGGGAAGACCCCCTAGCGTATAAATTTTCATTACTTGTTAGCAAATTCCTGTTCTTGAAAAAAATGTTTTTCTTGCTGTCGCCAGTCTGCATTTTATATCCTCTCTACTTCGACCATTATCAGCTATTCTGATGCCCAACTAGCGAAAACTTTCAGTGTCTCATTTCCTCATTTTATTCTGTCAGCATCACCTGATGTAATTCGACTAACTCAACAATCCTTGTTTTGCTTTTCTTGCTGTTCATCTAATAACCTCTTTTCAAAAAACTATCCATTCCACTGAACTGCTGTTCCAAGTCCTTAGGCCTCAATGATGAATTGAGTCACTGGGAAACCACGAAGTTTTTATTTCTTCTCCCTGAACTTAAATTCCCTTTCCAGATTTCTGCTTGCTTTCCTTCACAGCTCACTCAATGTACAGCTTGAATAACACTGGGCAGAGGCTACAACTCTGTCTCACTCCCTTCTCAAGCAGTGCTTTCGTTTCATATCCTACGACACCCATAATTGCAGTCTGTTTTCTGCACAAGTTGTAAATCCTATCTTCTAAGATAAGACTTAGGGCCACTATTGCTTTGCCTGTTTCTACACATCTTCGGAACCCAAACTTATCTTCCTCAAGATCGGCTTCTCCCACATTTCCATTCTTGTGTAAATAGCTCACGTCAGGATTTTGCAACAATGACGTATTAAACAAGCACTGGCCTCCTTTGGAATAGGAATGACTGCGTTTTCTTGAGTCTGAGGGTATTTCAATATCTCGTATATTTTGCATCCCAGGTGGTATTGCTCCCTCGATCACCTCAATAGTCCTGAGGTGCTCCACACGAAACTATAATTAGGAAAGCTAGGTTTAGCACGTAGATACTCGTCAGCCGCGAGTCAGGATTTTATTAAGCTTTTGATATCATTTCAACAACTTCGTTAAATAACAACCTTTAGCCCATTTCTGTAAGGGCAAGTTATAGTGAATAGATAATTGTTCTAAAGAATCAGTTCAGGAACCACCGCATTGTTTCAATTCAATGGCGAGAAAAATCTCTGCAGCTCTGTTGAGTAACTTTGATGGAAGAAATGTGATACTGAACTTACTGTTATCCGAAAAAACATGAAAATTTATAGAAGTTCACTACCTTTCATATAGGGCTGAAAAAAAAAAATACTACCTAGTGCGTCGATACGAAAACCTACAAATCGTCCAAGTCACGGATCCTGACATAGCGAACGAGGGACGCGGTTCATCTGTTAGAATACTGGGCAGTTCCTTGAGAAAAGGATATTAAGTTATTAATCAACCATACGAACTTCAGTCGTTTCGCCAATTAGCTTTTGGCGAATGCCAGGTTTCTTTCCTCGACATGAACTCTGATAACTGCTTCCTTTCCCTTTGGACAGAGGAGTCGTTATCTACAAATATACAGTAACCGAGAAATCACACTAACCACCACCATTGTCACCTTGTTGCCTTCAAATTTACTGACAATATTCCTACCCCTGGTTGAGGAAGAGTGGCGGGTTGCCTATATCTACACCCGATAGTCACCCCAGATCTGACTTTTCAGCGAAACATTAGCCGTAATTTCTCATGATGATGCCCGTATCGAATGAGGAAACGTTATAAATTACGATACTTGATTAGCCGAGATATATTGACCCGGAATATGAAACAAATCAGCGTGCTATAATTATAATAACAACAATAATTGATCTGTCAGGTTGTCATTGCAGCTACAAAGTTTTTAGAATACTTACTGAAACAGTCTCAGCTGAAATGTGTCACACATAGTAACTAATTTCTATCACTTAATGATCGTCTTCAAATCTGATTCATCACGAGTGGGGAAAAATCAAATTTCTTTTATAAAAGAAGAAAGTCATTAGCCGTAAAATAGGAGGAATAGCACACTTACGATGGCATTCAGCGAAGTGCTACGCTTTTTCCGTGACGTAATATAAAAATTAATAATAGCAAAAATGATAAATGTTTTTACTTCAGTTCAGTCAAAACTTTCACTCATAACATAAAACAAAAAAGAAACGTAATTCAGAAAGCAAACATTTATTCGTTAACTTTAGCCGAAATACCTGCTAACTTCAGACTGAGTAAAATAAGCGTAATTACAGTACGTAATCCATCTCCAGCGGTCAACAAGTATTTTCAAAGTTAGTGAATCCATTGGCAAACAGCTAAACCGCGCTTCGAGAGCTGTACACCTGTCACTTTGCTTACGAACCTCACTTGTAAACGCTCCTCCTCCTACAGCTAATCATGGATAACAAATTCAACTGAAATTATTGAAACTGTCATTATTCGTAACAAAATCAGGTTATAGGTTGATAAGTTTCTGGAAGATTTTGCTAGGATCAATTCTGACCAACACTAAATATAAAGACATGTCCTTACAACCATCTGAAGGAGTAAGTTTATGGTTTCTAAGATGAAATTTGATGCAATCTGCTGTGTAAGGGGTTGGAGGAACTAGGGCGGGGAAGGGGGGAGGGATGTCATGTGGGGAGGGGTGGGTATCTTGGGGAGGGGGGAAGACGAACGGACTGCTTCTGGTGGGTGACATGGCGTCACTGACCGAAACTGGTTTGCCCCTGAATATGGCGAGGGAACATCGTTATTGCGGTTTAGTGATTATTTACACATGCCGCTTCTCGTGTAACGTCAGTCCAGAACTCTAGCAAGCAACGTCCTGACAAGTTTGCATCTGTGAAAGAAAACGCATGGACTGGAAGGTCAAGCACACGTGCAAACATAATCCTCAAATTGCGAAGGGCGTTAAAGATACGGGCGATTTCGAGAGAATTTTACGGCAATTATCGGAAAGCTTGAAAGTTTACCAGAAACAAGCTTTGTCGCTAAATGACATTTCAGTTACATGACAAAATAGTGTTGCATGATGTACGGATATGCCGGTCCGAGACAACGCACGCTGTCACTATAGGAGAAAGTTACAAGTCTGCGAAAATGTATTTAGAATCGTTCCCAAACGACATGTTTTGCCCATTTTTCTACGCCGAAAGGGGTATTACTATCCATATAAATCTGAATTTAGAGCCATACTTTACACTACAACCAAAACCTCTTGGGTAGTAGCCTGTGTTTAGAATCGAAAATAAGTAAATAAATAAATAAAACAATACTAGTCGCACCGAGGTCGTAAGAGACAACGTAAGAATAATCATAAGGCAGTACCTAAGTCGACACCTACACCCTATTTCAGATTGATTACTCAGTCAAGCATCGCCGGCCAGGGTGGCCGAGCGGTTCTAGGAGTTACAGTCTGGAACCGCACGACCGCTCCGGTCGCAGGTTCGAATCCTGCCTCGGGGATGGATGTGTGTGATGTCCTTAGGTTAGTTAGGTTTAGGTAGTTCTAAGTTCTAGGGGACTGATGACCTCAGAAGTTAAGTCTCATAGTGCTCAGAACCATTTGAACAGCGGAAATGCCATCCTTCCGGCGGAAACAACATGAGAAATTATTAGCAAGGTGTAGGAAAAGAAAAAAAGAGTAAAATACTAATGAAAGGTAAGAGGTTTGAAGCAATAGACAGTTTAGTGGGGGGAAAACCAGCGTGTTCTGGTATAGTGCATAAAAGAAAGGAGGCGCGTATCCATGCGCCTACTCTACTGTGGGTTATAACATAGAAAGTAGCGCGGAGAGTCTCAGTTGTCAGCAGAGGGGGGGGATGCTGTCGGCGTGTGGCACCGTCCAACTGAGAGGGAGTGACGTAAAGATCGCGTGTAGGTAATTGGCGAAGGAGGCGCGGTAGCGCGGTTGGTGCTAGACTTCACTGTGGGCGGTTTGTAATTATTGCCAGATATCAAGGCGTGATTTGTCGCGATCATTATACATGTAGGTGATCGTCCATCCCTTGACCCTAACAATCGCACGATTTTTGGTGGCGGAGAAATAAGTATCCTCAGGATAGATAAAAGTCCATGGGTCAATCGAGTCCGCGGAGGTAATAGGCAACGAACTGTCTGCCAAGTTTCCAGACGTCACTGGTGGCAGTGCAAGTCACTTGGTGGACATCGTCATCCATGAGGTGGCAAATGGAACGAAGTGGGGTGTCCGTTAGTCCGATGGCGTGAAGACGTTGCTTTGTGGCGACTGCTTCACTTCCGACGTGGTACCATGTTGCCCGGACGTTGGAGGGAAGAAAAGGCTGGTGAATATGACGCCAAACCGTGGGCCACCGCTTGGACGGATGTCTGAGTTCGATATCGTTGATGGATATGAAACGACGCAGTGGGGTGTAAAAATCTTTAGGTTGAGGAGAACGCGTGGTCGGTAAGTGTGTGTGTGAGCATAACTGAAGTCGACGATGAAATCAGAAATGTGCGTCAGATGGTGCTTGATGTGTCCGACTGGAACTGGTGGTGTTATGGTCGCGGGCACAAGAATTTCCAGCAAGCTGCGCGTAAGGGAGGTGCCCCCGTGCCACTGCTTATGCATGGTGGACATGTACAAGGACGCCGCTCGGAGTCGCACATTGACAAGGCCGAGGCCTCCCGCTCGCGGGGGAAGGGTGAGCGTGTCGTAGCGGACCTTGAAGAGCGTACAGGCCGTAAGAAAGTATCCGAAAGCAGCCTGGAGGCTGCGTCCAATAGTTGATGGCAGCGGGAGGACCTGTGCAATGTGGACCATTCTGGCCGCCATTGAGATATTGGACACGTTGTAAAGTAACGAATGGGCGTAGAGGATTTTGTCGCACCGTCGTGCGGATAATTTGGAGTGCACGTCGAAAATTGATGGCAGCGGAGCGGCGCACGGTAGAGGTGAAAAAGTTACCGCTACTCGGCTGTCGGCGCTTCATGGTAAAAATGGCCACGCACAGGTATATATTTGACGACAGAAATTATCTTGCGATTTTCTCAACAGCACTTGAGAAGTACGCGCTACTGCTTACACATTTTGTTGTCCTACTGGAGTACTGCGAGTGTGCGAAGTTTGCAGTAAATCCGCGTTCCAAACGTCGTGGCCTCCCTTTGTTAGTGACATGAATAGTTATTCCGCTGGAAGTTACCATCGCCTTCTGGAAAAGATATCAAGCTTGAAGGGAAACAGGAGCTCCGCAAATAATGTTCGCATAGTCCACAACTGTAATGACGTCTCCGATTCTCCAATTACTGGTACAGATTCCATGGAAGCCCAGACGAACGCCGCCCATAACGTAACACGACCCCATCTGTCTGCATCCGCCGCGCGGTGCATGTTTAGAGTAGTCGTTCGCCTATATAACGGCGAACCTGAAAACTACGATCCGCCTGGCGTGATAAGAAACGTGATTCATCCGAACAGGCGACACGTTTCCACTGGTCTACGGCTCTCTCTCAATGATCACGTGTAAACTGAAACCTTAACTGACACTGTCGTGGGTTCAACATGGGAATATGTAGGGACCATATGCTGTGGAGCCATAAGTTTAGCAACACGCGCGGAACGGCGTGCCCCAAAACTCTTGTGCGTGCGCTAGCACTGTTCTCTGTCGTCAGATTTGGCACAGGTCGCCGCCTAGCCTGGTTTACACAACTGGCAAGCTTCCGACCATCATGTTCTGTGATGTGGTGCGGACGCCCAACAAATTGTTGTCGCCGACTCGCGGTTTCGCCGTCCTTCAACCTCTTTTCATAGATACTCACGATAGTAGCACGCGAACAACGCACCAGCCTCTCCATTTCTAAGGTGCTCTTGGCTGTACCATAATAATCTGTGCTCTTTCAAAGTCACTTTCGTCGCTGAATTTCATCATTTGCGACCCGTATTGTTACTAGAATGATTCTCCACAGCTTGTATATTTCCCATACCGCGTGACGTTCCCAAAACGCCTCCAGACAGATTTAGTTTCGCGGTGGTCAGTGGTCATGATGATCTGTTCATCTGTTTGTATACAGGGTGGTCCATTGATAGTGAACGGACCAAATATCTCACGAAATAAGCATCAAACGAAAAAGGTACGAAGAACGAAACTCGTCTAGCTTGAAGGGGGAAACCAGATGGCGTTATGGTTGGCCCGCTAGATGGCGCTGCCATACGTCAAACGGATATCAACTGCATTTTTTTTAAAAAAAGGAACCCCATTTTTATTACATATTCGTGTAGTACGTAAAGAAATATAAATGTTTTAGTTGGACCACTTTTTTCGCTTTGTGATGGTGATGTAGTAGTCGCAAACATGGTATCACGAAACATTCCGCCGGTGCGGACGGTATTTGCTTCGTGATACATTACCTGTGTTAAAATGGACCGTTTACCAATTGCGGAAAAGGTCGATACCGCGTTGATGTATGGCTATTGTGATCAAAATGCCCAACGGGCGTGTGCTATGTATGCTGCTCGGTATCTTGGACGACATCATCGAAGTGTTCCGACCGTTCGCCGGATAGTTACGTTATTTAAGGAAACAGCCACGACCTGCAACAAATGATGATGCCCAAATAGGTGTTTTAGCTGAATCTCAAAAACGTAGGTGTTGAGAATGCTACATCAACATTGATTGCACCCGTACCATATTTCTATGCACCAGGAATTGCATGGCGACAACTTTTAACGTCGTGTACAGTTCTGCCACTGGGCACAAGAGAAATTACGGGACGACGACAGATTTTGTGCACGCGTTCTATTTAGCGACGAAGCGTCATTCACTAACAGCAGTATCGTAAACCGACATAATATGCACTATTGGGCAACGGAAAATCCACGATGGCTGCTACAAGTGGTACATCAGCGACCTTGGCGGGTTAATGTATGGTGCGGCATTATGGGAGGAAGGATAATTGGCCCCCATTTTATCGATGGCAATCTAAATGGTGCAATGTATGCTGATTTCTTACGTATTGTTCTACCGATGATACTGCAAGATGTTTCATTGAATGACAGAATGGCAATGTACTTCCAACGGCACATAGTTCGCGTGCGGTTGAAGCGGTATTGAATATCATATTTCACGACAGGTGGATTGGTCGTCGAAGCACCATACCATGGCCCGCACGTTCCCCGGTTCTGACGTACCCGGATTTCTTTCTGTGGGGGAAGTTGAAGGGTATTTACTATCGTGATCCACCGACAACGCCTGACAACATGCGTCAGCGCATTGTCAGTGCATGTGCGAACATTACGGAAGGCGAACTACTCGCTGTTGAGAGGAATGTCGTTACACGTTTTGCCAAATTCATTGAGGTTGACGGACGTCATTTTGAGGATTTATTGCATTAATGTGTAATTTACAGGTAATCACGCTGTAACAGCATGCGTTCTCAGAAATGGTAAGTTCACAAAGGTACATGTATCACATTGGAACAATCGAAATAAAATCTTCAAACGTACCTATGTTCTGTATTTTAATTTTAGAAACCAACCTATTACCAACTGTTCGTCTAAAATTGTGAGCCATAAGGTTGTGGCTATTACAGCGCCACGTATCACAAAGCGAAAAAAGTGGTCCAATTAAAACATTCACGTTTCTTTACGTACTACACGAATATGTAATAAAAATGATGGTTCCTATTTAAAAAACGCAGTTGATATCTGGCCTATGGCAGCACCATGTAGCGGGCCAACCATAGCGCCATCTGGTTTCCCCTTCAAGCTAGACAAGTTTTGTTCTTTGTAGTTTTTTCGTTTGATGCTTATTTCGTGAGATATTTGGTCCGGTCACGATCAATGGACCACCTTGTTTAGCCAAAGACACTGATTATTTGCATGTCACCAATTGCTTGCGGCACAACATTGTAAATCGAATTTAAGTATTGTCAATTCAATTACTGTAATAAACTCCATTAAAATGATTTGCGTCTATGTTGTTTAGCTATCTGAGAAAACAGCTTCCTAGGCACCGTATAAGAGACGAGTGGGCAGGAACCCACACTTTTGACGGAAAACCAGAGCATCGCAAGTAATAGAGGCTTGCGGAATGTCTGCAGACACCTGCCAGTAAACAAAAACACACTGAGTCGTTGGGCGAGGCGTCTGTCATCACCTCAACAAGGTCGCGCAAAGCTGTCCGATCTCTCGCGTGCTGGCCGGCCGCATTCCTGCAATGTTGGAACTTGCGAAAACTCTCATCCGAGGTGATCGACAGATACACACCTCGCTGCTCTACCATACACCTCTGTTTGTGGTGCTGACATATTCTTCCACAACTTATTCGAAGCTATATGCCCGCAGGTTTCCTCATCGCCTATTCACCCCGAATCTCGCACCTTCATACTACCATCTGTTTGGTCCAATGAAGGATGCAGCCTGCGGGAAGCATACGTGGATGATGGGTAGGTTTTTGATGCTGCAAGACGTTGGCTCCGACATCGGTCAGTAGAGTGGTACCATACATGCCCTCCCAGTAAGGTAGCGTAAGGCCGTCGCACTGAAGAGACATTATGTTGAAAAAACAGGGATTTGTAGCCAAAAGAGTGGGGAATAATATGGTGTATTGGAATCCTGAACACAGCCAACCTGCCTTCGTAAAAAAATGATTGCTGCATTACTTACTGAACGCCCCTCGTATATACGAAAATAAGGAGAAATCAGTTGCAGCTTGGTTGGAATCCTTATGCATTTCAGGCACCCTGTGATTTATTTCTGTGGGATTACATCATGTTTAAATCCATCTAACTCCAGCGACGTTGTAAAAGGTGGAGTACTACTTCTATTTAGAGACTTGTATAACACGTACACAAGAGAGCTTTAAGAAAATTCGGACCGCGATGATGTCTGTAGTAGTGCCCATGTAACCTCTCACAGAATGCACCGATACTCAGCGTAAAAAACACTAATTTTATCCTTTGACAGGGTGGTAAGATCATGTATTTATCTTCAGTGCTGGTCAATGCATAGCCTTGTTCCTGCCTCCATGATTTCGGGTTAAAGTCGCTTGCCTCGTAAAGCAGAAGTAGAGTGTTCGAGTCCTGCTTTTGGCATGGGTGTGGATCCATGTTGTCGTTATTGTTGTTTGGTGCAGCGCACCACACTAGCCTATTCCGTGAAGACCTATTTCTGAGTAACTGCTGCAACCTACGTCCTTTCTAAATGTACCTTTTAATATTAAAGTCTCTCTCTCTCTCCCTCCCCCGTAATCGCGCGTGCGTACACACACACACACACACACACACACACACACACACACACACACACACACACACACACACACACATCACTTACCGAGGCCGGAACGCAACCTCGAGGCCCAGAAAACTGGCAAGCTTGAGATATGCGACCGCGCATCTTTTTTCCACGTCCAAATATATGCTTCCCCTGGGATGCTATTTGCTGGTCTGCAAAGTACGTCATTTGTTACTGTCAGTGATGGATAGCCGTCACCTACATCCTGGCGTAGTTTGTGTCGTTTTCATATTCGGCTATCTGTTAAGACCTAAGATGCCAAACGGGGTCAGCTGACTATATGTGCTGTCTGTCGTACTGAGTCATTGTGAGTTATTGGATAATTTCGTAAGACTGTACTTTTTGAATATCTTAACTTTTCCCAGCTCAAGCCCAAAAGCAATCAATTCACTTGCTACACACGATACATACTTGCATATTAAAACTTATTTTCCATAGTTTCATTTAACTGGCTGTGTCAATTATGGATTCAAGATACAGTCAGTTTGGTAATGGAGGGAAGTGTATTTTTCTGGGAATGAGAGTGCAATGGGCGATTTATTGCAGCAAACGTTTTTAGATCATAGAAAGATACTTTGTTCTCATACGGAACGTAAAAGTCATGCAGGTACAGGCGAACTTACTGCATGGAAAAGTATTGATTTCCAATACTAATCTAATGAAAAGCACAGAGCACTGAAAATAATAATCTGAAAATCAATCAAACTACAAAAAAGTTGAAGCCTTGTCCATACTCTGCTCAGAATTTATAGACTATCTTAGAATATCACATCAGTCGGGATGGCACTTGACCCTGAAGGAATGAAAATTAATGCCGCAGGGAACACTAACTCAGAGTATCTGTATAAGTTACTAAACTTTCCAGGTACTGATGGCTAGGTGACGTATCATGCGTTATAAATGTGTGTTTGCTGTGAAGGTTATGTAGTATTTCTGAGAAAGAGTATACTGTCAGAAACAGATATTACGTTTTTTTTTTCTCATTTTCCAACCCTATTTCTTATTAGTGTTACACGTTCAGCAGAACTTAGGGAGCGGCTTTCACAGTATTTGACAAAGTCAGTTGTTTGATGTCAACAGAAGGTACCGTCAGCAGTAGCTCGTATAAGTACTCGAGTTTATCGTTTTGTAGAAAACGAAAATGTAGCGTTACAATTAAACAAATCTTATTTCTAGCTTCGAGCAATGAGTAACTGACTGACGCATGTATTTATATGCAAAATCCAAACAGTGTCCAAAATCACGACCGAAACTTCATTACACTCTATTCCTGTCAGAGCAGGTATCGTTTTATATACGGAGGTGGTGTTAAAAAGGACTTAATTTGTATAATGGGTATTTATAAACGTGATACGTACGTGTATGAAAAAGATTCAAAACTCTGAGTCTTCTAAATGAATGAATGTAGAACCTTGTAAATTTTAAGTTATGCATGCAACTATAGAGTTTTATTTTCAGAAGAACTATCCAGTTTTACTTCGGTACACCTTTTACATGCTTGCACATACAACCTTGAGGAACTCCACGGCCAGAATCAATTCAAAAAATTCTACATGTCGTTTATCACGAGCATGAAGAGTCTGTAAAAATTTAATGTTATTTGTTTTAAGTACCAAAAACGGCCTCGTCACTGCTTTTAAGTACAATATCACTCTGTAGGAAATTATGTGGTGAGCGATGGAACAAATTTCAGTCCCGAGTAGTCTTTAATGACCGAAGGTGCATTTGCATGGGCCATATTTTATGGCGTGTTTGGTTGCGGTGGTAGTACCATCAATATTGCTGCAGTGTGGCTTCAACACACGGCAGCATTGTAGTGTGGCCCGGCATTACTGCTGCTGGAGCAGTTTCTTGTAGATAGTTGCCGAAATGTTGCCGTTGTTGTCCACCCCAAGCGGAGAATATTTCGTATGGCCGGGGAGCATCAGCATCTGTTCTTGTATATAAATGCTTCCTGTCACTCGCACTCTTGCTTCTTGCTTCTTCTTTGTCTCCCCGAAAGCGCTCCTGTGTAATGTCACGTAATATGAAGAGTGAAACAAAATAATTTGTTTTCAGTTTGAAAGCTGGCACGCTTACGTACATCTACATCTACATGATGTAGATGTACGTAAGTGTGCCAGCTAGAGGCAATCTATTTGTTTATTGTCTGCGGAGATGAAGAAGAGGCCAAAAGAGAGAACCATGAATTTCATAAATATGATAATTCTACGACTAGGACTATGGAACATAAAAGCAGTATACAGAAAAACCCCAATCTGGATACAGATACTCTCTCTGCTGCCGATGCATTAGAAGATCGGCAGCAGTGAACTACGCATACCCTTAAGATTTAAAAAATTTGTAAGATTCAACACGTGTATTTCCGTGCTCATGGACAGTAATTTGCGAACTGTCCTATTTTTGATTTCATACTTTAATTTTCACATTTCGTAGCTCTCATCTTAGTAATGCATTTACGAAATTGAAAGTTCTTTCACTATACTGATGAACGACAATAAAATGTTAACAAAGACTTGTTATCGCACATTTATCCTAATGAACTCCTGGAGTCCTTCTACCAAAGCATTTAAAGCTCCTGGAAACAAGAGACATATTGGTGAGATGTGCTCTTTAGATGTTGGCCTGCTTGTAAACCAAATTTTAGTGTGACGCCAAAAACCCAAGAGAGACCGGCACTCAGGTTGTAACTCTTAATGTTTCATATTTTTATTGATCTCACCAATTAGCAGATCAGTTATTATACAGAATTTGGCCAATCACAGACCGCTTAGAACTTCCTTATGCGTTGATTGATGGCCTGCCTCTTTTCATTTGGCATCACCCACATAGGTCGTGGCTTTTGTTGTTTGACAGAAATTTCGCAGTGTTGATCAGTAGCCTGAAATTTTCGCTGTCCTACATAGCGTCTTTTGTAACGTTAACTTTCCTGAAAACTCATTGTCTCTTTCAGCCCTCACGTGGTGTTTTTTAATTTGGAAATGCAATTAAAAAATTTAGGACTAAGCCTTGACGTGGAGGGGAGCTCAGTACTCAGTGATCCAGATGACCAATGCAGGACGATCTGGTGTTAATGTGGAAAAGGTGGTTATCTAGCAACAGTTCACTCGATAAATTTTCAGAAATAGTTTACTTAAAAAAAAATATCAGACAGCCCGGCTTTTTTTTTCCTCCACTAAAGTTTTGCCTAGTGGGGTGCAAAACCAGGAGTGCCTCATTCACTTTCACTAGTTCGCTTTCGCCCATGCCCCATGTAAATACTTCTGACCCAGAAATGTATTGCCGCAAGCGGTGCCGGGAAATAGCGGCTGCCAATGTTGCAGAACATGTGGCTGCAATTTATGTAGTCGGAAATGTTGCAGGAGAACGTTTCCCAGCCATATTGTCGGCAACAGGCAATATCTGTTTCCCGTGTAAACGTACCTTTTGTTTATGCAATGAATTTCTGGATAGAAACAGAGTCCAAACCACCGTTAGGTCATTGTAAGCTTACAACATAAATCCAGAGTGAATGCTGAAAGACAGAACCGTATAACAAGCCTCTATCAAAGGGCGCAGTCCGCATGCTTCGAGAGATAGCAGGCAAGTGTCTGGAAGCGTACTGAAGTGCAGGACTCCCGCCCTCTGCTTGCACCGTCTGCGGGATTCCGAGTTCCTATATTACTGAGCAACTTTCTCGGAACCAGGAACCAGGAACCAGTTGCAGGTTGCCTGTCTAAGGCCAGTTTCACACTGGGACACTGGTGACGTGTCACCAACTACGGTCACCGACAGAGATACCGTACATTCGTTTGAACTGGAGCAGTCACACCGAGCCACTGTGACGCAGCAGTGATTCAACCTCGCCACATGTGACGGACAAGGTCACTGTGTTCACAGCAGTCACCGCAGGAGATGCATTAGTTTGAATTCGAGTGTTCGCACACGGACACAGATCACAGACGCTGTGCTGCAGATTTGCCAACAGACGGCTGTCATTTTTGAGACAATGGCGCGAAACATTCATTGTACACTATTCTTTACACATAGTAGCCATGTGTTTAGATTTGATTAACACGGAAGATTTTATAAGTGAAGTAGAAAGTAGTCTTGCTATTCGGGATGTAAAAAGCGATGACTATGGCAACAAAGTGGTTAAAACGAATGCTTGGCAAGAAATTATAACTAAGTTTGTGCCTGATTTCAGTGAGAAGAGCATAGATGAAAAAAAAAACAAAGTTGGTATATTGTATGTTCTTTTTTCAAATTCAGTACCTTATTTTTCGGACCATAAAAGACTAGCGAAATTAGTTGCTGCGCCTGTAACGGCTAGGAGGGTAGCAACCTTTCAGTACATTTGCATCCCCCACCACTTTTCTTTTGCATTTAGGAGTATCAATTATACCTTTATGCAGTCTTAATGCGATAATAAAGGACAAAATGGATGAGTGCGGAAGCCACGAACTCACCCCTATAGGGCGACTGAAGAAGAAATCTAAAAAAATACTTATATCTCTAAATTTTCTTCACAAATTTAAGGGTGCGTCTTATCGTTGTCATACGGTCAGAAAAAATACAATTAAAGTATTATTGTCCATTCCTCTGATTCCTGCTTTCACTTCTCTTAGCAGTTCATCAAATGAAGTTTTCGACATTCGAAAATACAGAAAAAACTACTTATCTTGTCTCAGATCGACATAAAGAGTATAAAACTATCCTTTCTCCATCCGATCACGTAGCAGTGGATGTAAGTGTAATGGACGTCTTGTCTGCATTCTCTTCCTCTTCCTCTTCCTCCTCCTCCTCCTCCTCCTCTTGCTTAGGAGTACTAACAGAAGTTGCTCCTCGCTCGAGTCCATTTCACTAACTAATCAGTTCGCAATAACTGCGGTGTCGGACACCAATGTCCCAGGAGTGTTCATCACAATTACCGGTGACCATCACCAGTGTCCCAGTGTGAAACGGGCCTAAGGGCTTCCACGGGCAACAAAAGTTTAATTTTTAATACCTCTCGTAATTACTGATCGAATTTAAAAAACAGTTCACTCTTTAACAGGTATACCCTGAGATGACAAAAGCCATGGGATAGGGATATGCACATACATAGGTATAAAAGGGCAGTCCACTGATGGAGCTGTCATTCGAACTCAAGTGATTCATTCCGACGTGATTATGGCCGCTAGACGAGAATTAACAGACTTTGAATGCTGAATGGTAGTTGAAGCCAGATGCATGGGACATTCCATTTCGGAATTCGTTGGGGAATTCAATATTCGACGAGCCACAGAGTACCGAAATTACCAACAGCCGATGCAGTGGTCGACGGCATACAATTTCCGACCGAGAATAGCGGCGTTTGCGTGGAGCTGTCAATACTAACAGACAAGCAACATTGCATGAAATAACCGCAGAAATCAAAGTGTGACATACGATGAAAGTATTCGTTATGACAATGCGGCTAAATATACTTTTAATGGGCTATGGCATCGTGACGAAGCCGGTTGGACCCTAGACGACAGGAAAACGGTTGCCCCGTCAGATGAGTCCCAATTTCAATTGGTGCGAGGTGGTGGTAGGTTCGAGTGTAGCACAGAACCCACGAATCTATGGAGCCAAGTTGTCAACAAGGCACTGTGCAAGCTGGTGGTGGTGGCTCCATGATGGTGTTTACATGGAATGGACTGGGTCCTCTGGTCCAACTGAACCGATCATCAATTGGGAATGGTTATATTCAGCTACTTGGAGTCCATTGGCAGCAATTCGTGGACTCCATGTTTCCAAACAACGATGGAATTTTTATGGATGACAAAACATCGTGTCACTGGGTCACAGTTGTTCGCGATTGGTTTGAAGAACATTCTGAACAATTTCAAATCGCCTTACATTAACCAAAAATGTTTCAAATGGCTCTGAGCACTATGGGACTTAACTTCTGAGGTCATCAGTCCCCTAGAAATTACAACTACTTAAACCTAATCAACCTAAGGACATGACACACACTCATGCCCGAGGCAGGATTCGAACCTGCGACCACAGCGGTCGCGCGGTTCCAGACTGTAGCGCCTTACATTAAACCCATCGAACATTTATGGGATATAATAGAGAGGTCATCTCGTGCACAAAATCCTGCACCAGCAAAACTTTCGAAATTATGGGTGGCTATAGAGACAGCATGGCTCAATATTTCTGTCGTGGACTTCCAATTACTTGTCAAGTCCATGGCACGTTCAGTTGCTGCAGTACGCCGGGCGAAAGGAGGTCAGACACGATGTTAGGATGTATCCCATGAGTTTTGTTACTTCAGTGTATATGTAACACGGAGGGATGGTCTATAAATTATGATTATTTTTTTCCTTTCTCAGACGTTATGTCTGGTTAAAAATGGAAAGTGGCGCGGACCTTGATCGAGCGTGACTTCCTTTTAACTGTACGGTATATGGTACATTGCATTTAGGAACTTTCGGGTAATTGAACATGTATCAATAATTATAGATTTCTGTAGTTGTATATATACGTTTGGATGTAGCTGTATTGCGTTGATGTACTGGTGGATAATGTGTGGTATGACTAGTGTAGTTGATAGTATAATTGGTATAGTGTCAACTTTATCCTGATGCCACATGTCCTTTACTTCCTCAGCCAGTTGGATGTATTTTTCATTTTTTTCCTCCTGTTTTCTTCTGTGTATTTGTTGTATTGGGTATAGATATTTCGATTAGTTGCGTTAATTTCTTCTTTTTATTGGTGAGTATTTTGTCAGGTTTGTTATGTGGTGGTGTTTTATCTGTTATATTGATTCTGTTCCAGTATAATTTGTATTCATCATTATCCAGTACATTTTGTGGTGCATATTTTTATGTGGGAACGTGTTGTTGTATTAGTTTATGTTGAATGGCAAGTTGTTGATGTATTATATTTGCTACATTGCCATGTCTTCTGGGGTATTCTGTACTTGCTAGTATTGGTCATCCGCTTGTGATGTGATCTACTGTTTCTATTTGTTGTTTGCAAAGTCTGCATTTATGTGTTGTGGTATTGGGAACTTTAATAATATGCTTGCTGTAATATTTGGTGTTTATTGTTTGATCCTGTATTGCAATCATGAATCCTTCCGTCTCGCTGTACATATTGTCTTTTCTTAGCCATGTGTTGGATGCGTCTTGATCGATGTGTGGTTGTGTTAGATGATACGGGTGCTTGCCATGTAGTGTTTTCTTTTTCCAATTTACTTTCTTCGTATCTGTTGATGTTATGTGATCTAAAGGGTTGTAGAAGTTGTTACGAAATTGCAATGGTGTAGCCGATGTATTTATATGAGTGATTGCTTTGTGTATTTTGCTAGTTTCTGCTCGTTCTAGAAAGAATTTTCTTAAATTGTCTACCTGTCCATAACGTAGGTTTTTTATGTCGATAAATCCCCTTCCTCCTTCCTTTCTGCTTAATGTGAATCTTTTAGTTGCTGAATGTCTGTGATGCATTCTATATTTGTGGCATTGTGATCGTGTAAGTGTATTGAGGACTTCTGGGTCTGTGTTAGTCCATTTCACTACTCCAAATGAGTAGGTCAATATTGGTATAGCTTAAGTATTTATAGCGTTCGTCTTGTTTCTTGCTGTCAATTCTGTTTTCAGTATTTGTATTATCTATTCCTATTTTTTGTCTGTATCATAGATATTTATAGGCATCTGTTTTTTTTTCCATCGCTTCTATGCAATCGCTGTGGTTATCCAATATGTAATCTTCTTGTTTAGTGTGTTTTCCCTTGACTATGCTATTTTTCTTACATTTGTCTGTTCCAAAAGCCATATTTATATCATTGCTGAATACTTCTGTTATCTTTAGTAATTGGTTGAGTTGTTGATTTGTTGCTGCCAGTAGTTTTAGATCATGCATTTATAGCAAATGTGTTATTTTGTTTGAGTATGTTCCAGTAATATTATATCCATTATTTGTATTAGTTAGCATGTTGGATAGTGGGTTCAGAGCAAGGCAGAACCAGAAAGAACTTAATGAGTCTCCTTGGTATATTCCACGCTTAATTGTATTGGCTGTGATGTGACATTTGAATTTGTTTGGATATTAAGTGTGGTTTTCCAATTTTTGCATTACTATGTTTAGGAACTGTATTAATTTAGGATCTACTTTGTATATTTCCAATATCTGTAGTAACCATGAGTGGGGTACACTATCAAAAGCTTTTTGGTAATCAATGCATGCGTAGCGTAGCGACCTTTGTTTAGTTTTAGCTTGATATGTCACCTCTGTATCTATTATCAGTTGCTCTTTACATCCTTGTGCTCCTTTGCAGCAGCCTTTTTCTTCTTCATTCTGGGTTTGTTGTGTCTGCTTGATCTTTAGGTTTCAGAGAAGTTAGTCGTTGTGTAAGTGAATCAGGGACTGTGTATGGGTCTGCAATGTAATTGATAAATAATTTAGTTAGATGACAATATGTTGAGGGGAACTTCTTTAGCCAGAAATTTGCTATTTCATCATTTCCAGGGGCTTTCGCTTATTATTATTATTATTATTATTATTATTATTATTATTATTATTATTATTATTATTATTAAAACATGACTGACTATGTAATTTGATAGAAAATTAAGAACAGAAACATCATTACATTTACAGCAGTGAAGGAGTTATTGTTCGATTATTTTCCTGAAATGCCATCGATTCTCATACGTGAATCTACTAAACAATTAACTACCTGCTTGGCGTATTCTTTCATTAATGTACCTTGTTAATTGCTTCATCGCTGGTAAAAAATTGACACTCATTAATAATGCATCATCAAACAACTGTTTTAGTGCTTATCTAGAAGCTGATAATAATATGTTTATAAACGCATGAAAGTTTATGATTCAGTGACATTACTGGCAAACGGGGCAAGTTACCACGATTACGAACGTTCCTGACGAAATAGAACGATAGAAGTAACTTACCATAATTTTATCCCATATTCATTTAAAAATGTTTTCGTATGTTGCAAAGATATGTTAGAGACCATGCAAATTGTATTTATTTCCATATGACCAAAACAATGGTTCAAACGGCACTGAGCACTATGGGACTTACCATCTGAGGTCATCAGTCCCCTAGAATTTAGAACTACTTAAGCCCAACCAACCTAACGACATCGCAAACATCCATGCCCGAGGCAGGATTCGAACCTGCGACCGTAGCGGTCATGCGGTTCCAGACTGAAGCGCCTAGAACCTCACGGCCACACCGGCCGACAGAATCTGCATCCGTAGGTGCATATTTTAGTGGTTTTAGTTTTTCTGTAGGAGGTAAGAAATAAATATTGTAATAAAAAATGCTATTGTAGTACGAATAGGACTGTGATGCCAGATTGGAAGAAACAACCAGCAAGAATAGCATTAGAGAAGTTTATCAACTATCAATTCTGAGGTGTTTTGATCGCCATACTAAAATGGTGCAGTCTACGTCCTTGTGACCAGATACGACAAACACTCCTGGAAATGGAAAAAAGAACACATTGACACCGGTGTGTCAGACCCACCATACTTGCTCCGGACACTGCGAGAGGGCTGTACAAGCAATGATCACACGCACGGCACAGCGGACACACCAGGAACCGCGGTGTTGGCCGTCGAATGGCGCTAGCTGCGCAGCATTTGTGCACCGCCGCCGTCAGTGTCAGCCAGTTTGCCGTGGCATACGGAGCTCCATCGCAGTCTTTAACACTGGTAGCATGCCGCGACAGCGTGGACGTGAACCGTATGTGCATTTGACGGACTTTGAGCGAGGGCGTATAGTGGGCATGCGGGAGGCCGGGTGGACGTACCGCCGAATTGCTCAACACGTGGGGCGTGATGTCTCCACAGTACATCGATGTTGTCGCCAGTGGTCGGCGGAAGGTGCACGTACCCGTCGACCAGGGACCGGACCGCAGCGACGCACGGATACACGCCAAGACCGTAGGATCCTACGCATTGCCGTAGGGGACCGCACCGCCACTTCCCAGCAAATTAGGGACACTGTTGCTCCTGGGGTATCGGCGAGGACAATTCGCAACCGTCTCCATGAAGCTGGGCTACGGTCCCGCACACCGTTAGGCCGTCTTCCGCTCACGCCCCAACATCGTGCAGCCCGCCTTCAGTGGTGTCGCGACAGGCGTGAATGGAGGGACGAATGGAGACGTGTCGTCTTCAGCGATGAGAGTCGCTTCTGCCTTGGTGCCAATGATGGTCGTATGCGTGTTTGGCGCCGTGCAGGTGAGCGCCACAATCAGGACTGCATAAGACCGAGGCACACAGGGCCAGCACCCGGCATCATGGTGTGGGGAGCGATCTCCTACACTGGCCGTACACCTCTGGTGATCGTCGAGGGGACACTGAATAGTGCACGGTACATCCAAACCGTCATCGAACCCATCGTTCTACCATTCCTAGACCGGCAAGGGAACTTGTTGTTCGAACAGGACAATGCACGTCCGCATGTATCCCGTGCCACCCAACGTGCTCTAGAAGGCGTAAGTCAACTACCCTGGCCAGCAAGATCTCCGGATCTGTCCCCCATTGAGCATGTTTGGGACTGGATGAAGCGTCGTCTCACGCGGTCTGCACGTCCAGCACGAACGCTGGTCCAACTGAGGCGCCAGGTGGAAATGGCATGGCAAGCCGTTCCACAGGACTACATCCAGCATCTCTACGATCGTCTCCATGGGAGAATAGCAGCCTGCATTGCTGCGAAAGGTGGATATACACTGTACTAGTGCCGACATTGTGCATGCTCTGTTGCCTGTGTCTATGTGCCTGTGGTTCTGTCAGTGTGATCATGTGATGTATCTGACCCCAGGAATGTGTCAATAAAGTTTCCCCTTCCTGGGACAATGAATTCACGGTGTTCTTATTTCAATTTCCAGGAGTGTATGAATAAGAGGAAATCTGTGTAGAGAGTTCAAGGTGAGCAAGGCCGAAGCAATTGAGAGGTCAGTTAGACGCAGAGTGTAGGTGGGCAAGACAGTCGTCGGTAGGTCAAACAGTCTGAGGACGCTGACACTCAGTGGGTACGAGGGCACTATGACCGTCAGAAGGGTGTACGGCGGGAAGACAGCGGCGTGCAGTAGGCCCAGTGGCAGAATGGAACGTTGGGGAGTGTACTGGCAGAGGAAACACACGCACAACGGAAACGGGACAGGAAGACGTCTGATGACAGTACGGCCGGATAAGGGCGAGACGCGGTTACTACGTGTACAGCACGGCTGTCCGAATAGCGCACGACAAGGAAACATTTAGTCGATCCACGTACGAGAGCAGCAGATGCGTGGAAATAATTAGCGAGTGGCATTAGCGCAGGACGGACGCCTGAACGGAGAGGATGACGACTTGCGCGTAGTACGAGGGGAGATTGCACCTCTGAACCGAGTACGGACTGAAGACAGCGAATCGTTTTACGTTCAAGGGCAGGACAGCCGTCGTAATCGTACGTGACCATACACAGCGAGTACGAGTGCAGAACGCCACCCGACTGGGAGTATTACAAGAGCACAGATGGATGCATCTAGTAAGAGGGATCGGTAATCGGTCAGAGGACACAGATGTAGAGAGCAGTTAAGCAAGGCTGAAGTCAAAGGGACGGCAGTTGGGAGACACTGTGACCTAACGACGGCCGTCACAAAGGAGTGCGGCTAGAGGGACGCCAAGTTCAGCGACTACGAGAACAGCACGTCTGTGTATTACCTCCAGTTTGGTTCTATTCCATGTAAAAATGAGCAGCGTGAAAGCTGGGCTTAATAGTACAAGGAGAAAGGGTACCCCACAGCCTTCAAACCCAGAACATCCACAAAAACGAGGAAATCAGTTTGTAATATTTCTGGCTTAGTCAGCCATCATTTTAGGCTCCGAGAAGCTGTTCCCAGAGCAGTAGAGATGCAAGAAGTATATAGATAACGAAATGTGGTGTGAAGTACCTGTGACAGATGTTAGATTCGGTACCATTCCCGTGAGAAAGACCGCCTGCATAATGCTACTGCTCTGTGATTGGCTGCTGTGTTCGGAGCAAGGGCGCCAAAACTGTAAAGTATAGCTATTATTATCAGTTAAACTACTCATTGGAATAACTTCACTTTTTAATATAAACATCTCTCAACAGCTGACTATCAGTCATTTTAGAATTATTAAAAACAATTTAAATCAAAAACAAAAGACTGACGAAATTGAAGACGAAGCACTCCTTTTCTGGTATGTCGCGCTAAGTGTTTCGGGCTGTTCATCACTCTGGATTAGGCAGTTGAGAAGAACAGACATGTTGTCTGTCGTAAGATGCGTTTGCCAGTATTCAGTATTAAAAGTCACGAGGCACAGACACTTGCCACAAATAGTGTACAGATACATTTTCGTAAATATTGTGTTTGATCATGTACTTTGCTGTATCAGAAGGTGTTGTATTACGATCATGTAGTCTTCTCGTGTGGCTATATTAAAATACGCGAGTGGCATCCCAAAGTAGTGATACATTATTTCAGAACAGAACCTCGGTAAAAGTCAGTTTCAGCCTCAAGACACAGAACCTGAGTGTGCTCCCTGCCGCCGTTGGATAAGCAGCTGCAGCAGCAAGTCGTATAACCCTAGCTTACTTATTTGTTACATAGTTTAATTAATTTCTTTGCGTGTTTTTGGGTACTTGCATTGTTTAATTCATATATTTCGGGCGTATTATAGTATTTGATAGTTGTAGCATCGCGCTTTAGTGTTTACTTCGTAGATTCTTATTCAAATTGCGTGTGAGTTTCGTATAGGAGGTGCAATTTCGAGTTTTAGTTACTGTAATCGTAAATTCAGCAGATTGTAGCGCAGTCGTTAGGCATTTGTACAGGTTAGTTGATACATTCTTTGCGTGTTCCGCTTGCGTTATCTAGGCACCGACTCGTGTTTCAGTAACTGTTGTTAAACATCGATTAGAATGGACAGGGACTGCGATTGCTGTGTTCGGATGAGGGCTTACTTGGCATCCCTTCGCTCACAGCTGCAATCGGCGCTGACTTCGGTCGCGCAGCTTGAGGCTGTTGCCAATGGGCACCACTGTGGGGAGCCGGACTCGGGTATCACAGGGATGTCAACCTCATCCCGTCTGTCCCCAGATCGGTCTGCCGCTGTGGTTGCCCCGGTTGCTGCCCGCAGTGGGGCTGAGCCCTCGCCTGTGGTTGATTGGGAGGTCGTTCCAAGGCGTGGCAGGCAGCGAAAGGCGTCCCCGGAAGCTGACCAGAAAGCCTCCCCGGTGCGTCTGACAAACCGGTTTCAGGCACTGTCTCTGGCTGAGCCAGATGCAGCTGCCTGCCCTGTTTCAGAGGATCATTCTCAGCCTTCAAGGTCCGGGCAATCGCAGAGGTTGGGCTTACTGGTAGTTGGGAGCTCCAATGTTAGGCGCGTAATGGGGCCCCTTAGGGATATGGCGGCTAAGGAGGGGAAGAAATCCAGTGTGCACTCCGTGTGCATTCCGGGAGGAGTCATTCCTGATGTCGAAAGGGTCCTTCCGGATGCCATGAAGAGCACAGGGTGCAGCCAGCTGCAGGTGGTGGCACATGTCGGCACTAATGACGTGTGTCGCTTTGGATCTGAGGAAATTCTCTCTGGATTCCAGCGGCTATCTGATTTGGTGAAGGCTGCCGGTCTTGCTTACGAGATGAAGGCAGAGCTCACCATCTGCAGCATCGTTGACAGAACCGACTGCGGACCTTTGGTGCAGAGCCGGGTGGAGGGTCTGAATCAGAGGCTCAGACGGTTTTGCGACCGTATTGGCTGCAGATTCCTTGACTTGCGCCATAGGGTGGTGGGGTTTCGGGTTCCGCTGAATAGGTCAGGAGTTCACTACACTCAGCTGGCGGCTACACGGGTAGCGGAGGCTGTGTGGCGTGGACTGGGCGGTTTTTTAGGTTAGAAGGCCTCGGGAAAGTGCGGGATGGGCTGCAATGTCAAAGGGTGCTTGGCAATTACAGGACGTGCTTGGATCAAGGAACAGTCGGAATTATAGTTGTAAATTGTTGTAGTTGCGCTGGAAAAGTCCCTGAGCTTCAAGCGCTAATAGAAAGCACAGAAGCTGATATCGTTATAGGTACAGAAAGCTGGCTAAAGCCTGAAATAAGTTCTGCAGAAATTTTTACGAAGTCTCAGACGGTGTTCAGGAAAGATAGATTAGGCAGAATTGGTGGTGGAGTGTTGGTGTCTGTCAGTAGTGGTTTATCTTGTAGTGAAGTCGAAGTAGATACTCTGTGCGAATTGGTGTGGGTGGAGGTTATACTTAACAGCCGAATTAAGTTAATAATTGGCTCCTTCTACCGACCCCCAGACTCCGATGATACAGTTGCGGAACAGTTCAGAGAAAGTTTGAGTCTCGTAACAAATAAATACCCCACTCATACGGTTATAGTTGGTGGGGACTTCAACCTACCCTCGGTATGTTGGCAAAAATACTTGTTCAAAACCGGTGGTAGGCACAAAACGTCTTCCGAGATTGTCCTAAATGCATTCTCCGAAAATTATTTAGAGCAGTTAGTCCACGAACCCACGCGAATTGTAAATGGTTGCGAAAACACACTTGACCTCTTGGCCACAAACAATCCAGAGCTGATAGAGAGCATCATGACTGATACAGGGATTAGTGATCACAAGGTCATTGTAGCTAGGCTCAATACCATTTCTTCCAAATCCATCAGAAACAAACGCAAAATAATTTTATTTAAAAAAGCGGATAAAGTACCACTAGAAGCCTTCCTAAAAGACAATTTCCATTCCTTCCGAACTGACTATGCGAATGTAGACGAGATGTGGCTCAAATTCAAAGATATAGTAGCAACAGCAATTGAGATATTCATACCTCATAAATTGGTAAGAGATGGAACGGATCCCCCGTGGTACACAAAAAAGGTCCGAACGCTGTTGCAGAGGCAACGGAAAAAGCATGCGAAGTTCAGAAGAACGCGAAATCCTGAAGATGGGCTAAAATTTACAGACGCGCGAAATTTGGCACGTACTTCGATGCGAGATGCCTTTAATAGGTTCCACAACGAAACATTGTCTCGAAATTTGGTAGAAAATCCGAAGAAATTCTGGTCGTATGTAAAGTACACAAGCGGCAAGACGCAGTCAATACCTTCGCTGCGCAGTGCCGATGGTACTGTTATCGACGACTGCGCCGCTAAAGCGGAGTTATTGAACGCAGTTTTCCGAAATTCCTTCACCAGGGAAGACGAATGGAATATTCCAGAATTTGAAACACGAACATCTGCTAGCATGAGTTTCTTAGAAGTAGATACCTTAGGGGTTGCGAAGCAACTCAAATCGCTTGATACGGGCAAGTCTTCAGGTCCAGATTGTATACCGATTAGGTTCCTTTCAGATTACGCTGATACTATAGCTCCCTACTTAGCACTCATATACAACCGCTCGCTCACCGATAGATCTGTACCTACAGATTGGAAAATTGCGCAGGTCGCACCAGTGTTCAAGAAGGGTAGTAGGAGTAATCCATTTAACTACAGACCTATATCATTGACGTCGGTTTGCAGTAGGGTTTTGGAGCATATACTGTATTCAAACATTATGAATCACCTCGAAGGGAACGATCTATTGACACGTAATCAGCATGGCTTCAGAAAACATCGCTCTTGTGCAACGCAGCTAGCTCTTTATTCGCACGAAGTAATGGCCGCTATCGACAGGGGATCTCAAGTTGATTCCGTATTTCTAGATTTCCGGAAAGCTTTTGACACCGTTCCTCACAAGCGACTTCTAATCAAGCTGCGGAGCTATGGGGTATCGTCTCAGTTGTGCGACTGGATTCGTGATTTCCTGTCAGGAAGGTCGCAGTTCGTAGTAATAGACGGCAAATCATCGAGTAAAACTGAAGTGATATCAGGTGTTCCCCAGGGAAGCGTCCTGGGACCTCTACTGTTCCTGATCTATATAAATGACCTGGGTGACAATCTGAGCAGTTCTCTTAGGTTGTTCGCAGATGATGCTGTAATTTACCGTCTAGTAAGGTCATCCGAAGACCAGTATCAGCTGCAAAGCGATTTAGAAAAGATTGCTGTATGGTGTGTCAGGTGGCAGTTGACGCTAAATAACGAAAAGTGTGAGATGATCCACATGAGTTCCAAAAGAAATCCGTTGGAATTCGATTACTCGATAAATAGTACAATTCTCAAGGCTGTCAATTCAACTAAGTACCTGGGTGTTAAAATTACAAACAACTTCAGTTGGAAGGACCACATAGATAATATTGTCGGGAAGGCGAGCCAAAGGTTGCGTTTCATTGGCAGGACACTTAGAAGATGCAACAAGTCCACTAAAGAGACAGCTTACACTACACTCGTTCGTCCTCTGTTAGAATATTGCTGCGCGGTGTGGGATCCTTACCAGGTGGGATTGACGGAGGACATCGAGAGGGTGCAAAGAAGGGCAGCTCGTTTTGTATTATCGCGTTATAGGGGAGAGAGTGTGGCAGATATGATACACGAGTTGGGATGGAAGTCATTACAGCATAGACGTTTTTCGTCGCGGCGAGACCTTTTTACGAAATTTCAGTCACCAACTTTCTCTTCCGAATGCGAAAATATTTTGTTGAGCCCAACCTACATAGGTAGGAATGATCATCAAAATAAAATAAGAGAAATCAGAGCTCGAACAGAAAGGTTTAGGTGTTCGTTTTTCCCGCTCGCTGTTCGGGAGTGGAATAGTAGAGAGATAGTATGATTGTGGTTCGATGAACCCTCTGCCAAGCACTTAAATGTGAATTGCAGAGTAGTCATGTAGATGTAGATGTAGAACCTACGACCTGCATGCTGTTTTCTGAGCTGGTCACATCAGCTTGAAGACAGCAGCTTAGTGAGCTATAACAGAACCTTCGTATTCCACACAGTGCAGTGGAAACAACTAGGCGCCTCACGTGAACAGCAGTAATGCAGAGGAGGTAAAGGAGGATGATCGTTATTAACACCAACAATCGATTCATTCTTCCTTTCTTGCCGTAAGTTTCGAAAAATTTTATTTCTGTACGATTGGATCATTCTGTACCAAATGTAAGTTACTTGCTTCAGTTTCCTTACGTGAATGAATTAGTACACTGCTCACTTAAACCAGAGACTTTCCATCCTCATTTAGGTTTTTCGTGATTTCCCTAAATCGAGTCGGGCAAATGCCGGGTGATTGCTTTGAAAGGGCACTGTCGAGTACCTTCCCCATCCTTCCCTACCTAATCCGATGGGGCCAATGACCTCGCTATTTGGTCCCCTCCCTGAAATCAACCAACCAACCAACCAACCAACCAACCAACCAACCAAAACAGCTCACACTGCTCCGATGACCAACGACCCCAACATAGTGACACGGCGGGACGAACTGTGCCGTTCTTATTTACAAACAGCATGGACCACCTCTGCAGCTTATCAGGTCAGAGGGACTTCACAAGTCGTAGCAAGTATAATGTTCCTTTGCGGAAGGTCACTGGAAATAAACCGAAACCTGTCAAACAGTTTGGTGGTATAAGTTAACTGTACATCAGCATACCACACTACTAAAAGGTAAGTTATGATTTGAGGAGAAGTGCGTGACTCTCAGACAAGAGCTGAATAATTACTTATCAATACTGGAAGATTTTAGCAACTGTAAGTCCAACTAAATAATAATAATAATAATAATAATAATAATAATAATAATAAATTCTGGTGGTCGTAAAAGGTTTAAAAGCGAAATTATACAGATATTTTTTTCAAAAATTTAAGGACACAGCACATGTTAACCCTTAGGTGATCATTACTATTGAAAAAGCTAGCCATTTTATCATCAACCAGTGGTTGAAAGGAGAATCAGAGTTTCATTGCTTACCAGTTACGTGAGAAGGGGAGCTTCTGAGCGAGCAGAGGCTGCCGTGAAGAAGCGATAGTTAAGCGACAATGAAATCAACAACTCAGTAAATTATGTATTAATTAATTATAATATACATTTTCCACGTAAATGTGTTTAAAAATACAAGAAAAAAAGAATCAACTACTCATTCAATTCTGATAATTTTATGTACATTTCCATCATTTAAATTAGAAGGGAATTGCAATCTTTTTTCCAACGTTCTATCTCGTGGTGTATCTTTCCGTTCTCCAGGGACTACTCACCACTCAAGGTGGATAGAGGAAGCAATTTGTGGCTTCAAAATGTTTGTGTTCATCATAAATTTGATTTATTTCTTCACTGCTTATTAAGCCTGACCAGATTAGGATCTTAAGGCCCTCGCACACATCTGACCATGACCAACACATACAGAAGATATTACAAAACTTCCCTTAAGAGAAGAATTATATAGATTTCATTAGCGCATTTGAATCCATGCTTATTATTGAATGAAGCCGAATAGGTGAAGGAAGAGAAGAAGACTGAAGTGACAGTGGCAGTGGGTGTTAGAAAAGAATAGGATATAAAATATACAACTTTGCCGACAAACGGTAGGGACAAGTTCTGAGGGAGGGGGACTGATGAGAATGAGCTGCACAGAATGTAGATGAGATGGCTATTGCAATAGAAGATGGACCATTAGCTCCCTTTTGAAGTGGGAAGGAATTTAGTTTATCTGATTTTTGAGGAAGACTGTTCCAAAGTGTATTCCCGATACAGAAAAAGATTTGAGAACCATGGCAGTGCTCTGTGATGGTACAGACCGAATTTTACTTTGTCGGGAACGAGTATTTCTGCGGTACTCCTCAGACAGTAGAGTAAAAGTTGAAGACATACAAGTAGGAGTGCAATGATTAAGATAACGCTGTACCAAACAGCGAATGATGGTCTCTACACTTATCGGCACGTAGCCATTGTAGCTATTTGTAGGCTGCTGCGATAAAAGCGAAAAAGCGTATGTCGCAAGTGCATCGTACACAAGTATTCATCGCCAGTTCCAACCTGTGTGAGCTTTCGTACTTAATTCCTTGGAGAAAAGTATCATCTTAGTCGGACAATATTATTGCCCCTACGAGCTCCTTTTTAAGCTGGAAAGAAAATTTTTTTTTATTTTTCTGTAGTGAGTGAAGTGACTGATACCAGCCTACAAACTGCAGTTGTTTTTTGAGCCCAGTCTAAAAGATGGTCCAGAATTCTCCCCAAGTTACTTGCAGAAGAAGAAAAGGAGGACATGTCTGTGACGTTTAAGATTAATGGTGGACGAGATTCTCTGAAATGATGAAATGAGGGGTAATAAGGCTCTTGTTAGCGACTAAGGTTGTTTGCATTTTATGGGTTAAATTTTAAACCTATGCTCTGCGCCCACGCTCACAGGCACATAAATTGGCGTTTATTTGTTGGATTTACACTTAGAGATAAATTAATGTCGTCAGTATATGGGTGATATCTGCAGCAGGGAAGAATAGTTGACACACCATAAATATGTAATGAGAAGAGTAACCATCAGAAGAGAGAACCATGTTATATTTGCATTTTTCTGATCACTGTGTATGACTAAGCCGCTCCTGAATCCCCTGTAGTTCCTCTGAAGCCAGATCATTTCAACAAGCCTTCAGAATTTTTGAAAACATTTGTAATTGGTTGGTTCTGATGGCGCTGAGTACCATGGGACTTAACATCTGAGGTCATCAGTCCCCTAGAACTTAGAACTCGTGAACCTAACTAACCTAGGGACATCACACACATCCGTGCCCGAGGCAGGATTCGATCCTGCGACCGTAGCGGTCGCGCGGTTCCAGACTGAAGCGCCTAGAACCGCTCGGCGACACTAGCCAGCTTGTAATTGGTTGTCGATCGTTATCTCTCATGTGGCTTTATTAAAACTTAAAAAATCTTTAAGGATGCCTACAGCCTTTTGTCTTACCTCGGTCATCTTCGATACTAACTAGTTTCCTGAACCAAACATTAAAATGGTCAATGTGCTTAACTGCGTGGCAGAACCACCAGGTCCAAGGAGGTATCCGTCATGGCTCAGAAATTACTCATCAACGGTTTGAACAGTTTATTTCTAAAAGACTACTTTTAGCAGACCTTATTTTATTGAGAAGCTCCCCAAAGCAGTGGAATAAAGGTGAAGATTTCATTAATGATCTACGTCTACTTATTAAATATGAAATAGTAAATCGTCCGGCTGAGGAGGCACAAACCTTGTGGATGACTACAATTATTGCCGGCCGCGGTGGTCTCGCGGTTCTAGGCGTGCAGTCCGGAACCGTGCGACTGCTACGGTCGCAGGTTCGAATCCTGCCTCGGGCATGGATGTGTGTGATGTCCTTAGGTTAGTTAGGTTTAAGTAGTTCTAAGTTCTAGAGGACTAATGACCACAGCAGTTGAGTCCCATAGTGCTCAGAGCCATTTGAACTACAATTAATGAATTAGAGAGAGAGAGAGAGAGAGAGAGAGAGAGAGAGAGAGAGAGAGAGAGAGAGACTCCTGTGGGCTCTGTGAAGGATGGCTTGATTCTACGTAAGGCAGGCACGTGTAAGACTCCCTGCCAGTGTGACTTCGCATACATTGGACGAAATTCATGAACACTTCAAGAATGTTTCGTCCAATTTTGATGCTATGCCTACCTGCTATGGCCTGATAAATCTGCCGTGGCCGAGCGGAGTATTCTTTCATGTATCGTTATGGACTACGAAATCTTCCGGAATTATTTCCATCATCCTTCTCAGATTCGGTTTTCAGGGCATCCATCGAAATATGTCTGGCGAGTGACTTAATTAATCCTTATGATAGTTTCAATCTTACAAAATGTGTAATCGGCAGTGCCAATGGTCAGCTCTCAATAGAACGGTATTGTTCTCCGTGGACAAAAGCTTTTGACATTCTTGCCAGAGGGCGTCACGGCAGCATCTACCTGTGCCCCGTGTGTGCCTTCCACTATAATCTTCTGTGTATACATGCGCAACACGTTCGAGATATAAGAAGGTGTGTTGGCAGTAGAAAATTACTTCCGCAAGTAACTTCTAGAAGTACTTGAAGTATCCACAACCGAAAAAAATAAACTTTTTCAAGTTCACTTCCGCAGGTCGCTTGGGCAAGTTAATTTCAGAGACTTACTGCAGGAGCTAGAAGTGTTTCACTACAGTCGTGTTGTGAAATAGGCAAGTGGAAATCTACAATTTCGTGCTTTACAATTTAAAAAGCGGCCATCGTTGTTGCATTGTTATTATTATTATTATTATTATTATTATTATTATTAAACAAAAATTGTGCAGTAAAACAAAAAGGTAAGAAAGAATGAGCATTTCTGCAGATGAAAGTTTTCAAGAAACTGGGAATCTTTTTCGTATTTGGCGTATGATGTTGCCAAAACTCTTGGTATTTTCTAGTGCATCCTGTCTTAATTCTATTCTTCAAATCTGCATGGTCCGTGTCCCGCTGTGCCACAAAGCAGTCTACTTTCTATATTAACAATTACTTTCATTCACTGTCTAACACGTATTTCTCAGTTTCTGACGCTGATATTTTCGTACCGGTTTAGAACACACAAAGTTTCTGCAAGTTTTTCTTCAAACTTTTAGCAACTAGCAATTTTGGCAAGTAACTGCAACAAGATGCAAGAAACTGTTTCCATTAACTTGTCGAAGCTGCTTCTGGACGTTGACGAGCTTTGAGGAAGTCGACTTGCTAGGAGTGTTTTCTCGCAAAAGGTCTTGCAGAAGTTTATTTACTAGTGGAAGCACACGCCATAATGTGGACGGGAGCGTTTTTTTGTCAGCTGTTTTTTGCTCTGTCGTTCCGACGATTGCTTAACGGTTTACACCGAAATATTAGCAGAAGTCCTAGTTCGGTTGCGTCTGAGTTCCTGCTGTTTTACGTATCAAGTACTGCGCCGTGGGAACATGAAGATTCAGAACAACTATCGTGTTTCCAACTTGTATTTGAACGTGAGCTATCTGGATAGTAAAACTAACTATCTCTCTCTCTCTCTCTCTCTCTCTCTCTCTCTCTCTCTCTCTCTGGCACAATACTTTTCTTACAGCGTCTCTGTGATGATCATTTACGCGCTCTAACACAGAGTAAATAAATCCGTGACAGTTCTTGCAGCCTTTCTTTGAATCGTCTGTAACTTTTCCGTTGATTCATCTTGTAAAAGATCACAGACTGATTGATGATATCAAGAATTTGTTGACAAGCGTTTTATGATAGGCATATTACTTCATACGCGAATTACAATTCCCTAAGATTAACTGCTTGTATGGTTGTAATCCATGAAACTATCAACTTTCTAACATTTCGCCCTGAAGTGCGCGGGACATCTTCAGATGTTGGTTCAAATGGCTCTGAGCACTATGGGACTCAACTTCTGAGGTCCTTAGTCCCCTAGAACTTAGAACTAGTTAAACCTAACTAACCTAAGGACATCACACACATACATGCCCGAGGCAGTATTCGAACCTGCGACCGCACGGCCATCTTCAGAGGTGCTCGTGGTTTTATGGATATAGCTGACTGGCAGGTCGCACGTCGTAGAGCAACATAAATATTGTGAGAAAGAGGCGTGGTAGAAGTCTGCTCTTGATCAGCAGGAATAAATCTTGTCAAGGATGAAACGTAGCCAACTAAGGTCGTCCTTCAAAAATAAAACTTGTCTATCGAAGTCCGTAGGGTTACTTTCAGTGTATCACTAAGTTTATTGGCTGCTTCTCTTCTGTTAAAGTACCACAGAGTTTATATATTTCAATAGCTTAACTATACAGAGGGTAAGAAAAAAAAGTGTGCCCAAACTTTCAGGAAAATGCCTTGCACAGAGGAATAGAATGTGTTACATGGATATGGATCCGGAAATACTTTGTTTCCATGTTAGAACGCATTTTCTGCCTCTCGTCATAATCACATTAATCATAGAAACACACACAAACAGAACGTATCAACAGCACACGAAACTTTTTTTTAAAAATGGAATGGTTAAAATAACATCTTTGTTCAAATGAATCTGAGTACTATGGGACTTAAGTTCTGAGGTCATCAGTCCCTCAGAACTACTTAAACCTAATTAACTTAAGGACATCACACACATCCATGCCCGAGGCTCGATTCGAACCTGCAATCGTAGCGGTCGCGCGGTTCCAGAGTGTAGCGCCTAGAAACGCTCGGCCACCACGGCCGGCTAACATCTTTGTTACATTTGGTTCAGTGTACAGTAATTTTTAGTTCTCATGTTTATACGAGCGTCTGATATTCGAAATGAATGAAGGTAATGTTGATATGTGACTCACTTCACTGTTCTACAAACATCAAGCACGTAGCATCAACTGCTTAGTGTTCATCACGGACTTTGTTTCCAGTACAGTGGAGTGAAAGTGTACTGCAATATGGACTTGGAAGATGCCCATTTACTAAACGATGCTGCTTTCCTCTCCCTTCCCACCGTCGTAAAATTCTAAGCCTCGCTTAGTAAGTATCCCAAACATTCGTATGTCTTAATGACATGCGCTCTTCGCTAGACGCTGTGTCAAGGACGACCGGGTCTTAAATCGTAAAAGACTTATCGGCTAGTGTGTCGCCGTGGCCTACACGCTAACGTGTAATAACTGTCGTGTTTCCGTAGTGGCTGTCAGTCTCCTGTTGATCTACAACACAAGGGTAACCAGTAAATTCCTCGGCCGGGCAGAGACAAATTAAAATTTATCGATGTAGTCTCCTATCCATTCACTACGTTGACTCCAACGTATATCCACCGGGTAGATTCCATCCCCGAGATGATATTCTGCTTTTTCATCTATGGTTATCGTAGGTCCGTCGGGTACTAAACGTTCTCCATCAAATAACTTTTTAGATCAAGTCGAAGGAATAAGTCGCAAAATGTTGTGAATTTGGGTCATATTCCAAAGAATGGTATTTTATTTTTGGATGAGTACGTTGTCCTGATGATGTGTTATTTATTTCCGTTGCGTTCCACATATTTTATTTTTTTTTTTCGTCCTTAGGGACTATAATGCCTGTATAGTACCCATCAATTTTGGTTTTCCCGTTTGCAAGATAACCAAAATCGATAATTCGTTTAGCATTCGATAGAATTGCTTTCCCAGTTTCACGATACTTTTTTGGCGGAAGTGCCATTGTTTTGACTTGCGGCCTGAACATTGCTGAAAGTAAACAAAATTCATGTGTGTGTGAAATCTTATGGGACTTAAATGCTAAGGTCATCAGTCCCTAAGCTTACACACTACTTAACCTAAATTATCCTGAGGACAAACACACACACACACACACACACACACACACACACACACACACACACACACACACACACACTCCCGAGGGAGGACTCGAATCTCCGCCGGGACCAGACGCACAGTCCATGACTGCAGCGCCCTGACCGCTCGGCAAATCCTGCGTGGCTGCTGAAAGATTAAAATGAAATGTAAAATACGAAAATTAGTCAGCACTGAATATATGAGGCATTCCTCTTGCTCAAAGCCTTATTATAGGTAATGTGTCACGCAAAATGTACGTTACTATTTCTTTTGAGTGGCAAATGGAGTCAGCTAATTCACCCATTCTTAACTGCCTCTCATAGCGTTTCAGAATATGCTCTTTTCTAAGATTGCATGCATCTATGTTTATAGTATTGGGATGTCCACCACAGGCATGAACTTGATCAAAATCACGGCCATGTTCCAATTCAGTGATGCATTCCTGAAATGCTGAAAATGCTGGCCCAAACTCATTACAAAGATTCACCAACCTCTCCAGTTTTGTATTACAGACTGTCCTATTCGTTTATACCGCTCGTACAATCGATGTATCAAATTTCTCTCACTATATCTGCGGGATGTAAAAGGAAAGTCACACTGTACTTTTTCCCTCATGCTGCGGCTTAAAACTGTTTCTGTGTGTCCAAGAAATTTGACTAATCGTGACTTCATTGACTTCACACAGGGCTTTCATTGGCGGATAATATATTCGTAGCCTGGAGTATTATTATTATTATTATTATTATTATTATTATTATTATTATTATTATTAATTATTTATTATTATTATTAACAAGCGAGGTATGTGTACGCGAGCAGCCCTTGCTCTTTCGAAACATTATTGTGCTACATTACACATTGATTTTGAAGAGATGCAGTTATTAATGCCAAACAAATGCTCAGAGACAATCAAAATTCCGAGTTGTACGTAACTTCTTAGTACATATCCAACCTGAACAAGCTATGTGAACAGAAACGAAGACTCATTGCCAAGTATGTACAGGATGTTTGAAAACAGTGTTCCATATTTTGATAGGTGGTAGTACGTCACAAAACAAGAAAAAAAAGTGGGCCCTATAATGTATATCTGAAGAGCTATGAACTCTTGTTCATATGCGCTACTGTGTAATTCAGCTCGTCTAATGCAAGTGGAGCAACGTAACTGTCAATCCTAGAAAAATACAAAAACGTTATATTAAATAATACGGGGTATGAGGAAATAAAGAGCGGTAATATGTAATAGGTATATTCTTGAGACTGTAGAACGTATGTGTGTGGCCCCCTGAGGCTGTTATTACTACTGCACGCTCTAACCAATTTTACAACATTTTGTTATACTATTCACGAAGTACTACATAATGATATATTCAGTATTCGCGCAATACTGCATATTAATTGTGATGAGGTGCAATTAACTTCTAAAGCCTGAAATATTTTTACTTAACATTAACCTCGAAATAAGTTTTGAAATCTGAACAAAAGGCGTATCTAGTTCACGTACCTATCAGTTTTTCTACAGTATATCTTCCTTTCTCTTCGTCATTACGACGGATAGTATGAGTATTTCGAATTTCGTTTCAATTAAGTAAATTACAGGTTTTATGGGAAACGAAAAGCGACGTATAATAAAAATACTGCGTACTGTAAGGAATAAAAATCTGCGATTCTTTTAACCGTTACACAACGCTCACTTCCGTCATTATCAGTACAAATGTACTTAATCTTCGAGGTAGAACTGATGTTGGCACATGTCCAGTTTTTTTCTAATCACTTTATGACGCTGCTAATGTTGATTTGATGACTGTGGCACTAAAAACAGTTTGGAAAAAAAATAAATAAAAGTATATTTGATTAGGTTATTTCATACTGCAATAGTCAAGGTTTTCTCACCACTTTAGTGAGTTCCAGCGTGCTTTGGACGCGGCTCCACAGGTTATCGACATCAAGAATGAAGTCACAAATCAGTGACGAGGTGATTCGAACGGCAATTATTGCATCACCTTGAAAATTACTGAAGCAGGGTTTGCTCTGTAAACGAGTGCCTATCACACACACCAGACAAGTCTTTTTCCTCTAGCACATTATATAATAGCCAATTCATATGATAAATGCATATTAATATACTGTAGGCAGTCTACGTAATGCCTACCAACTTCTTTTGTACACAGCTGCCTCAGTTTCTGCAATCCTCGCGTCCCAAGAAAGTACGAGCTCTTTCAGGTCCTCCCTTTGTGTAGCATGGGCCCCACAAGATTGTTCTTATGAAAAAAGAAAGGCTTCCTTTTCGCTACAAGCCGATGTAAAGATTATTTAATATATAGAAATATTTCAATTGAACAAGGACTGTCTCTAACCTTTATAAGTAACCTCCCCAGAATTCGCCTGAAATGAACTGAGAACGCCGAAGGTAATCTGAATTTGGATGGTTGAACGAGGATTTGAATCCATCTCACCCATAATACGAGTGCAATAAGCAATACCGCTCGCTACACGCCGTCGAAAACTGTTTACAATATTCACAATCTTCGTTAAGTTCAAAAATGGTTCTGAACACTATGGGACTTAACATCTGAGGTTATCAGTCCCCTAGAACTTAGAACTATTTAAACCTAACTAACCTAAGGACATCACACACACCCATGCCTGAGGCAGGATTCTAACCTGTGACCGTAGCGGTCACGCGGTTCCAGACTGAAGCGTCTAGAATCGCTCGGTCACACCGGCCAGCTCTTCGATAAGTGTTTACTGTTACTGTGGAGAAATTCTCTGTCAACAATGTTGGCCAGAATTGTGACATCACCACTTTATTATAGTATCCTTGACCATCATTTTCTTAACTCATACTGGTGACCAGAGGAATCGTAAATTTAATTTACGTACGGGCGATCTACAAGTTTAATAATTTACTACCGGTGGAAGCAAGGTCAAAGGCTTTGTAGGAACTTCTGAACCCTTTTCATCCAAAGCTACAGCCATCTCCATCGACCTTAGAACCCTGAGAGCTACTCTTCATTGCACAGAAAAACGCAGTCGTTACCAGCGTTATTTCCATACCCTGTAGCATTCTTCAAAGGTGAAGATAATGGTTGACGATTGCATTTGCTTGTTCAGAAATTGTGCTGGAGGTACAGGGTGTTTCAAAAATGACCGGTATATTTGAAACGGCAATAAAAACTAAACGAGCAGCGATAGAAATACACCGTTTGTTGCAATATGCTTGGGACAACTGTACATTTTCAGGCGGACAAACTTTCGAAACTGCAGTAGTTACATTTTCAACAACAGATGGCGCTGCAAGTGAGGTGAAAGGTATAGAAGACAACGCAGTCTGTGGGTGCGCCATTCTGTACGTCGTCTTTCTGCTGTAAGCGTGTGCTGTTCACAACGTGCAAGTGTGCTGTGGACAACATGGTTTATTCCTTAGAACAGAGGATTTTTCTGGTGTTGGAATTCCACCGCCTAGAACACAGTGTTGTTGCAACAAGACGAAGTTTTCAACGGAGGTTTAATGTAACCAAAGGACCGAAAAGCGATACAATAAAGGATATGTTTGAAAAATTTCAACGGACTGGGAACGTGACGGATGAACGTGCTGGAAAGGTAGGGCGACTGCGTACGGCAACCACAGAGGGCAACGCGCAGCTAGTGCAGCAGGTGATCCAACAGCGGCCTCGGGTTTCCGTTCGCCGTATTGCAGCTGCGGTCCAAATGACGCCAACGTCCACGTATCGTCTCATGCGCCAGAGTTTACACCTCTATCCATACAAAATTCAAACGCGGCAACCCCTCAGCGATATGCATGTGGGCAGCATTTGGTTTAGTGACGAAGCTTATTTTTACCTGGACGGCTTCATCAATAAACAGAACTGGCGCATATGGGGAACCGAAAAGCCCCATGTTGCAGTCCCATCGTCCCTGCATCCTCAAAAAGTACTGGTCTGGGCCGCCATTTCAATCATTGACCCATTTTTCAGATCCAAAACGATTACTGCATCACGCTATCTGGACATTCTTCGTGAATTTGTGGCGGTACAAACTGCCTTAGACGACACTGCGAACACCTCGTGGTTTATGCAAGATGGTGCCCGGCCACATCGCACGGCCGACGTCTTTAATTTCCTGAATGAATATTTCTATGATCGTGTGATTGCTTTGGGCTATCCGAAACATACAGGAGGCGGCGTGGATTGGCCTCCCTATTCGCCAGACATGAACCCCTGTGACTTCTTTCTGTGGGGACACTTGAAAGACCAGGTGTACCGCCAGAATCCAGAAACAATTGAACAGCTGAAGCAGTACATCTCATCAGCATGTGAAGCCATTCCGCCAGACACGTTGTCAAAGGTTTCGGGTAATTTCATTCAGAGACTACGCCATATTATTGCTACGCATGGTGGCTATGTGGAAAATGTCGTACTATAGAGTTTCCCAGACCGCAGCGCCATCTGTTGTTGACAATTGTAACTACTGTAATTTCGGAAGTTTGTCTGCCTGAAAATGTACTGTTGTCCCAAGCATATTGCAACAACGGTGTATTTCTATCGCTGCTCGTTTAGTTTGTATTGCCGTTTCAAATATACCAGTCATTTTTGAAACACCCTGTAGCAGGATTGTTTCGGCTCTTGAATATTTGGCAAAATCTCTTCTTAAAAAACAAAAAGCAACCACCACGCAAAGCCAGGAATATGACCGGTGAAATATATAGCTTTCTGAATGACGCCAGACGTCATTCAAGTTATTCGCTCTCTTTCCTCAGACCGACTTCGGAGGAATTCGAAACAATGAAACATTTTAAGTATGGGAGTAATGTAAGGAGTTTCTCTTTTATATTTTCTATAAATCCAGGATTCACTCTCCGGCAGTTTCATTTAGCATATTCATATCATGAATTTGGTTATCCATAGACAGGGCTTTAATCTGTGTGCAGAGCTGTATTTGGAAACTATCAAAACCATAAAAAAAGAATTTGCCTAAAAGAGACTTGCGTTGAGTGAAGAGCTAAGGGCTGCACAAGAAGAGGTTTAATTAAAAAAGGAAACGTTCGTAATTAGTTCAGTGTACATGCTTTTGATGAGGAAGCAGCTTAATACAGAGGTACAAAAATTCCTGAACTACTTACCAGCGGAAAGGAATGAGTGACGTAAGTCGATCAAGATAAGGCTGGACATGATATGAAGACGGAACAGGCACAAGCCTAATCCCTGTATGTAAGAAGGAGAAGGAAAAGAGAAAGAGAAATAGAAAGACAAAGACGACGACGACGACTTCGGCACGCATTTACTCACACATCTAACAACTGATGTGTTTATCTAAAAACTAAGATTTTTAGTTTTTTTTATTATTAAACGTCCTTGAGGACCACTTGACCGAGCAAGTGTAGAATGAAAATAAGCAAATTAATTCTTGCGTGAAATATATTTATATTATGATTTTATGGTATTTCCTACCTAAGAAAATCTCCTTACCATGCATCTATGGAATTAACAACGCATCCCATCTAATCTACTATAAAAGGTTGAAACGTGCGCTTTTTGTCAGTGAGAAAACACGTTTTTATTCCATCCTTTTTGCCGTTGTCAGTGGTGGCGAGCAACTTAAAACAGACGAAAAAGGAATATTCTACAAAACAAGTTCACTCCCTGCATGCACCGTTAATGTGCCATTGTCATTGCTGTTTTCGTTATCATAAATTGTACCCTCGTGCGCGGGATAGAACAGCGCAAAACCACACCCCATCTTCTGTTCAGCTTCTTAGCGCTGGTTGTCGCTAATTACAAGCTGTCAGCACTTGTAAAGAACGGCACGCCTTCATTCCAGAAGGGAGCATGTTTGTTTTGCGAGAAGCGGGGAAAATTAGCGGTCTGGGAAGCTCTCGGGAGGTCAGCAGGCAGCAATGTATCAGTTGTCGGCTCTGTGGAACATTGCGTAGTTGAGCGCCGCTTCCTCTGCTCTTCGCAACGTCCTCGTAACCGAATCTCCCATTACGACGGCACGACCGGCATATCCAACAACTGCACACATTCCTACACGCGTTTCGTATATCTAACTTGCCACAACTATAAAATTTTAATTTACACATGTTGTACGACAACTGTTCTAGTAATGTATAAGTGTGCAGTGCAAAACACGGTTTTGAGATAAAAACAAAAAAAAACTATATATTGTAATTATCAATGGGATTTCATAGCAGCAAATCTACGACTGATTTGTAGGCTCTGTGAAACTGAATGCATAATCTAAACATCTCTGGCAGTCCGTAAGGAATATTTTAATTTGCAGGGGAGTATGCGGTATACTGAAACTTCCTGGCAAATTATAACCGTGTTCCAGACAGCAAGCATTGCCCGCAAAAGCCAAGGGTCCGAATTCGATTCCCGGTACGCCACACAGTTTTTTCCTGACAAAAGTTCCAGTTCAGCTCACTCTTCATTGAAAACTGAAATATTCATCCCGGAAACAATTCCGTAGTATGTGGCTAACTCATCTGTCTGCAAAACCCTTAATTTCGGGAGTGCTAGTCCTTACGTGAGGAAACGACAGCGAAATTTTGAAGGTACGAGAGAAGTACTGGGGGAAATACAGCTTTGAGGGCTGGTCGTGACTTGTGCCAGTATAGTGCAGCCAGTAATAGCACTGCTCGCACAAGCAAGGATCGCAGAGAATATTAATCTTTAACAATTTTCATCATTAACAGCCATTGCGCGAAAGAAGAATATGGCCACAAACTGATAAATACACAAAGGAATAAAGAAGACCCTGAAGCATTGTAACTAAAGACGTTTTTTCGTACATTATACAGAGTGTAACAAAAAGGAACGGCGAAACTTTCAGGGCGCGTCCCTTAAACGTAGGAGTACATAATAAACTCATTAATTCCCTGTTACAACTCACTTGCTACAACTTTTCGTAGTGCTTCAGCATGGGAAACACGAAGGAACAGAAGGTACTAACTTAACACACTGGAATCACTCTTAAATGAAACGTCCAAAGTGTCCTGGTCTCGCAGTAATACCTGCACCAACCAGTTGACACTTTGGACCTCTGATACCCTGATGTGTGCTTGGATTATTTCGTATGAATCCTCTTATGTCCACAGTATGGACACGTAGACGCTCTGCATATTATATCGGGATCAGACATAGAATATTTTTAGACATACCTGTAAATAAGTCTTCTGGGTATAGAAGCTGTTCATGCGAAGACCAGAGAAATGGTCCACCTTTCCCAATACATATGCATAGAAATCAGTTACGTCGAGCCAGATGGGCATTAACAGTAGAATTTGAAGAAGCACCACAGTGCATGAAGGGCATGTTACCTTTCCCACACATGAGGTAATTCAGCAAGATTCTACAGATCGACTGAACCTTCGTCAACCCCGCCTGGAAAACCATCATGAGCCTGCTAGGCACCTACTTCAACTCTATTTCTGCTTGCAAGTGTCACAGGTTATTCTTACTCCAGAAAAGCTTCTTCAGAGTCAAAAACCCAACTATCAATTTCTTGTGTCATCTGACGGAAACTCAATCGAATCAGACGTGGTTGGTTGGTTGATTTGGGTGAGGACCCGAGACAACGAGGCCATCGGTCCCATCGGATTAGAGAAGGATGGGAAAGGAAGTAGACCGTGCCCTTTCAAAGGAACCATCCTGGCATTTGCCTGAAGCGATTCAGGGAAATCACGGTAAACCTAAATCACGATGGCCGGACGCGGGATCACACGAGCGACACAGGAAACAGTTGGGGATAGAGAAACACTCCAAGCTGTGATTTTACGGAAGAGGAGTAGACTGGGCCACATAGCGTTCAGGACTGCTCATTCCGTGTTTTCGGCGGATCCCCGGAAGAACACAAGTTAGCTCTAAAGCAACTGAGATGTTAGAAAACCTTGACACTTACCTTTGATGTTTTCTTTGTCTTATTTAACTAGTTTATGACTGCTTTGTTTCTGTTTCTTAATTTACGAGGGGATATCAAGAAGTAAGTTACACACACGTCAGTGTAGCTGAGAGCGCTAACGCGCTGCTTCCTGGACTCGGGTAGGCGCGCCGGCCCCGGATCGAATCCGCCCAGCGGATTAACGACGCCGGCCGGTGTTCTGGCCAGCCTGGATGTGGTTTTTAGGCGGTTTTCCACATCCCGCTAGGTGATTACCGGGCTGGTCCCCACGTTCCATCTCAGTTTCATAGCTCGGACACATATGAACACATTCACACTATTTCATGGATTCCACTAGACACAGACAGTTGGGGTACACTGCCGGCCGCGGTGGTCTCGCGGTTCTAGGCGCGCAGTCCGGAACCGTGCGACTGCTACGGTCGCAGGTTCGAATCCTGCTTCGGGCACGGATGTGTGTGATGTCCTTAGGTTAGTTAGGTTTAAGAAGTTCTAAGTTCTAGGAGACTAATGACCACAGCAGTTGAGTCCCATAGTGCTCAGAGCCATTTTGGTGTACACTATTTCCATCCAGGGGGTATGGGGTGGCGGCATGAAGGGCATCTGGCCACTGCTTAAGATTAACATGTCAAATCAGTTAACTATGGCCGACCCTGCGTAACCGCAGGGCATGGCGCAAGTGATAGATAGATAGAATCAAAAAGTAAGTTACACATTATGATGTAAGACAAGCAAATTTTATTCAATGTTGCAACACAAAGTGAAACAGATAAATAACACTATTTTGCAACATAGTCAACAACACTCTGCAAGCAACAGTCTACGATAGAACTCTGCTCCTTGAACACAGAGCCACTTGAGAACCGTTGTGTCAACGTTCTCATCTTTGGGAAGTCTCTTTCCCCTAGATAGTCTTTTACATTGCAGGAAAGATGGAAATACCATGGTGCCAGTTCTGGACTTTCCGATCATTATCACCCACGTCTGTGCGGCTTTGGTCAAATTATTGTCACCATTTAATTACGTCTGGACGAGTCATTGTATTTAGTCCACATTCTGCCAGAATTTTACGAGGAATCTGTGTGCATCTCATACATTTTATCCTCAATAATCGTACCGTCACGCCCACTACAACTTTTTAGTACGTTTCCAGCTGCCGCGCCGTTTCAATCGCACACTCTGACACACCAGTCATTCGTACCGCAGGAAAATTGTGTGCACAGGAAATATTGGGGACCAACTCTCTTTCGACAATGCGCTAATCCTGTTGCAGAATGGTCTTTGTGTGGGAGGACATGTATACCTGACTTTCTAAGTCTCTACGTACTTGTGCTTACCTAATAGCATCAAATGCCACAATAAATAACACTTCTCAAGGAATATTCTTTTAAGTTCGTTGATTGATATGGAGTAACATTAACCCTAACAACAATACTGCCTGAAACACTAACAACCAAGATGAGTAGATATACTCACGTGTATTATTTTGTCATAAGATGCGAGCATCTGTCAGTACGTTCTCAAATCCCCAAGTCTCAAGATATACACTACTGGCCATTAAAACTGCTACACCAAGAAGAAATGCAGGTGATAAACAGGTATTCATTGGACAAATATATTATACTAGAACTCACATGTGATTACATTTTCACGTAGTTTGGGTGCATAGATCCCGAGAAATCAGTGCCCAGAACAACCACCTCTGGCCGTAATAACGGCCTTGATACGCCTGGGTATTGAATTAAACAGAGCTTGAATGGCGTGTACAGGTACAGCTACCCATGCAACTTCAACACGATACCTCAGTTCATCAAGAGTAGTGACTGGCATATTGTGATGAGCCAGTTGCTCGGTCACCATTGACCAGACGTTTTCAATTGATTAGAGATCTGGAGAATGTGGTGGCCAGGTCAGCAGTCGAACATTTTCTGTATCCAGAACGGCCCGTACTGGACCTACAACATGACGTCGTGCATTATCCTGCTGAAATGTAGGGTTTCGCATGGGTCGAATGAAGGGTAGAGCCACGGGTCGTAACACATCTGAAATGTATCGTCCACTGTTCAAAGTGCCGTCAATGCGAACAAGAGGAGACCGAGACGTGTAACCAATGCCACCCCATACCATCACGCAGGGTGAAGCGCTAGTATGGCTTACAATGTGCGTTCACCGCGATGTCGTCAAACACGGATGTGACCATCATGATGCTGTAAACAGAACCTGGATTCATCCGAAAAAATTACGTTTTGCCATTCTTGCACCCAGGTTCGTCGTTGAGTACACCATCGCAGGCGCTCCTGTCTGTGATGCAGCGTCAAGGGTAACTGCGGCTGTTTGCTGATGACGCTGTGGTGTACTTGGAGGTGTAATCGTAGAGTCACTGCAGATGGATGAAAGATGGCAGACAAGATTTGTAATTGGTGTGAGAATTGGAAACTTGTAGGGAAGACGAATGCTCGGCTTCGTTTTATTGGGAGAATTTTGGGAAAGTGTAGCTCATCTATATCCGAGAAGGCGTATGGAACGCCACTGCGACCCGTTCTTGACTACGGCTCGGGCGTTTAGGATACCAGCCAGGCCGAATGAAGGAAGACATCAGCTATCCAGAGGTGTGCTGCTACATTTGTTTCCGGTAGATTCGAGCAGCACGCAAGAACTACGGAGATACTTCGGGAGCTCAAATGGGAATCCCTGGAGCTAATACGACTCACTTCCCGCGAGGCACTACTGGGGAAATTTAGAGAACCGGTATCCAGGACGACTGCAGAACAATTCCACCATCGCCAACGTACATTTCGAGTAAGGACCGCGAAGATAGGAGAAATTAGGGCTCATAAGAAGGCTGTTAGGAGTTTCTTCTTCGCTCCATTTTCGAATGGAACAGGGAAGGGTATGACTGACAGTGGTATGTGGTACCTTCTGCCATGCACCGTACCGTTGCTTGCGTCGTACGTACGTAGATGTAGATGCAGATATCCAGGGAGGTTAGAAAGCGTCTGGAAAGCTTGTAAGGATGTGGCAGGGTAGGTTGTGATGAGAAATAATTGTTTAAAAAATTCGATACGTTGCGCTGTTTCCGCGTTAATTAGCAGTGAAGTTAGCTAATTAGGTTGTTGTGCGCGCTAATACAAGCGGCGCGCCAGATAGAATTAATGTCAGTTGTCCTCATAACGTAGCTGATAGCGCACCATTCTGCTCAGTCTTTGGCTCGAGTTCGATCCTTACTGCCGTCTCACGTCCAATTTTTGTATCGCTCTCTTGTTCAGTTCTAGGGGGTCCCGGAGGGTCGCTTGAATCTGCGCGCTCAACGACGTGATTACCTAACTTCAACGCTAACTAACTCGGAAACGTCGCAACATGACAAATATTTCTTAACAATTATTTCTCAGCACAACCTACCCTGCAACACCCTCAGAAGCTTTGCAGACTTTCTCTAACCACCCTGTATGTGATGATTTCAGGAGGACCATCATGGGGAGTGGTACAGTGTTGAGAAGTAATGACACTTTTGGACAGCATTCCAAGTAGGATCTACTATGTTACAAGGCAGAGGGAGGAGCAATACAGTGTTGAATACTACACAGCAGCAGATTTAGACTTCATATACGGGTGAAGATATAACACACATCAAAAATTTTTGCATCACCCCGGTTCCCAGAACTCCTGAAGATGTACGTTGACAGTGGATATTGCATCACAGACACAGTACCTTTCACTCTTCAGAGGTGTCACGAAACCCGACCAAACATGTAAACAACCATGCATGAGCAGCGACAATTAGACGGAGGGGTTCCGACAACCGATCAGTTCCAGCCATTCCACCAAGGAGGAGGCACACGGCTCGTGTTGTCTGTAGTTCAACCATGCCTAGGCGGTCAATACCGCGGGTCGATTCCGTACGCATTGCTACTTTGCGTCAGGAAGGGCTCTCAACAAGGAAAGTGTCCAGGCGTCTCAGAGTGAACCAAAGCGACGTTGTTCGGGCATGAGTAGATACAGAAAGAGGGAAACTGTCGATGACATGCCTCGCTCACGCCACACAAGAGCTACTACTAAAGTGGAAGACCGCCACCTACGGATTAGGGCTCTGAGGAATCCTGACGGCAATGCCACCATGTTAAATAATGCTTTTCGTGCAGCCCCAGGGCGCGTGTTATCGCTCAAACTGCATGATGCGCAACTTCACTCCCATCGTCCATGGCGAGGTCCATCTTTGCAACCACGACAATATGCAGTGGGCTACAGATGGGCCCAACAACATGCTCAGGAAAGGCATCACGTTCTCTTCACCGATGAGTGTCGCATATGCCTTCAGCCAGACAATTCTCGGAGACGTGTTTGGAGCAACCGGGTCAGGCTGAACGCCTTAGACACATTGTCCAGCGAGTGCACCAAGTTGGAGGTTCCCTGATGCTTTGGGGTGGCAGTATGTGGGGCCGACGTACGCCGCTGGTGGTCATGGAAGGCGCCGTAACGGCTGTACGGTACGTGAATGCCATCCTCCGACAGATAGTGCAACCATATTGGCATTCGTCTTCATGGACGACAATTCGCGCCCTGATCGTGCACTTCTTGTGAATGACTTTCTTCAGGATAATGACATCGCTCTACTAGAGTGGCCAGCATGTTCTCCAGACATGAACCCTATCGAACATGCCTTGAATAGATTGAAAAGGGCTGTTTATGGACGACGTAACCCACCAACCATTCTGAGGGATCTACCCCGAATCGGCATTGAGGAGTGGGACGATGTAGATCAACAGTGCCTTGATGAACTTGTCGGTTGGGTTGTTTTGGGGGAGGAGGCGAGACAGCGAGGTCATCGGTCTCATCGGATTAGGGAAGGAAGTCGGCCGTGCCCTTTCAAAGGAACCTTCCCCGCATTTTCCTGGAGCGATTTAGGGAAATCACAGAAAACCTACATCAGGATGGTCGGACGCGGGATTGAACCGTCGTCCTCCCGAATGCGAGTCCACTGTGCTAGCTACTGCGGTGGTGATGAATTTGTGGATACTATGCCACGACGAATACAGGCATGCAGCAATGAAAGAGGACGTGCTACTGGGTATTAGAGGTATCGGTGTGTACAGCAATCTGAACCACCACCTCTGAAGGTCTCACTGTATGAGGAATAAAGAGGGCGGAAATGATTGTGTTGATGGTTCAAATGGCTCTGAGCACTATGGGACTTTACATCTGAGGTCATCAGTCCCCTAGAACTTAGAACTACTTAATCCTAACTAACCTAATGACATTACACACATCCATGCCCGAGGCAGGATTCGAACCTGCGACCGTAGCGGTCGTGCTGTTCAAGACTGAAGCGCCTACAACCGCTGTGCCACATCGGCCGGCGTTTATGTTGATCTCTACTTCAATATTCTGTACAGGTTTCGGAACTCTCGGAACCGGGGTGATGTAAAACGTTTTTTGATGAGTGTACTTTCTGGGAGACTACCGTTATTTCGCTTGTTGTTTTAATTTTACTTTACAGTGTAGTTAACTGTCAGTTTCATGAGGCTAACTCCTTCGTTTCATGCCCACATTGCTTGATGTCCACACACGTTCATGGATATGCTGGTGCGTCAACAGTTTGTTTTTGCAATTAATATGCTAAACGCCGTAATGTGGGCATGACACTACTACCTGACCGCAGCGTAACACCGACTTTCGGGTACGCTCGAAATAACTATTACAAATTGGGCATGTGGAGCGGAGTTGGCAGCGCCACGTGGCGCGCCATTAACACCGACTGGCCCTCCGCCAGCCCCGCGCCCTCCAGCTGACGAAGGACAAAGCCGCGCTCTCTGTCCATCCCCATCCAGGCTGAATGCGGCGCCGGCCTTGGCACACTAAGCCACGCAGAGGGCCCTCGCTCTCGCCCAGGCTTACAGCCGCCTCGCAGACTTAGCGGCGTCTGCGGGCCCACACCAACCCGCAGTCTTCCGGCGAAGAAAGCGGGCTGTGCGGACTTACCAGAGTCCAGAGGTAGCTGTCTTGTACCACGATAACATAAATCACTCCTGCTACAGAAAACGTGACACCTCGTGTGATAGAATCAGCACCAAGAAACTGATATATCGACAAGGGGGCCGTTTAACAGAGTGTGACGCAATCTACATCTATATCTACATGACTACTCTGCAATTCACATTTAAGTGCTTGGCAGAGGGTTCATCGAACCACAATCATACTATCTCTCTACTATTCCACTCCCGAACAGCGAGCGGGAAAAACGAACACCTAAACCTTTCTGTTCGAGCTCTGATTTCTCTTATTTTATTTTGATGATCATTCCTACCTATGTAGGTTGGGCTCAACAAAATATTTTAGCATTCGGAAGAGAAAGTTGGTGACTGAAATTTCGTAAAAAGGTCTCGCCGCGACGAAAAACGTCTATGCTGTAATGACTTCCATCCCAACTCGTGTATCATATCTGCCACACTCTCTCGCCTATAACGCGATAATACAAAACGAGCTGCCCTTCTTTGCACCCTCTCGATGTCCTCCGTCAATCCCACCTGGTAAGGATCCCACACCGCGCAGCAATATTCTAACAGAGGACGAACGAGTGTAGTGTAAGCTGTCTCTTTAGTGGACTTGTTGCATCTTCTAAGTGTCCTGCCAATGAAACGCAACCTTTGGCTCGCCTTCCCGACAATATTATCTATGTGGTCCTTCCAGCTGAAGTTGTTCGTAATTTTAACACCCAGGTACTTAGTTGAATTGACAGCCTTGAGAATTGTACTATTTATCGAGTAATCGAATTCCAACGGATTTCTTTTGGAACTCATGTGGATCATCTCACACTTTTCGTTATTTAGCGTCAACTGCCACCTCACACACCATACAGCAATCTTTTCTAAATCGCTTTGCAGCTGATACTGGTCTTCGGATGACCTTACTAGACGGTAAATTACAGCATCATCTGCGAACAGTCTAAGAGAACTGCTCAGATTGTCACCCAGGTCATTTATATAGATCAGGAACAGTAGAGGTCCCAGGACGCTTCCCTGGGGAACACCTGATATCACTTCAGTTTTACTCGATGATTTGCCGTCTATTACTACGCAATCTGACAAACGTTTTAGAACAGGCTATGTACGTGTTGGACCCACGATTTCTATACACTATAAAGGATGGTCCATTGATCGTGACCGGGCCAAATAGCTCACGAAATAAGCGTCAAACGAAAAAAACTACAAAGAACGAAACTTGTCTAGCTTGAATGGGGAAACCAGAGGGCGCTATGGTTGGCCCGCTAGATGGCGCTGCCATAGGTCAAACGGATATCAACTGAGTTTTTTTTTAAATAGGAACCCCATTTTTATTACATATTCGTGTAGTACGTAAAGAAATATGCATGTTTTAGATGGAACACTTTTTTCTCTTTGTGATAGATGGCGCTGCAATAGTAACAAACATATGGCTCTCAATTTTAGACGAACAGTTGGTACCAGGTAGATTTTTTAAATTAAAATACAGAACATAGGTACGTTTGAACATTTTATTTCGGCTGTTCCAATGTGATACATGTACCTCTGTGAACTTACCATTTCTGAGAACGCATGCTGTTACAGCGTGATTACCTGTAAATACCACATTAATGCAATAAATGCTCAAAATGATGTCAGTCAATCTCAATGCATTTGGCAGTACATGTAATGACATTCCTCTCAACAGCGAGTAGTTCGCCTTCCGTAATGTTCGCACATGCACTGACAATGTGCTGACACTTGTTGTCAGGCGTTGTCGGTGGATCACGATAGCAAATATCCTTCAACTTTCCCCACAGAAAGAAATCCGGGGACGTCAGATCCGGTGAACGTGTGCTTCCACGACCAATCCACCTGTCATGAAATATGCTACTCAATACTGCTTCAACTGCACGCGAGGTATGCGCCGGACATCCATCATGTTGGAAGTACATCGCCATTCTATCATGCAGTGAAACATCTTGTAGTAACATCGGTAGAACATTACGTAGGAAATCAGCATACGTTGCACCATTTAGATTGTCATCGATAAAATGGGGGCCAATTATCCTTCCTCCCATAATTAACCCGCCAAGGTCGCTGATGTTCCACTTGTCGCAGCCATCGTGGATTTTCCGTTGCCCAATAGTGCATATTATGCCGGTTTACGTTACCGCTGTTGGTTAATGACACTTCGTGCAAAACGCGTGCAAAAAATCTGTCATTGTCCCATAATTTGTCTTGTGCCCAGTAGCAGAACTGTACACGACGTTCAAAGTCGTCGCCATGCAATTCCTGGTGCATATAAATATGGTACGGGTGCAGTCGATGTTGATGTAGCATTCTCAACATCTACGTTTTTGAGATTCCCGATTCTCGCGCAATTTCTCTGCTACTGATGTGCGGACTAGCGGCGACAACGGCTAAAACACATACTTGGGCATTATCATTTGTTGCAGGTTGTGGTTGACGTTTCACACGTGGATCAACACTTCCTGGTTCCTTAAATAACGTAACTATCCGGCGAACGGTCCGGACACTTGGATGACGTTCTCCAGGATACCGAGCAGCATACATAGCACACGCCCGTTGGGCATTTTGATCACAATAGCCATACATCAATACGATATCGACTTTTTCCGCAATTGGTAAACGGTCCATTTTAACACGGGTAATGTATCACGAAGCAAATACTGTCCGCACTGGCGCAATGTTACGTGATACCACGTACTTACACGTTTGTGACTATTACAGCGCCATCTATCACAAAGCGCAAAATGTGGTCCAACTAAAGCATTTGCATTTCTTTACGTAATACACGAATATGTAATGAAAGATGGGGTTCCTATTTTAAGAAACGCAGTTGATATCCGTTTGACCTACGGCAGCGCCATCTAGGGGGCCAGCCATAGCGCCATCTGCTATTCCCTTCAAGCTAGACAAGTTTCGTTCTTTGTAGTTTTTTCGTTTGATGCTTATTTCGTTTGGCCTAGTCACGATCAATGGACCACCCTGTATTTTCTCAACGTCACGATTAATAACAAGCCTCTGAAGCTAGCAATGATACTTCTATATGAATAAATTTTTACTTTAATTTGATTCTAGATTTTATGTATTTTGCTAGGGAAGAAAGGAGACAGAAAAGAACCCGGTATAGAGGTACTGCAGGTCATTTTACCTGCTTACCTGATATGCAGTAGATCTGACGTCAGACTTATAAAATTTCAGACGATGTTTTACTTCTGTTCTGGAGATCGGATACCTCTGAGGCAATCAACATGAATTTCGCAAACAATGATCGTGTGAAACCCAACTCGCACGGTTTGTCCAAGAGATCCAGAGCGCACTATATATTGGTGCCCATGCTGATGCCGTCTTCCTCGCGTTCCCGTAGGTGTTCCATTCAGTTCTGCTCTGTCGCCTAGAGAACGAAATATGAGCGTGAGGATTATTCTGCCAGCTCTGCTGTTTTATTGAAGAGCTCCTTGGAAATAAAACACAGTTCGTCATTCTTAACGGAGATAAATCATCATGCTTGGAAGTAGCTTTGGGAGTATCTCAGGGGTGTGTTACAGGTCCATTACTTATCACATGTACAAATCATCTTGTAGATAAAGTCTACAGTCCCATGAGGCAGTCCGCGGATGATTCTGTTATATACAGGTAAATCGCAGTGATACAGACCTATAGTGAAGTAAGTGGAAATTTGTGGTAAGATCCTCTGGGACCAAACTGCTGAGGTCATCGGTCCGTAAGCCTACACACTACTTAATCGAACTTGAAGTAACTTGTGCTAAAGACACACACACACACACACACACACACACACACATATCCATGCATGCCTGAGGGAGGACTCTAACCTCCGACGGGTGTGGGGGTGGGGGTGGGGGGGGAGGGGGGGGGGAGAGCCGCGCAAACCGTGCCAGGTGACTGAGACCGCTCAGTGTAGCGAAGTGCAGGAAGACCTACAGAGATCGACGTTTGGTGCAGTGACCGGCAGCGTAAACAAACAGTGTATTGTGCATAAACAGGCGGAGAAACCGCTATATCCGTACCATCACAGGAAGCAGCTACATTCATTAAATACACCGTCTGATAAGAAGTGTCCGCACTCCCTGTGTAATATGGAATCAGGTGTTAGGAAATGTGAGCCCACCAGGTATAATGAGGCGAGGAATATCTTTGTGTCAGTTGAGAAGCAATAACAGCAGAACTGGTAAGGCAGGAGAGCTCACTGACTTCAAACGTGGACTAGTCACTTAATATCACCTGAGTAAGAAATCTGAGATGTTTCAGTCCTAAAACATTGTCCAAGTCGACTGTTGGTGATGTAAAGTGGAACGCGAAGGAACAACCACAGTTGAACAGGACCAGGCACACCCTTAGTACTGATGGGCAGGGATCACCTAATATTGCAACAGTGACAGCAAAAAATTTAGTAAAATGTACCGAACGAATACCTCTTGAGTTCCACAGTGCTACCAGCAGTTCAGTTATCACAATGACTGTGCTTAGGGAGTTAAAAGGATAGGATAGAATGGTCGAGCAGCTCCTGGTAAGCTACATATGCCTATGGTCAATGCTGAGTGACTCTCGAGTTGGGGGTGTGTGGATGGCTCGAAACGTGTGGTTTGGGGTAATGATTCACGTTACGGCAATGGCAACCCGATGGAAGGGGTTAATTTGGGAATGTGGGTCTCACGGGGAGCGTGCAAAGGATAAATCCCTGCAATCGCACTATCCTCTGTGCCCGCGGTGGCTCAGATGGATAGAGCGTCTGTCATGTAAGCAGAAGATCCCGGTTTCGAGCCCCGGTCGGGACACACATTTTCAACTGTCCCCGTTGATGTATATCAACGCCTGTCGACAGGTTAGGGTCTTGACTTAGTTATCATTTCATAGGTGCCTACTAGTCACTGTCTACTCAGACAATGCTACAACATTCTATGCGGCCAACTCAGAACTGTCAGAGCTTTTCAAAACCATGCAGCATACTGACGTACAGCTCTACTGTGTCCACCATGGAATCACTTGGAAATTCAGACCAACACGTGCGGCTTGGTGGGGAGGCTGGGGGGAATACGTGGTAAGCTCTGTCAAGCGCTGTTGGAGACAAGTTCTTTGTCGCTCCCTGGTTGATGAAGAGAGGTTGAACACCACCTCGATCAGCATAGAAGCAGCAATAAACTAACGATCCATCACTCAAGGAGAGAGCGATACTGCATTGACGCCAGCCCACTTTCCATGTGGGCCAGAGTCAGCAACTAAAAGGGACCTTGCCAAGGAGTTCAGACTTAGACAAGAGGTCAAAGAGGACATTTGGCGTAGGTGGAAGACCGAATACCTCCTGCTGCTAAGACAATATAATGAGGTGAAGGGATACCCTTCGCAAATGAAACCGAGATTTGGGGAGGTTGTTCTGCTCCAAGAAGACAGCAAACCATGGCACTTGTGGAAGAGGGCTGTGGTGGAAGAAGTGTCGTCCTCCACCAGCCAGTTGGTATGCAGATGTGTCGACCGGTCCAGTTGGGCATTCCCCTCGAGATTGATCAGCATGCGGAGGATGTCGGGGAATGAAGACTCTTATGCCATCTGTTGGTGTTAAGACTGTAGATTGTGCTTCCCTCTGCAACGGATATATAACTTCTTCACTGTAAAAAATCGACGCTTTGAAAATAAACGTATGGGAGAAGAAGTTTTACTGTACCGATTCCTTGATTTCACTAGTGTGTAGTAACAATTACAGCACGAACAAGGCATTTAAACAATCGTTCTTCCCACGCTCCATACGAGAAAGGAACGGGGAAAGAACCCTGATAATTGGTACTATTCGGCGTAACCTCTGCCATGTGTTTCACAGTGGTTTGCAGCAAATAAATGTAGATGTAGAGATTTGTTGCACTAGGCCATCAAGATGCTGGGTTTTCTGTCATTCATCCTAATCACAGAAGAGGCTACCTTTCACAAAGGATGGTGTTGTCAACGTTCAAAATATTCACTTTCGACCAACGGAGAATCCCTATTGTATGGTGACAGCGAACCATCAGCACTGGTTCAGCCTCTGTGTATGGGCAGAGATTATTGGCAACCGCCTCGTGGGACCAGCCAATCTTCCACTGCACCTCACAGGCAAGGCATATCTGCAGTTTCTGCAGGTGTCTCTGCCTACCCTGCTGGAATATGTGCCTTTCGTGGTAGCAATGTTAGTGTAGCTACTGTATTATGGCCCTCCAACTCACTGCCTTCTTTCGTGTGGAGCTAAACCTATAGTATAGACAAAACATTCCCACCTGCATGGTGAATTCCTATGTGTGGTTTCAGTAACTGAAACCGGCCCTATCAATGTACTTCTGTATCCACCTTCAAATGGGTGTACTTTCCTCGGAATACATTTTCTGTCATATGTTGCAGTCTGCGTAAGAAACATTGAGTGGATTCGACTCACTCGTTTGGAATAAAGCAAGTAATCTCTCGTGGTTTTGTTTTCCCTCAGTACCTACATCTCTCTCCATCCCAAGACGAGTGACATACACAGCCACTAAGCTCAGTATTCTGTTTCGTGAAAATTTTCCTGCTGCCATCATGCCACGCCTGTGCAAAGCGGAAAGGTTGATAAAATCTGCATATTGCAAGGATACTACACATAATACAATTATATCATCAAAGAAATTACATGAACAGCACTATATGAAGATTTATGCAATACAGTCATATCCCCGAGAATTGCAGTCCCAGCTCAGTGAACACTTCGAACAAGAAACAACGCTTTGTGGTGACCTGTGGCAGTCCGGTGAAAGGGTGTGGGTTCAGTGAATGCTTGGAGAATATTACCTACCATCATTTGTATAGCCAACAGTGAATTATAGAGGAGGTGCTGTTACGGTATTGGGGTTTCTTTCATAGTTAGGATGCAGCACCTTATTGTTCTTAATTAAAGAATAACTGCAGGAAGATACGAATACGTTTCACAGCACACTGCACCGTGTGCAAGAGAGAATCAGTTTGGAGAAAATGATTGATTGTTTCTGCAAAACAGTGCATCCTGTCATACAGTATCATAACATTCCTGAAACGGACTGGTGTGGCCACAGTCGTGACATGAAACCAGTGGAACTAAAATGTTGATTTAGATCCAGACACCTGTGTCAACATCACTATTTTCTCTGATTTCGACTCTTGAGGAAGAGTGGGCTGCCATTCCTCTACATACAGTCAGGCACATCACTGAAAGTATCCTCAGCAGAGTCCAAGTTGTCATAGTTGAAGGGTGAACACACTTCATCTTAATGTCCGTTAATAGGTGTTGTGATATCTTTAATCAGATAGTGTATAAAAAATACATTGTGGTCGAAACAGAAATTTGTGTGTTACTAACAGCGTTATTTACTATGTGCCATTGACACCACCACCGCTTCAAATATCCTTGTTATTTTCACTCAGACAGGAAAGCAAGGCATCTGGGGGCCCTCCGTATTCTGAATGTTGGTCCTGACAGCTGCAGTGTGTCCTGTTTTAATGCATATAGTAATCTCGAGAAATGAATGAAGAGAGGAGGGTCGGGTAGTACGAGACAACGGACGGTATCAGTAAAGAGCTGTTTCTGAACTGTAGCGCCAGTGGATGCACCTGTCGCACCATTTCCAGTGTGAACTATGATGGAACGAGACCATTCCCACGGTTTTGAATCTTAACAACATGTTTCGGTGAGCGAACAAGTTATCTGTTTCTGGTGAGTTTTTTGGTCAACGAACTTAACTTTGGAATATTGTATTTAGTTTTCAAGTAAGTAATATTACATTTTCATTGCGGCTCTAGACATAACTGCCGGCCTCTGTTGCCGAGCGGTTCTAGGCGCTTCAGTCCGGAACCGCGCTGCTGCTACGGTCGCAGGTCCGAATCCTGCTTCGGGCGTGGATGTGTGTGATGTCCTTAGGTTAGTTAGGTTTAAGTAGTTCTACGTCTAGGGGACTGATGACCTCAGATGTTATGTCTCATAGTGCTTAGAGCCATTTGAACCATTCTAGATATAACTAATATTATTTTGTATATGGTAGTAATTGACAACATCTAGCCCAAACAAGGGCAATGGGAGCGCTGACCTCCTACTGCAGTATATTCGTGTTATACTGGAGAAAGCGATTTCTGGTTGAACTGAATAACACCTACATTTTTATAGTTTTTCTTTCTTTTTAAGAGTCCGCCTGCTTAGCTGAGTGCTAACGTGCTCTCCTCCCATGAAAGCGGGCCCCGGTTAGGTTCTCGGCCGGGTTGGAGATTTTTTCCCCTCGGGGATTGGGTTTTGTGTTATCATTTCATCCTCAACACCGGCGCGCAAGTCGCCCTACGTGGAGCCGACTGAATTAAGACTTGCACTTGGCGGCCCAACTTTTAGTTAGGAGAGAAACGTGGAGAAATCAGGACATAAATGGGATGGCAATAGCATCTACATCTACATAGATATTCCGCAAGCCACCGAACGCTGCGGGGCGGAGGATATCCTGTTCCACTACCTGCCATTTCCCCTCCTGTTCCACTCGCAGATATAGCGAGGGAAAAACGACTGTCTGTACACCTCCGTATGAGCCCTCATTTCTCGTACCTTATCTTCGTGGTCCTTACAGGCAATGTATGTTGACAGCAGTAGAACCGTTCGGCAGTCGGCTTCAAATGATGGTTTTCTAAACTTTCCCAATAGTGTTTCTCGCAAAGAACGTCACCTTCCCTCCGGGGACTCCCATTAGAGCTCGCAAAGCGGCTCTGGAACACTTCAGTGTTGTTCGAACCCACCGGTAACAAATCTAGCAGCCCGCCTCTGGATTGCTTCGATGGCTTCCTTCAATTAGACCTGGTACGGATCCCAAGCACTCGAGCGGCACTCAAGAATAGGTCGCACCAGCGTCCTATATGCGATCTCCTTTACAGGTGAACCACTCTTTCCTAAAATTCTGCCAATAAACCGAAGCGTATCACTTGCCTTCCCTACCCCGGACGCCATACCCCGGGCGCCATAGAGAAAAGTTTCACTTATTGCAACACCAACCAGGTTAACAAGAGAGAACTATTCTGTTCGAAGAAATGCATTAATTGATAGACTTAAAGCTTTCTGGCAAAACAAAGGGGGCAGTCATGCAACCTATTTCGGGAAGTAAAATTTAGAGAAATGTACTTCAGCGAAATTTACAACTATGTAATACCAGTTAAATATGATAAGTGTTGTGTGAATGTGTGCCGACACATTACTTTTTTTATGTTGCCAGATGCGCATGCCGTTAAGAGCGAGCGACCGCTAATAAGGATGACATCACACGTACTGTAATAAATTATGCAAGCCGGTGACCTAAGATACCAGACCAGAAAAAAGGCCGCGCTGATACCGAATAGCACAGCTGCAAAGATACAGAACAGCTGGTGATTTTGTTTCGTGGCCACCATTCGACAACGTGAACGTAACGAAATACTGTCGTGTTCAATGTGTGTATAGAGCGTTGAATAGACTTGCATAGGAAAGGTAAGCTCTGTTCTCTTTCAGACGAGTGTTGTGAGGGTGGTCATAGTTTCATATTCTGTGAGTACTGCCTTCCTGTTCATGCAAGAGCTTTCTTTTTTCTGTTGTACTGCTTCGATTAAAATGCAGGGTAATATCATCTGCGGATGGTTTTATCTCTTCTTTCAGAGAATTGTATTCATTCATTCGTTAGTTTATTTCAGAAACATAAATTGCACGAATGTGGACATTCTATCACTGTTAACACTACTCCGTCTACAAAATCATCCGACATTCACAACTAAAAGCCTACGCCGAAGGAGATGACCCACAAACTTAAATCACAGATATTTAGTGCCGCACGGGATTAGCCGATCGGTCTCAGGCGCTGCAGTCATGGACTGTGCGGCTGGTCCCGGCGGAGATTCGAGACCTCCCTCGGGCATGGGTAAGTGTGCTTGTTCTTAGGATAATTTAGTTTAAGTAGTGTGTAAGCTTAGGGACTGATGACCTTAGCAGATTTCACGCATTTGTATAGATATTAAGTCGTAAATACAAGGACGCTTTAATAGATAAAAGTACTTTTTGGGTAAAACACACATTTTAATGACGAATAATTCTAATAGAAAACAACAACATTTAATTTAATATCGATGTTTCAGTACTGAATTCAGTATGCGACAGATAAAGGAGAAAAGCCAAATACTTTAACCTATAAACAGGCACTGTGTTCATTGTTAATGGAAAACGTTTGAAAAGTTGATAAGACGAAAGCAAGGAAAAACTCTTTCATATAAAGGTTTTCCAACATCCATTTATATTAAGCGCCAATTGCAGGACAAAGTTAGTAAGACGACACTAAAGACCAAGGAGTCTGACAAAGATGATGAAGTTCGACGCTGTCCTTTTCAGAAAACCATCCCAGCAATTCTCATCAGCGACTGGAGGAAACCCACGAGCAGACTAAATGATGCTGTTTAAGATTTTCCAGACGTAGTAAATGCTTCCTTGGGTCACAGGAGTCGCGTTGTTGTCTGATCGGAAATGTGGACCTTGTTCCGAAGTGCGTTCTGTGTCTTATCAGGGAGCAATTTCGCTTGGCACTAAAGGAAACATTCCGTTCGTCTGATACATAAAATTTCTAAAGGCAAACAGGCCTAAAATATTGACGGCTAAATTGGGGTCAAGGAAGTCTGAAGGGAAGTCTTCATTAAATCGTAAATCTGTTTTGATAGTATGATTGGAACAGTTTACAGACTTTAAAAATATTGTCCATGTTATTAACCACTAACAACCGAGACGTTGAAGTCAAAGTAACTGTTTTCTCAAAAACCTGCGTAACAAACAGAAGACATGAGAATGCGAAGCAAGATAGAGATGCCACTTAAATTAAACGAATGTAAAACTGTGCTTCAACACTTGTATGGTAGTAAAACAAGGGTTCTGAAACGCAGAGCTGCGTCCCAGATCCACGCAGCAGAAGTGAGATACTCAAGAGCAGCAAATTGATGCTTAAGAAGACATCAAATAATAAATATTTCTATTGTCAAAGCACTAAATATATAACTGGTAAGGCAAAAATATATGCGTACTGAAACAAATGTACAAAACAACCAAGGTCAGTCTAAACTTCTGCGCTCTCTCTCTCTCTCTCTCTCTCTCTCTCTCTCTCTCTCTCTCTCTCGCGCACACACACACACACACACACACACACACACACAATTTCCAGTGCGTAATACTGAACTTCAGCAGGACTAATCATGTTCTCTCCCTCTCCTATTAAACTGATTAATCTATTGATGCATACCTCCAGTACTTGTTTAATGGGTCTATAGGTAAGTTGGCTGTATAATGATACAAATCGAAAATTTTAATGTAATATCCGCTTCTTCGAAAGTTTGTATATCGATTAATCTCACTGTCTTTCAGTGATTATACGCGTATAAGTGGTAAGCTGAAACCGTGCTAGTGTAGCAAGACTGATGAGCTTTTGCATAGAACAATTTAATTAGTAAATCAGTGTTTGTATTTTGAATTTGTGTTTATTTTCTTAAATGTATTGGCCACGCTTTAACGGAAAGAAAAAGTGATTTACAATGTCACTTCCTTGTTCTCGTTCCTCCACACACATCCGCTTAAACTTTCATTCTCAGCCCAACGTTCTGCCGTGGTACTACAACCAGCCTTCATTTTCACACCAAAAAGAAACTGCCTGTGTAAATTTTTTATTATGTCATTTGCAACTTTCGTTAACGTTACCCCTGTCCCAAATAGAAACATATCACATAACCATAATGATCCCATTGAGTATTCGAGAGGGACCAGTAACTGCCTCCTTCCCCTTGCCCTAATAAAGACTTTACTCTGATTCTAAAATTTGTGCAGAAATCTATGTAACTGACAGTGGTGTATATTCCAATTACGAAATTCTGTTCCTAATCGATTGTGCATGTAGTGGCACATCGGATCTACATCTACATGTATACTCCGGTAGCCACCAAGTGGTGTGTTGCGGAGGGCATAATTCAGGCCAAAGTCATATTTCCCCTTCTGTTCCACTCACGGATCGCGCGAGGGAAAAACGACTGTCTGAACGCCTCAGTACGAGCTCTTATTTTCCTTATTTTTGAATGGTGATCACTGCGCGATTTGAAAGGTGGTGGTAATAATATATGCTCTATATCCTTGGTGAAGATCGGATTTCGGAATTTAGTGAGCAGCCCCTTTTGTTTAGTGCGCCGTCTATCTGCAAGTGTGTCCCACTTCAAACTTTCTATGAGATTTGTAACGCTCTCGCGATGGCTTAATGTACCAGTCACGAATCTTGCCGCTCTTCTTCGGACCTTCTCAATCTCTTAAATCAGACCCAACTGGTAAGGGTCCCATACAGACGAACAATACTCCAAGAGTTGCGGACGTTACCGCTTCCAAAGGCTGGGCATTTATTTTGTACTCTTAAATTAATGGGGATTTTCATCTTGTTATACGCAGTAGGTTACACTTATTAATATTGAGAGATAACTGTCAGTCATTACACCACGCATTTATTTTCTGCAGATCCTCATTGATCTGTGCACAACTTTCGTGTGATACTACTTTCCTGTAGACTACAGAATCATCGACAAACAGTCTAAGGCTGCTGTCAGTACCATCAACCAGATCGTTTATGTAAATCGTAAAAAGCAGTGGACCTGTTACGCTGCCCTGGGGCACACCTGAACTAACGCTTTAGTTACGACACAGAATTTATTTAATTATGTATGCACTAAGAAGTTTTAGTATAGTAAGTGTGTAGGCAAACAGGGTGCTCCATTGATGTTGGATTACATTAAAAAGTTGGTTTGGGAAAATAAGTATTTACACAAATAATGGTTATCAACTGAATCACCTCAAGATAGATAAAAGTACTATACAATAAATTAGGAGATAAATAACGGAATTAAATTAGGAAATAGCAAGATGTGGGATCAGTAATGGATACAGACAGAGATTAATAGGTGGATCACAAACGATAGAATTCTGGAAGAAGAGAGCACCAGTAAACAAAGTAGTAGACAACTTAATTCCTTTAAGGGAATGGGAAAAGCAGTATATATATTTTGTAATTGAAAACAGACCCCAAGACACGAAAGAGGAAGAAGCTAGGACTGAAGAGACTTCGAAATATGAACGTTACGGTAGAGGAAATGAACAGCGCATTAGCTGAAATGAAGAACGGCAGATCACCTAAGTCATGAAAATACTCCTGTGGTATTACTGTAAGCTGGAGAGCCCATTTGAAGAAAAGAATAATGCACTTTATAAACAACTGTTATCAATGGACTGAAAGTCCATCAGAGTGGATAAGAACATAGCCTCTATATGCTTTCCAACTTCAGGAAGGGGGAATGACAGACACTAGTTGCGACAGGAACTGCACGATGCGGCGCTTATTTGGCAAAGTTGTGGATGAGGAAGTAAGGCAGTATGTTGGACACCATACTAGAGAAGAACAGATAGGGTTCAGACAAAACAGTTCCTTCTATATTTTACGACAGGTAATCGGTTATTGCACTTTGGAAGGAGTTACATATTGTCTTTATAAATTTACCGAAAGCTAATGACACGTTTGAAGTGCACAGCAATGATGGAGCAGTTATGAGAAAAACAAATATCTAGAGACATATGTTGACAGAAGTAGATTGGGCAATATGGGAGTAAGACACAGAACAAAACAAAGCGGAAAAGTAGAAGGGCATATGAATTCTTTTTGGTGGGACAAGAACATTTCTAAGAACTATAAGGAAAGAGTGCATAGGAAATTGTTGAATCTGCCCCATGCTACGGTATTACGGATCACAATTGTGGATTTTAAATGCTAATAGCTGTGGAAATCGATTGTTTGCGAAGCAGCACTAGAATATCAGGTATAGAAAAATGTTAATAATGGAGAAGAGCTAGAATGAGGGTAAATGAAACAGTGCTTGATAGAATAGAAAGAAATTATTAAAGAACGCTAAATCGTCAGTGGCCAAAGAAAATTTTTGAATGGATAAAAACCTGGCAGACGACGACATCCTTGGAGAGACCACATCATTTAAATAATGAAGAACTGCGATGTAAGCAAGGAGGATGTCCTGAATAGAGAAGGTTGGTAGAAGATAAAAGAACTACGTGAAATGGCGAGCATTATGGATAAGTATCTAAATTAAGCAAAATTTAACTTGAAGTGAAGAAATACCTAAGTAAGAGTACTCCATACGTATCGAAGACACAAACGTTAAAATTAATAACTTCATGTGGTATATCATATTAAGAGAATTTTGTCCGATTCGCGGTTAGCAAAGTAACTATCGTGAATACTCAAAGTAAGACAGACATCACCACCAACCAAAAAATATTCGTTTTTCGTTGTACTTCATACATACTTAGAGCCATGTGGGTTTAGCATCTCTTTTTACATGATTTACCTTGCTCCTCAGTAAGCTGAATTAGTACAAATGTGCGCTCCGAAGAAGTTGCAACAAACACTTCTCGGCATTTTACCGGCGGCTGGCATTGGGTGCGGTACTACTCCATAGCTCATAACTTTCGTTGAAGCGTGCAGTGCAGTACACACAATAAAACTGCGAGACTGAATACGGTGTTTATTATGCTTCCTGCATCTGAAATATCCTTCCTTGCCGTTCCAGGAGTACATTTACACAAAGTTTGGTCTTGGACTACAAGTTGCTAGTTAACAGGCAGTTTGCTAGGATGCAACAGCCGGCTACGTCGACTTATTCCAACTTTACCTTGACCATGTCTGACAAGATGATACTAAAATAGTTTTTCTTTCTTCCAGTGTCATTGTAGTAGCCAATACTGTAACGCTCTGAAAATGACACCTACACTTTCTGTACATCATCACAAATGCAGGCAATTTCCTGCTCGTCCCTTTCGACGATTACCTCACGATTTTACTGTATTTGACCCATTCAGTCGGAGATGCTCAAGATAGTAGATGTGAAGGCTTCAGACATGGAGCGCTAGCTCAGTTGACACGACGCGTGGCTTATTGAACAGAAACTACTCCCTCATTTGCTGAAAGTGGTTTGGGAAAACGAATTAAAATCTTAATCACTGCGGCCGGAGGATGATGTGATGGCTGCTCCCGCTCAAGAAGAAGAAGAAGAAGAAGAAGAAGAAGAAGAAGAACCGAAAGGAAGAAGATGCTGTGATATGCAAATGATTAGCTTTTCAGAGCATTCACACAACGTTGGCGCCGGTGGCGACACCTACAACGTGCTGACATGAGGAAAGTGTACATGAAATGTATTAGCAGTTGTAAATACGCAGAATCATCTGCTATATAAGGAAAAACGACAGTGAAAACTTGTGCTGGACCTAGCCCCAACCTGGATTTCCCGCTTAATGCGAGCGGTCGCCTCACCCGCTTTGACTACCAGTGCTCAACTCACTTTCATATGTCGTTATTATGTGTGTACTCTTACATGAATTATGTAATTCCCCTACAGCTGAGGATATTTTAATTGAAAGTCACTGCTGGTATCGGCGGATAAATGCGATACTGCAGTGCCAGTGTTTTTAATGGTTCAAATGGCTCTGAGCACTGTGGGACTTAACTTATAAGATCATCAGTCCCCTAGAACTTAGAACTACTTAAACCTAACTAACCAAAGGACATCATACACATCCATGCCCGTGGCAGGATTCGAACCTGCGAACGTAGCGGTCGCGCAGTCCAGACTGTAGCGCCTAGAACCGTTCGGCCACCCCGGCCGGCTGTGTTGTTAAGAAGAAGGGTGCAATGTTCTTTCAGACATGTATGTAGAAACCATCCTGAAATTTGTTTTAAGAGATTTAGGGAAACCGTGGACAACCTAAATCTGGAAGACTGGACGGGGATCTGAACAGCCGCGTTCCCAAATGCGAAGTCAGTGTCAAACACTGCGGCGGAGGATATTAGCGTTTAACGTCCCGTTAACAACGACGTTATTAGAGACGGGGCACAAATTCGGGTTAGGAAATGTTTGAGAAGGAAGTCGGCCGTGCTCTTTCAAAGAAATTATCATGGCATTTGCCTCAAACGATTCAGGGAAGTCACGTGAAACCTAAATCAGGAAGGCCGGATCTGGGTTTGAACAATCATCCTCCAGAATGCGAGGTTAGTGTGCTAATCAATACGCTACCTCGCTCAGTCAAACACTGCCCTCGGTCGCGCAATATTTCAGAGTCTTTAACGCTACGCCGCCTCAGTAGGAGCATGCAACAGTCTTGAGTCATAACTTAACGGTTATTATTTATGAGCAACACGCATAATGATCTGAATGTTTGAATGTGGACGGGAGAGTGGTTCGTTGGGAGTTGAGTGACGCGCAGTGACGACGGGAGAATCATTTCCCACGGCGTCACGATAAGTGTGGCCGGTCTGGAGGGGATTTCACGCACGCCAATGACCTGTTTGCGTGGTACCTGCATTCTTAGTTACTGCACATTTAAACAACTTAAATTCGCGAATAACTAATCTGTGAAACACGGGCTCGTTGAGTTTACTGACTTCTGTATTTCATAAAAAGTCTACCTGAAACAGCCACGTTTCGTGTAAGCGACTTCATGCATCGCTCTTTTGTCAGGAAGAGGTCACACTTTATTTAAATTTTTGTGTCTGCAAACCCCAAATATTCATTTCTTGTTTCACTTTTATCGCAAAAAAGCTTAAAATTTAATATCTCGTGTACCTTATGCTCAGTCCAATTAAACTGCTCTAACACATGTTTGCGAATCAGGTTAAGAATATAAATAAATTAAGAAATTGAAGTATTACTTCCGATACACTTCCTATTTGACAAGACTGAGCGAACTATATGAAGCCCCCAAAAAGTTATATATAACTTAGCAATATAAAATACAGACGTAACAACTAAGCATACCAACCAGACAACGTAACTTTGTTATGGTTTCTTTCATTTACATCCATGAAATAACGATATTCAATCTTATTCGTGCACTAAAGTCTTGCTGAAACGAATGAATTGTAATCAATTTAAACAAACATTGCCGTCGATTTTATCCATGCTGGACGTAAGGTCGTGTTTGATAAACAATGTTAAAATATAGGCTGTCACCGTTCAAAATGGAAAAGTACTAGAACTGACATTTCACTGGAGCAAGCCCCCATCATTACAATAATTGTTGTTGTTGTTGTTGTTGTTGTCTTCAGTCCTGAGACTGGTTTGATGCAGCTCCCCATGCTACTCTATCCTGTGCAAGCTTCTTCATCTCCCATTATCTACTGCAACCTACATCCTTCTGAATCTGCTTAGTGTATTCATCTCTTGGGCTCCCTCTACGATTTTTACCCTCCACGCTGCCCTGCAATGCTACATTTGTGATCCCCTGATGCCTCAGAACATATCTTACTAACCGGTCCCTTCTTCTAGTCTAGTTGTGCCACAAACTCCTCCCCAATTCTATTCAATACCTCCTACTGCACAATAATCTCGCGAAAGCAATAAAATATTTTTTTTTATTTCCTTGCTGAACAACAAGGATCACGTAACAACCTCAGTTCCTCTTCTTTCCTTGTTACTTCTATTTTTCCAGCACTCCATCTGCTCATGTTGTTTTACCTTTCTTCTCTTAATGTTGTTGCCGAATTCTTATTTCTTCTGCATTGAAAGCCTTCTAAATTTAGTACTTTATTCTTAAAGAGATTACTGTCTTATTTCCGAGTTTTTGATGTTGTTTCTTCCTAGATTTTTCCTTATTTCTGTAATCGATGCTACTGCCGATTTCTTCCAGAAATACAGGAATGTTTGTCTCGCGAGCCTATTCTCGGTCATTCGGTAGAGGTGTCCAAAAAATATTAATCTTCTTTTGGACATTACTTCTAATATTTTCCCTATATTTCTGTAAATCTCCTCATTATTTCTTATTTTCCAACCACCTATATTTGTATTGCACTCATTGCTTTACTAACTATCCATCTTTCAAGTACCACTATTCTGTCCAGCTTATAAGTAATTCTTAGGCATTCACATCCATATAAACATTCTGGTCGTACCACAGTGGTACAGTGTTGTAGTTTTCTTTTTCTAGATATGCATTTCTTGTTGTAAATATTCTTTGTCAAACCAAATGCTCGCTCCATTTTATTAACTCTTACATCAACTTCAAATTTTTCTAGTCCATTCTGTTGTATAGTTTCTCCAATATATTTGTATTTACTTACTCTCTCTGTTTTATCTATTTGTGTTTCTGTAACTTTTGATGCATTTTTTAAATATTTATCATGAATTTTATTTTCAGCTGAAAATGTAATACCAGTTCTGTTTGGTAATTTGTCCACAAGATTTATTCAAGTTACTGCGTCTGTCAGTTTTTCTGAAAGTATTGCAACATCATCCTCAAAAGCCAGGCAGTTCACCCTAATTCCATTTGTTTTCCTTCCTAGAATTATTGGCTAACCTGGTTCCTAAAAGTTCCAAGGTTGTCTGTCACAAGCCAGGATAAAGGAGTGATAGAGGAGGAACACCTCTTTAAAAAACTTTGTTCACCTGGCCCCGCTGACAGTACTATGCAAGGGCTTCTTGCCTGGGTTACTCAACGGCAGCGAAGACGGGGACGATGGACTTAGGTGCGGAGGAGCAGGTGGAAAAAGCAACCTCTTGTCCAACGCTAAAGTGGACAGAGGGCACGACGGTTCCACAAGTTAGTGACTGTACCCCGGCGGTGCCTGTTCCAAACGTAAGTGGTGGGTGAATCAGTAATATTCCAGGCTAACAATGTGGTCTTACTTTGGGATTCAAGGACGACTCTAGATTTCCCACTCTCTACAACTTCAAAACAAAACTATTTTATTTTTATTTTTATCACTTTTATAAGATTCTTTTAGGGTAATTATGATGAAAGCTTTTACCTACGAAACTCAATACTAGTGCTTTTTCATTGTGAATAGTGGCTGTGCCTACACTTTAACAGCAGTCGGAATAGCCTTGGCCCAAGAGTCTCACCAGCTCTTATGTAAAACGAAACTTAATTATTTTACTGCGAAAAATTAGCCAGGTGCTGACAGCACGAAATTTACTCTCGTGTGTGATAGAAATGTGGTCCGATGTTTCAGTGCATATATCCATGGCGAGGTGCCTAATTATAACATGGCTTCTGGTTGTGTTGCATTCTTTGCTAAATTAATAAACTATATCACTGTGTGACTTTTAGCATTTGCTTAAATGTAAAATAAATTCTGATTTGTAACTGAATTTTTTTCTACGAGCAGCACTAAGTTTCAGGGTAATTCAACAGACGTCGGCAAGAGAACAAAAACCATCATAATTTTTTTAAAAGCCCTCACCCGATTTATCATATACTTTTCGGATTTCTCTACTGTAGAACAAATGCGAGATATTGTCAAAATTTTAACCATCATCTACAAAACAGAGTTACGTAATTACTTTTGTTTGTTTGAAGGTACCTGCTGCAGTCCAGTACTGTAGCACGCCCCTAGAGGAGCCAAAACAAAGCGGCTTGTAGAGCGGCGTTTTGACCCCGTGCCCCTTCATATCACATCCAAATGAAGCCCCCTTTTGCAGAGGACGACACGGAGGCCGGTAGCCATCGCCTTATTCTCCTTGCTGGCTGTTACTCTGCCTCCTCCTCTTCTAGAACTCACCAGCTGACGACCACTACCAGCCAGATCTCCATTGTTTTGTTTCTCGTGATAGCGGCTGAGTATTCTCGGACGTAGTCGCTATGGTGTACACCAAATATACGAGAAACTCCCCGTGTCGACAACCCTTTCTACCGTGAAGTGACAACGAGTCGAAGCTCAAAATTTTAAGGCGTGTTAACAAATTTAATACTATAGATACAGCACATTGTCCCGATCACAAAAGGACACAGCCGACACTCCACTGAAAACGAAGGTTTTCTTTTATCTCTATAGTACGTCCATGACTGTACGTTGTGATTTTCCAGAATCGAAACAATATTGAGGAACAGATTTCTGATCGTAAAATCGGAAACTAGGATTACTAGAGTAGTTTAACGAAAAAAATTAACTTCCTTAAATTACCGAGAACGACAAATACATGGGATGATCGACATCCCGTCTATCATTCTGAAACTTAACCCATTTGAAAATGACTTCTAGCTACTACTATTACGATATGTGTGTTGTTGCTATTAACAACCTACATTGTAAATGTCGTTTGAACTTTACATTTGCTTCAACAGCATATCAAGCAAAGGCGGATCACACAGGCGAGCAAGATCAAGACAGTACAACAGAAAATTTCATGTATTTGCTAAAAATGTGTTAGATATTGTCACCAATCCAACTACGGCACTGCAGCACAAAATTTAAAGTCGGCTTATTTCTTTCCGAGCAGGCAGTAAATGAGTGACCAATGTTTAACAACTTAAGTAGCATAATGATAACGATCTGCAACTTTTGTGATTATGCAAATGAAAAATTGGTTTCACTTCTCAGACGTCGGAATTCGTATTTACTAAGCTGCAGATACTTTTCGTTAACGAGAAATACATAAAACATTTGCTGTATTACACCGCAGAACAGTGCTTCGCCACAGTACTTGACCACTTCGATATATTACTATCCAAATTACATATCAGTCCTCAATAAATGAAATTGTCTTTTAGATCCATACTTCATACGAAATGCGAGTCTAGATCCAACTAAATTTATTACAATTATTTGAATATTATCACACATATAATCAGAAAGAACTTACAATTAACTGTTGTCAAAACCACTCATGTCAAAGGTCACATACCAAATACCTTTCCATAGCTACTCACATCTTGCTAAAAAAACAATAATACTAATTTATACTCTGTTCTTGTCTTTCAGTTACATACTTATATTGTTATTTAAATCGTAGCTTTCCAAATAAGTTTAACGTCACTTTCTATCTCACATCTTGATCATTTTCATCAATGAATCGTTAAACATTTTATCACAAACACTTCAGCAGTTTATGGAGCTGAAGTTAATATGTTCCACGAAGGTAGGGGGGAGGGGGGTTGGGTTGTTTGGGGGAGGAGACCAGACAGCTAGGTCATCGGTCTCATCGGATTCGGGAAGGACGGGGAAGGAAGTCGGCCGTGCCGTTTCAAAGGAACCATCCCGGCATTTGCCTGGAGCGATTTAGGGAAATCACGGAAAACCTAAATCAGGATGGCCGGACGCGGGATTGAACCGTCGTCCATCAACGAAGGACTTTATGTCTAATGGTAAGCTATCTTTTTGGTATCTGTGTCTAATACGAAACACCAAATTCTTTTCAGGGGTAGTCTGCTGAGAGAGATCGGCTCTACAGGCAGTGCCGATTGGCCAGTGAAGTTCACCGCGAAAAATATCTAACTTAATTTCCAATCATATAAACATTTGAAGCCTGTGTCACGCAGTGAACCTATAAAAAAGAAATGCCTGCAATTATTCATCCCATAACGAAGGACACTTGAGTCATAGTCAACCCCGCGACAGATTTGAGAGAGCCTCTGCCTGAATTAGATGATCTACCTACTGCCCACCTACAAACTATCTAATATGCTGCAATGCAGTACAAGCCCATCTGTCTTCATCGCGAACCAGAGCTGCCTACTGGGCATGGCGGTATCTGCCAATATGTGCCACGATTTGCAGCTTCCGTTCATCCGACTTACCTCGTAGGAGCAAAGGCACTGGGGCACTCCACACACACACACATACACACACACACACGAACACGAACACACACACACACGAACACGAACACACACACACACGAACACGAACACACACACACGAACACGAACACACACACACGAACACGAACACACACACACGAACACGAACACACACACACGAACACGAACACACACACACGAACACGAACACACACACACGAACACGAACACACACACACGAACACGAACACACACACACACGAACACGAACACACACACACACGAACACGAACACACGAACACGAACACACACACACACGAACACGAACACACACGAACACACGAACACTACAGTAGGGTATACTGATTCTCTTTGCACTCCTACCTGTCAGCTCCATTAACTTCCGACGACTGGACCTCTCACTAACTGTAATGAACAGTAACTTTAAAGATGTTTTCTCCACATATAAGTTTGGAAACCGACCGAGAAAAGTGACGCTGTGGTTAAAGTACTAGATCCGTCGCGGCAAGTAACTGGGTTCAAATCACTGTCCCATCATCCAAATTTATGTTTTCTGTGATTCCGTCCGACCACTGAAAATGAGTACTGGGATGGTTCGTTTGGAAAGGACATGGTGACTTCCTTCCCCGTGGCTTAAACAGAATAATTCCTGGCGCATCTAACAAGGCGAACTCCCCAACGCACCAAATGGCTCTGAGCACTATGGGACTTAACATCTGAGGTCATCAGTCCCCTAGAAGTTAGAACTACTTAAACCTAACTAACCCAAGGACATCACACACATCCATGGCTCAGGCAGGATTCGAACCTGCGACCGTAGCGGTAGCGCTCTTCCAGACTGTAGTGCCTAGGACCGCACGGCCACACCGGCCGGCCCCAGCGCACCTCCCTCAGATTTAGTGGTAATATGGCCCAGTGGACAGCCCATCAAAAACCGAACAGAGATCAAGCATGAAAACAGGAAGAAGGCTTACTGAACTGTAAAAAAGAAGCAAAATAAAGTGAACGTCCCAATATTAACAAGTGCAATATTGAGAGATATTAAACACGTGTGGCGTGGCGTACGCCGGCACAGTAGCTCAGCGTGTTCGGTCAGAGGGTTAGCTATCTTCTGTAACAAAAAACTGAGTGAATGGATCAACGAACAACCTGAACGGGTGTCATCGTCCACCCTGAACAAATTCAACGAACAATATGAGCTCACAAAAAAGTGGTAACGGTGTTGGACTGTAAAACGGACGAGCCGTGTTCGAAACTCTCTCGTGCTTTTTATTTTTTTAATTTTTTTCACTTTGTGAGCGATGTACGGGTGTGAACTATGTTACAACAAAGGAATTCAAGAGCCAAAACTTCCTAAACGGAGCACAACTTCAAAAACGTTAAAAACATACGTTTTGATACAGCACAGAGAAACTGTGTGATTGTGAAACTGTTGCGTTCATTTCTAGCAGCTTATCTGACAAACTACTATATTTTTATCATTTCCTTTGGAGTGATCACATCGACGTTCGTACGAGCACCTACATCGGGAAAGGAGGCATATCTCACTCACTTACCAGGGGTACAAATTAGTTGCGTCGATAAGAGATTCCTATAATATGACACACGTACTGTCACTAATGCTGAGTATGACACACCAGAAGTTTTCCGGTGGAGAATTCGGTTGGCTCGTCGCCTTGTCATCAAACGTTTGATGCCCTCACTCGAAAGCAGTTTCGTTTCGGCTGCTAATAGAATAGTTGTGCAACCGGACGTTACGCCACGACGCAGACACAAATTTGAATACAGCGAACAGTGACAACATTGTCACGAGGGTGGTTTCAACACTGCTCACCAGCTTGGCAGTCAAACACTGATCACTTAACCACGGCACCACAGCCTGCTCTATATTGCACTTCTCGTCCTTTGACCTTTCACTGTATCTATTTTTCTCTTTGTTCACAGTTTAGTAGACCGTATTCGTGTTTTCATGCTTGATCCGTGTTCAGGTTTTCGACGTGTTATCCAATGGGATGGGCCCTCATACCACTAAATCTGAGGGTAGTACGATGGGGAATTCCCCTTGTAGGGACCTCTTTGAGGGACATTGAGAGCACCCCCCCCCCTCCTCCCCTCAACTGCTAATGTAAGTTCCTGCTGAATCAGTGAACAACGTCGGAGCTCAGTACTCCCCATGACACATTGATGAATACTCTAGAAATCCGCGCTCTGTTACGACTGGGCCACTTAGATTACTCGCTATTCAATAAGCGATTTGAGTTAGAGTGCGTGCGTGAATTAGTCACACTAGGAATGTCTCATGAGGCTTCCTGGTTCTTCTCTGCCGGCTTTACACAAAGCTGATTCATTGTGAAGAACGCTGATTCCTATTATTTGCGAACTGCGCCAATTTTTGATTGTACAGTCACACAACATCGCACACAGTCCCTAACCAATCCATTTTAGTTTCCGGCCTACAGTATCATACAATCGCACTCTGTGCGGTTTTCTGGCTTCTTTATCGGAAATAGTGAGAACTACAACCAGGAAAATAGAACATAGAATAAATGAGAGTCAAATCTATTTAATAATATTTCAGTTTCACAGTGATTTTTTTCTTCGCTATTCCAACTGGGAAGAAACAAAAACTTTGAGGTTCGCAGATGACATTGGAATTCTGTCAGAGAGACCAAAGGACTTGGAAGAGCACTTGAGCGGAATGGATAGTGTCTTCAAAGGAGGATATAAGATGAACACCAACAAAAGCAAAACGAGGATAATGTAATGTAGTAGAATTAAGTCAGGTGATGCTGACGGAATTAGATTAGGAAATGACACACTTAAAGTAGTAAATGATTTTTGCTATTTGGGGAGCAAAATAACTGATGATCGTCGAAGTAGAGAGGATATAAAATGTAGACTGGCAATGGCAAAGAAAGCGTTTCTGAATAAGAGAAATTTGTTAACATCGAGTACAGATTTAAGTGTCAGGAAGCCATTTCTGAAAGTATTTGTATGGAGTGTAGCCATGTATGGAAGAGAAACATGGACGATATATAGTTTAGACAAGAAGAGAATAGAAGATTTCGAAATGTGGTGCTACAGAAGAATGCTGAAGATTAGATGGGTAGATCACATAACTAATGAAGTATTGAATAGGGTTGGGGAGAAGAGAAGTTTGTGGCACAACGTGACCAGAAGAAGGGATCGGTTGGTAGGACATGTTCTGAGGCATCAAGGGATCACCAATTTAGTATTGGGGGGCAGCGTGGAGGGTAAAAATCGTAGAGGGCGACCAAGAGATGAATACACTAAGCAGATTCAAAATATGTAGGTTGCAGTAGGTACTGGGAGATGAAGCTTGCACAGGATAGAGTGGCATGGAGAGCTGCATCAAACCAGTCTCAGGACTGAAGACCACTACAACAACAACAAATCCAACTGGTTTGATGAGGCCTATCACGAATTTCTGTTCTGCGTCAGCTTCTTCATCCCAGAGTAGCACTTGCAGCCTATGTCCCCAGTTACTTGTTGGATGCATTCCTGTGTGTCTTCCACTACAGTTCTACCCTCTACAGCTCCCTGAAGTACCATGCAAATTATTCCCTAATGTCTTAATAAAGGTCCTACCATCGTGCCCTTATTCTTATCAATGTTTTCTACATCTTACTCCCCACGCCTATCCTGCAAAGAACTTGCTAATTCCTTATGTATCAATCCACATAATTTTCATCATCATTTTTAGCATCACATCTCAAACCCTTCAGTCCTCTTCTTTTTCACTTTTGTCACTGTCCATGTTTCCACTTTCATACATACTATACTCGAAGCATACAACCTCAGAAATTTCTTTCTCAGATGAGGGTACATATTTGATAACAGTAGACCCTTCACCATAGCCGAGGTCGCTAGAGCACGCCTTTCCGGTGGCGCTCGACTCGGAGGTAAACAGTTTCGAATCCTGGTGATGAAGTTTTCACTGCCAGTATTTGACCGGCAAGGGTGGTGGTGTAATGTCTCTGATAACCAGTCTTTGCGCTAATGTCCTGGATTAAATTCCAAAACTCTCCACAAAGTCTCTTGAAGTGAGGGCATGTCGCACTGTTGAAGATGAACCGCCTGTCGATTAGAGACGTTGAACACGGCGGCCACTTTGATGCTTTTCAAGAGGAGTAGGCTATGTGTCGGCAGCGCATTTCATGTTCTCCCGTCCATTCATGCAGAACACAAACCCAACACCTAACTGTACAAGCATCCATAACAGCCATCCACACTACACGGACACACGCTAGACAGTACATAACCGTCAGAGGAAGGCAATGGCAAACCACCTACACTAGGACCTCGCCATGAGCTGCAGCGTAGGGTTTCTACGTCTGCTCCCTCTCAGCTCACACCGTAAGGGAATATTTATAACAATTGTTGTTGTTACCGTTATTGATACCAGTAGACTTCTCTACGCCAGGAATGACCCGTTTTCTTGTGCTAGTCTCCTTTTTATGTCGTCCTTGGCTCGTCCGTCCTATTTTGCTTCCAAGATCGCAGAATTCCTGAACTTCGTGATCCTCAATTGTCATTTACGCTTGTTGTTAGCCTCATTTCTGATGCTCTTTATTAATTCCTTCTTTTTTCGGTTTATTCTCAATTTATACTGTTTGTTCAAACTGTTCATTCCTTTCGAGAGTTCCTGAATTATTTTTTTCACTTTCAATGAGGATAAAAGTGTCATCTGCGAATCTTACCCATTGTTACAAAAAAAAAAAAAAAAAAAAAAAATGGTTCAAATGGCTCTGAGCACTATGGCACTTAACATCTTAGATCATCAGTCCCCTAGAACTTAGAACTACTTCAACTTAACTAACCTAAGGACATCACACACATCCATGCCCGAGGCAGAATTCGAACCTGCGACCGTAGCAGTCCCGCGGTTCCGGGCTGCACCGCCTAGAACCGCACGGCCACAGCGGGCGGCCCCATTGTTACATATTCGTCATGAATTTTAATCCTATTCTTGTATCATCCTCCTATTTCCTTCATTGTTTCTTCAGTGTGTTAGTTGAGTGAAAGATGACATTGTTGTCTCATAGCCTACCTAATCTGAATATCGAAAAAAATGTGTGTGAAATCTTATGGGACTTAACCGCTAAGGTCATCAGTCCCTAAGCTTACACACTACTTAACCTAAATTATCCTAAGGACAAACATACACATCCATGCCCGAGGGAGGGTTCAAACCTCCGCCGGAACTAGCCGCCCAGTCCATGACTGCAGCGCCCAAGACCGCTCGGCTAATCCCGCGCGGCTCTGAATATCAGAGTACTTCCCTCTTTGTCCTGCTTTCTTATTATTATCCGCGTCTGGCTTTTGCGTATGTTATATGTTTTTCCCTTATAGCCTTAACCTGTATTCCTGAGAATTTCGAACATCTTGTACCAATCCAAATTGCCGAATGTCTTTTCAAGTTCGACAAGTCCTAATTATGTGGTACGTTGCGTCACCGGATTCCTGTTAGCTATTGGAAGAAAACAGTGTCGAACGCCTCGCCGACACGGACGATACTGCACATGAAACACTATCTATCGGCAGTAACGTATACAGAATGTCTGGCGCCAGTGTTACTTTGAATGGACTGGACTTGTTCTTACTGCTTTGAAAACGAGTACATCAGCCGCAGTTTTCACCCTTACCATTAACGTAAAGTTCTTCACTTTTTAAAATTCGGCGTCAGTACATGCCATCCATGATTAACTTAGAGAGCGGTAGTAGAGATACGATCCAACCAACTGACAAATATGAAAGGAAGGTTCGGCTTGACATTGTCATTGGAGCCTGAACACAAACTTGGATTGCAGGATATCGACAGTGTTCTTTGAGAAGGAATCATCATGAGCTTTGTCTTATGTGATCTCGACAAACCATGGAAACCGTAAATGTCACACCGGGCGGGTGTTTGAACTGCAGTACGCCAGAACGCAAGTCCACTGTCTTGCAAGTGTACCACCTCTCATAGCAACAAGATAGACGTGCGAATAAGAGGTTATCACGGACCACTGGCCGAAACTGGACTATCCACTAGATCCGACTTAAGCTTTCGTGAATTTTTCTGGTTAAATCTAATTATACTCTTACTTAAATGTCGGTCCAGTTGTGCAAATGTCTTCGTAAAAATAGAGCACCACACCCCGTTTTGTCCTTTCCGCTTGAACTCTGCGAGGAGAAAGCCATAAATAATGCACATGTGCACATGAGGTCACTAGCGCCTAAGTTATTTTAGATAGGCATCGCAGTGCTTACTAAGTTGCCAGGCAAAAGCGTTTACAGAGCGCCCACTTACAGCTGTGCGTCGACGGACAGCAATACATTTTGCTTGAACCTTTTTTTCGTTCCTCCAAGAACTTCCTCCAGAAACGTCGTTAGTTGGCCGTTCACAGTCTGCGGGGACTCTCCGGAAGGCAGAAAAAGAAGGATCTGTGTCTGCTTTTTAATAATCCGCTGGCTTAATTTGACAGTAATGAGAGGGCCCTGCAGGGTTACTCAAGAGTGTTTACACTGGGGCAGCTGCTGCGTTACTACTAGTGCACTGCTACTATCACTACTAGCAACAGCAGCATTAACAACATCGTACTACACGCAAAATATCCTTTAGTTTGTGTTTCTGGCAAATGTATGGCTGAAAATAACAAATCTGTGATTATTTTTTGCCTACCGCGCACCATTTTCCCAAAAATGCCCGTTACTTATTTCCTCTATAAATTTGTATGTTTTCTTAATTTAATGTGAATTGTTAACAACCTTCTTGTTCTATTCAAATTTTCCACTGCAGGTATAGACGTACACAGATTTAGCAATGGAGATCACTATCATACGTTCACTGCCAGCTTGATCTGTCACCTATTCACAAAAGAAGACAAAGTAATTATTCCAGGATTCGAATCGAGAACAGCTGCCAACATGAGTAACGTAGAAGTAAATATCATCGGAGTAGTGAAGCAACTTAAATCACTTAATAAAAGCAAGTCATCTGGCCCAGACTGTATACCAATTAGGTTCCTGATGCATTAGCTCCATACTTAACAATCATATACAACCGTTCGCTCGACGAAAGATCCGTACCCAAAGACTGGAAAGTTGCACAGGTCGCACTAATGTTCAAGAAAGGTAGTAGGTGTAATCCACGAAATTACAGGCCCATATCTTTAACGTCGATATGCAGCACAGTTTTAGAACACATTTTGTGTTCAAACATAATGAATTACCTCGAAGAAAACGGTCTATTGACACACAGTCAACATGGGTTTAGAAAACATCGTTACTGTGAAACACAACTAGCTCTTTATTCACAGGAAGTGCTGAGTACTACTGACAAGGGAGTTCAGATCGATTCCGTATTTCTGGATTTCCGGAAGGCTTTTGACACTGTACCACACAAGGGGCCCGTAATGAAACTGCGTGCTTATGGAATATCGTCTCAGTTATGTGACTGGATCTGTGATTTCCTGTCAGAGAGGTCACAGTTCGTATTAACTGTCGGAAAGTCATTGAGTAAAACAGAAGCGATTTCTGGCGTTCCCCACGGTAGTGTTATAGGTCCTTTTCTGTTCCTTATCCGTATTTACGATTTTGGAGACAATCTGAGCAGCCGTCCTTCGGTTGTCTGCAGATGACGCTGTCGTTTATCGACTTATAAAGTAATCAGAAGACCAAAACAAACTGCAAAACGATTTAGATGAAATATCGGAATGGTGCGAAAAGTGGCAGTTTACCTAAAATAACGAAAAGTGTGAGGTGATCCACATGAGTTCTAAAAGGAACTCAGACTTCGGTTACACGATAAGTCAGTCTTATCTAAAAGCCGTAAATTCAACTAAATACCTAGCTATTACAATTACGAACGACTTAAATTGGAATGAACACACAGAATATGTCGTCGGGGAGGATAACCAAAGGCTGCGTTTTATTGGCAGGACACTTAGAAAATGTAACAGACCTACTGAAGACTGACTACACTACGGTTGTCCGTCCTCTTTTAGATTACTGCTGCGCGGTGTGGGATCCTTACTAGATAGGACTGACGGAGTACATCGAAAAAGTTCAAAGAAAGGCAGCACGTTTTGTATTATCGCGGAATATGGGAGTGTGTGTCACAGCAATTATACAGGATTTGGGATGGACATCATTAAAAGATAGGTGTTTTTCGTTGCGACGGAATCTTCTCACGAAACTCCAATCACCAACTTTCTCCTCCGTATGCGAAAATATTTTGTTGATACCGACTAACAAAGGAAGGAACGATCACCAAGATAAAATAAGGGAAATCAGAGCTCGTACGGGAAGATATAGGTGTTCACTCTTTCCGGCGCTATACGAGATTGGAATAAGAGAGAATTGTGAAGGTGGTTCGATGAACCCTCTGCCAGGCACTTAAATGTGATTTGCGGAGTATCCATGTAGATGTAGATGTGCCAACATTTTACCGGTAAAATTGTTTATTTTCACCTGTTTCCTCTGTTGCTGACTCAAATGTTGCTGGTTGGAAAATCCCAATGACATGAAGGGTGACGCGTACATGTGTTTTAAGGACAAGCCTATATTATGTTCGCCGACCGGTGTGGCCCAGAGATTCTAGGCGCATCAGTCTGGGACCGCGCTACCGCTCCGTCGCAGGTTCGAATCCTGCCTCGGGCATGGATGTGTGTGATGTCCTTAGGTTAGTTAGGTTTAAGTAGTTCTAAGTACTAGGGGACTCATGACCTCATATGTTAATTCCCATAGTGCTCAGAGCCATTTGAACCATTTTATATTAGGTTCAGTGTATTATAATGCCCCTTCGTGTAAAAATACGCCTGACTTATTTTGCCATGTGTTGGCTAACTTACCCACGTTGAAGACTCAACAATGCGGTTTGTCAGCATTAGTTAAAAAGGTTTATGAACAGTGTTTTGTATGTAGAGTTAGGGAGCTGGATAAGTCCTCGGCTCCACATAAATGTTGCATTTCATGTTCGAGCAATCTGAGAAACTGGCTAGAAGGAGAACGTAGTGGAATGAAATTTGCTGTACCTATGGTTTGGTGTGAACCGACCAATCACGTACCGGACTGTTACTTTTGTTTGAGATATGTCATGAGATTCTCTTCAAAATCTATACATTGTACTCAGTATCCAAACTTACGCTGCGCTATGCGACAAATTCCTCATTCTCAAGATCTTCCTCTATCTATTGTTCCAGATAAACATACTGTTGATACACAGGAAGGCGCCTCCGATGCCCCACACCGTCAAGATGGTTGCATCTACGTCTATGACATGTTCACATCAAGAAATCAGATAGGTAGAGGTTAACGGTCTCGTATGGGACTTAATACTTTCTCACACAGACTAAGAGTTACGGGAGTCTAACCATCAAGGTTGTAATCTATTACATAGCGATGAAAAATACACTACTGGCCATTAAAATTGCTACACCGAGAAGATGATCATGTGATATGCAAATTATTAGCTTTTCAGAGCATTCACACAAGGTTAGCGCCGGTGGCGACACCTTAAACGTGCTGACATGAGGAAAGTTTCCAACCGATTTCTCATACGCAAACAGCAGTTGACCGGCGTTGTCTGGTGAAACGTTGTTGTGATGCCTCGTGTAAGGGGGAGAAATGCGTACCATCACGTTTCCGACTTTTATCAAAGTCGGATTGCAGCCTATCGCGATTGCGGTTTATCTTATCGCGACACTGCTGCTCGCCTTGGTCGAGATCCAATGACTGTTAGCGGAATATGGAATCGGTGGGTTCAGGAGAGTAATACGGAACGCCGTGCCGGATCGCAACGGCCTCGTATCACTAGCAGTCGAGATGAGAGGCATCTTTTCCGCATGGCTATAAAGGATCGTGCAGCCACGTCTCGATCCCTGAGTCAACAGATGGGGACGTTTGCAAGACAACAACCATGTCCACGAACAGTTCGGCTACGTTTGCAGCAGCATGGACTATCAGCTCGGAGACCATGGCTGCGGTTACCCTTGACGCTGCATAACAGACAGGGGCGCCTGCGATGGTGTACATAACGACGAACCTGGGTGCACGAATTTGCAAAACGTCATTTTTTTTCGGACGAATCCATGTTCTGTTTCAGCATCATGATGGTTGCATCCGTGTCTGGCGACATCGCGGTGAACGCATATTGGAAGCATGTATTCGTCTTCGCCATACTGGCGTATCACCCGGCGTGATAGTATGGGGTGCCATTGGTTACACGTCTCGGTCACCTCTTGTTCGCATTGGCGGCACTTTGAACAGTTTACGTTACATTTCAGATATGTTACGACCCGTGGCTCTACCCTTCAATCGATCCCTGCGAAACCCTACATTTCAGCAGGATAATGTACGTCCGTATGTTGCAGGTCTTGATGGGCCTTTCTGGATAGAGAAAATGTTCAACTGCTGCCCTGGTCAGCACATTCTCAAGGTCTCTCACCAATTTGAAACGTCTGGTCAATGGTGGCCGAGCAACTGGCTCGTCGCAATATGCCAATCACTACTCTTTATGAGCTGTGGTATCGTGTTGAAGCTGCATGGGCAGGTGTACCTGTACGCGCCATCCAAGCTCTGACTCAATACCCAGGGGCATCACGGCCGTTATTACGGCCAGAGGTGGTTGTTCTGGGTAGTGATTTCCCAGGATCTATGCACCCAAATTGCGTGAAAATGTAATCACACGTCAGTTCTAGTATAATATATTTGTCCAATGAATACCCGTTTATCATCTGCATTTCTTTATGGTGTAGCAATTTTAGTGGCCAGTAGTGTAAGTTCATTTAGAAGCCGACAAAGCCATTTTGTAGTCTATTTTCCGGAGGAGAAAGACATCGTATTGTTGTGATGTGGATGACCTATTTCAGGCATTGGGACATGACCATAATCCAGCAGAGAGCCGCCTGTTCGTTGACTCATCCGAACTTACAAGGGGAGGCCGCCAATTGTGAAATTCAGAATCGATTCATGCTGTGCATAATAAAAGCTCATGGCCAGAGGTGTAATGTCTCAAAGCACCAAGATGCACTTCTCAGCTGTTGTCGAGAAAATCGACAGCTAAAAGAAACCATTGCGGTGAAATACTATCTACGATCAGTAAGTTTCTACAGCGTCGTGGCGCAGCGGTAAGCGATCGGGTTCGTAATCCGAAGGTCGCCGGATGGAGTCTCGCGCCATGCAGTGCTCCTGCGTATAGGCAGTGTTCGTTCACTTGTCCCTGTGGCATATTCTAGAAATACAAAGAAAACGTACGAGGTTATGAATGTTATACTGAAGTTTGAATACAATACACCGAAATGGTACATTTGCAGAGATTTGAAATTCGATGGTATATTACCAGACGTGCAGCAAGGATACATTAAATTCTGTTTCTTCCTCAGCGAATGGGGCATCCGTGAACAGTGACCTCCTAGACGAAACTTCTGTCTTGACACCAAAAACATACCACATGAACGACACGTGAATACGCAATGTGTCTTACACCACTGCACATTAAACTCGGTTTAATGAAAATATTAGTAAAAGCTCTAGACAGAGAAGTGGTTTTCTTGCATCTCAGGAACAAATTAAAAATTCAAGGGAGGTTATGGTAAAAAGTTGTTTTTACCGGCCCACGAATTAAACCCTTCATTCATGATCAGTTTGAAAATAAACCGCCAGAAAGAATTACATCTGTGCGCTCATGTTCCCTTGAAAATAAGGAAGCTGAAAACTATGAAGATCTTGTTAGTGACATTGTGAAATACTTTCCTGTTATAGTTTCCAATATGCCGCTAAAGCTACACTTGGGTCTGAGTCACATCTGGACATCTTTTCTCAAAACCTTGTTGAAATAAATCATGAGCATGGCGAAAGGTTCGATCAGCAAATCTCTGTGTTTGGAAAACGTTTCAGTGTACGATGGAATGAACGAATGTTTGCTGAGTATTGCTGGTTTCTTATCAGGGACAAACCAAAGAGTTATTTTAGTGTTTGTATTTACCATAATCAAGTCTCTGTTACATTTTTCTGTAAACAATATGCTTAAATACGAACAGTGGGTCTCCTACAAAAACGGTACTTCATGGACAATTTTGGTTTTCACCATTTTTCCGGGCAAATGTCAACAGTATCGATATACGTGGAGAAGTTCATGTATACGCTGTCAGTGCGGTTACTGTTACATGTTTTCAGTGCTATTTTCTGTTTGATTAAGCCTGTATTGCGGCACTAAGTATCATTTGATTGTGTTTTAGTCAGCAATGGCCTATACTTTTCTGGTCAAATAGAGCGTACGCCATGTGAAGCTGTCATAATACATATTTTTCCAATGTGAAGATGGACCATGATCAAAATCGGTAGTCAATGAATGTATTGCAAGACATCACAGTGTGTATAATGCATTTCTTCAAGTACGCAGAATCATTTAGTTTCATGGAAAGCACAGAAATATAGTTAAAAATTTGTTCCACTGTGTAATGAGTATTCACAGTTGATACCTGCATATCAACTTCAATTAATGCTTTAAGTGGGTGTTGGTGTGCTGTCTGTTCTCTCCTCCTATAATTTTAACCTTTTGTTTCTTATTTAATTTCTGATTCTAGCCTGAAATCACAAACACGTCTCAATGTAACAGAATCATTCTCCCTACGAACATAATGTGCCTTGGAATTCATGAAGCGACTTTCCTCTATACGTTAAATGACACATCATGTCGCGCAGTCTAATATCAAAACTGAAACTATACTTTCTACAATTTGTTAATTAGGCTTCAATACACGTCACCCCTGATATTCCGGTACGTCGTTGATCCATGATGATGGACGTTATATATGTGGTCAGTGGCGGTTTTTCGAGGTAAGGTTTAATGAAAAATCTGAATAACATAATAAAAATTTGATAAAAAGTTAGACACAGCTACAGAAAGAAAGTTTCAATTTGGAAACAGTTTCCTGTGCTGTAGCCAAGCCACTTCTCTGCAGTATCTTTTCTTTCAACAGTGCTGTCTCGCAATTTATACAGTGGAACTTCCGTGAAGTTCAGGAAATAGGAGTCCCTTACTAACAAAAGTGAAGCCGTGAGGTCTGATCATGTATCGTACATGGATAGCTCAGTCGGTAAGGGCACTACCCGAGAAAAACAGGGCTTCGGGTCAGAGTTCCCGTCTGGCGAAAGGTTTTAATCTCTTGCGAAGTTTCAAGAAAAAAATTCCGAATATTTCTCATACATTGAAAAACAGGTAATGGACCAACATGCGAATCCAGATCTTTTCCATTCGCAGACAATGCTCCAACACCTGAACTATCCACACAAACTTCGTAGGCGTAGTCATACCTTCAATTAGCCTGCGAGACACTTCTGATAAGAATCTGGACCCTTCCAGGTGATTGTGTCGAAGAACTAATATAAATAATCCCAAAATACAAATAAATGCCGCTATTCACACACAGGAGTTTTCTCCCAATTACTGATACTTTGATCATATACACATAAATGTATTATGAAATGCGACATAATGAGAGGCGTAGATCATCTTTTAAGGCACTGCAAAATTTCATGGATGTCTACGACACAGTTTGAGTACAACTGCCAGTAAGATTCAACAACAAATTGTATCTCCGATACCTGTCAAAGTACGATCTATTTCCATTCAGCTTATCTAGAAAAACACAGATTCGTAATTTCTGAAAACCCTGGTGGTAAGATGATAGTTTCCCACATGTTTCCATTCTTTACTCTGTGTTATTCGCCCTGATCGTAGATTGAATGTGCCTAATAGTATTCTCCCATTAGAGAGAGAGTTTCCGGTGTAAGTATGTTTATAAATGTCAGGAAAGCGCATGTCCAACTTTAAAGGACCTGTGTGAACTACGTCAGCCATAATAAAAACAGCTAAATATACTTTATCCTAACAAAGTCACGCAAAGGCAAAATCAATAAATTTAAAATTTTCCATCTAGCAGACACTTCGACGTTGTCTCTCAATAGTTATTCGTACAGACAGTTGCATTTCTATGTTCTCAGCTTCACGGGGCGGGAAAAAGCCAAAGATCTGTAAAATTATTTTCATTCAGACTATTGAGAACTACAGCGACCTGTTTAGTTCCTCTATCACTGATTCACTTTTCAGGAGTACAAAGTTGCAAAGATTTCTTGTCCCTCACATACGTCGAGTATTTCAACATTCTTCAGTTTTCAGACTATAAAACTTGTATTTTAGCACTAGGAATGCAAGAAAGCTCAGAACACTGATTGTGGCTAAGATGACGACCACTATATAGCTTGAATAGCTGCATCAATACATCTGAAGAAATAATACTGTTGATTGCTCTGGTGCGCAAGCTCTCACTAAATAATAGCGAACGAAAGTAAAGTGTTTCTGGAATGCTTTACACGCCTAAAAATGTGAGTATTATGTTATTTAATCCTACCAGTGGTCGTTGGGTTTTCTGGATGTTGATCTTTAATGTGTGGTTTTCATAGACGCTGTGCCCTTCCTATTTGAAATAGAGAGCGCAAGTTATTTGTGATCCTGGGTATTTAATCCATTGTTTGGCAAAAGAAAATCACCCTCACCATTAATTAAGTGTTACTCTTGCCATAAATTCGTCTAATAAACTGCTCATACAAGTTTTGCATTAACTACCTATGTTCAAACATGTTTGGACTTAGAGCCAAATGAGCAGGAAAGTAAACAACATACACCAAGAAACTTTAAAGTAACAACCTTACTGCGAACTAACAACAGAACCATAACCAAGGTAAAAGCAGTTTGTTAAAAAGTACATATTTTTACCTGTCTATGCAATAAAGAACTTCTGCGGGGTAATATTCAGTACAGTATCGCTACATTCCGTGTATTTTAATATACACTGAAGAGCCAAAGAGACTGGTACACCTTTCTAATATCGTGAAGGGCCCCCGCGAGCATGCACAAGTGCCGCAACACGTGGCATGGACTCGACTAACGTCTGAAGTAGTGCTGGATTGAACTGACACATTGAATCCTGTATGGCTATCCATAAATCCGTAAGCGCACCAGGTGCTGGATCTCTCTTCTGAACAGCATATTGCAAGGCATGCCAGATATGACCATAATAATGTTCATGTCTGGAGAGATTGGTGACCAGCGGTTGCGTTAAAACTCAGAAGAGTGTTCCTGGAACCACTCGGTAGCTCAAAAATGGTTCAAATGGCTCTGAGCACTATGGGACTAAACATCTATGGTCATCAGTCCCCTATAACTTAGAACTACTTAAACCTAACTAACCTAAGTACAACACACAACATCCAGCCATCACGAGGCAGAGAAAATCCCTGACCCGCCGGGAATCGAACCCGGGAACCCGGCCGCGGGAAGCGAGAACGCTACCGCACGACCACGAGATGCGGCCCCACTCGGTAGCAATTCTGGACGTGTGGGTGTCGCATTGTCCTGCTGGATTTGCCCAAGTCCGTGGGAATCCACAATGGACATGGATAGATGCAGGTGATCAGACGTGTCACCTGACAGAATCGAATGTAGACGTATGAGGGGTCCCTTATGACTCGAACTGCACACTCCCCACTCCATTGCACAGCCTCCACCAGCTTGAACAGTCCCCTGCATACATGCAGGACCCATGGATTCATGAGGTCGTCTCCATACCCGTACACGTACATCCGCTCGATACATTGGAAACGAGACTCGTCCGTCCAGGCAACACGTTTCCTGTCATCAACAACCCAATGTTGGTGTGGACGGGCCCAGTCGAGGCGTCAAGCTTTGTGTCTTGTAGTTATCAAGGGTACACGAGTAGGCCTTCGGCTTCGATAGCCCATATCGATGATGTTTCGTTGAGTGGTTCGCACGCTGACACTTGTTGATGGTCCACCACTGAAATGTGCACCTATTTGCAGAAGGGTTGCACTTCTATCACGTTGAACGATTCTCTTCAGTCTTCGTTGGTCCCGTTCTTGCAAACCTCCTTCCTGACGGAGGTATGTTGGAGATTTGATGTTTTATCGGATTCTTGATATTCACGGTACACTCGTGAAATGTTTGTACGGGAAAATCACCAATTCATCGCTACCTCGGAAATGCTGTGTCCCATCGCTCGTGCACCAACTACAACACCACGTTGAAACTCACTTAAATCTTGATAACCTGCCATTTAGCAGCAGTAACCGAGCTAACACACTCAGACACTCGTCTTATATAGGCGCCACCGACCACAGCGCTGTATTCTACCTGTTTACATATATCTGTATTTGAATACGCATGCCTATACCAGTTCTTTTGGCGTTTCAGTGTACAGGAGGTGTAGAAAATCCAATGGCAATTAAAATAGCTTCCAGTCGTCTCAGAATGGGTACAGGTCCTTCATGGATTTCAAGGGAATTCTGTGCCATGCTTCCTGGAAAATAGTGGCAAGTTGAGGTAACGAAGATGGAGGTGGTTAGCAATCATGCCGCCTTCTCTCCAAAGTGGACCACAAAGGACAATAATATTCAGATCTGGTGACTGAAGTGGCCGGAGGAGATGCGAAAATTCGTCCTCGTGTTCATAAAAACAGGGGTGGGCGATGAGAGCTGTGTGAACAGGGGCTCCGCCGTAGTACACCATTACCACTAGCGAAGAAACACTGTATAATGGGCTACTCCTGATCACTGAAAGTGGCCACATAATCCTTTGCAGTAACGTGGCATTGCAGAGTAGCCGTGGGACCCCAAGGAATAACAGGATAGGGCTACCCAAATAATCACCTGAGCCCCGTCATGTTTCACACGTGACACGTAAACTAGGCCAGGAGTTGGAAACAGTGTGAAACAAGATTCATCCGATCAACTTACGATCTTCCATTGCTACATAGTCCAGGTTTTACGGCTTCGACGACACGTTTTCTTGTTACGGACATTTACGTCACTGACGAACTGTTCTTGAATTCAAGCTTGCGCTGCAATTCCCTATTTATGGAGCTCCCTTCGTGTAGTTTAGGTGCTAACAGAGTTCGCGATTGCGGCATTCATTTCTGTGACTTTCTCACCTGTAATCCATCCTATAATTTTTCGAAACTCTCCTCTTCAGTGACCGTCTGTCACGGTCACTCATCACACTTTCGTCCGTGTTGTGACTTACCGGATAATGTTTTTCCCGCTTTCACTGTATGCGATATAAATCTTCGATGCTGTGCCGCATGAACAATTTAACACCTCGGCTCCCTTGGTTACAGAAGAACCTAACATTTCTATTCAAGCGTGCAGTTCTCGCAGTTTTCCGTATCTTTGTCCAACCACTGTACTTGTATCATCCATAGCTAGGTGGACAAGACATTTCCGTTCAAGACATCTGTCGTCCTGAGTGAAGACGGTTACTGCGACCAAATTACTGAAAGTTACGTCTAGTCCCAAGAATGAACAACAGTAATTCCTTAGACTTCCCAGCAATTCGGTATCATCTCGTGAAATGGTGTGTACTTCAGGAGGTCTGCGTCTTCCCAATACCTTGGCACGGTCGTCACCGGGGAAAAACAGGGCAAACGGGACCGGACGTAAGACGGGACGCCTAGAGACGAACAGCACCGCTAGAAACGGCCGTAGTGGGTGCGGACGGCGTAGGGAACACCAGACACCACCCAGGCATAAATATGAGATACGGTCATCTTTTCTACCAGTCGCAGGAAACACCTGATGAAGACTCAGAGTTACGAAGTCGAAATATTGTGTTGGGAAGACGCAGACCACTGGCAACACACCCGATTCCACGAGATGATAAGATCAACAGTATTCGTGACAACATGTACATACATACCCCGCAAACCACCATATGGTACTTGGCGGAGGGTACCCCGCTACTCATTGCTTTTTTTCTGTTCCACTCGTAAATGGAGCGAGGGGAGAAACGTTTGTCTACGCTTCAGCTGGCGCCAGACACCAGGTCTCGTAACTTCCTCACTAGTGCTTTGCTCGAAAAACGGCGTATTACCTCCAGGGATTGCCATTTGAGTTCACGAAGCATCTCCGTAATTATTTGATGTCTATCGAATTTACCTGTACAAATCTACCAACACGCTTCTGAATTGATTCGATGCCTTCCTTTAATCCGAAATGGTAGGGATGCCAAACACACTAGCATTACTCAAAAATGGGTCGCGCAAGTGTTCTACACGCGGTCTCTTTTTCGTAGAAGTAACCCAGTAAACCAAAGTCGACGATTCGTCTTTCCTAACAACGGCCTTACCGGTTCGTTCCACTTAATTCGTACTGAAGTGTTACACCTGGACGTTTAATTGACGTGACTTTGTCAAACAGAAAACCACTAAATCTTTCTTTTCTCTACACATGTGCATTAACTTACTTTTTCCACATTTAGTGCTAGCTGTCATTCACAAAACCAACCAGAAATTCTCCCCACGTCGTCCTGTATTCTCCTGCAGTCATTCAGTGGCGACACTCTCCCCTATACTACAGCATCCTCAGATAAAACTCGCAGATTGCTGCTCACCGTGTCGATCGCACCGTTTACGTATAGTGTGTTACTGTCACACTCTCCTTGTCCCTGAAGAAGACTGCATCCAGAAAAACGTTGTGGGTTCTATTAAATAATGGGTCTTCGAGCTACTAATATATCTCAAAACCTGTTCTGTATGCTCAGCTCTTCGTTAACGATCGGTAATAGGACGCTGTGTCGGCAGATACCTCATGTAATTCCATACAGTTGATTCCTACTCCCTGGAGAAAGGAGGGCGCTGTGCTATCGTGCGTTATCGTTTAGAAAGACGAGCCCATCGCCAAAATGCTGGCTGCAGAGCTAGACAGTGGTCTCGATTGTCCTATCCAGAGACTGCACGCCCTCACATTACACGAGATAGCGGTGAGAGGCAACAGACATCTGATCACGAAATGGGCCCAAAACGTGAGTGTCCGAACTAATTGTATGCCTGAGAACTGGATTTGTATCGGGTCGCCTCCACACTCTTCTACGACGATCATCTGGCGTCAGGCAAATCCTGTGCTCGTCTCCCTAGGGAAACAGAGGCCACTGATCTAGGTTTCATTCCAGGTGTTCCACATCCAATTTATTGCACACCACGGTGCTCGCGGGTTTGCACTGTTGCTCGTAATGGACGCCTAGAGCTGCAGCCGGCCCAGGTAGCCGAGAGGTTCTAAGCGCTACTATCGAAGGTTCGAATCCTGCCTCGGGCATGGATGTGTGTGATGTCCTTAGGTTAGTTAGGTTTAAGTAGTTCTACGTTCCAGGGACTGATGACCTTAGAAGTTAAGTCCCATAGTGCTCAGAGCCATTTGAACCTAGAACTGCAATTGATAGCGTGGAAACGTTTGTGTGCTGTCTGGGTCGACGTAAACCTCTTAGTTACTTCCAAAAAGACAACACGTAATTCTGTTGCAATCATCGAGCCATAATTTGTAGAGAGCCGTCATCAGCTGGTTTTGTAGGCTTGGTGCGACCACTTCGAAGGTGATCTTGAACGATTTGTATTTCACGATAGTGGCTGAATGTTGCCGGCTATGTCACTGTAGTGCACTCAAATTCAACGACAAAGAGTGCCAACACCACTTCTTGCGGGAAACTGACAATACTCGTAGGGTCGGAACTTGAAATGACCATTCGAAGCGTTTTGACATACTAAAGAATGTACACAAGTAGCACTTCACGCTTCATGACGAAGTACAGCGAGTTCTTAGGGAATGCACTGAAAACACACCTTAATTTTTCCTCCAGTACGTATGTGGCTGGCTATACGTAACAATTTGCTGTGGTCCAGGGAGTATTCGGAAGTAAGTTGCCCCTCCCTCCCGACACTCTTCCCTCCCCCCCCCCCCCTCAAAAAAATAAGATTTAGGCGCCGGTAGTTTAGAGCATTTTCCTATCCTGTCGGTAAAAAAGGGGCAGGTAACTATTAATCTATGTATCCTTCAATAAATACGAGGTTATATAAGGTTGATAAAACTGCCTCGACAAATACAACTTTTACCACATGCTATTAGTACAACGGTAACGTAAATACGACCCACAGACAGTATTGTAGCGCAAAGATTGCGGCAGCAGTTAGGCTGTGTGGACCGAATGGAGACACAAGAGGCAGCTATTAAGCCAAGGCGTCCGCGCGCTGAAAGGAGTTCCGTTACGGTCATGGCCTCTTAAGGACGAGGTACGCATCGCGACGTGTTACATCACTACACAGCTCCATCCGTTGCTTAAAAATTAAAGCCCTCTGCATCTTCAGATCCATATATGAAGACGATAACGTAATCTTAAGAATGAAGCACAGACCCAGATTGTGCATTTTCAGATTTTTATGCCGTAATTAACAATCCATAAAATTTCGTATATCCAGTCATGGGGTTTGTCTTGGCTCCCTCCAAGAAAGGCGGGAAGATACGGGGCCGAAATATTAATGGGAGAGTTGCAATTCAGAGAGCTGCGTGCCCCAAATGTGATGGATGGTCACACATTGTCGCACTGACTTTTTGGGAAAAAATCCAAGAATAATTCTGTGCGTCTTAGACGTTTCGCTTTCCAATCTATTGCCCACAAGAAAGCTTTGATGTCGTGCAATTGTAGGGAAATTAGGAACGCCGCAAATGAAATTGCCATTGGGTGTGGTAAATTACAACTCTTCTCAAATGTACATATACGCAAATTAATGAGCACAAAAAAAAAATAAACACTGTCGTATAAATGCCTGTGGGCAACATTAAGAAGAAATGTGAAATTATATGAAGAAAAATCTGTAGCAGACTGGAAGACAGATTTATTGGGGATAAAGCAATATACATATAAAGGACACCACATATAAAATTCGGTTGCGACCTATTCTATAGCACTGTTCCTGTATTCGAAGATCTTATGAAGTATGAGTAACAGCAGATTTTATAGAGATTGAGGGACAATTCTGCGATAGTAATTTAACAGCGATATCTGGAGCAAATGTGGCGTCGTTTTCGCAAAATCCTGTTTGTTAAATTTATGGAGCTTGTATCCAAAGTATATAGTTCTGTCAAATAAGAAAAGCAGTTCATTTTATCTCCCCTGAATATTTTCATAATGTTTGATGTGCACTGGCTTGGAAACATTCATGTTCGAAAATTTTCCTGGATGCATTACGTGGCGAGACGTGGGAACACGTAATGCTCCCAGAAACATTATCGAACATGATTCACATGGTAGTCCATGTGTCATAGTGTGGGAAGGCATAATGTTGCACGGGCATACTGACCTCCGCAGCACTAAACACGGTATTCTGCACGGTCAACGTTATTGTGACACTGTTTTCCCTCTCCATGTGCGTATATTCAGGCGTGCATTCGGACGTAACTTCATTTTTACAGATGACAATGCGCGACCGCATCGAACGGTGCAGGTAGTGAATCTCTTGGAACGAGAGGCTATTCGGACTGGTCTGCCCGTTCCCCCAACTTAAATCCCAACAAACAGAAGTGACGTGCGTTGGGGAGACGTCCACATGCACCAGTGACCATCCTGCAGTTGTCAACTTCTGGAGGAATGGAACGCCTGACCACAAGAACTCCTCACCCACTTTGTGGTTAGCATGGAAGCAGGTTGCAGAGCACGCAATGCTACCCGTAGTGATCACACATCCTGTTAAGTGCCATATGCCGCCTTTTGTGGCGCGCCGAATAGCCGAGCGGTCTTGGGCGCCTTGCCACGGTCCGTGCGGCTCCCCCGTCGGAGGTTCGAGTCCTCCCTCAAAAATGGTTCAAATGACTGAGGACTATAGGACTTAACATCTGAGGTCATCAGTCCCCTAGAACTCAGAACTACGTTAACATAACTAACCTAAGGATATCACACACATCCATAGCCAAAGATAGATTCCAACCTGCGACCGTAGCAACAGCATATTCCGGACTGAAGTGCCTAGAACCGCTCGGCCACATAAGCCGGGTGAGTCCTCCCTCGGACGTGTGTGTGTGTGTGTGTGTGTGTGTGTGTGTGTGTTTTTGTGTTTGTGTGTGTGTGTGTGTGTGTGTGTTTGTTGTCCATAGTGTAACTTAAATTATTTTGTAATATCCAGGGGACGATCGTGAATCACGGCGAATTAAGCGCAATTATAGTCTTTTTATTGGAAGTGGCATATCTGTTCGTCTCACTGCCTTTTTTTTGCAGCACTGTCTGTACTATACTGCACCTGTTCTTTCTATGTGTCGTCCACGTTTCATCGAGCTATGTTCCACTACTAGCCATTAAAATTTCTACACCACGAAGATGACGTGCTGCAGACGCGAAATTTAACAGACAGGAAGAAGATGGTGTGACATGCAATTGATTAGCTTTTCAGAGCATTCACACAAGGTTGGCGCCGGTGGCGACACCTACAACGTGCTGACATGAGGAAAGTTTCCAAGCGATTTCTCATAAACAAACAGCACTTTACCGGCGTTGCCTGCTCAAACGTCGTTGTGTGCCTCGTACAAGGAGGCGAAATGCGTACCATCACGTTTCCAACTTTGATAAAGGTCGGATTGTAGCCTATCACGATTGCGGTTTATCGTATCGCGACATTGCTGCTCGCGTTGGTCGAGATCCAATGACTGTTAGCACAATATGGAATAGGTGGGTGCAGGAGGGTAATACGGAACGCTGTGCTGGATCCCAACGGCTTCGTATCACTAGCAGTCGAGATGACAGGCATCTTTTCCGCATGGCTATAAAGGATCGTGCAGCCACGTCTCGATCCCTGAGTCAACAGATGGGGACGTTTGCAAGACAACAACCATCTGCACGAACAGTTGGACGACGTTTGCAGCAGCATGGACTATCAGCTCGGAGACCATGGCTGTGGTTACCCTTGACGCTGCATCACAGACAGGAGCGCCTGCGATGGTGTACTCAACGACGAACCTGGGTGCACGAATGGCAAAACCTAACTTTTTCGGATGAATCCGTGTTCTGTTTACAGCATCATGATGGTTACATTCGTGTTTGGCGACATCGCGGTGAACGCACATTGGAAGCGTGTATTCGTCATCGCCAAACTGGCGTATCACCTGGCGTGATGGTATGGGGTGCCACTGGTTACAAGTCACGGTCATCTCTTGTTCGCATTGACGGCAATTTAAACAGTGGACGTTACATTTCAGATGTGTTACGAACCGTGGCTCTACCCTTCATTCGATGCCTGCGAAACCCTACATTTCAGCAGGATAATGCACGACCGCTTGTTGCAGGTCCTGTACGGACCTTTCTGGATACAGAAAATGTTCGACTGCCGTCCTGGCCAGCACATTCTCCAGATTTCTCACCAGTTGTAAACATCTGGTCAACGGTGGCCGAGCAAATGGCTCTTCACAAGACGCCAGTCACTACTCTTGATTATCTGTGGTATCGTGTTGAAGTTGCATGGGTAGGTATACTTGCACACGCCATCCAAGCAGTCTGCCCAGGCGTATCAAGGCCGTTATTACGGCCAGAGGTGGTGGTTCTGGGTACTGATTTCTCAGGATCTATACACCCAAATTGCGTGTAATGTAATCACATGTCATTTCTAGTGTAATATATTTGTCCAATAATACCCGCTTATCTTCATTTCTTCTTCTTGGTGTAGCAATTTTAATGGCCAACAGTGTATCTCGCACTTGTACAACATGCTGAAGTTACTTTCTTCCTTAAGTATCGCAGACTCGAGCTTTCTTGGTCTGAATATTAGTGGCCATTTGTTCAGAAAATTGTATCACAGTGCGACACCCCCGCCCCCCGCCCCCCCCCCCCCCCCCCCCACACACACACACATTGTCCAAATGCACTGGGAGCGTCATGCGGAGCGGCGAGCTACCTGAAAACAAGCCTCCCCATCCCATATTTGGAATATAACGACGGAAATTCTAAATTCACGTCTAAGAATGCCGACTTTGAGCTGACCTAATAGACATGTTTGGAGGCACTGAGAGAGCAGTATATCCGGATCTGTTACAGAATTCAGTGTCTCGCTGTTCGCTTCTTTCTTTTGCTGGAGTCGCCAAGTTGGCAAGGTGTCATCAAGAGAGCAACATTATTACTAACAGATGAAAGACGTTAATCAAAATGAGTCTCCACGACAAAAGTTGTTTTTTCTTGTTCTTCTTCTTATTCCGATCAATTTTTCCCTCATCTTTTCGTCGTCTTAGTTCAGATGCTAGCTGTTTTGTACGTTGTATACTACCTGCTTTCGACAAACTATCAAAAATTTGCCACATTCTTTTACAATGGTACGCTATATATTGAGGTGAAGCGTAGTGGAAGGTTATCGGTCGCTTGTACTGGTTTCTGTAAATAGTTTGTTCTACTTAAGCTCCTGATGATCCTCACTTGGTACATTGGCTAGAATCTAATTAAGTCCTGCGTGAGAGTAACTCTAGTTACTACGCGGAACAGGGTTCAAAGGAACCTATCTGCTGCTGCTGCTGATGTTCCCTTCTCTGATTCCGTTAGCTGTCAACCGGATGAACGTATTTGAATAAGGCTTGCTTCCGAGAAGTTTCTGAAACATATCTTTCGATCTCGAATCATTCGCTGACTGTTCAACGTTATGTTGAAATACTTTCACGACGTTGAAAATTCAAAATCATCTTTTGGGTGCTTCATGTGAGGGGTTACAAGGTTACTGAAACTCACGTTATGGATCACCTCCTGTACAGACTGTGAACTGGTTAGAGAACAAAATGTGCCATCAACCGTCGGAAATATCTGACGCCATCCCAAGAGACACGCCAACTGATCATGATGATTTAACTGTTTTTATTCTGAGGGTATGACAGGGATCCAGAGCAAAGACCCAATGAGTCTGTAACTGCAATTCTACTCGTCTGTCGATTACCACTAGACAGCTTTGAAGTAACGCTGTAGTTCAAAATGAAAGACTTCACTCGCTTATGGCGTTATTGAATGAATCATACAGACAGTAGTCGTAAGTGAAGAAACAACGAAAACCTACATATGGCTAACTGCAGCCAGATCAGAGTATCTTATCCTGAATACGAGTGTATTTCCTCAAATACTTGGGTAGTATGTTTCAGATCATCTAAAATTAATTTTACGCCACTGTAACAGAAGTTTCTGTAATTACATAAATTTTAGGTTGGATGGTACAAATCTGCCTCTCAGGGCAAAATACGTACGTAGCAGCTAGAAATTCGTTTCAAATCCTGCTGTCTACTTATTTGCCTATCATTTTTAAGTAGAAGAAGCTTAATTAGGCCGAATCGGAAATACATAAAAATATAAAGCCACATGAATATTTTTAGATGCACCGGCAACCGTCTTCAACAGTTACTACGTGATCATTCTTACAACAAACACTTCCACACTACACTCAGAACTAAAATGTAGTGAGTAAATTACACTCGTAAATCGACAGTGATTCGTAAGTCTGCCCCTCGATTGAAAATGTTTATTCTGGAACTGTGTTTAATTAGCGTGTTTATAAGTCCCCATTTCATTAATTGAAGGCTACTCATTAAATTTTAAAAAAAAACATTTAAAAGTTCTCGTATTTCGAGGGAAACAAAATTAGAGGTTCTCGGCACTAAGTATAGCATGAAAAACCCAAATTCATCTCGTGTGATGTTCTGTTATCTTGTAACTACGATCTATGTGAACAAAATAATGGGTATATCTATCGCTGAAAAGTCAGTGCTCTTAATTGTCGCTGTCCTCTGTTGCAAATTACGGTGATGAAATTAATCGCCGGAATGACGAAAAAATTTTCTGCATTTGTCACTTTATTTGTAAATCAGATGTTTTTTTTAATTTTACGGTTTGGCAATAGTGCAATTCTTGTTATACAATGTATATTGAAGTTAGCCACAACTGCCAATTTAATGTTTGCAGTATTGTCATGGTTTTATTACAACGCGCTGTACGAGTAGATTATAAGAATTACGTTCATGTAAAATGACTTATGTAAATGTCAGTTGCTGATGCAGTGGTTAAAGCGCTGCTACAAAACGAAGCCTACTTTGTGCTTGTGTTACACCTCCAATATGAAGCCTGTGTGACGCAACCCGCTCACCACACCTGCCGTGTAGGAGCTCTAAGGTGGCAGGCGGAACCTCAACTGTCGGATCTAAAACCACACACAAAAACGATACCTGACCTAACCAATTCGGAACAGCTAACTGCGAGTACGTGTATCTCACCACTGCAGGAAGTGTGGCGCAGCTTTCAGCAGAGGGTATGTGTATCAAATATTCTGCTATACTAGACTCATGCGTCATGTGCATTACCTTTCATTCCTGGTCTGCTGTACATTTATACCTTAAGGTATTCAGAAACAGTCCGGAAAGCTTGTAACGGGGTAGCACGGTAGGTTGCTCTAAGAAATAACTTAAGAAAAAAATTCGTTACGTTGTACCGTTACAGAGGTAATTAGCGTAGAAGTTAGCCAATTGGGCCATTGCGCGCGCAGATTCAAGCGTCCCATCAGACAGAGGTAGTGTCAGATATTCTCATAGCATAGATGATAAAGCACGAGACTGCTAAGCCTTTGGCTCGGCTTTGATCTAATCTACGGTGCTATGTCCAATTTTTGTATCACCCTTGTTCGATTTTAGGAAATGAAACGAAGAACACGTTTGGGGACACCGTCCCCGGTAGACCGCTTGAACTAAATTAGAGCAAAACGCCTAACTAGAGCAAAATGCATAAAACTGACGTAAAGAAAAATTAAAGATTTAGAAATGAATGGGAGACTGTAGCAGCAACGAACTAAAAACAAGGGAAACACAAATCCTTATTTTTCTAAGATCCGTCGTCAAATGGTTCAAATGGCTCTGAGCACTATGGGACTTAACATCTGAGGTCATCAGTCCGCTAGAATTTAGATTGGAGTGGTTGGGGGAAAGAGACCGAACAGCGAGGTCATCGGTCTCATCGGATTAGGGAAGGAAGTCGGCCGTGCCCTTTCAAAGGAACCATCCCGGCATTTGCCTGGAGCGATTTAGGGAATCACGGAAAACCTAAATTAGGATGGCCGGACGCCCTAGAACTTCTTAAACCTAACTAACATAAGGACATCACACACATCCATGCTCGAGGCAGGATTCGAACCTGCGACCGTAGCGATAGCGTGGTTCCAGACTTTAGCGCCTAGAACCGCTCGGTCACCCCTGTCGGCGATCCGTCGTCGATTAGTGATTAAAGCTATTACCTTTACTGGAAAACTAAAAGCCTATTACAAACGCTTCAAAGTAATTCGAGACGGACTGCGCGAATGTCGTGGAGGAGTCCAAAATATTGCTTGACGGCTATTAGTCTACAGTATTTTAAAGAACGAAAGGCACACTCTCGGAAACATACGATTACAAAAGCAGAAGATGGCACATCAATAAATGAGGTATAATTTATATATTTACGAAAACTTAGAACCTTTGCAATTCAATAAGACACTCAGATATATGACGGATCCACTACCGTTATCTTCATACTTATCTTGAGAAACTTAGATATATGCTGTAAAGTAACATATTGCGCTAGAAGGATGGCAAATTGCTTCTCACAGCTCATAAGTCAATAATACTTATATCACAGAAGAAAAATTCACATATTCATACTCTGATGTTCATTTGAATTGTAAAAATCTTTATGTACTATTTCCCTGAAGAGAAAGAATGTATATGTAAGCTGGTAAGAATTTATGCATTTTAATTTTGTATTAAAAAGTAAGGCGAGTTAAATCAGGTGCTTTTCTTAAATAAAAGTTATTATTATTATTATTATTATTATTATTATTATTATTATTATTATTATTAAATAACATGTGTGTCTTCTAATTCAACATAAGTTAATGGGTTTTGTGCCGTAACTGTTGCGAAATGAAGCACACATTCGAGAGTGGGAGTTACCAGCATGTTCTATCAAATTTTCTGGATTTTTTTCCTTCAGAATAAGCCTTTGATGTTGTTCGGCGCCTTTCTGTTAGTGTTACCCACTACAGTTCCAAGAGTGTTTCCGTAATGGCACATGTTGACTACACAACCTGTGAAAAATCTTCCAGTACTACATCAGTTTTATTTGCAAGCAATTCAAAACACACAAAAGCAAGCTAATCTGACATTGTCTTCTCCCTGTCATATTTATGTAAACAGTCCCGAATCCGCTTAAATTTATTTTTTCTCTGTGACTGGATATTATACACTGGTATAAGCAATATGAATAGCCATGCTACTGTCACTCGCTGCTGAGCCGAGGGTAATGTCTCGTTCGTTTTTGACGTCACCCTAGTTATGACCTGCTGCACTTACGCTCAACTGTATGTGGACAAAGGACTCTGGGTAGCTTGCTGAATGGGCTGCCAGTCAGACAGCCCATCAGAGGGTTATTTGAGTGACGCACGATGCGCCAATATCGAAGACGCTTGTGTAGTGACAATTAGTCAGAAATTGTGAGAGTCCGAACGGGGCATAACTGTAGGAAGTAACAAACAACAAATAATTTCAAGAGTTATATGTACCAAGGCCCACAGTTCGAAACGTCATTGGACGGTGGAAGCTACTGAAGTCAGTTATTGCACTGTTATGTTTAACACATGAATCTACCAGTATGCATTGCCCCAGACCAGGAGCGGACACTTCACTGTGAGCGCTGACCTGAATCCGTGAGACTTCCTGAGAGACAGTAGTTCTCGTTGTACTCTGCGCCCTTCTCCAGTCACGCAAAACTATTCGCTATACGAAACGTTCGTGATAAACATGAACTGGGAAAGGGGCAAAATCCGCAGCGAGCTTACTATAAAATCTGATTGGAATAAGGAGCTTGTTTCTTACTCTCTTTTAGGTATTAGGATTCTTTTTCAAAACTAGGAAGTATTAATTTCATTATTCTTTCAAGTGTGCATGGTGATCTAAAATAGTTTGGTAGTATCCTCATACAAATGTAATGTTTCAACTCTCTTCAATCTCAGGACCTACTGATTGCAAGATTTTCATCCGTTCATTGGCTTTACCTATGACCATAACTTCCTAGGATTTTTTGATAGAGCTTTCGCGAGGATCTGACTGTCAAAAGAATTACAGCCTTTAAGCAGAGCCCTTCTTTCGGATGCAAAAGACGCCTTTTAAGTCTTCACTATGATTTTCCTGCAGTCTCTCCTGTGGCAAGTGTGCAGTGGACTCTGACCTCAAAACGTTCTCCGAATAGTGACAATATTTTAATAAAACTTTCTTCAAGGGTTATCTACAGCCGACAAATATTTGTTTTTGGCACAAAAAAAGACTTTTTCGTAATAATTTAAGTTGGCTTCACTCATTTTTCTTTATTTTACATGGTGCGGATTTACCTAGACTGCACTATGTAAGATTTTTTAAATTTTAGTCATAGTTGTTGAGTTTTTTTTCGGATTTAAAGTAAAGATTATCATTAACTGAATTTTGCACTGGTGCTTGACAAAACATGATAATATTAAAAAGGAAAACGTTTCCTAACTTCCTGCACAATTATATTTCGTTGGTCACGAACCGGCTTTCGGCTTCTTAGGCGATCGTAAACACAGATAAACAGGATGTGTGACTTACCCAGATGTAATCTGTACAGAAGATACAAAAATGACCGAGTTTTTAGAGCGTTTTTAGTCATAAAGAGTTAATTACATTAACTGTTGTAGCAGACTAAAATACACTCGTCAATAAAAAATTTAAAAAACAGCGGGTTCTTTGGTTAACTCTGTGAGGAGACGAGTGGATCCTATAGCACATACAATATTAGTTGACTTTATTACAACACAGATAAGTTGAATTAATTGACTTTGTACGACCCTTTTACACTGGAATGTCATGAGTATCTACAAATGTATCTGGACATTAACATGTCACTTGATACAGTTAAAGTACATGTCTCCGACTCACAGTACATTTAACAGTAGCTTTCACGTAGATTTCTGGCAAATACATTGAACTTGCAGCTACTGGCTTTTTAGAAGACGATGTTGGTGTGTCTCTAGATGATCGCGCGCTGGGGTAGACTGCTCAGTTCTCGGCCTGAAGTAGCAGATCCGTTGCAGCGCCGTAGCTAAACATTCCTGGGCGTGACTGAACCATTGTAGCTCATTCGTCGATGCGTCTTTTCTTGTTTCGCACTGCTTTGACACCTCGCTCTCCAGACGACACGAGATTAACTAAGAAAGGGAGGCGGGGGACAATATTTTTATGTCGGGACACAAACAATTGCTGAGGAATACGATGTGTTGACAGCTTGATTCTAGTACTTGTAATGAAAACTTAATTTAACGAAGGAGAGAAAGGAAATTAAATCTCAGCAAATAATACTACGCTGGCACGCAGCGGCATATGCTTGTTGATTTCTATTAGTGTGATCTTTCCCCTTTTCTTAATAGACTGCAAAACTTCACATTCTACATTATATGAATGGCTTTCTGTTAAGAGATGATGAGCAATGGTTGAATATTTTTTCCTTAATCTCTATTTTCTCTCATGTTCAGATATTTTTATCGCCTCACCTCTGCCTGACGGATCGATACACACTTTTTCACACTGCTTCCGTACGATTTTAAACATAGTACTCTGTGCCAAGGGTTGCAACTTGTGGGTAGAATTACCTGACTCACTCAGTGCTACTCAAATCCGTGTCAAACAGAACCACTTTCAGTTTCTAAACAAGTATTACTGTCGGTCTGATGGTGTAGCTATGGGTTCACCTCTTACTTCGTTCTACGCGGTTTGAAATTTTCATGGGCGATTTCAAACAAATTTTCTTATACCAGGAACCACTGAGTTGCAAAATTAAGTATTGTTTCAGATATGTGGATGATATGCTGTGTTTGTAGACCGGCGCCACAAAGACGGATACATTACTACAACATTTAAACCAGCAAAATAAGAGAATTCAGTTTACACTGCAGCTGCGAGGCCCTTCGATACATTTCTTAGATCTTTTTAAAATCGATATCTTTTTAAAATAGATATATGACCTCAGATGTCAAGTCCCATAGTGCTCAGAGCCATTTGTAAAAGAACGCAATTAATATTTACAGTAAAAAAACATCGGTACAGAAAGTTCCCAGCATCCACACAGCCACAAACATGCAACTTTCTATTCGATGGTGCATCGTTGCATATCTGTTCCATTACCAAAATCACCCTTTCAAACAGAACTGCAGACCAACAAATATATTGCTTCCAGCAGTGACTATAGCAGTATCTTGACTGATAATATACTACAAAAAAAGAAAATACATAAAACTATCCCACTTACGTACTCTGGCCAACAGCAATAAGCCAGTAGTTACAACGCATAGAGCAAAATCCCATATACTAGCAACATTTCAGACAACCTCGTAAAAAATGTTTAAGTCTCGCAACTCCGTACCTGCATATTGCAATACCAACACCATATCAAAAATTTTATCCATTAGTGAGGACGAACTGAAACACTTCGCACAGAATTGTGCGCTTAAATTACATGTAGGCGGTGTGAAACAGTCTATATTGATCCGTCAGCCAGCCTTGAGGCAGTCAGACTGTCTGAACAGGAGAGGAGCTGTAGATTAAGGAACAAAGATTCAATCTTTTAACAGAAAACTATTCATGTGATGTAGAATTTGAAGTTTTACATTCTATTAAGAAAAGCAGAAAGATGATCCTGATGTAAATCAACAAGCAAATGCCGCTGAATGCCAGCTTAGTATTAAATAATCAGACTGTTTCCCTTTTCCCCTTTGTTAAGTCTTCATTACAAATACTAGAGTAAGAGTGTTAATTCTTCTTACTTCTCGTCAGTTGTTTAATGTGTCTCCACATATAAAATTTGTTTCTCACCCCCTCCTTTTTTTAGTTAATGTAATTATTTCTGTGCGATGAGAAACGTCATGTTTTCCAATATAATCGGTTTCATTTTTGTATCTTCTGTACAAATAATATTTGTGGAAGCAGAAAGCCAGTTAGTGACCAAATAAATATAATTTTGCATAACGTAATGAATTTTTTCCTATTTTAATACTGGATGTTCAATTTATTTTTGAAGTTTGTCATTAATAACTATCACTTCAACAAAAGAGAAATACTCTACTAGTATCCTAAATTAGAGTTTTGCTTTTGGTGACCATCTTCCTTGTAACAGCTCTATCGTAGAGAATCCCACTCTCTCTGGTGACACCTTTAGAGTGATTGTAGCTATAAACAATAAGATCTAAAATACTTCTTTGACATATGAGCTGTCGGAACAATTGTTCGCTGTGGTTGTTACAGACAATGTGTTCAGTATTATTTCACAATTAAGCTTGTCCTGACCATAGGCAACTTAAGTGTCATTTTTTCAATCGTGTCTGAATAAAATAAAATCGCTACCTACTTCTACTGTGCGCTATAGTGTTTAGGCATTGTTTAAGTGGTTCTCGATCGATGTGTTTGAATCAGGGGGACGATGGAGACATCCACTAATTAATCTAAGTCAACCGATTCAAATGGCTCTGAGCACTATGGGACTCAACATCTGAGGTCATCAGTCTCCTAGAACTTAGAACTACTTAAACCTAACTAACCTAAGGACATCACACACATCCATGCCCGAGGAAGGATTCGAACCTGCGACCGTAGCGTTCGCGCGGTTCCAGACTGAAGCGCGTAGAACCGCTCGGCCACACCGGCCGGCCGATCAACCGTTTCAGATTAGTTCCATTACTTCACATGACTTCACAGCGAAATACTTTTTGGATTCCGCTAAAACTTGCGTTTCTGTTCGTTGCTATAAACAGTCCTAGTGATGAACCCAGTCTAGTTTTCCGATGTGTGTTACACGTGCTATGAAAAAATTCTCCATGTTTCATCCAAGACTCAATCCCTGATATGACGCGGGAGCAATTAGGTGAGTTCTGATACTTCACTGTTATTAACACTGCAGTTAGCTAGTAATATTTTAAGTATCATTCTCCGAATTTTCAATCGAGTCTCTTCTACTAACTGTTTTACCTGATGATACTGTCATCTGTGAATCTCTGAGTTTCACTCTAACCTGGTACCCCCGTATGCTTTTTATACGTACAATACCACACCACGTGTTTTTTCTGACATATAATGAACTGCTGACCAATCCAAGGGGACTCCACTGAATTGCACAGCAAATCAAAGAATCTACAGAAGAGCTATTCAAGCAAACCGACTCGGTTTCAGACGAAATAATTCCAATCAGCCCTGTGTGCAGAGAATTTCAAATTTCAGCCATTACCTCTCTCCACGGAGAACGCAGCGGGGTCTGTGTAGAGTTGTCAGTGCTAACAGACACGTAACACTGCATTGAAATAACTACAAAAATTAATGTTGGACGTATGACGAATCTATCTGTTAGGACAGTGGAGAAAAACATGGCGTTAAATGTCCTTTGGCAGCTGACGACCGATGCGAGTGCCTTTACGAACAGTACTGCATAGCCTGCAGCGCCTCTCCTCGGTTCGTGACCATATCTGTTAGACCCTAGACAACTGGAAAACTGTAGCCTTGTCAGATGAGTCCCGATTTCAGTTGGTAAGGGCTGATGATAGAGTTCGAGTGTGGCGGTGACCCAACGAAGGCATGGCCCTAGATTATCAACAAATCACTGTGCAAGCTAGTGGTTGCTTCATATTGGTGTGAGCTGTGTCCATTGAATAGACTGGGTACTCTGGTCGAACTGTACCAATCATTGACTGGAAATGGTTACGTTCAGCTCCTTTGAGACCATTTGCAGCCATACATGGTCTTCGTGTTATGGATGACAATGCGCCAGCCGGCCGCAGTGGCCGAGCGGTTCTAGGCCCTATAGTCTGGAGCCGCGCGACCGCTACGGTCGCAGGTTCGAATCCTGCCTCGGTCATGGATGTTGTGATGTCCTTAGGTTAGTTAGGTTTAAGTAGTTCTAAGTTCTAGGGGACTGATGACCTCAGATGTTAAGTCCCATAGTGCTCAGAGCCATTTCGCAATGCGCCATGTCGCCGGGCCACAATTGTTCGCGATTGCTTTCAGATACATTCTGGACAATTCGAGTGAACGATTTGGCCATCCAGGCCGCGCGACATGAATCCCACCGAATATTTATGGGACATGATTGAGAAGTCAGTTCGTGCACAAAATTCTGCACCGGCGGCACTTTCTCAGTTACTAACGGTTATAGAGGCAGAATGGGTCAATATTTCTGCAGGACCTTACAACAACTTGTTGAGTCCATGGAACATCGAGTTGCTGCACTACGCCTGGCAAAAGGAAGTTCGATGCGATAGTAGGAGGCATCCAATACGTGTCACTTCGGTGTAAATCGACAACTGTGCTGAGGAGACACCAGTGAGGGTGGTTGAGATCACCGCATTGGGGATGCCACAGTCTGCAAGTGTGGTGAACTACAGGGTGGTCCATTGATAGCGACCGGGCTAAATATCTCACGAAATAAGAGTCAAACGAAAAAACTACTAAGAACGAAACTTGTCTAGCTTGAAGGGGGAAACCAGATGGCGCTATGGTTGGCCCGCTAGATGGCGCTGCCATAGGTCAAACGGATACCAACTGCGTTTTTTTTAAATAGGAACCTCCATTTTTATTACATATTCGTGTAGTACGTAAAGAGTGTTTTAGTACGTAAAGTAATATGAATATCTTAGTTAGACCACTTTTTTCGCTTTGTTATAGATGGTGCTGTTATACTCACAAACGTGTAAGTACGTGGTATCATGTAACATTCCGCCAGTGCGGACGGTATTTGCTTCGTGATACATTACCCGTGCTGAAATAGATCGTTTACCAATTGCGGTAAAGGTCGATATCGTGTTGATGTATGGCTGTTGTGATCAAAATGCCCGACGGGCGTGTGCTATGTATGCTGCTCGGTATCCTGGACGACATCATCCAAGTGTCCGGATCGTTCGTCGGAAATTTACGTTATTTAAGGAAACAGGACGTGTTCAGCCACATGTGAAACGTCAACCACGATCTGCAACAAATGATGATGCCCAAGTAGTTGTTTTAACGGCTGTCGCGGCTAATCCACACATCAGTAGCAGACAAATTGCGCGAAAATCGGGAATCTCAAAAACGTAGATGTTGAGAATGCTACATCAACATCGATTGTACCCGTAACACCTTTCTATGCACCAGGAATTGCATGGTGACGACTTTGAACGTCGTGTACAGTTCTGCCACTGGGCATAAGACAAATTAGGTGACGATGACAGATTTTTGAACGTGTTCTTCATAGAAACGAAGCGTCATTCACCAACAGCGGTAACGTAAACCGGCATAATATGCACTATTGGGCAACGGAAAATCCACGATGGCATTGGTGGGTTAATGTATGGTGCGGCATTATGGGAGGAAGGATAATTGGCCCCCATTTTATCGATGGCAATCTAAATGGTGCAATGTATGCTGATTTCTTACGTATTGTTCTACCGATGATACTGTCATTGAATGACAGAATGGCAATGTACTTCCAACGGCACATAGTTCGCGTGCGGTTGAAGCGGTATTGAATATCATATTTCACGACAGGTGGATTGGTCGTCAAATCACCATACCATGGCCCGCACGTTCACCGGATCTGACGTCCCCGAATTTCTTTCTGTGGGGAAAGTTAAAGGATATTTGCTATCGTGATCCACCGACAACACCTGACAACATGCGTCAGCGCACTGTCAATGCATGTGCGAACATTACGGAAGGCGAACTACTCGCTGTTGAGAGGAATGTAGTTACACGTAATGCCAAATGCATTGAGATTGACGGACATCATTTTGAGCATTTATTGCATTAATGTGGTATTTACTGGTAATCTCGCTGTAACAGCATGCGTACTCAGAAATGAGAAGTTCAGAAAGGTACATGTATCACATTTGTACAACCGAAATAAAATGTTCAAACGTACCTACGTTCTGTATTTTCATTTTAAAAATCTAACTGTTACCAACTGTTCGTCCAAAATTGTGAGCCATATGTTTGTGGCTATTACAGCGCCAATCTATCACAAAGCGAAAATGTGGTCCAACTAAAACATCCATATTTCTTTCCGTACTACACGAATATGTAATAAAAAATGGGGGTTCCTATCTTTTTTAAAAAAACGCTGTTGATATCCGTTTGACCTATGGTAGAGCCATCTAGCGGGCCAACCATAGCGCTATCTGGTTTCCCCCTTCAAACAAGGCGAGTTTTGTTCCTTGTAGTTATTTCGTTTGACGCTTATTTCGTGAGATATTTGGCTAGGCCACGATCAGTGGACCACACTGTATTTTCTCAACATCACGATTAATAACAAGCTTATGAAGCTAGCAATGATACTACTACATGAATAAATTTTTACTGTCATTTGACTCTAGATTTTATGTATTTTGCGAGGGAAGAAGGGAGATATAAAATAGACAGTGAAGAACCCGGTACAGAGGTACTGCTCATCAGTTTTGCTGCTTGTAATTTCATTAAATCAAGAATCTGGTAATTTTCGCGAAGACGGCCTTCTGCAGTGTAAAAGAGCCCTTTTTGCTACTTTGAAACAGTGTTTAGCGTCTGAATACATCAGATAGGCACCAGAGAATCGGTTCTAGCTGACGAGTCAGTGTCTGGCAGCTTATCGAAACTAAGCAGCCTGCCAAAAGATGTGTAGATGAGTACAGATAGATTGGCGATGAAAAGCAAAGCTCTTCGCGCAATCGGCCGTTTTCTACGACAGATGAAATTTTAAGTAACGCTCTCAGCTAGAGCTGTGCCTCACTAGGACCAGAGCTCTATTGCCGTAAATAGGCATCTTCGGCGGCTGGTGCAGTTACAAATGGTCCTACCGTTTAGACGTCGTGTTGACACAATTTATTTTACTGAGTGCTACAGGCACCAGAAGATCGATAAAACATTTCCGGTTAGACTTGGAAATAATCCGTGAACTTATTCCCTTCTAGTTGCGACATTCAGGTGACCATAAATTCCGATGGCAACTCGTAATTACGATCGCACTATCTAATGATATGAGGCGTCTTCCCCCCCCCCCTCTCTCTCCCCCCTCTCTCCCTCCCCCCTCTCTCTCTCCCTCCCCCCCTCTCTCTCTCCCTCCCCCCTCTCTCTCTCCCCCCCCTCTCTCTCCCCCCCCTCTCTCTCTCTCCCCCCCCTCTCCCCCCCCCTCTACAGCCATGCGATTTAGTTTTTTCTTTTTGTACATGTCCTCTGATTATTTGTGTGCGTTGTGTGATTGGCCGTTCTTTGTCACCAGGGCAATTAAACGAGTACTTCCATGACGACTATGACTTAGAGTAAAACTAGAGGGACCTGAGTTGACTACAAGCAACTGTGTCTTCTTTGAAACGCTCACAAGATCTGAGGAAGCAAGAGGGGCTTCGATCTGGCACTGCAGTCCTAACTCCTACTTTCGCCAGGCTTGCATCTACCAGTGGTGACAGGACGGCTGCTATTTCTGGACTGTGTACTCTGCGGTTTCTGGTGTATACCAGCAAATTAAAGAGCCATACAGCACGTGCCCCTCTCGGCAACTCCAACAGAATGAATGACCGCCAGAGTCCGTTAACCGAACTCCTGTCATAACGACTCAAGAGAATTATCACCATCTCCTGTGCGCCCTCTAAATGTGCGCGGCGGGTATTCTTGCTGCAACAGTTCACAGATCTGAAGAGAAGAGTCAGTGACATTTATCGATTTGGCTAAAGGGGTAAAACATTCACAAATGATGAGAGTTGTTGCACATCTTACGTAATGAAAGCACTCTTTCCGGAATTACATGATTCAACAACGACATGGTGTTAATGATAAAAAAATTAGAAACTATTGGTAACTACGAAACTGTCCTTTACTGATGTGCAGCAGTTTATATACAGGGTATCCCATTTTTCTTGACCACCCTAAATAACTGTTTGTCCAGATACAAACTACAAAATGTTTCAAGCAAATGTTCTTTAGCCGTCAGGGGGACATCAATCACCATGATTGCCTTCGTTGTAGCAATTTTTTTTTTTTACAAATATATGAATAGCGGTATTACTTTTTTAAATTGCACCCTGTAGTTTTTATTTGGTAAGTCACTTCCTCTTCTAAAGTCTTATTCAAAAATGCATCATAGTGTACCATTTACTGAAACACAACGTCATTAGTTACATAACATAACATTGACGCTGACGCTTCTAGCGCTTAGTGCACGTACTCAGGGTAATGGAACACATCCATGGCTGACGCTGACAGAGGACAAACGTAAACATAAGTAGAGTGTACACTGGTCATTCCGTCGACCATCGTCAGTTGAAGAGTTGTTTGAGTAGAATTTACACCAACGAAGAGAAGGTAGAAATGCTACTCATCTATGGGGAATGTAAGTTTGCAGAACAGTAATTGCCATACTCTTTTCTTATGCAAGGGTACATTTAGTACAGTAGTTTAGTCCTTTTAAATATTGTTTTATAGAGTAGGCATACAGTAAAGGCTGTCCTTCCTACGAACTGCACCGACATTACGTTTCTTTTATTGTTGTTGTGAAAGGTAGGCGAAATGTTACGCAGGCAGCGGAACTATACAGAGAGCGATATGCTGACAAGACCCCACCTTCCCGACGGGTGTTTCCTCGTCTTGTTGCGACGCCTCTGGAAACGGGAAGTTTTAATCCACGACAATGCAATCGTCGTAGCACTCGCACAGGCGAAGCTGCCGAAGTTACTGTTCTCACTTCGGTTGCTATGAATCCACATGTGAGCACACGACAGCTTGAACTCGAGATTGGCATTCCCAAAACCAGTGTACATCGTATTTTTACACGTCAGTGAATCCATCCTTACGATGTACACCTACATCAAGAATTGCATGGGAATGATTTCCAGAATCCTGTACAGTTCTGTCAGTGGGCACAGCAGCAAATCCTCGCCAACCCGAACTACTTCTCCAATGTTCTATTTACCGATGAATGTTCCTTCTCCAGCAAAGGACAGGTAAATACAAGGAAGATACATTATTGGTCCAGCGACAACTACCGATGGTTCAGACAGGTGGAACACCAGCGTCAATGGAGAGTTAACGTCTGGTGTGGAATACTTGGTACTACAATTACTGGGCCTTATTTTATCAATGGTAGTCTAAACGGCATAGCATATGCCAACTTCCTCAGACGAATTCTTCCTCCTCTACTGGATGAAGTGCCGCTAAGAACCAGAATACTTATGTGGTATCAACACGATGGACGACGTCCAGCACATAATGCCTTGCGTTCACGTCGTCTTCTGAACCGAAGGTATCCTGCGAGATGGGATTGGTCGAGGAGGAACAGTTACTTCACCGGTCAGGTCTCCTGATTTAAATCCTATGGACTTTTTTTCTTTGAGGATGCATTAAAGACGTTGTCTATCGCGATATTCCAACAACTCCAGAGGACATGCAGGAACGTATGGTGCTTGCTTGTAATTCTCTTCGTCAGGCAACATTGGAAGCAGTAAATAATTCTTTCTTTCAACGAGTGCACCAGTGTATAGGTGTTCAGGGTCACCACTCTAGGCACCTTTGAATGTTCTACTCCTGGACAATGGTACAGGAGCGTCAAAGTCAATTTTGTGTTATGATTTAACTTTGTTTTCATTTGTTTTCTGACTACTCCAGCAAGTGGACGAGTTTCTGATCTCGGGCTCAAAGTCATTGTTGTGTTATGTAAATAATGTTATGGTTCAGTGAATGGTACACTGTGATACATTTTTGAATGTATCTATAGGAGAGGAAATGAATTACCGAATAAAAAATACAGGGTACCATTTTCAAAAGTCATATCGCTATTCATATCTTTGTAAAAAACGAAGCTACAACGAAGGCAATCACGCTGATTCATGTCCACCTGACAGCTAAAGAACATTAGCTAGAAACATTTTGTAATTTTCATCTGGACAGTTATTTAGGGTTCTCAAGAAAAACGGGACACCCTGTATATATACAGGGTGTTACAAAAATGTACGGCCAAACTTTCAGGAAACATTCCTCACACACAAAGAAAGAAAGAAAATATGTTATGTGGACGTGTGTCCGGAAACGGCTACTTTCCATGTTAGAGCTCATTCTATTACTTCTCTTCAAATCACATTAATCATGGAATGGAAACACACAGCAACAGAACGTACCAGCGTGACTTCAAACACTTTGTTACAGGAAATGTTCAAAATGTCCTCCGTTAGCGAGCATACATGCATCCGTCGCTTGGAATCCCTGATGCGCTAATGCAGACCTGGAGAATGGTGTATTGTATCACAGCCGTCCACAATACGAGCACGAAGAGTCTCTACATTTGGTACCGGGGTTGCGTAGGCAAGAGCTTTCAAATGCCCCCATAAATGAAAGTCAAGAGGGTTGAGGTCAGGAGAGCGTGGAGGCCATGGAATTGGTCCACCTCTACCAATCCATCGGCCACCGAATCTTCTGTTTAGAAGCGTACGAACACTTCGACTGAAATGTGCAGGAGCTCCATCGTGCATGAACCATATGTGTCGTACTTGTAAAGGCACATGTTCTAACAGCACAGGTAGTGTATCCCGTATCAAATCATGATAACGTGCTCCATTGAGCGTAGGTGGAAGAACATGGGGCCCAATCAAAACATCACCAACAATGCCTGCCAAACGTTCACAAAAAGTCTGTGTTGCTGACGTGATTGCACAATTAAGTGCGGATTCTCGTCAACCCACACATGCTGATTGTGAAAATTTACAATTTGATCACGTTGGAATGAAGCCTCACCCGTAAAGAGAACATTTGCACTGAAATGAGGATTGACACATTGTTGGATGAACCATTCGCAGAAGTGTACCCGTGGAGGTCAATCAGCTGCTGATAGTGCCTGCACACGCTGTACATGGTACGGAAACAACTGGTTCTCCCGTAGCACTCTCCATACAGTGACGTGGTCAACGTTACCTTGCACAGCAGCAACCTCTCTGACGCTGACATTACGGTTATCGTCAACGGCACGAAGAATTGCCTTGTCCATTGCAGGTTGCCTCGTCGTTCTAGGTCTTCCCCAGTCGCGAGTCATAGGCTGGAATGTTCCGTGCTCCCTAAGACGCCGATCAATTGCTTCGAACGTCTTCCTGTCGGGACACCGTTCTGGAAATCTGTCTCGATACAAACGTACCGTGCCACGGCTATTGCCCCGTGCTAATCCATACATCAAATGGGCATCTGCCAACTCCGCATTTGTAAACATTGCACTGACCGCAAAACCACGTTCGTGATGAACACTAACGTGTTGATGCTACGTACTGATGTGCTTGATGCTAGTACTGTAGAGCAACGAGTCGTATGTCAACACAAGCACCGAAGTCAACATTACCTTCCTTCAATTGGGCCAACTGGCGGTGAATCGATGAAGTACAGTACATACTGACGAAACTAAAATGAGCTCTAACATGGAAATTAAGCGTTCCGAACACATGTCCATATAACATCTTTTCTTTATTTGTGTGTGAGGAATGTTTCCTGAAAGTTTTGCCGTACCTTTTTCTAACACCCTGTAGAATATTAAAAAATACCTGTGTTAAACACGGAAGAGTTTTTAATTACTTTTTTAATATTGATGATTTCCTATCACCTCAAATATTTATAGTGTACACATACGTAATGGAAGTAACAAAAATTATGGCTAAAATTAGTTCCAAACAACAAGCTACTAAGCGTATAAATTTAAATTTTCTGCAGACATTATTGATGTGATCATGAAACCGGAGGCGAAATTTACGCGAAAAAATAAATACTCTATTACACTGATAAAAATTGTGCCTCACCAAATTTGATTTTAGATGATTGTCATAATCTTAATTTTTTTTATAAAAGGGTGTTTGTTGTTTTGTTCTGGAGTGTAGAATAACTTTGTCATCGGCTTCCTCACATGGAAGTCAGAGGCGAATGAAGAATTCTCTGCAACACATTGCAACACGCAAAGTGCATAAAGTATAGAAGAGTTTCAGTAAAAAATCATTCTTTAAGAAGGAAACAAGTTATGATATAACAACATCCTAAAAACCTAAACAAACATCTGTGGCTATTTGATCGCTAACGAAAGTAAAGAATGGGTTAGCTAACCAGTGTTTAACACACTAAAATCTCCTCCACTTGGGGTAGTTTCCTCGCGCTACACGGAACTTCAAGAAAAAAAAGTGCCACACTAGCTTCATCGTCAACGAAAACGGAGGCGATGTCCACCGTCAGCGTAAATGCGGTCGTGATAGCTTTATTATAACTGGATGAAGACAAGTGAACCAATGAGATGGCTATAACCATTTCTTGCCATTTGCTGGCGAATGTTGTATACGAAAATTTGAAACTAAATTAGCATGTGACATTCTACTGTCTGGTATTAACTAGGGGACATGGATTGTGACAATCGTAAGAAAGAACGACGAATTTTATAATATCAACTTTATTTCAGTGTGAGGTTAGTGACGGAAGGTTGGAATTTACTGTCTCATCGAGAACGAGGTAAAGTACCAGTTCAGATTGGGAAGACATATTCTGCGGCCTATATGAAGAAACTGACCCCCCTTATTCACAGAAGAGAAGCTACGGAAAAGCTAAAAAAATGATGGGTTCTTATTCCTAGTTCTCCACAATATGAGTTTAGTGTCTTCGCCAGTGCAGCACCTCGCACGTTAAACACACAGTATTCACATAGAGACTAGTGTGAGCAACTGGCCAGAGAGCAATGTTCCGGGTTTTGCGGAGAGGTGAGCTCCCACGGCAGTTAGCAGCAGGATGGGGCTATCAGCTTACATCTGACGTCACGTACTCTTGCAATGATAAATGTGTCACTTCTGCATTGCCGCATTAACGATGAGCCCAAGTAAAACCAAATATGGTGGAAATTCCAAACGTATGGACTCCTGATGCTTCAGAATACGTCGAAGAATACAGCAACGATAAGAGAAGCATCACACGAATGAAACAAGCATTCATTCTGAAACAATAACACTTTCACGATTATACTACTTTCTCATGGCTCAAAACCTGTTCAGATGTCGTGCGTGACAGCCAAATATTTATATCATCGTAGTAATTAGGCTGTGTGTATATTATAACAACACATTTAGGGGTTATAATGGAGCCTGAGTAGGCATCAATTTGAACAGAAACGCTTTTCGGGAGATGTATAATTGTTGTATTCCACTCTTTCGCAACTAAAGGATGCACGAGTCATTGTAATTACTGTGACTCCGGGAATTATAAATAATTTGGTAGCAATTCTTAATTATAAAGGACTAACCACGAAACTGTAAGCACGCACGTTTCTGACTGTACGCTCACAGTGTGTCTTCTTCCACTGATAATACACATGCTATTCCACCACACCAGCAGTAGCAGCAATTACTACTGAATATTGTCAATATATTAGGTAATTAGCCTGTTATGATGATGATCATCATCATTACAACAGTCCGAGTGAAATACTACCGCTTTATTTTTCTCGGCACAAGCATGACATCATTTTCCTGTTTGTTCTGTAGCATGAAAACCATGTGTTTCCGGAAATGAGTTCCTATTCGAAGAACGTCTATTCGGGTCACATTGCTATCCAACAAAGCGTGCAGTGAGAATTGCGGGCATTGGTGCAACAACCATATCAGTCACGTTTACACACTTTCGAGTAAAACGCAAAAAACATCCCAGAAATTACAAAACTTTATTAATCGGTCTTGTCTTCTCCCAGACTTGATTTAGGGTACCAACACAGCGTAAGAAGCATATTACATAAACAAAGCCTTATTATGATACTTAGTGAATTTTTTAAAACTGGCCTTATCTCGCTCTTGCACAAGAGAACTTTGTGTTTTGAAGCTTAGTAAGTGTTGCACTGTGCTGCTTCTGATGAGCTGTACGTGTCATCCCGAACATTTCTGGCACATAATTCTTGGTGAACTTCATGACTTCTTTATATTTGTCACATTCTTCCTCAGGAGAAGTCAATGTACTCGATGCATTCTGAAAGACGAGCTCAAGACGGGTATGTCGTGATAGTGATGCAGTATAGCGAAATACATGTTTGTGTTAAGTGTACTCGAAGAATCTGGATTTTGAAATAGTATACTTCTCATTATCAGCACTCTTAATGTTAGACCGTAACAGCGTTTTCTGGGTGCAACAAGATGTCTAAAAGAAGATGTCGTGTAACAACTACAGCTAATTTCTTGGACGTATTTCACACGCCTCAATCCGACTACTGTTTGGTGCAATGACAAAGCAAGCCCTGGACAAGTTTGGTTCTTGCTCCAAAAATCCGTAGTCGACAAGTGCATTGCCTATTTTATCCTGAATTATTTTTATGGCCAGTGCACATTCATCACACGATAGAGAAGTTTTCAAACCACGCAATGGTAGTAAAATCTCATTTCCTGCCAAAAGCAGACCTATCTGGTTAGTGCAGCAACGCCTTCCGTTCAGTAATCTATATATAGAAAAAAAACAATGTCCAGACTGACTCATAATCCCCCAGCCCAAACCGCTACCAACAGAAACTTTAAATCTGGAGAGGGTATTGATCTTATGCTGTTGCCGTCTTTTAAGAAGGGATTTTTCGAAACTCTACCCCTAAAGGCGTGAAATAGGGGATGAAGGGTTTTGTGAAAATATGTCGCTATTAGGACAATGTTGAAACTAGACCTACGAATATTAGTATATGGTTTCTCTGACAGAAAGAGTACATCGCTGTTCAGTATTTTTGGGAGTTCAACCACTACGGGGATATAATCGAACGTTAAAGTTATTTTGGAAATATGTCCTTATTAAAGAAATATTAAAGCGTTATTAAACCTACATCTGTGCAAATTGGTATTTGGTACTGGTGTCTTCATTAGAAACAAAAAAATACCTGTTTCACTTTTTTGGAAATTCAACCCATAAGAGGGTGGAATAGGAGATGATAATTTTTAAGAAACTATTTCGTTGTACTAAAAAACTTTTAAAGCTGCGTCTATGAAAACTGATATTTACTTCGTAGTTTGAAATAAAGAAGTGTGTTAGGGGATTGAAGTTCCTACGGAAATTTCTCCACAAGAACGCAAAAGGTATGATTATTATTAATCTTGAACTCCAGCTACCAGAGTCGCTTTTTGGTCAAACGTACATTCTGAAAAGATCATGCATCTATGGTTTAACTAGCGTGAAAGGTTTAGAAGGTGTTGCAATTAGTGAACAATATAAAAATTCGATTAAAGAAAAACAAATAAAATAATCTGTGCAGATCATACAGTCTACGCGAGCGAAGCGCGGGCCCTATATACATGTAAAATATTCTTCTGGTCAAACTTATGTTCTTCCAAATTAAATCTAATTTCGTTGTTTCCTTATACGTATTCCATTTTGCTTATTTATATTGTGAAACTTAGACTCAGTGTATCTTCAACATCCATACCCCACAAACCACCGTTGGACGAGAATATCTATGCTAACACCATCACTTCCCATTTTCCCTTCCTGTTCGTTAATTGTGTGTGGAGATCGTTAAGCCACAATAGAGTTACAATTTCTCTGATTTTCCCATTGCAGTAATTTTACTAGATTTGTTCTCGAGGAAGTCATATATTGTCTGAATCTTGACGGAATGTACGAATTTCGGAAGTTGTCCTCTCACTGATGGGGAACAACACACCTTCATATGCCGCTGAAGCTTCAAGAGTACCTTTGCAATGAGCTCACGTTTACTGAATGAATCGTGAAGAAGCTTGCTGCTGCTGTTAGCAGTTTCTAGCCCTTCTATATTAATAGTAACGGGTAGAAGTCGGACAATGCCAAGCAGTACTCGAGAATCTGCAAAACATGTATAATAAGCCATTGTTATTACGACTGATTCATATTTCTTTACGACCCTCACAATGAATCTCATCCTGACATCTGCTTTCTTTTCATGTAGTGAATCCACTTTCGGTCGCATCAGGTAATTACTCTTAGATATACACTACTGGCCATTTTGCTACACCACGAAGATGACGTGCTACAGACGCGAAATTTAACCGACAGGAAGAAGATGCTATGATATGCAAATGATTAGCTTTTCAGAGCATTCACACAAGGTTAGCGCCGGTGGCGGCACCTACAACGCGCTGACATGAGGAAAGTTTCCAAGCGATTTCTCATAAACAGCAGTTGACCGGCGTTGCCTGGTGATACGTTGTTGTGATGCCTCGTGTAAGGAGGAGAAAAGCGTACAGTCACGTTTCCGACTTTGATAAAGGTCGGATTGTAGCCTATCCCGATTGCGGTTTATAGTATCACGACTATGTTTGTGCGCGTTGGTCGAGATCTAATGACTTAGCACAATATGGAATCGGTGGGTTCAGGAGGGTAATACGGAACGACGTGCTGGATCCCAACGACCTCGTATCACTAGCAGTCGAGATGACAGGCACTTTATCCGCATGGCTGTAACGGATCGTGCAGCTACGTCTCCATTCCTCAGTCAACAGATGGGGACGTTTGCAAGACAACAACCATCTGCACGAACAGTTCGACGACGTTTGCAGCAGCATGGACTATCAGATCGGAGATCATGGGTACGGTTACCCTTGACGCTGCATCACAGACAGGAGCGCCTGCGATGGTGTACTCAACGACGAACCTGGGTGCACGAATGGCGAAACGTCATTTTTTCAGATGAATCCACGTTCTGTTTACAGCATCATGATGGTCGCATCCGTGTTCGGCGACATCGCAGTGAACGCACATTGGAAGCGTGTAATCGTCATCACCATACTGGCGTATCACCCGGCGTGATGACATGGGGTGCCATTGGTTACACGTCTCCGTCACCTTTTGTTCGCATTGGCGGCACTTTGAACAGTGGACGTTACATTTCAGATGTGTTACGAACCGTGGCTCCAACCTTCATTCGATCCGTACATTTTAGCAGGATAATGCACGACCGTATGTTGCAGTTCCTGGTACGGGCCTTTCTGGATACAGAAAGATACAGACTGCTGACCTGGCCAGCACGTTCTCCAGATCTGTCACCAGCTGAAAACGTCTGGTCAATGATGGCCGAGCAAATTGCTCGTCACAATACGCCAGTTACTACTCTTGATGAACTGTAGTATCGTGTTGAAGTTACATGGGTAGAAATACTTGTACACGCCATCAAGCCGTTATTACGGCCAGATGTGGTTGTTCTGGGTACTGATTTCTCAGGATCTATGCACCCAAATTGCGTGAAAATGTAATCACATGTCAGGTCTAGTACAATATATTTTTCTAAAGAATTCCCATTTAGCATCTGCATTTCTTCTTGGTGTAGTAATTTTAATGGCCAGTAGTGTACTTAGTTCTGGTTCGTTTCCTGCCAAAAGAATTTCAACCAAAGTTGTTCGAAATTTGCTAGGAAATCATTTTCAACTGTTCAGAATTATCCGCCAGGATTCAACTGAGCTTAGTTACGAGCGTCTCAAAATCAAACAGAAGAGACCGTACAGTAAGCGCTGAAAAAGTTACTGGAGAATCGGTGATTAATAATGTATCAGATATTGGCACCATAGGTACATCAGACGAGGAGGTATGGCACATTTTCCATGAGGGCAGTAACAATGTGAGAGCTTTCTGCAACACGACTGCCGCGTTTGTCGAAATAAGAGTAGGTGTATATATGTACACAAATTCCATAGCAGTTCTTGGAAATTTTTAAAATAATCAAATTATTTTTCGTCAGTATCGTAATGTGGTCTAAATGTGAGTCCACCATTTCAGTTTCATCTAACGGGATAATTAGTAAAAGTGTTTTGTCTGACTGGTTGTTGGTATTAAAGGAATCAAACTGTGAGGTGATTAGTCCCTTCATTCTGTATGTATCTAACCAAAGATAATTCTCGGAAGGAGGATACAAATGGCAAATTTTGGGAAGCCCGACTGTAAGCGAGACACAATACGACAAAGATAAAATCCAGGTTAAGTAGGATGGGAAAGAGGGGATAAAGTGGACGAGCCCATCTGCCAGGGTTTTCACGGATGTTAAACTAATTATTGCTTACGATTGCATTGGAAATGACAAAATAATAGCTGAGGAATAGTACTGAAGGCCTTCCGCACCAATCGCATGATAAACTGGATTTCATACACTATGTCATCAAAAGTATCTGGACAACTAGCTGAAGATGACTTCCAAGTCTGTGGCGCCCTCCATCGATAATGATGGAATTCAATATAGTCTTGGCCCAACCTTTGCCTTGATGACAGCATCCACTCTCTAGGCATACGTTTAGTCAAATGTCGAAAGGCTTCTTGGGGAATGGCAGCCCATTCTTCACAGAAAGCTGCATTAAGGGTAGCTATTAATGTCGGTCGGTGAAGCATCGCACGAAGTCAGCGTTCCAAAACATCCCAAAGGTGTTCTATATGATTCAGGTCAGGACTCTGTGCAGGCCAGTCTATTACAGGGATGTTACTGTCGTGAAACCACTCCACCACAGGTCGTGCACTATGAACAGGTGCTCGATAGTGTTGAAAAATGCAAACGACATCCCCGAATTGCTCTTCAATAGTGGGAAGCAAAAAGGTGCTTAAAACATCAGTGTAGGCCTGTGCTGTGATAGTGCCAGGCAAAACATCAAGGGGTGCAAGCCCCCTCCATGAGAACCAAGACCACACCATAACATGACCGTCTTCGAATTTTACTGTTGGCACTACACACGCTGGCAGATGACGTTCACCGTGCAATCGCCATACTCACACCCTGCCAGCGGTCGCCATATTGTGTACCTTGATTCGTCACTCCATACAAAGTTTTTCCACTATTCAATCGTACAAAGTGTACGCTCCTTACACCAAGCGAGACGTCGTTTGGCATTTACCTGCGTGATGTGTGGCGTATGAGCAGCCTCTCGACCATGAAATCCAAGCTTTCTCACCACCCGCCTAAATGTCATAGTACTTTCAGTGGATCCTGATGCAGTATGGAACTCCTGTGTGATAGTCTGGGTAGATGTCTGCCTATTACACATTACGACCCTTTTCAACTGTCGGCAGTTTCTGTCAGGGCCGGCCGCTGTGACAGAGCGGTTCTAGGCGCATCAGTCTGGAACCGCGCTGCTGCTACGGACGCAGGTTGGAACCCTGTCTTGAGCATGATGGATGTGTGTGATGTCCTTAGGGTTGTTAGATTTAAGTAGTTCTAAGTCTACGGGACTTACTGGTCATATTTGTTTCTATCGGCCTCTACGCATTTGTGCTGTAAGTGCCCCTTCACAGTCACATCGGAAACAGTGGACCTAGGGGTATTTAGGAGTGCGGAAATCTCGCGTTCAGACAGACGACACAAGTGACACCCAATCACCTGACCATGTTCGAAGTCCGTGAGTTCCGCGGAGCGCTCCATTCTGCTCCCTCATGAAGTCTAATAACTACTGAGGTCGCTGATATGGAGTACCTGGCAGCACAGTGTACCTAATATGAAAAATGTATGTTTTTGGGAGTGTCCGGATACTTTTGACCACATAGTATACCTACATAAAAAGTAAGTATTCAGAGAATGCATGTGCACACGAGTTTGCTTTGGTAGTGTGAAAACTCGCTGATATTAATTACGGATTGTTAGAACATCCGTCCCATTCGCCAGGTTGGCAAGCTCTGATTTACAACAATACCGTGTATTTTTTACGTACCACACGACCGCAGTTTTACGAAGTGTTTACAGAAGGAAGGTAAAGCAACTACGGCGGTCCTGTGAGCTGCGCTTGGCACGCTCGATGTTTACGCAACACCAGCCGGTTGCCGCTGAGAAGGCGTTTCTGCTGAGGGAAGGTCAGTGTACACCACCGTTGAAGATGATTCTTGATTGTCCTGTAAACATCTCCCACTGGCACACGGCTACAATTGTTTCCAGCTTGCCCTCAAGCTCCCTGCATAGGGAATGACGTGACTCCTTGATATATTCAGCTTCTGCAGTCCTGTCTTCCTCAGTTGCGTGTAATATTACTGTATATTGATAATTTTTACTTTTTGGGAAATTTAATAATACTCGTGGACAAAGAGCAACACATCACAAAAACCAAGGGATACGTACATACCAAAACCATACAAAAACTGAGGTCAGATCTAACTACGCCATTCCATTCAAACCTGAAACGGACACAGAAACACTGAAAACACACACACACACACACACATATATATATATATAACAGAAATCTTACACAACAAAGGAAAACCCACAGGCCGCAACACTTAGCAGCCAACCAAAGAAACAAAGATGGTACGCCAATGCGAGCCGTTATTAACTCCAAGAAAGCTCCAATATATCACATAGCCAAACATCTCCAAAAGTTAATTACAAAACACTATAAAATAGAAAACTACAGAACAGCGATAAACACAGGAAACCAAACAGAAACATCCAGAACATACAGGTACCACACACAGAATCACTGATTTCATTTGACATAGAAAATGTGTATACCTCCATCCGTATCACAAACAATAGACATCATAGAACAACATCTCACATCCTACAGCAGCCTCACCACAGCAGCAATAAAAGAAATAACAAATATGCTCAGACTGACAACCGAACAGAACTACTTTCACTTCGAGAGTCAATATTACTTACAAAGCAATGGACTGAACATCGTATCACCAATAACAAATGGTTCAAATGGTTCTGAGTACTATGGGACTTAACATCTTAGATCATCAGTCCCCTAGAACTTAGAACTACTTAAACCTAACTAACCTAAGGACAGCACACAACACCCAGACATCACGAGGCAGAGAAAATCCCTGACCCCGCCGGGAATCGAACCCGGGAACCCGCGCGTGGGAAGCGAGATCGCTACCGCACGACCACGAGCTGCGGACCCCCAATAACATTAGCAAACATTTTCATCAGTCATCTAGAATATCATATGTTTGAAAAGATAACCACTAATAAAAGTTTTAAAATCATATATTGGTACAGATATGTTAATGATATTATTTGTCTGGTAGATGAGCCAAATGAAGAAAACTAGTTGAACTCCACTTGGAAATCAAGAAAGCACATCAGAACATAAAATTCACACTTGTAAAAGAAAAATAAAATCAAATTTTCTTGACATAACAATAAAAAAGAAAGTGACAAACATACATTTAACATCTTCAGAAAACCAACAGCCACAGAGACAATTATACATTCCACATCTAATCATCCCCACAACCAGAAGCTTGCAGCACTAAGATATATATATATACACACGCACACAAATTCTCTCTCGCTCTCTCTCTCTGTCTCTCTCTCTCTCTCTCTCACTCTCTCTCTCTCACTCTCTCAACGAAGACACACAATGCCAATATCACACAGAAAAGATACCAGATGGTACACTACGACTTACACACTTAAGTTAACACACAGGGTTGTCAACATACTAATGAGACAGAGCTTCCAAATAGCATATAAGGCTTGACATACCCTAAGCAAACCAACTGCCAAGGGGATAAATTTCAGGGATCAGGAAAATATAAGCCGGCTGGTGTGACCGTGCGGTTGTAGGCGCTTCAGTCTGGAACCGCGTGATCGCTACGATCGCAGGTTCGAATCCTGCCTCGGGCATGGATGTGTGTGATGTCCTTAGGTTAGTTAGGTTTAATTAGTTCTAAGTTCTAGGAGACTAATGACCTCAGAAGTTGAGTCCCATAGTGCTCAGAGCCATTTGAGTCATTTTTTAAAATATAAACTTGAATGTCAACATTGTGATGCAGTATACATGGCCATGGCATGCAGGAATTTTAAAACACGGTACAGAGTACGTATCAGGTGTTGGCAGCACAAAACAAACCACTCCGCATTTTCAGAACATTTAAAACACCATGACCACCAACCTACTAACATGTAACACGAAATGAAAATAATGAGATACAAATACCTTATACAAATGCAAGAAAAATTCCACATTCAGAAAGCCATCGCTGCAAACAAGTATGTGACAAATGAGCAAACACGCATCAGCAGTACAGGCTCCCTCTCACACAAGCAGAAATAATAAAATAAAAAAATAAAATATCTCACCAAAGTAACTATTATTTTACAGCAAAACACACACACACACACACACACACACACACACATACACAGAGACAGAGAGAGAGAGACAGACAGACAGACAGACAGAGAGAGAGAGAGAGAGAGAGAGAGAGAGATCACGCTCACAGATACATTGAAAGTTGGCAGTAACATTCGATCTTTGACAAGAACATCCGACAGTTGGCAACACAATCAAAAACACTGCATCAAAACAAGTGTTCAGTGCCTAGTGCTGTGAAATGTGGAAAAACCCCAAGTGGCAATTATAATAAGAGGAATGGCACCAAAAATGGAACAGAAAAGTAATATGTAGAAAACCTGTAAGTAGAATTTAAAATATTACATCATGGCAAAATACCAGAACTGCTTATAACCTATAGGTACATTGCCCCAAAATGTAAACTAAATAGTAAAAATACACACATATTACAGGCCACTGAAGATGCCTTGAAGAGAATAAAGGCGAAACGCATATGGTACGATAATTGTGTTTCGTTCAGTTGAAGTCAGACGGTCCAAAGAATAAAAATTGTCAATATACCGTGGCTTCTTGATAGTCTGGTACAACTTTTTTCTCTTCCAAGACGGAGGCGAAAGACATGCTCTACTCCAGGAAGGCGCTAACGAAAGAGACCACGTAGTTTCAGCCTTCTTTCGGTTAACTCCTGTGATCTGTAGCAGATATCTAACTACTAAAAGAGCAAGGGGTGGGGGTGAGGAGGCTAGGATATTTGGTGTATTAAGTGTCTACAACGGCTGCTTGTAAAAAGACAGGCTTAATAACAAAGCCCAAAGATAGGTCTCGCAGTGGTCAAGACACAGTAGTCATATTCGGCAGGAATGGGATTCAAAACCCTGTCCAGCCATCCATATTTTTTTTCTATGGAGTCCCTAATTCTTTTCTGATTAATTCAGCGATACAGACAGACAACACCATGGCCAATTTCCTGCCCTATCGAGATATAACAAGCTTCTGTTCCATCTACAATTTCTTCTTCACTACGGGAACTTCAACTGAAACGTTCCCCCTTGTCATTTAAAAATATAATAATTATGAAGTATTTCCAGGCTACCAGCCGGATGACAGCATCTTGTTGATGCAACATTAAGCATGTTTCCTAATGGACATCTTACGGCGAATGCGAGTAGTAAGTATGTCTCGATGTTGCTATTTGGCTGATAATGCGAGACTTCATAAGTGATATTCTATGAGAATGTCAGCATTCACAACTTAAAGAAAGAGGTCTTAAAATTTTATCCGTTTCATAGATGACCTGGTATTTGACGTTTATCTCGCTCTAGACTTCATTTTTTGTCTTTAAAAAAGGAACGTCATTCGATACGAAGCACTAGCTCAGATCTGGAGGTCTGTGAGAGGCGTTGGCAGTGATTACTTAAAAGAAACCATCGAAGTGTACACTTACTATAAAACAGAGAAATCGCGTAAAATCTTCAATATCTTCATAAAGAGCTGCTACCCTAATATATAAGGTCAATGTTTTATTATTGTGCCAAATTGCTTGGTAATTTTAAAAACTGTGTACTGTGGCTGTCATTTACTTTCTCATTTCCAATCGTCGCTTACAAAGCTGGATGTACGGCAGTTTACATAATGTTTTCTGCTGCCTTGCTTAGCTGATCCCGATCCTACGACACGTCTAAATGCACTGAAGAGCCAAAGAAACTGGTAAACTTCCTGCCTAATATCGTGTAGAGCCCACACGAGCACGCAGAAGTACCGCACCACGACGCAGCATGGATTCGAGGAATGTTTGAAGTAGTGTTGGAGGAAATTTACAACATGAATTCTGCAGGGCTGTCCATATATCCGTAAGGGTAACATGGAGTGGACATCTCTTCCGAATAGCACATTGCAAGCCATGCCAGATATGCTCAATAATGTTCATCTCTGGGGAGTTTGATGGTCAGCGGGAGTGTTTAAACTCAGTTTTTGGAGACACTCTGTAGCAATTCTGGACGCATGGGGTGCCGCATTGTCTCGCTGGAATTGCCCCAGTCTGTCGGAATGCACAATGGACATGAATGGATGCAAATGATCAGACAGGATGCTTACGTACGTGTAACCTGTCAGAGTTGTATCTAGTCGTATCAGGGGGTCTCATATCACGCCAACTGCACACGCCCCACACCTTTAGACAGCACCCACTAGATTGAGTATTCCCCTGCTGACATACAGAGTCCATGGATTCATGAGGTTGTCTCCATTTCCGTACAAGTCCATTCACTCGATACATTTTGAAACTAGACACGTCCGACCAGGCAACATGTTTCCAGTCATCAACGTCGGTGTTGACAGGACCAGGCGAGGCGTAAAGCTTTTGTGTCGTGCAGTTCTCAAAAGGTACACGAATGGGCCTTCGGCTCCGAAAGCCCATGTCGATGAGGTTTCGTTGAATAGGTCTCACTCTGACACCTGTTGATGGCCCAGCATTGAAATCTGCAGCAGTTTGCAGAAGGGTTGCACTTCTGTCACGCTGAACGGTTCTCTTCGGTTGTCGTTGGTCCCGTTCTTGGAGGATCTTTTTCCAGCGCAGCAATATCGGAGATTTGAAGTTTTACCGGATTACTGATATTTACGGTACACTCGTGGAATAGTCGTACCGGAAAATCCCCACTTCATCGCTACCTCGGAGGTGCTGTGTCGGGACCACTCGTGTGAGACTATAACACTACGTTCGATCTCACTCAAATCTTGATAACCTGCCATTATGGCAGTACTAATCGATCTAAAAACTGCGCCAGACACTTGTTCTCTTACGTAGGCGTTGCCTACCGCAGCGCCTTATTCTGCCTGTTTACATATCTCTGTATTTGAATACGCATACCTGTACCAGTTTCTTTGGCGCTTCAGTGTATATCTTATTTGAGAACAATGATCAGTTCCTTATAATCACTTCGGCAGTCACAGATGTTAACGAGTTATGCCGTACTGCTTAATAGGAGACCCCAACACAAGTCATTGTTCGTAGCCCACGCCTTTGCAGGGTTGGTTCAAATAGCTCTGAGCACTATGGGACTTAACTTCTAAGGTTGTCAGTCCCCTAGAAACTAGAACTACTTAAACAAAACTAACCTAAGGACATCACACACATCCATGCACGAGGCAGGATTCTAACCTGCGACCGTAGCGGTCGCGCGGTTCAAGACTGTAGCGCCTAGAACCCCTCGGCTGAATTCTGGTCTAGTGCCTTACCACTATTCCAAATCATTGGTTAGTTCCTTGCAGTTGCAGAAAGTAGTGATTTCTTGAACGTAATAAAGGTGTTCGTCTATTGGGATTTCTCACTCTAGAACGTACGACTCCGATGCCCATTTTTACTGATGATGCTGACCCCTAACGTTCTTGTCAAATGCCATTACTTCTCACAAAGAAATGTTCAAAATGTTGTCGTATGCACAACTGAAATAATTTGTTTTCGAACTCCACTACTTGCGCTAAACACAACAGCACTGAGTTCCCCGAAATACATTTGATAGCCGCTACCCTTAGTGAACACATTCAGACGAACACTATGTAGACCTTACTCCAGTTTGCAGCGTGCAATTAGAGGAGTATCTTAACGTAGTCGCACACACAAATTTCCCTTACACACAAAGCAATATGTATTCAATGGATAAATGGGGAAACGTGCAATCGAGAGCTACTTTGTTAGAACTTGGCCGGAAAGGTACAGGGGATGGATCTCTACACAGCTTTGGTTTAAGAACCAAACCTAGATTCGTGTTACACGCCTTAAGAAAACCACAAAGAGTACGATGGGATTTGAGCACATTATATTAATAGTCAAGTGTCAGTTGCTTGACGGAGGGGACAAGATAGTAAACTTAAACCCGTTAAATAAATACGTGTTCTTACAAAGAGCCAAATTTGCTCAGTACCTAAGAGAAAAGTAAAATCTTCGTCTGTCGTAATTCACTTTTGTTCCCCACAGAGTCTGTGTATCATCTCTCACAAATTCTGTACCTTTCTTCAATATGTATCATTCATTTCGTCATTTCTGTTGAGCTGGACATGTGTCATTCCTTTCGTAATTTCTGTCGAGTTGGATTGATATTCTACCGCTAAGGATTTTATTATTACTACCTTGTACACGCCAGACATCATGGTAAATAAATACGAGTGATACAAATAGACGAAATCAGTGGAAACAATATTCTTCAAAACAAGTGCCTTTGTCAACGTAAGGTACTGTTAAAGGGCTCTGAAGTCAAAGAAAAATAATGTACTTTTTGAGAACAGAAACAGAAAGATATGTGCTCTTTCCTTTTGAAACTACTGAATGTTGAGTAATTGCGCTTAAAAATTACTGGTAGCCAGTGAGGTCAACTTTTAATGTTTACAGCATTTTAAAACTATGATGGTTCAGGGGTATTCAAAATAAAGATTACTTTTTATGCTGGTGATTAGTTTCGATAGTGAGCTTCATGACAAGTATAAATGTATGTTTCCATAAATGTTTTGCAGTATTCTTGTCTACTAAGATTAAGCTCTATCGAAAACTAGGATATTAGGCACGACAAGAGTTCGAATGAATGTGATCTTTAAATCTCTACAGTATTACGCTTTCACATGGTAGTCAATCAAGTGGTAGTAGTAATTAAATGCACACCCAGACTATGACCTATGTTACCGATTCGACGACCCCCGTTCCTTTTCCAGTGTGAATTATGAGTAAGTAAAATGTATTTAAAAAATACCCGTTTTGAAAAGGTTTTGAATCAGTAAACTTCGTATCTGTTCAGTTCCTATACTGCTACCACCAAACGTAAAATTATATTACAGGACAGTTTCATTATACAGAGCTACCAACACCACCAAAACAGGTAACAACCAACTCCTTTAAAGTGTGTTCACTGGTGAATATATTTCACCGTGTTACATCCAGATACAGCAGGTGATACATAAAAAAATTTCTTAGCCTGAATAATAACAAAAATAGCTCTAAAATTTTTCTCTGCGATGTTTCGAAGTGATACGCTATGTGATCAGAAGCATCAGGACACTACCAAAAACATACATTTTTCATATTAGGTTCATTGTGCTGCCATCTACTGCCCGCTACTCCATATCAGGGACCTTAGTAGTCATTAGGCATCGTGAGAGCAGAATGGGGAACTCCGCGGAACTCACGAACTTCGAACGTGGTCAGATGATTGGGTGTCACTTGTGTCGCACGTCTGTACGAGAGGTTTCTACACTCCTGAACACCCCTAGGTCCACTGTTTCCGATGTGATAGTGAAGTGGAAACGTGAAGGGTCACACACAGCATAAAAGCGTACCGGACGACCTCGTCTGTTGACTGATAGAGACAGCCGACAGTTGAAAAAAATGGTTCAAATGGCTCTGAGCACTATGGGACTAACATCTGAGATCATCAGTCCCCTAGAACTTAGAACTACTTAAACTAACTAACCTAAGGACATCACACACATCCATGCCCGAGGCTATCGCGCGGTTCCAGACTGAAGCGCCTAGAACCGCTTGGCCACAACGGCCGGCGAAAACAGTGAAATGCGGAGGGGGTGGTGTTACGGTGTGGTCGTGTTTTTCATGAAGGGAGCTTGCTCCCCTAGTTGTTTTGCGCGGCACTATCACAGCACAGGCATACGCTGAAGTTTTAAGCACCTTCTTGCTTCGCACTGTTGAAGAGCAATTCGGGGATGGCGATTGCGTCTTTCAACATCATCGAGCACTTGTTCATAATGCACGGCCTTTGTCAGAGTGGTTACCCGACAATAAAATCCATGTAATGGGCTGGCCTGCACAAAGTCCTGACCTGAATCCTATCGAACACCTTTGGCATATTTTGGAACCCCGACTACGTGCCAGGCCTCACCGGACGACATCGATACCTCCCCATCAGTACAGCACTCGTTGAAGAATAGGCTGCCACTCCCAAAGAAGCCTTCCAGCACCTGATCGAACGGATTCCTGCGAGAGTGGAAGCTGTCGTGATGGCTCAGGGTGGGCCAACACCATATTGAATTCCAGCATTACCGATGGAGGGCGCCACGAACTTTTAAGTCATTTTCAGCCAGGTGTCCGGATATTTTTGATCACATAGTATATCTGTAGTTCTACGTTTCACACCTGGGTGAGGACACAATCTAACAGTCTCAAGGCCATCTGTAATTGAGTAATGTTCCTCTTGTTTTCAGGCTATTCCGCCAGATTATGAATGCCATAAATCGACGAAATTTAGACCCTGTAGAGAGGCGTCAATGAAGATTAGGTTCACAAGGTAAATAGTTGTTCGAATTATTAGAAAATGGCTGTTATGAACTTTGCCTCCATAACTGTGACGTATTACCGTAGATGAAATTCCGAAATTAGCTCATTATCTCTAAAAAGTTTCCTGACAGCAAATCCATGGTCTCTAAAGTAACGGAAAAAATTATATTTCTAATTATAAAAGTGCATATTGAAACTAATACGTGTTATGACACCCCACCAGGCAATCTGGACGAAGGTTTGTCTAGTTCGCTGCTTCGTGTGGTATGTAGAAAAGAACACTCTTTTTTGTGCAAAAAAAGAGCGCGAGACATACGTAACTATAGAAGAAACGCTATCTCCTGAAAAATGAGAGGGACTGGTCGTACAAATTGGGGGGAGCCGATTAGTCGCTTGGCTGTGAGATAACCCCTGAACTGGCACACTTTGGTTTATCGGGAGGGACAACACGGACGCGACGAGTGGTCAGCGTGCGCTCGACACAGTCGGTCGCTGTCCGAATACGCGTAACTGGATTAGTCGCCCCCTTTTTATGCCTGTTGCTGGTGCCGACTGCCACACGGAAATATCCCGATTAAACCGGTTTGCCCGTGTGATGCAATATTCGTGATGTAATCGCTGGTGTCAGTTCTCGCATTACTTGAGCCCGAGGGCACGGACTTCTCGTGGCTACTCGTGCGTGGGAACCGTTACCCAGTGACCACGGCGTGTCATATATTCCCGCCTATTGTGGGAAAGCCACCAGCTATTCTGTAGCTTCATCCCGATTATTACGAACCGCTTATTCGCTCTGCAAAATTCAGCGTGGTTACACATAGTGTGTGATTTTATTGTCTCAGCACTGTATCGTTTCAGTGCAAATCTTCTTCTTAAAAGGAAGTAACAAGACAAAATGAACACTCACGCGGAGAAAATAATTACAAATATATAGCCCACTGTATAAAATTCTTGACTTACAGATAAATGGAACAATTTCCATACTGAGTTTGGCGGACTTCACTTCTATATTTTACCAAGGAAGAGGGGGAGGGAGGGAGGGAGGGCGAGGGGGACTCAAGTCTTTTTCACTGACTGCAGTTGCAAGTAGACGAAACATTTCATCGTCCAGTCAAGGTCCTCCAGGCACTGTAATTTTTCGCAGTCACGGCCTCCATCCCTTAAATGAGTTGCTTTAAAGACCCCTCTCACCCAGAAAATCTTTTAAATGTGGAAATAGATGGTAATGATAGGATACAGGGTGAACCCTAACTTCATCGATAAACTTAGGAGGTGGTAGCACGGACCAAAGTAAGAAAAAATATCTACGAAGGGCCTTCAATAAGTAATGCAAAACTTTTTTCTGAAATAGGGATAGTTTTGTTCAGGATTACAATACACCATTCTATTCCCTACTCTTTTGGTTACAAAAACCTATTTTTCAACGTAATCTCCGTTCAATGCGGCGGCCTTACGCTACCTTACTGGAAGGGCCTGTATACTCCTACGGTACTACTCTACTGGTCGATGTCTGAGCCAATGTCTTGCTACATCAATAACCTTCCCATCATCCACGTACTGATTCCCACGGAGTTCATCCTTTATTAGGTCAGACAGATCAAAGTCGGAAGATGCGAGATACGGGCTGTAGGTTGTATGAGGAAGAGCAGTCCGATGAAGTTTTGTGAGCTCCTCCCCGGTGCGCACACTTGTGCGAGGCCTTGCGTTGCCATGGTGAAGGAAAATTTCTTTTGAACTTCCATGGCGATGAACACGCTGAAGTCTTTTCTTCAATGTCCTGAGGACTGGACGATACACTTCGAAGAGTTGCACCAGGAAGGACATCAAACAGACCACTTCATAGTCGCAGAAGACCGTCGCCAGGGCTTTACCGGTTGAGGGTGCTACTTTGAACTTTTCCTTCGGAGGAGAGGTAGTGTGGCGCCACTCCGTGGATTGAAATTGTGTTTCCATTTAGGTGGCGAGGAAAACAGTGGGCACACTCATTTTAGTACGCCAAGTGGTGGACGAATGTGGCAGTACTACCAACAGAGACACCTAGTAATGTACCGAGTTGGTTGTTTGCGATCCGTCAATCACCTCAAATGAGAGTGTCCGCACGTTCCAACACTGCGGGAGTCATAGCTGTATGCGGCCGGCCGGCACGCGTGAGATCGGACAGGTCTGCACGATCTTGTTGCGATGATGACAGAGGCCTCTAGCAACGACTCAAAATGCTTTTGTTCACTGCCAGGTCACAGTAGACATTCTGCAAGCGACTATGAATATCTGCGATGCTCTAGTTCTTCACTAGAAGAAACTCCGTGATAGCTCTTTACTTGGAACGGACCTCCGTTACACTCGACATTTTGAAGGCTCCGCATAGCGCCGTCACTTATCAGAACTTCAAACTACAGGGCCTGAAGCGGTAATATTCCACGATGTCCCACAAAAAATTCCGCCTTTCTTCAATGGACATTGGTTGGGAAAAAAAGTGTATTGCATTACTTATTGAACGCCTCTCGTAAAAAAAGAGTGGTAAAATGCATATCGTAAGGGCTATGAGCACTTTTTCCATCTTCGATACTGTGAAACATCTCTTCTACTGCAATCTCTCTGATTTCCGTATCTTAAGAACGGTAATATGGATCAATACAAGAAAAAATGTAAAGTAAATATGATTTCTAAAATGTATACCTTAAGTGCTATGAGCACTTGTTCAATACATGAGATCTGTTCCACAGAAGGGAAGACGAACAGATGCTCATAGACATTATGGTACACACTTTAGAGCCGATGTTTGCTATACATTTTTTACTTGTTTCTGTCCGTATTATCACCGATAAAAGTTTTTAGATGCAGTTCTGGTGCTCCCTGTATAATGAATATGGTGAATTCGTACAGGAAATTCCTCAGTTTTCCCAGTGGCGAAGGTCCTTTCATAATCTTCCAGAAACGTTTCGCATCTTTCTATTCATTGCTAAACCGCTTGCGGGGTTATCATTAGCGCTAATTCCCCTTGCCTCGCAGGAAATGGTAGTCACAGCCTTCCCCGCAGATATAATCAATTTTTACATACTTTTTGTACACGTCACCGACTTTTATCTACTATTTTTCCGTCGTTCCTAATATGATAAGGCGGACTCAAGACATTCACAATAACAGACATCTACATCTACATTCGTACTCCGCAAGTCACCCAATAGTGTGTGGCGGAGGGCACTTTACGTGCCACTGTCATTACCTCCCTTTCCTGTTCCAGTCGCGTATGGTCCGAGGGAAGAACGACTGCCGGAAAGCCTCCGTGCAAGCTCAAATCTCTCTAATTTTACATTCGTGATCTCCTCGGGAGGTATAAGTAGGGGGAAGCAATATATTCGATACCTCGTCCAGAAACGCACCCTCTCGAAAGCTGGACAGCATGCTACACCGCGATGCAGAGCGCTTTTCTTGCAGAGTCTGCCACTTGAGTTTGCTAAACATCTCCGTAACGCTGTCGCGCTTACCAAATAACCCTTTTACGAAACGCGCAGCTCTTCTTTGGGTCTTCTTTATCTCCTCCGTCAACCCGATCTGGTACGGATCCCACACTGATGAGCAATATTAAAGTATAGATCGAACGAGTGTTTTGTAAGCCACGTCCTTTGTTGATGGACTACATTTTCTGAGGACTCTCCCAATGAATCTTAACCTGGTACCAGCCTTACTAACAATTAATTTTATATGATCATTCCACTTCAAATCGTTCCGCACGCATACTCCCAGATATTTTACAGAAGTAACTGCTACCAGTGTTTGTTCTGCTATCATATAATCATACAATAGAGGATCCTTCTTTCCACGTATTAGCAATACATTACATTTGTCTATGTTAAGGGTCACTTGCCACTCCCTGCACCAAGTGCCTATCCGCTGCAGATCTTCCTTCATTTCGCTACAATTTTCTAATGCTGCAACTTCTCTGTATACTACAGCATCATCCGTGAAAATCCGCATGGAACTTCCGACACTATTTAGTAGGTCATTTATATATATTGTAAAAAGCAATGGTCCCGTAACACTCCCCTGTGGCAAGCCAGAGGTTACTTCAACGTCTGTTAACGTCTCTCCATTGAGAACAACATGATGTGTTCTGTTTGCTAAAAACTCTTCAATCCAGCCACACAGCTGATCTGTTATTCCGTAGGCTCTTACTTTATAAGGCGACAGTGCGGAACTGTATCGAACGCCTTCCGGAAGTCAAGGAAAATAGCATCTACCTGGGAGCCTGTATCTAATATTTTCTGGGTCTCATGAACAAATAAAGCGAGTTGGGTCTCTCACGGTCGCTGTTTCCGGAATCCATGTTGATTCCTACAGAGTAGATTCTGGGTTTCCAGAAACGACCTGATACTCGAGCAAAAAACATGTTCTAAAAGTCTACAACAGATCGAGTCAGAGATATACGTCTGTAGTTTTTCGCATCTGCTCGACGACCCTTCTTGAAGACTGGGACTACCTGTGCTCTTTTCCAATCATTTGTAACCTTCCGTTCCTCTAGAGATTTGCGGTACACGGCTGTTAGAAGGGGGGCAAGTTCTTTCGCGTACTCGGTGTAAAATCGAATTGGTATGCCGTCAGGTCCAATGGACCTTCCTCTGTTGAGTGATTCCAGTTGCTTTTCTATTCCTTGGACACTTATTTCGATGTCAGCCATTTTTTCCGTTTGTGCGAGGATTTAGAGAAGGAACTGCAGTGCGGCCTTCTTCTGTGAAACAGCTTTGGAAAAAGGTGTTTAGTATTTCGGCTTTACGAGTATCATCATCTGTTTCAATGCCATCATCATCCCGTAGTGTCTGGATACGCTGTTTCGATCCACTTACTGATTTAACGTAAGACCAAAACTTCCTAGGATTTTCTGTCAAGTCGGTACATAGGATTTTACTTTCGAATTCACTGAACGCTTCACGCATAGCCCTCCTTACGCTAACTTTGACATCGTTTAGCTTCTGTTTGTCTGAGAGGTTTTGGCTGCGATTAAACTTTCAGTGAAGCTCTCTTTGCTTTCGCAGTAGTTTCCTCACTTTGTTGTTGAACCACGGTGGGTTTTTCCCGTCCCTCACAGTTTTACTCGGCACGTACCCGTCTAAAACGCATTTTACAATTGCCTTAAATTTTTTCCATAAACACTCAACATTGTCAGTGTCGGAAGAGAAATTTTCGTTTTGATCTGTTAAGAAGTCTGAAATCTGCCTTCTATTACTCTTGCTAAACAGGTGCACAATAAAACATTTATTTCTTCTACAATACACTGAAGAGCCAAATAAACTGGTACACCTGACTAAGTTCGTGTAGGACCCCTGCGAGCACGCAGAAGTACCGCAACACGACGTGGACTCTAGCAATGTCTGACTTAGTGCTGAAGGGAACTGACACCATGAATCCTACAAGGCTGTCCATAAATTCAGATGCTTACGTACATGTCTCCTGTCACAGTCGTATCTAGACAAATCAAGGGTCCCATATCACTACAACTGCACACACCACACACCATTACAGAACCTCGACCAACTTGAACAGTCCCCTGCTGACGAAGGGCCCATGGATTCATAAGGTTGTCTCCACACGTCTCCGTACACATCCATCCGCTCGATACAATTTGAAACGAGACTCATCCGACCAGGCTACATGTCTCCAGTCATCAACAGTCCTATGTACAGCCAATATCGTCACAAAAACGAACCAGGGACATACCGGGCAATACTGAATGTAAGCTGGAGGGCGAAGAGTGTAGTAGACAGTAAGGTTGTCAGTAGCAAGTGCTGTGAGTCAAGGAAAACGTTTGTTTCTAAGGATAGCACACAGCGCATACAGTCGACAGTTGCACTGTTGTAAAGATGTTTTGAGTGCGATCCTAAGAATTTAAACGAAATGCAATTACTCTGTTACTCTATAATAATGCATCTGTTATTCCAACACACTCAAGAAATACCCACGAACAACGTCCGACATTCTACTGGCGTTCAAATTCAGCCTGTATAAAGTTAAAGCAATATTTTATTCCCAGTAGGCAGCCTGTATAAGTGATCACAAAAATCACATTGCCTTCTCAATTAGAGTAACTAATGAATTGCCAACAGATGGGAGAATTTACTATTACTGTGATGGAAAGTAGGCATATTTTTTGACTGTGTATGGAATTCACGTTTATCCCTTTTCACATAAATGACAAAGAAATGACTGTGAGCGCTATGGGACTTAACTTTTAAGTTCATCAGTCCCCTAGCACTTAGAACTACTTAAACCTAACTAACCTAAGGACATCACACACACCCATGCCCGAGGCAGGATTCGAACCTGCGACCGTAGCGGTCGCGCGGTTCCAGACTGTAACGCCTAGAACTTGCTTTGATATCTTCGGATAACAACACTGACAGAAAATAAAAATGGCAACACCAAGAAGGTGTGCGACAAACCAAAATTGGTAGGCGTGTTTCTACCTCTGAAAAATGATGTCTATCAAATTTCGCGCAGTTCACTTAAGACTGACGTTAGTGACACCACGATAGTGATGCAGATTAGGTTTGCTTTAAATACAAGCTGTAACTGTCATGAGCGATAGTTATCTTTCAGATTAGACGTGGTGAGTTGATTTACTCAAGAATGCCTTTAAAGCGACAAAGATGCCGTTTCATGAACACCTCACCGAATTTTAATGAGATCGTGTAAGAGGACTATGGGAAACTGGCTGTTTCTTCTGCGACACTGCAGAAAGACTTAGAAGGAATGTAGCCACTGTTCGTGATGCGTGCAGCGGTGGTCACGAGAATGTACGCTGGCAAGAAGACCGGACTCCGGCGGGCCGTGTGGCACTACCGAGACGGAACACCGTCGTTTTCGGCGCATGGCTCTGGCGCGTCATACTGCATCTGCAGCAGCAGTTGGCACCACAGTGACACAACGATCTGTTATAAATCTAACTTCTAGGACAGCTCCGAGCCAGAAGCCCCGTACTGTGCATTTCACTGACCCGAAACAACGGCCATTTGCGACTTCAGTGGTGACAAGCGTAGGTCATTGGAGAGCGGAGTGGAGGTCTGTTATGTTTTCTGATGAAAGCTGGTTCTGCCTCGGTGACAGTGATGGGCGTGTGTTGGCTAGGAGGCGGCCAATTGAGCGCTTGCAACCAACCTGTTTGCATGCTAGACACACTGGACCTACAGGGTGTTTCAAAAATGACCGGTATATTTGAAACGGCAATACAAACTAAACGAGCAGCGATAGAAATACACCGTATGCAATATGCTTGGGACAACAGTACATTTTCAGGCAGACAAACTTTCGAAATTACAGTAGTTACAATTGTCAACAACAGATGGCGCTGCGGTCTGGGAAACACTATAGTACGATATTTTCCACATATCCACCATGCGTAGCAATAATATGGCGTAGTCTCTGAATGAAATTACCCGAAACCTTTGACAACGTGTCTGGCGGAATGGCTTCACATGCAGATGAGATGTACTGCTTCAGCTGTTCAATTGTTTCTGGATTCTGGCGGTACACCTGGTCTTTCAAGTGTCCCCACAGAAAGAAGTCACAGGGGTTCATGTCTTGCGAATAGTGAGGCCAATCCACGCCGCCTCCTGTATGTTTCGGATAGCCCAAAGCAATCACACGATCATCGAAATATTCATTCAGGAAATTAAAGACGTCGGCCGTGCGATGTGGCCGGGCACCATCTTGCATAAACCACGAGGTGTTCGCAGTGTCGTTTAAGGCAGTTTGTACCGCCACAAATTCACGAAGAATGTCCAGATAGCGTGGTGCAGTAATCGTTTCGGATCTGAAAAATGGGGCAATGATTCCTTTGGAAGAAATGGCGCCCCAGACCAGTACTTTTTGAGGATGCAGGGACGATGGGACTACAACATGGGGCTTTTCGGTTACCCATATGCGCCAGTTCTGTTTATTGACGAAGCCATCCAGGTAAAAATAAGCTTCGTCAGTAAACCAAATGCTGCCCACATGCATATCGCCGTCATCAATCCTGTGCACTATATCGTTATCGAATCTCTATCATGCAGCAATGGTAGCGGCGCTGAGGGGTTGCCGCGTTTTAATTTTGTATGGATAGAGGTGTAAACTCTGGCGCATGATACGATACGTGGACGTTGGCGTCATTTGGACCGCAGCTGCAACACGGCGAACGGAAACCCGAGGCCGCTGTTGGATCACGTGCTGCATTAGCTGCGCGTTGCCCTCTGTGGTTGCCGTACGCGGTCGCCCTACCTTTCCAGCAAGTTCATCCGTCACGTTCCCAGTCCGTTGAAATTTTCCAACAGATCCTTTATTGTATCGCTTTTCGGTCCTTTGGTTACATTAAACCTCCGTTGAAAACTTCATCTTGATAAAACAACACAGTGTTCTAGGCGGTGGAATTCCAACACCAGAAAAATCCTCTGTTCTAAGGAATAAACCATGTTGTCCACAGCACACTTGCACGTTGTGAACAGCACACGCTTACAGCAGAAAGACGACGTACAGAATGGCGCACCCACAGACTGCGTTGTCTTCTATATCTTTCACATCACTTGCAGCGCCATCTGTTGTTGAAAATTGTAACTACTGTAATTTCTAAAGTGTGTCCGCCTGAAAATGTACTGTTGTCCCAAGCATATTGCAACAAACGGTGTATTTCTATCTCTGCTCGTTTAGTTTTTATTGCCGTTTCAAATATACCGGTATTTTTGTAACACCCTGTACAACTGGCGTTAATCGTCTGTGGTGCGATTCAGTATGATATTAGCAGCTCTCTCGTGGATATCCCATGCACCTCGACTGCAAAACTGATCGTCGGTCTGGTGACTCGACCTGTTTTACTGGCATTCATGAACAGAATTCCAGACAGTGTTTTCCAACAGGATAATGCACACTCACATACCGCTGTTGTAATCTAACATGTTTTACAGAGTGTCGACACGTCTCTTGGCCTGCTCAATCACCAAATCTGTCTCCAGTCGAGCAAATATAGGACATCATCAGACGTCAACTCCAACGTCATCCACAAACAGAATTAACCGAACCTATATTGAACGAACAAGTGCAACAGGCATGGAACTCCATCCCACAAACTGACATCCAGCACCTGTACAACACAATACATGCACGTTTGCTTGCTTGCATTCAACATTCTATCGGTTACACCGGTTACTAATGTACCAGTATTTCCATTTACAATGGATTATCTCGCACCTAACCTGTGATCTTTCCATGTTCATCATTTAACATATTCCCGAATTTTTAATGCTCTATATTATTTATTTTTTGGTGTTGCGATTTTTTCCGTCAGTGTATAATCGTTCCTGTTGATTTATCTTATAGTTTTATGTAGTAAATACAGTTCTGATGGCAACAACATCACAGTACTTCTGCACCTGTACGTATGCATTAATCTGTGTTTTGTGTTGTAAGCTTTGGTGATAGCGTATTAGAGGACGTCACAGGAACAAAGGTAGTTGGGATAACTAACAAAATAAACCACAACAACACAATTCTGCAACGGGCCACAGGAGACTGTGGCCCCTTATATCCAAACACTCAGAAGATATCCCTGAACAACTTCCGAAATTTGGACGGCGAAGTTAGAGTTCACCCGATAGATACTGTTCACTGTGGCAAGTATGACAAATTTCGTGGAAAAGATATTTTCAGATACCAACAACCTAACACTTTCCAATTAAAATGGTACAATGTGTTTTCCCGTCACAATGCTATGTATTTGATGTTTTAGGCAAAGAAAGGCCAAAGAAAAAAATGAAATGATCGTGCGGCATTGTTGGGCGGGGCACCCATCCGGAGAAGTTCGGCTGCCGAGTTGCAAGTTTTATTACAGATGACTCCACATTGAGCGACTTTTGTGTCGGTGATGATGCGATGACGACGACGACGACGACAGCAGCAACACAATACCCTGTTCACGAGCGGATAAAATCTTCGAACCCGCGCCAGGTGCTTGGTATGCAATCAAGTTACCACTCAGCTAAGCAGGCGGACTAAGGGCAAAGAAGTAACCTACCCGCAGTTCCTAAAACTGTGCAAGACATTTCAAGCATTATGCGTATATACATAGATGTTACTTATTATGTTAATGTCATCATTAGTTATTTAGAAGTGTTTTTTTCTGGAGTGAATTATACCTCAAAATACTATCTAATGATGAGGTAGTCAAGATTTAAAGAATAGCATCGCGAGACGTCACTTGTTTGCTTGTTCCCACTACAGCATGAAAGAAATGCTAAAGGTGGTGTGTATCGCATAAAGCTACACAAAATTCTGATTTTAATCAAGGAGCATATCATTTCCACCAAATTACATATCTCGTAATGACGGGAAGAGTAAAACTAAAGAAAATCAGACTCATGCAGAGGACCCAGTGTCCATTTAAACTAAAAATTACTGTAACCATTCACAGTTTATTTTTATTTCCAGTACGCGTTTCGAAGGACTTACCTCCATCAAAGTCGATTTCTGTCAGTTAAGAACGCAAGTATCCCGTGTGTTGTGCGTGCAGCTTTTGGGTAGCACGTGGCACTGTCTTTCCATTCGTATTTATATCACACATAGTTTATCTTCTCGCATACTATCCGCGAATAATACTGGAAGATTGATAATAACTCTAGTACAACACCTACCCTTCACCCCCGACCGAAACTGACTTAGGGAGTAATAAAAAAAAACAAAAATATTTTAGCAAAATCGAATTTAGTTTCCCAACTTTCAACTGAGAACTCTTTTTCTCGAGGTTTTATTACTAACGAATGGCTGAAAAAGTGTCAGTAAAACTTATATGAAGAACATAAATTGCAATAAGTAATTTTCTCTCATTTCTTTGTATCTCCCGAAACACCTAACTGGTTGTGAGATCTCTTGGCTCATTCTTGTGGATAATACATACATTTGATGTAGAAACATTTTGACGTTTATGCTGTTGACCTTTCATAAGACTGAGTGAAATAATATTTTTTTAACAGATGACCTAATAACGTCATTATTACAATCGACTAGTGAGTGATGTTAGCCGTTACCAGAATGTAAAATATGTTTTCGAATCGATTTTCTGAACTCAATGATTTTTAGCTGTCTGAGCATGTCGCGGCTTTCCTCTTCCTTACAGTACTAGTGGAACGGTAATAATACCCCAAACACATCTTTCAAGCTATTGGAGCATCTTAACTTTTATATAAATGCCTGAGAATTGGTTTTAACGTAATCTTAGCGTGGCAAAATGTGGCGCTGGTATCAATGACATTTTTTTTTTTTTTTTTTTTTTTTTGAGTTGAGTGACGGTGCACGTCAGTTGTCTACTTAAACTATGGAAAAAATTTTGTTTATACTGATTTTTGAAGTGTCCGTGCTGCGTGTGCTTCGCCCGATATGATAAACTTGACACTGGTCTTTTTGTTTTGGGACTTCTCGCTTATGGTGCTCCTCAAAAAAGAAATAATATTTACTGCATCGGTGGTAATTCTTTAACTTAGCGCTCATTACGATAAATGACACGTTAGCGATATGGAAATCTTTTGTGTAGCACACTACGTACGTCAAGCAATCATTAAGTTCGTACAGTATTTCTTAACAAATGATGCTTTACATCGAGTCCCTTATAGCACTGCGACCGCTGCAGCTTTTATAACGCATTAGACGCATTTCAGATAGTATGCGCAGTGGGCAAAAATGATCTTTTACATCGCAAGGAAGAAAATGTCATGCAACTTAAATTTACACGCATCAACAAACATGTAACAACAGTTAACGAGAAACGTGGAAAAAGTGGTACGAACTTAAATTCTGTTGTTACATTATACACTGAAGAGCCAAAGGAACTCTAACACCTGCCTATCATCGGGTACGACCCCGGCGAGCACGCAGAAGTGTCGCAGCACGAGGTGGCATGAACTCTACTAAAGTCTAATGTACTGCTGGAGGGAACTGACACCAAGAATCCTGCCGGGCTGTCAATAAAACCATAGGAGTACGAGAGGGTGGGTATCTCTTCTGAACAGCACATTGCAAGGCATCCCAGATATGCTCAATAACGTTCATGTCTGGGGAGTCTGGTGGCCGGAGGAATTGTTTAAACTAAGAAGAACGTTGCTGCAGCCACACTGTAGCAATTCTAGACGTGCAGGATGTCGCATTGTCGTGCTGGAGTTGCCCAAGTCGTATGAATGCACAGTGGACATGAATGTATGCAGATAATCATACAGGATGCTTACGTACGTGTCACCTGTACAGACCCTTCACCAGCTTGAACAATCCCCTGCTGACATGCAAAGTCCATGGATTCATGGAGTTGCCTCCATACCCGTACACGCCCATCCGCTCGATACAATTTGAAACAGGACTCGTCCGACAAGGCAACATGTTTCCAGTCATCAACAGTGTAATGTCTGTGTTGATGGGCCCAGGGGAGGCGAAACCTTAGTGTCGTGCAGTCATCAAGTATACAAGAGTTCGCACGTTGACACTTGTTGATGGCCCAGCATTGAAATCTGCAGCAATTCGTGGAAGGGTTGCTCTTCTGTCACGCTGAACGGTTCTCTTCGGTTGTCGTTGGTCCCGTTCTTGTAGGATTTTTTTCCGGCCCCAGCGATGTCAGAGATTTGATGTTTTACAGGATTCCTGATGTTCACAAGTACGCTCGTGAAATGGTCGTGCGGGAAAATCCTCACTTAATCTCTACCTCGGAGATGCTGTGTCAGAACTGCTCGTGCGCCGACTACACCGCCACCAATTAAATCTTGATAACCTGCCATTGTTGTAGCAGTAACCGATCTAACAACTGCACCAGACAGTTGTTCTCTTATATAGGCGTTGCCGACCGCAGCGCCGTATTCTGCCTGTTTACATATCTCTGTGTTTGATTACGCATGCCTAAATCGGTTTCTTTGGTGCTTCAGTGCAAATGAATAGAGTATGCAAACATTACCAAATTTTGCTAGTTTTTATTTTTCTATGCGTGGCTTCCTTGTTCACTTGACAGCACCTAAGGATTTTTTTGTGCCGTATTATATACTACTGGATGATGATCAAGGCATATAACGCAATGTTTAGTTCAGACAACAAGAGGATAGATGAAACTTCCTCGCAGATTCAAACTGTGTGCCTGTCCGAGACTCGAACTCGGGACCTTTGCCTTTCGCGGGCAAGTGCTCTACACATGCCCGCGAAAGGCAAAGATCCCGAGTTCGAGTCTCGGACAGGCACACAGTTTGAATCTGCCAGGAAGTTTCATATCAGCGCACACACCGCTGCAGAGTTAAAATCTCATTCTGGAAGAGGATATATGCTTTTCAAAAGTGATGCTGCAGAAAAATTCTGAAGTACTTGGGTACATCTGATAAGCAATGAAAATGTACTGAATGAAACTGAGGAAGACCGAAATTTATGGCACACCTTAAGAAACTGATGGTTGATGGGACATAAAGGATTAGTCAGTTTGCTAATAGAGGGAAGTATCGAAATCAAAAAAAAAAAAAAAAAAAAAAAATGTTACAAGAAGACCTGGGCTCGAATCGATGTAGGTTGCAGCAGTTTTATGAAGATGCTTGCACAGGACTGACTAGATTTGCCAGTCTTCAGACTGAAGATAACAGCAAAAGCACGATATTCAACTGGCACTCGCGGGCAACCTTTCTGAGCCCCGTGCATTGTACCTGATAGTAACCACATTCAAAGCAAGAAAACACTGAGGCCCTAACAACTTGTTTGACTTTCTCAAAGGTTCATCTATTGATTCGAACATCGTAGTGCTTTAATAAAAGTGTAGATGTGTCATAAAACATCTACAAATAAAATTCAAGAAATTAGCTTAAGTTTAGCAAGGTAATATGGGCATGCAGGAGATCGCACGGTTCTTCCAATTAACAGCTCAACACATTACGTGCGCGGTGTGAGCTGTGTATCAGTGTTGGTGCTCGTTTAGTTTCGTGTGGCTGCGGCGTTCAGATTCACTTAATTATTTTATTGCCTGACAGGAAATTTCATCTTTTCACGCCTGACCGGTTTCTTCAGAACCTCTCAAATATTGTAACATATCATTTCTGCACAAGTCATGCGCAGTCACAGTTTGTGTTGATTCTGTGTGACACCCATAAGAAACCGTATTGTTATCCACTTTTAGTAATGTAGCATAAATAAAAATATTCTGCTTAGAACCTGCAGCGACTGCACGCAAACTCACATATGGAGGCAGGAAAGTACTTCCTATGTCTGTCACTAGATGCCAGTGCTGTTCCAGATTTGAACCAGTTTGAACATTAACCTGCTATTCGATACTTTTCATTATGGAAGCCATAGCAGTTATTCCGGTAATACCTGTGAATCATATCGTATTGTAAACTTTGGTAGCCATCCAACCCTGCGCTTTATCTATGAGCGTAGTGCAATAAAAACCAAAGGCAGACCGGTTTGAGGCCCAAGCGACAAGTCGCCGCTTGGGGGCGCCATATGCACCACAACTGTACGATTTCTATGCATATGCAGGACGTATCACAGTTGGTACCGGCTGCTTAGGGTACCAGGGTGACCGAGTTCAAGATTTTTATATAATACGCTTCATAATTAGCACCGAGAACTGACTCGAGAAAAATTGCGAGGGGTTGAGGAGTGCAAATAATAAGTAGCTTGTGGGAATATGTTTTCGAACTGGCCCAGATGTCAGTAATACAAAAGGACTTCACGAAACGAAGAAATACACTACTGGCCATTAAAATTGCTGCACCAAGAAGAAATGCAGATGATAAACGGGTATTCATTGGACAAAATGGTTCAAATGGCTCTGAGCACTATGGGACATAACATCTGTGGTCATCAGTCCCCTAGAACTTAGAACTACTTAAACCTAACTAACCAAAGGACATCATATACATCCATGCCCGAGGAAGGATTCGAACCTGCGACCGTAGCATTCATTGGACAAATATATTATACTAGAACTGACGTGTGATTCAATTTTCACGCAATTTGGGGGCATAGATCCTGAGATATCAATACCCAGAACAACCACCTCCGACCGTAGTAACGGCCTTGATACACCTGGGCATTGAGTCAAACAGAGCTTGGATGGCGTGTACAGGTACAGCTGCCCATGCAGCTTTAACACGATACCACAGTTCATCAAGAGTAGTGACTGTGGTATTGTGACGAGCCAGTTGCTCGGCCACCATTGAACAGACATTTTCAAATTGGTGAGAGATCTAGAGAATGTGCTGGCCAGGGCAGCAGTCTAACATTTTCTGTATCCAGATAGACCCGTACAGGACCTGAACCATGTGATTGTGCATTATCCTGCTGAAATGTAGGGTTTCGCAGAGATCGAATGAAGGGTAGAGCCACGGGTCGTAACACATCTGAAATGTAACATCCACTATTCAAAGTGGTGACCGATACGTGTAACCAAAGACACCCCATACCACCACGCCAGGTGATGCGGCAGTAAGGCGATGAAGAATACATGCTTCCCATGTGCGTTCACCGCAATGTAGCCAATCATGGATGCGACCATCATGATTCTGTACACAGAACGTGGATTCATCCGGAAAAATGACGTTTTGCCATTCGTGCACGCAGCTTCGTGGTTGAGTACACCATCGCAGGCGCTCCTGTCTGTGATGCAGCGTCAAGGGTAACCGTACCCATGATCTCCGATCTGATAGTCCATGCTGCTACAAACGTCATCGAACTCTTCGTGCAGATGGTTGTTGTCTTGCAAACGTCCCCATCTGTTGACTCAGGGATCGTGACGTGGCTGCACGATCCGTTACAGCGATGCGGATAAGATACCTTTCATCTCTACTGCTAGTGATACGAGGCCGTTGGGATCCAGCCCGGCGTTTCGTATTACCCTCCTGAACCCACCTATTCCAGTCATTGGATTTCGACCAACGCGAGTAGCAATGTCGCCATACGATAAACTTCAATCTTGATAGGCTACAATCCGACCTATATCAAAGTCGGAAACGTGATGGTACGCATTTCTCCTCCTTACTTGAGGCATCGCAACAAAGTTTCATCAGACAACGCCGGTCAACTGCTGTTTGCGTATGAGAAATCGTTTGGAAACTTTTCTCGGTCAGCAAGTTGTAGGTGTCGCCACCGGCGCCAACCTTGTGTGAATGCTCTGAAAAGCTAATCATTTGCCTATCACAGCATCTTCTTCCTGTCGGTTAAAGTTCGTCTCTAGCATGTCATCTTCGTGGTGTAGCCATTTTAATGGGCAGTAGTGTACAACAAGGAAAAAACTAACTTTATCGCTATACATTGTGCTTTATTACAAGATTCGTGCGAAAAAAACTGAGATGTGTGTGTGTGTGTGTGTGTGTGTGTGTGTGTGTGTTAGAGAGAGAGAGAGAGAGAGAGAGAGAGAGAGAGAGAGAGAGAGAGAGAGAGAGAGAGAGAGAGAGAGAGACCACTCGAAGGAGTTTGTAAGAGTAGGGCACGCAAACAGTTGCTTTGAAGTCTAGCACTACAGCAAAGCTCGTTGTTCGACCAATATGTGTCGCAAGTAGTAGTTTTCAAGAAGCCGAAATGAGGATTTAATATCCTGTCGCCTGGTTTGACTTAGATAAGCATGTTTTCCAGCGTTAGAATGCATTATTTGCTTGAAAAAGTAATTTTTTCAGATTCCATATTTAACTGGAAAATTTAATTAAACGTCGTATGGCAGAGTTGGCTGCGATATTCCTTGCGGAAAAGTGTGTTCTTCCTCCGTGCACATTGGCCTTCTTCTTCCGGATATGGGAGAGGTGTCGAGTGCATATTGCGGGGGGGGGGGGGGGGGGGGTGCAGCTAAGTGTAATGGATTTGTGTACAGTGTAGTGTTATGTTTGTGGTGGGCAATGATAATGATGATTATGATGATGATGATGATGTAAGGGAGAGGCTAAATCCGGTGCTGTCACGAAGACTACCTGTATTCCTCTCTAATAGCACCAAGGGAGCCGCCGCGCTTTACGTCACCCATCCGAAGGATGTATCACCATTACAGAGTCACATGCCCTCGCTTCATGAGATACTGCATAGAGATTTTAAATTTAATCTAAGACATCACGCCAGCACTTCTCCTCCCCTAACCTATGGAATACTGGCACTGAAAATTTAGTCACAACACCTTGATTCGAACCGGCGTACTTCCGATTCCAGCGCCAGTACATAGGCGTGCGTTAGTTACCTCGACTACGGAACACCTATTTGACTGAAGGTTTTGTATCACTCACATAGTGAATCCAGAGGTGGTTAGAGCTACTATCATAATCTTACCTAACTATGACTGGAAATTCTCAAATGACTGCTATGCTTTTCATTGTCCCGTTGTCATAGCAACGTAAATTACCTCCTCATTCCTTAACGCATTATCCGTTTAAATCTACTGTGGCATAGGACTCCGTTGCATTAGAAACCACCTGTCTTTATTTCACAACCTGTTTCAAATAGTCATTTTTCAAATAAATTTGTACGTTAACACTAATTGAATATATGAATTACCTTTCGGCTGAATGGTGTTCGAAACCAGTTACGAAACATGTCGTAGCCATGTGGAACTCTATTCCATTGTCGCAAAGTACATCTGATGCCGAATGATTTTTCTTTGCGGAATGATTACTCAAAATAAATAAATCTTTTATTGTGTCATTTAGTTGCAGCTTGATACTATATTAACTATGGCGAAGAAATTTGAAAAGATACTTTACACATTTTTCTTTAAAGCTATAGCAAAATATGCTATGTTACCTAGAAAATGATACAGTTTGCATTTATATTTATACTCGACAAGCCACCTTACGGCGTATGCCAGGTGTAATATTCTGAGTCAACAAACTTTCATGTAGCAAAAACAAACTGTTGGAAAGTTTCAGTAAGAGCACTAATTTCCCTGGTGTTATCATCAAGGACATATTGCGAGATACATTTCGCAGGAAGCAACGTGCTGCTTTACTTTTCTTGGAAGGCACGTATTTAATATTCTGAAATTCAGCCTCGGTGAGAAAGTTTTTGGTTGAACATCTGTGACACTCCCGTGCTGACAAACTGAAGATGTGCACGATTAAAAAGAGACATATACACTACTGGTCATTAAAATTGCTACACCACGAAGATGTGCTACAGATGCGAAATTTAACCCACTAGCAGTCGAGATGACAGGCATCTTATCCGCATGGCTGTAACGGATCGTGCAGCCACCTCTCCATCCCTGAGTCAACAGATGGGGACGTTTGCAAGACAACAACCATCTGCACGAAGAGTTCGACGACGTTTGCAGCAGCATGGACTATCAGCTCTGAGACCATGGCTGCGGTTACCCTTGACGCTGCATCAAAACAGGAGCGGCTGCGATGGTGTACTCTACGACGAACCTGGGTGCACGAATGGCAAAACGCCATTTTTTCGGATGAATCCAGGTTCTGTTTACAGCATCATGATGGTCGCATCCGTGTTTGGCGACATCGTGGTGAACGCGCATTGGAAGCATGTATTTGTCATCACCATACTGGCGTATCACCCGGCGTGGTGGTATGGGGTGCCATTGGTTACACGTCTCTGTCACCTCTTTTTCTCATTGACGGCAGTTTGAACAGTGGACGTTACATTTCAGATGTGTTACGATCCGTGGCTCTACCCTTCATTCGATCCCTACGAAACCCTACATTTCAGCAGGGTAATGCACAGCCTCGTGTTGCAGGTCGTGTACGGGCCTTTCTGGGTACAGAAAATGTTCGACTGCTGCCCTGGCCAGCACATTCTCTAGATCTCTCACCAATTGAAAACGTCTTGCCAATGGTGGCCGAGCAACTGGCTCGTCATAATACGCCAGTCACTGCTCTTGATGAACTTTGGTATCGTGTTGAAGCTGTACATGTACCTGTACACTCCATCCAAGCTGTGTTTGACTCAATGCCCAGGTGTATCAAGGCCGTTATTACGACCAGAGGTGGTTGTTCTGGGTACTGATTTCTCAGGATCTATGCACCAAAATTGCGTGAAAATGTAATCACATGTCAGTTCTAGTATATTTGTCCAATTAATACCCGTTTATCATCTGCATTTCTTCTTGGTGTAGCAATTTTAATGGCCAGTAGTGTATATTTTCCATCTTCTCTGTTAATACTACCTGATAACGTCCAGATTGACATTCAGTGGTGGTGGTGGTTAGTGTTTAACGTCCCGTCGACAACGAGGTCATTAGAGACGGAGCGCAAGCTCGGGTTAGGGAAGGATTGGGAAGGAAATCGGCCGTGCCCTTTCAAAGGAACCATCCCGGCATTTGCCTGAAACGATTTAGGGAAATCACGGAAAACCTAAATCAGGATGGCCGGAGACGGGATTGAACCGTCGTCCTCCGGAATGAGAGTCCAGTGTGCTAACCACTGCGCCACCTCGCTCGGTTGACATTCAGTAATCGATAGAATGTCGTTTTCATCAAGTGGCTCCATCGTGAGTGAATAACATTCATTTAGCATTCTTCTAATGAACTTTAGCCTTACAGCCGGTTTTACATGATGTCCTATTTGAAGTCCCAACATGAAATATAATCAGAAGATGAAATACCTGCAGTCGAAAAGTAGAGTAGCATGTTACTTCCTGCGAAATGTATCGCGCAATATGACCCTGATGGTAACACCAGACAAATTAGTGCTCGTACTGAAACTGTCCGACTGTTTGTTTTTTTTTTTTATCTTCGTGAGTTAAATGAGAGAGAGAATCGCAGAAGCGAACTAAATTGGCTTTTTCCACTTATTTATTTGAAATATATTACACTCTAGGGTCCATAGCGTGTCCTAAACCAGTATCTGATCTCGCCTCGGACTTCCTATACTTCGCTATAACTCAGTTCCGAGACTAATTTATTCATGAATTCCTTACATATACAAGGAGAAGGAAATAAATTATATGTACATGGGTCTGGGAAGGCTTTTTTTACGTATTAGATTTCATTTACTACGACTATGCGTAATATATTAAAAATGTGTGTGTGAACTCAGACTTACACACTACTTTAACTTATGCTAAGAACACCCATGCCCAAGGGAGGACTCGAACCTCCGGCGGAAGGGGCTGCGCAATCCGTGACATGGCGACTCAAACGGCGAGCCCACTCCGCACGGCCCCCGTAATATATTAGTCAAGGGAAATATCCAGGAAGAGAACGTTCCAGTTTATCACATGAAACTCTTATATTAAATATTCCGAATGCTCACGGACAGCACTCAATATCAGCTGTACTAACTTATTCTTTGGGTATTACGTATGGTTTTGCAAGTTTCCACAGTACTGGCACTAAGTTCAATCCATTGCTTACCGGGATAGAAACACATAAGAGCTATCAAATTCGCCCATAAATGAAAGTCTTGAGGCTTTAGGTCCGGCAAACATGGAGTTCAGGGAAAACTGGGCATCAAATACTCTCCCTTTGTCACGGAATTTGTTGTTCAGAAGCAGAGGAGCACTGATACTGAATGAGAAGCAGCTCCACCGTGAATGAAGTACGTATTTCGCCTTACTGATGCAGTCTTCTAGCAGATCATGTAACATGTTCGCTAAAATAATATCGAGATTTCATCTGTTGGGCTTGTATGGAGGGACTTGAGAACCTGACCACAGTTAGCAACAATCAGATCAAAACAGTGATACAAAATCTTTGGTGATGGCGTGCTTCAGTATCTGTGAAAGAATTCATGTCAGCCCATGTGATGTACTCCATCCGATCAAAAGTATCCAAACACCCTTCCGTAATGCGGAACCGGCCACTACACAAGGTGTTTCCGCAAAAGCGTGCAAAAAATTAACAGGATGTAGAGGATGCTCTACTGGACAGTATCAGCTAGGGAACCTGGGGTCGGAGAAGCCAGCTTCAGGAGGTAACGGGAATAAAATCACATTCCTGAGTACTTTTTTATTTACCTTAGTTACAGTTAACTGCAAATACCATCCCTCACACAATGGATGTACCATTTGTACTGTATCATGCAAAATGTACTGAAACTGACGCCCATAAGCCTCAATGCAAGCATGACATCGGTGAACAAGATACTGATGCACCCTGACAAATATCGCTGGTGTGTTTCGAATAACATCATAGGCAGCTATAATTCTGGCTGCTAATTCCATCTCCGTATTCACTAGGGTCTCACACGCAAGTGACTTTAGATATCTCCATAGGAAATAATCAAAGAGAAGGTTGGGTAGTTTTTGGTTCAAAAATGGCTCTGAGCACTATGGGACTCAACATCTGAGGTCATCAGTCCCCTAGAACTTACAACTACTTCAACCTAACTAACCTAAGCACACCACACACATCCATGCACGAGGCAGGATTCGAACCTGCGACCGTAGCAGCAGCGTGGTTCCGGACTGAAGCGCCTAGGCTCGGCCACAACGGCCGGAGTTGTTTTTGGAGAGGAGATCAGACAGCGAGGTCATCGGTCTCATCGGATTACGGAAGGACGGGATGGAAGTCGGCCGTGCCCTTTCAAAGGAACCATCCCGGCATTTGCCTTGAGGGATTTAGGGAAATCACGGAAAACCTAAATCAGGATGGCCGGACGCGGGATTGAACCGTCGTCCTCCCGAATGAGAGACGAGTGTGCTAAAATCAAGGGGATTCAGGTTGGGTGACATCGTAGGCCATGGTATAGGACCTCCTCTTCCAATCCAGCGACCAGGAAATACAGAACTGAGATGGTTGCTGACAACAATGAAGTGAGGTGGTACACCGCTATGTTGTATTCGTATTCTCTCACGAATAGCCAAGGGTACGTTCTCAAACAGCTCAGGTAGAACTCTTTGCAAGAACCTCAAGTACAAGTGGCCATTCAGGTGGCCAGATAGAAGATACGGCCCAGTGAGATTGTCACCTACAGTGCAGCCCCAGATATTCACAGCAAAATGCACTTGATGGTGTGGCTCTACCACAGCTTGAGTGTTTTCCTCATCTCACACATGGCTATTACTGCCGTTCGAAATAGCATCACAATGGTCAATCAATCATCTGTTCGAGAAACCACTGACACAATGCGACCCTTGGTCCAAAGTCAGTCACAAGCATTGCGTGGACTCGTCGTTTGTGATAAGGGGTGTAATTATTGTTCGTGGAGTACCCACCACATCCTAGTATGTGCAGCGCCAGTTTCACATGCAGTACGACCAGTAATTGTATTGGGTTCGCTGCAACACATTCCAGCACCACATCTTCAAACTCGGGTGAGCGAGTGGTCCTCATATTGCCAGGACCCTCATTTCTTCTTTCCAATGAACCAGTCCTCCGCATTCGTCGATCGAGAGATATAAACAGTCGTCGTGAAGGATGATGCTTGTTAAGAAATTATTCACTGTACAGCCTTTCAGCAGCGAGAGCTTTGCAACGTACTGCCGCATACACAAGGTGTATGTCAGTGAGTCCTGCGAAACTGTACCGGCATTGTTCCATCGTATTGTACTGTTCGTCTCTACTCTGAATAGTACTGAGTAATGAATGAGTCTGTGGTTGATTCATAGCACGTTCTGTCATGGGACAATGTAAATACGATAAAAAAGAACCACCTTATGGGCAAGTAAATTAAACAAAACCATTATGACTTCCTAGTAATCAGGCTCCTCGTCCTTGTTTCCTTATTCGAAATAAAGAACGCACACGTAAATAAACAGTACAGTACGTGTAAGCTTGTACGCATGTTAGTTGTAAATAAGCTGGAAAACAGTAATTCTAGACAAAGCGGACGAGAAGTTCTTTTCCGTATCTCCTTAAGTTGGCTTTTCCGGCCCCCGATTTCCTACCTCAAATTGTTCAGTGGAGCATTCTCTATGTACAGTTACATTTTTGCCACGCTCTTACGGAGACAAACTGTATGTCACGAGAGCTGAACACGTCTGTATAAAATGAGGCAGAGAGTATTGTGTTAGCAACATAGAAGCAATAATAGTTGAATGTGTCGATCGGGAGGGTTAAGTAACTTGGGACATTGATTAGTCACTGAATGCCACCTGAGTAACATATCCATCAGGAATATTTCAAATCTTGTAAAACTGCCCAAGCCAACTATTGATGTGATTGTGAAGTAGAAAGCGAAAGAATAATCACTGCTAAAACAAGACCATATAGACCTCTTGTACTGACCAATTGGGACAATCGAAAGTTGCTGAAGTTGATTGTAAAAACTCACATCAAATTAGCCGGGTTCCGAAGTGCTGCCAGCAGTACAACTACATCAATGACTGTACGTAGGAAAAGGATGGGGTAAAATTGTCGAGCAGCCATATATTTCTGCAGTAAATGCTAAGCGATGCTTGAGATGGTGTAAAGAGCAACGCCAGTGGACAGTGGGTGACTGAAAACAAGTGATTTGGACTGGTGGATCACACAATAAGTGGTGGTTTTTTGTGGTAAGGCAGCGGTCCCCTCATAAGGCTTAAGAAAACGTGAAATGTAGAAGGATATGAACACATTACGCAGAGCACTGCGTATAGCACAGGAACAGTTTAGAGAGGATGACTTATCACCATGACTAAGTAACCTGTCGTAAGGCAGCATCCTTGAAACAATGGTTTGTGGGCTGTAATATGGATTGAAATTGACTAGCCTGCCAGAAGAATCCGAATGAAATGGAATAATTTTTGGATAAGTTACAACGTCGACTTCGCTCCAGACCCCAACATCACTACCTTTTCTGGTGAATTGGGGAAGAATGGGCTGCAGTTCCTCCACAGACATTCATACACCTGACAAAGTGTCCCCAAGGACATCAAGGCGAAGGGGGGACGCACATTGTCCACTAATTGGTGTCTGGATACTTTTGACCAGATAGTGCACCTGAAAATGTGCAGTCTGATCATGTTCAAACGACGCTTCAACTACGAACAGCAGAGTTGCACTACAATCAGTGTTTACCAATCGTTGAACAAACAATTCACGAAAGTGTGTCCGTACAGAAAAATCATTGCTGATAGTGGTTGCACACACTGTGAGTGGTATGGATACAGCACAGTATCGCTCACCGCACTACGTGATGCTCCTATTTGTCTTACAGAAACATTACGGACATCTTCACTGCATTAAGAATTGCCTCCTCCAGATGCTGTTTCCCTGTTCTCCTACGCCTATCCCAAGTCGTATGCAGCACTCTTGTATATCCTTTGCTTCCCAAGAGACGACCAATTGCTTCGAATTACATTCTATTGGTGCAGCTTGCTTCCGGAAATCTCTTCCGAAATATACATTCAGCGACACGCTTATTACCAATTAGTAAATGGTCACCTGCCAACTCCTGTGTATATACCCTTCCACTGCATTGTACTGGCATCGCTACACAGTACTTCGTAGCTATGTCCGTAATGGCCCCTTAAAGAGCTGATACTACATGTAAGGTAATGAAGTGCCTAGAGAAATAACAAAAGCAAACACTCGAGTTCGATGTCCTTACCTTCGATGAAACTAAACAAAAAACACTAGCGGTGGCCCTACGATTTAGGACTTAACCAACAGTGTCTTGTTAACATCTCACGTAAGAAAGTTTCTTCTTCTTCTTGCTATGTTCAACTCCTGTGTGTGTCCCATTTTTAATTTATTATAAAGAAGAGTAGAAAATCAGTATTAACATGGAAATAATGGGCTTCCTTACCAATTTATAAACTGGACTACTTCTTCTTCTTCTTCTTTTCTTCTTCTTCTTCACATCTGAGGAATGTATCTCGAAAGATTATCCTCAAGCTTTTGTTGCAAATTGTACAAAATAATATCATCTGTTAACAGCCTCACGAACCTTCCGCACGATTACTTGTTTGCTGAGTTCATGTTAATGGTCATAGCCCTGCTTGGGGTAAACCTGAAGAAACTCTAGCATATGACCATTTCTCCCCGTTGAGAATAACACAATAGGTTCTCTCCAACAGGAGGTGCTGCAATAAAATTTAAAACCGTACATTTACGTTGTGCTTTCGTTTCACAATCAGTGAAAATTCTGTTGATTGCATAGACAAGGAAAGGTAATGTCAACGTAGAACAGTTAGCAATTAAAGAACGTGATTCCCAGTCACCAATTGGACGATAGTACTTCAAACCTGCCGTGAAAACCTAAGTTAACAACAAAACAATAGCTTATGAAACCGGACAACTACATATAAGGGGCGATCAAAAAGTTACCGTTAGAAGGCCTACAGTCCAGAATAGGTATGCCAATCGGGGAAAATAGCTCTGAGGACTGACGCAATCATCCCTCTGGCGCAACAGATTGAAGATACCCGTTTGCTAAAATATTGTGTCCTGCTGCGTAAGGAAATCCACAAGTGCCTGCTGCACATCCTCGTCCGGAATCTCAGACTCTTCAAGGCCTTTATTATGGGACCGAAGATGTGATAATCTCATGGGGAGAGATTAGGGCAATAGGGTGGATCCTCGAGTGTCTCCCACTTGAGTTGGCCTGACATCCGCTTTACGATATTTGCGACATGTGGATGTGCGTTATCTCTAAGCAGCACCACCTCTTGTCGCACCTTTACAAAAATGTACTTTTCGACAGACATACTGCCCCATACACATTCTTCATTCGCTGATGGATGTCTGTCGGCATTTGTCCTTTGAGAGCTATTAAAACAATAACAGTACGTTGGACCCGTTCGGACGCATTTGGTAATCACGTCGCCATAGTTCGCGTTTCCGCTTTTACCGCACATGCGTCAGAAAGATACAAATGTCACACTGATCCCTTGCCTACATCATTCTTTCTTTCTTTCACTTGTGCCTTGATCGCAGGGTTGGCATGGTTAGAACCGGATTTGGCAAGGGTAATGTTAAAGGGTGGCTGGGTGCCCTTCCTGCCACCACCCCATACCTCCAGGATGGAATTAGTGTACCCCAGCTCTCTGCGTCTAGTGTAATCCATGGAATAGTGTGAACGTGTTCAGATGTCTGCGAGTCGGGTAAGTGAGGCGGGATGTGGGGACCAGCCTGGTATTAACCTAGTGAGATGTGGAAAACCGCCTAAGAACCACATCCAGGCTGGCCGGCATACCGGCCCTCGTCGTTAATCCGCCAGGCGGATTCGATCCCCAGCCGGCGCGCCTACCCGAGTCCAGGAAACAACGCATTAGGGCTCTCGGCTAACCTGGCGGGTATTCATACCTTGCCTACATGTCAGTTTTTATATACCTGCAGCGAAGTTGCTCTACGTTGTACAGTATATACGCTGCAGCAACACCCTTAGACGGAAGCATTTCTGTCGCCGAATATATTTAGCAACAAAGTTGCAGGCACAAGAAAAGGAAAGGTTGACAATATATTCCGTTGGTGTAGGGTAGGCGGTACCCCACGCTGTTTGCTTAATGATGGCTTAGGGAAAGCGTTTTACGACTGAGAAGTCGAGTGGATGCAAAATGAACCAGGATAAAGATGACAAAGGACGTATTATTTGTGAAGCTACTACAGGACGGGTTGCAATTTTTATTCGCGGTATAAACATCGAACGCAATTTTATATTCACATCGCGTATATATTCAAGTGAGAAGATTCTCAATTGTTATCTACAGTAACTATGTGTGAGCTGTCTTTCCCCCGAGGAAAAGCTTCTCTGATATGAAACATTCAGAGAACTGTGACCACACCAGAGTCAAATGTTATCAGTAGCGTTCTTGACAGACAACCAACGAAGAAAATTAGAAGTGCTCGACTCGAAAGTATTGTGGTAGGAAGGCACGATAAGCTATCGATTGTAGTAGAAGGCCTTATGCCAAAGCAGAAAAACTGCTGTATGTAGAAAGCTATTGCACAGAACACACATCTGAACAGACACATTCGATAGTTGTCAATAACAGTCAACAGCTGACAACGACATCCAAAACATAATGTGAAGTAAATCAGTGTGCATTTCATAGTGCTGTGCAAACTAAATTTCATGTAGCAGTAAGCAGAAGAATGACAGATATAAAACAGGAAAAGGGACATGTGTAGTGCACAATCTACAAAATTTGTAAGTAGAAATTTTAAGGAGTATTACATCATACAAAAGCAGAAAGTGTTCAGATCTGTTTATAACCTCACTGTAGTATGTGCAATATGTAAAACAAAATACCTTAAAAAACATTCAAGTCACTGAAGAAGCCTTGCAAATAAAAGGTTAAACACGTACGACACGAAAAATTCGTTCTACTCCGATGAGATTAGTCGGAGCCAAAGCAGTAGTTGTAACAATCTAATTTGTTTTTTTTTTTACCGACAAGTTTGGTAAACTGGCTTTGTTGGGAATAAGAGATCAAAATATGAGTCCATCATATCGCAAAAGAAATCAACAGAGAAGCTGCCTTCATGTAGTGTATTTACTCTGGCGTACTGAAAGCAGTTGGACAGAAACGTCCGGAACTTGATAACGTTTAGAGTTAAAAGCAATTCTCCTTTCTTTTGCTTGTGCCTTTGCCCTGCAGTTTTCGCAGAGACGGCATGGTTAATTTGAAGGGGTGGCCGGTTGCCCTTCCTGCTGTCACCCTGTATCCCCCAAGAAGGAATCAGCGTAGCACAGCTCGGGCCAGCCAGGTATTCACTTACCTAGATGTGGAAAACTGCCTAAAAAGCACATCCAGGCTGACCGGCACACTGGCCCTCGTTAATACGCAGGGCGGATTCGATGCGGGGCTGGTGCGCCTACCCGAGTCCAGGCAGCAGCGCATTAGCGCTCTCGGCTAACCTGGCGGGTAGTTAAAATCACTATCAGGAAACCTTTAAGAAGGCGCCAAAACGAACTGGTGTGTAGGCCCTCTGTGTACATCTGCGGCAAGTAGAATCTCTCCCACCCCGAATGGTTCAATGCCGACACGAGACATACTTGAAACAATAACATAATAATATAAGAAATTACACCCTTCTAAACGGACGCATTTTAATCACCACTTCAGGTGTCTTAGCTACTCACAAGGAGTAAGTTGAAAAATAGAAATTGATATTTGCGATGTCTTTCTTCCATCAATCATCATTCATTCATTCATTCATTCATTCATTCATTGCCTACGACGTATTCTTCGTAGAGTAAGTGACAGCATCTGAGCTGTACGTGTCGGGCAATGTTGTGGTCGTATTGCCAAACGAACGGAGCACTGAACAGCGTTCATTCCCTCACTCGGATGCTGCGAGAAGATTTGGATTGTAGTTCAGCATATTGGTGAAGGCCTTGTCATTAAGACACTGACTCCTACATCTCTTCTTGTGCCAGCGTCGAACCAGTTCTGTCGACGAATTTGCAACGTCTTACAGTCTTAACGAACAAGCGGAACTAAATACCTACCACTGCCATAAGAACATTTCTCTTACGATCCCAAACGTGACAGTATGAAAAACCCATTTTCTAAGAATCGATCAGTCTGCTCCGTCAGATCTCTCTCTCATATGGTCGCTTGGCGCTAGTGAAGCACACTGACAATTGCAGTCAGGTTATCGCTTCGTTGTACGGCTCTTCACTGTCTATGCATGTGAAATGCTGACATTCCGGTCGCTGTTGACATTATATGTAAGCATTCGCTCAGCAGGCATAATCTCTTATTGCCGACGAGCTGTTCCACACGCTCGCCAAGTCTGAATCAATTAAGACCATTCTTTCTAAGTGCTGCCGATTTCAAAACAGTTTCTGTAGTTGAGGAATTATGATAAATCTAATTCCCCATTATACTCTGAACTTCTGATAAAACTCAGGTGCACGAGCCACATTTTACTTTCGGATCTTAGATTCTGAGACACATACATAGGCGCGAGAATATTAGCTCACAGGACAAAATATTAGTCATTCCACACAAGATCACAGTGGTAGGTTTGGAACGCTATAAAACTGGTACCATGTGGTCATGTCACCATACGACGCTGACTAAAGTCATGGAAGAGAGAAAAAGAGAGAAAAAGAGAGAGAAAAAGAGAGAAAAAGAGAGAGAGAAAAAGAGAGAGAGAAAGAGAGAGAGAGAAAGAGAGAGAGAGAAAGAGAGAGAAAGAGTGAATAGAATGGTAATTCTAGGGCGGTTGGGTCGAGCCCCTATGCCGAAACATTTTTATTTTCAATTTTTACGATACTTATGCTGCAAAAGAACCGAAATGCAGTTCAGTATACTACATCGGTTAATATTTTTATAAAATGCATCAAAAAGAAAGGCAAACAAAAATTTGCGGTCGTAAATAAATTTCCAGGAAGGGAGCGTAAGGCGTACAGGAGAAATTCGTATACAAAATTAGATACTTTTAATATTTTATAGCCTATGCTTTACACGTGCTGAGGTAATACTCATCATAAAAAAGGGGAATCAGTAATTTCCTTGCCAGCTTTAACACGTCATAAAAGCCACAGTTTTAGAATTACAAGGTTGTTTCAAAGTTTCTACACAAAAACCAACTTTGTTTACATTTATAAAACGTTGTCTCTCACCACACAGTTTGGCAACAAACAACGCGTAATGTACCATTTCGCCAAAAAATGACGAAGGTAGCCGACGAGGTACTAGAAAGTATTTTGATGCAATCATCTCTGGATGTGATTTCTTTTGCTCTCTTGACGAAATCAGAGCAGTTTTGAAACTTTTTGAGCAAATTCTTTAGCTGTAAATAAGAACAGACATAGAGTTGCACTAGCTGAGAGTATTTGAGGGGAATCATTCTATGGCACAATGGCAATCTCTGATCTTGAAAATATCCCATCGTATAATTATGGTTGGTTTGTCCTCGCCACGAATCAATTAAGAGAAGAATTTTGTTTTCCTCCGCATCGGGTTTCATCACATCCAATACAGTGTAATGAACATTATCTAAGTTCATCTGCAGTGTAAAAATTGAAAGTACAAAAATAAGTTCCAGCATACAATCACAGGAACACGTCATTACTGTTCTCTACTTTCCCCAGTGCGTAAAAACTATTCTAACTTATGTGGTTCATGCCACGACCGGCCTGCGATAAAAACACTACTTTTTCTAAACGATTGACCTCCTGGAGCTCCCATTTGCCACTTTCATTTCCGGCCAAGCCCTGCGTATGCAATAAGTTTGGACGAAGTAGGTCACGACGTGTAGGAGAGGTCCAATTGTGAGTTGAGTCAACGTGGATACGTGAAAGCAATGCAGAAAGGAGCTATCCACGCACCCCGTCCCATGCTTTCTATCGCCCAGGAGAGAATTAGGAAATGAGTACTGTGTGCAGATTTCGATCTGCTAGGGGCACGAATGAACAGGCACGATTTCGTGCGAGGCTGTGCAGACCGGATCGCGCAGGAAGCGAATGCGAATGTGAGCTCGCAAGCCCAAGGCCAGCCGGCGGCAGCGTAGGAGCAATAGCACGGCACGCCTATCTCAGTTCGGGACACTCGCTGACTCACCCACTGTGGGCTACATGGAGAGAGAGAGAGAGAGAGAGAGAGAGAGAGAGAGAGAGAGAGAGAGCACTTTACCGGCGCAACCTGTCCTTTGGCAAGAGCAGGATTCAAATTCAGTCTTCCACTCCCATTTCCTTTGTTTCTTCCATGTTTCCCCGACCTGCTTCGGAGATGAAAATCCGTAACAGATTAAAACTGTGAGCCGGAACGGGACTCGATCCCAGAACGCAGTTCACTGGCCTGAGATACAGATATACACTATGTGATCAAAAGTATCCGGACACCTGACTGAAAATGACTTACAAGTTCGTGGCGCCCTCCATCGGTAATGCTGGAATTCAATATGGTGTTGGCCCACCCTTAGCCTTGATGACAGATTCCACTCTCGTAGAAATACGTTCAGTCAAGTACTGTAAGGTTTCTCGGGGAATGGCAACCCATTCTTCACGGAGTGCTGCACTGAGGAGAGGTATCAATGTCTGCCGATGAGGCCTGGCACGAAGTCAGCGTTCCAAAACATCCCAAAGGTGTTCTGTGGGATTCAGGGCAGGACTCTGTGCAGGTCAGTCTATTACATGGATGTTATGGTCGTGTAACCGTTCCGCCACAGGTCGTGCATTATGTACAGCTGCTCGATCGTGTTGAAAGATGCTATCGCCATCCCCGAATTGCTCTTCAACAGTGGAAAGCAAGAAGGTGCTTAAAACATCAGCGCAGGCCTGTGCTGTGATAGTGCCACGCAAAACAACAAGGGGTGCAAGTCCCCTCCATGAAAACCACGACCACACCATTACACCACAGCCTCAAAATTTTACTGTTGGCACTACACACGGTGGCAGATGACGTTCACCGGGCATTCGCCATACCCACACCCTGCCATCGGATCGCCAAATTGTCTACCGTTATTCGTCACTCCACACAACGTTTTTTCACTGTTCAATCGTCCACTGTTTACGCTCCTTGCACCAACCGAGACGTCGTTTGGCATTTACTGGCGTGATGTGTGGCTTATGAGCAGCCGCTCGACCATGAGATCCAAGTTTACTTACCTCCCGCATAAATGTCATAATACTTGCAGTGGGTCCTGATGCAGTTTGGAATTCCTGTGTGTTGGTCTGGATAGACGTCTGCCTATTACACATTACGAGCCTCTTCAACTATCGGTGGTCTCTGCCAGTCAACAGATGAGGTCGGCCTGTACGCTTTCGTGCTGTACGTGCCCCTTCACGTTTCTACTTCACTATCAAATCGGAAACAGTGGACCTATCTATGTTTAGGAGTGTGGAAATCTCGCGTACAGACGTATGACACAAGTGACACCCAATCACCTGACCACGCTCGAAGTTCGTGAGTTCAGCTGATCTCCCCGTTTTGCTCTCTCACGGTGTCTAGAGGTCGCTGATATGGAGTACCTGGCAGCACAATGCACCGAATATGAAAAACTTACGTTTTTAGAGGTGTCCAGATACATTTGATCTCATAATTTACATACATACTCTGCATGCCACCATACGGTGCACGATGGAGGGTATACTGCACCACACAGTCACTCCCGTTCTTGTTGCATTCGCGAATGCAGCGAGGTAAAAAAACTGTATCCTTATCTACATACAAGCCCTAATATCTCTTGTATTTTTTTCACGGTCGTTGCCGAGATGTACACTGGCAGTAGAATCTCTCCATAGCAACCGCAAATACTAGTTCTCTGCATTTTCTCAGTAGTGAAGAAATGTATTCGCAGACTGTAAATACGACCATACTTAAATCGTCCAGGTGATTAATAACTTTCAGTAATTTGTGTGGGACCAGTACTCGAACACACATTTCCCGCTTATAGTAAGCGATCACCTTAACGGATTTGGCTATCCGTGCACGCCTCTCAGGCCGACTAAAACTTACATGTCACAGTGTCCATGTCCTATGATCGCAGACCTTGTCATGTGATCCCAGAAGAAGGAAAGATACAGTATAATTAATGTCGGTTTTGCCTTCCTGATCATGTCACATAGGCTTGAAATATCTGTACTTACAGGTTCTGCGCAATAGTACACAATGTCCTTCGGACCTGCATAATGCCATCCAGACACTGTAAATACAAACACTGAAAATCTGATCTCAACAGTGTCTTGCGAAAAAGAAAGTAGTCTTCCCTACAGGAATTACCATTCGAGTTCACAATGCATCTCCGTAATACACACGTGTTGATCGAACCTACGGTAACAAATGTAGCAGCACGCTTCTGAATTGCTTCGATGTCTTCCTTTAATCCGACTTCACCGGAATCCCAAATACTCTAGTAATACTGAAGAACGAGTCGCAGAAGTGTTCTATGCGCGGTCTCCATACATGAGAAACACTTTTGCAGAATTCTTCCAATAACGAGAAGTCAACCATTCACTTTCCCTACTAGCGACCATACGTTTTCGTTCCATTTCAATCTGCTTTGCTTCGTTGTGACTAGATATGTAATTGACGTGACTGTGGCGAGCTGCACGCAGCTAATAGTGTTTTCAAATATTAAAGGATTGTTTTGCCTGTTCATCTGCATTAACTTCAATTTTTCTATATTTAGAAAAAGCTGGCGTACAACAGAAATTCTGTGCAACATGGGGACCACGCCTACTCTTCATTATCGATTTCGTACGCATTTATGGTATATCCAGGGCTTGGCCAGAAATGAATATGACAAGAGTGGAGACACAGACAGCGAAATATTTAGAAAAAAATAGCATTTTTGCCTCAGTTTCCTCGAGGCATAAGTGTTTTATATTAGGGAAGCTTCCAGGCTGCGGCTGACGCTTCAAGAGAGAACAAAGCGATAATCCGTGGGTGGTTGGATCGAGTCACCAGGTCGTAACATTATTATATTTTTAATTTTTACGTTCCTTACACTGCAAATAAACCGAGATAATACTTTATATATACTGCGCTGGATGTGATGAAACCCAATCTGCAGGAGAAAAAAAATTTAACTCATTCACGAGGACGATAAATAAATTCACAATATTATTCGACGAAATTTTTCCAGATCGAGAAGGATTGCCGTCGTGCTGTGTTTAAGTGATTTTTCCAAATGCACTCAGCTAGTCCAACCACACAGTACCCAGTTTTATCGCCAGCTAAAAAATTTGATCAAAAAACTTCAAAACTCATCGTATCTCGTCTAGACAGAAAAATAAATAACATATGGAGAAGACTGCATGAAAATACATGCCATAGTATATCACCAGTTATCCTCGCTAATATTTGGCGGAATGGCTCGTTACGTCTGGTTTGCTGTCGAACTAGGCGGTGAGGGGAAACCTTTTATGAATTGAAACCAAGTTTGTTTGCAAAAAGACGGCATTGTAGTGTTCAGGATGCTGAGAAAATAAATGCTTCCACTGTTTTTACGATGACTATTACACCAATATGTGTAAGTCATCACCTGTATAACAATGAAAGTATATATGAAAACGTGTTTAAAATAACGCCAACAAATTTTTATGTGAAAGCTCTTAAAGCTTTTTAAATAAAACGGACGTTATTAACATTCTACACCTTTATTCTTCATGTCTACACATTTGCAGCCATCTGCCACTAGAGAGCTCCAAGTTGTGGAGTGTAAAATAGAGGTGTGTAACGTAACCATGTCGGTGCGTGAGAAATGGAGTGTTGTAACCGATTCCAAGAATCACACATAGCATAACAAGGCCAGACCACACACACGAGCGCTGAGGCATCTGCAACAACTCCACGTCTTGAGCTAACTGTCGTCGATCATCCTACATACAGTACCGACTTACCCTCATCCGATTTTCATCTGTTTCCAAACTTAAAGAACACCTTCGAGGACTTCTCTTAAATAGTCATGAAGTGGTGCAAGCAGAGATGAGGTTGTGGATCCGACAACAAAATCAAACATTTTTTGTGACGGTACCAACAGACTGGTGTCTCGTTTGGCTAAATGTGTTCATTGCCAGGGTAACTACGTTGAGAAGCAAATGTGTAGATATGGAGAATAAAGATGTAGAACGTTAATAACGTTTGTTTTATTTAAAAACTAACAGTTTTAACATAAATTCGGAGGCCTTACTTTTCAGCACGCTCTTGTACTTTTAGTAACTAAATTCTCGTATATGCCTTATAATCCCTTCCTGGAAATTTATTTGCAATTACAAGCCATCCTTTACCTTTCCTTTTACTGAAATGTTAATCAATAAATTATATTGAGCATTATTTCGGTCTTTTTGCAGTACAAATAACATAAAAACTAGGAATGATAAATTTAGAAAGTTTCCACACAGTGACATTGCTCCAGGACCCTCACATTACCGTTCTGTACTCTTTCCGCTACGCCAGCCGTGTCTGGTACCTGCGCCAACATGAACGGCTCATGCCGCGCCCGTTCCGAGCCCAGCCAAAAATGCTACTGTTTTTTAAGCGTTTGGCCATCGTGAGCTGCCACTTCGGTCACTTTCATTTACGAGCACTGCTTTAATCCAGCTCTCCGCGTCAGTGAATCCTGAGCAATCTTCTTCGTCTCTGCATACATACTGCAAACAACCTACATCCATCTGGACTTGCCTACTGTAGTCATGCCATTATTTCCCTGTATAATTCATTCCCCCCTCCTCTCTCTCTCTCTCACACAAACACACAAACACACAAACAAACACAAACACAAACACACAAACAAACACAAACACAAACACACAAACAAACACAAACACACAAACAAACACAAACACACAAACAAACACAAACACACACACACACACAAACACACACACACAAACAAACACACACAAACACACACACACAAACACAAACACACACACACAAACAAACACACACACACAAACAAACACACACACACAAACAAACAAACACACACAAACAAACAAACAAACACACACAAACAAACAAACACACACAAACAAACAAACACACACAAACAAACAAACAAACACACACAAACAAACAAACACACACAAACAAACAAACACACACAAACAAACAAAAACACACACACAAACAAACAAAAACACACACACAAACAAACAAAAACACACACACAAACAAACAAAAACACACACACAAACAAACAAAAACACACACACAAACAAACAAAAACACACACACAAACAAACAAAAACACACACACAAACAAACAAAAACACACACACACAAACAAACAAAAACACACACACACAAACAAACAAAAACACACACACACAAACAAACAAAAACACACACACACACAAACAAACAAAAACACACACACACACAAACAAACAAAAACACACACACACACAAACAAACAAAAACACACACACACACACAAACAAACAAAAACACACATACAAACAAACAAAAACACACACACAAACAAACAAAAACACACACACAAACAAACAAAAACACACACACAAACAAACAAAAACACACACACAAACAAACAAACACACACACACAAACAAACACACACACACAAACAAACACACACACACAAACAAACACACACACACAAACAAACAAACACACACACACAAACAAACAAACAAACACACACAAACAAACAAACAAACACACACACACACAAACACAAAAACACACCTCTTCCCTTCATTACTAAGCTAACGATTCCCTAAGGCGTCATGATGTGTACTGGCAGTCCATCCCTCCTTTCAGTCAAGTTGTGCCATACATTATTTTTCTCAAACTTCATCAGTTTTCCGATCTCGCCATCTAATATCCAGCTTTATTCTGTACTATCTGATTTAAAAAACAACTGCGACTGATCCGTAGGATAACGCGGGAGAAACTGTGCATTTCGTGCGCTTTCCGCCTCTTTAAACGGAAAGGTTCACTGACCGCATTACCAAACCATTCATCACTATACTTTTCTTTACAAAATGTCATTCTATAAAAAACGCTCGTTGGTTTAATGTAAACACAGATAAAAAGTTACAAATTTTAACAACAGAGTAAGGAACTCCCCGCCCTTTCCATACTCTCTTGCTGCCATCTTGTAGTGATTTCTCCAACCATTTGCAAATTACTGGCTTTATCCACAATATCCTCACACGGTGTATCATTCTTGTCGCCAGTGTTGCGCCTTTTAATTCTGTTTGCTAGTTAATAACTGCTTCTCCATATTCGCAGATGGACTACAACAGAACGCAAGAATAACGCTGTCCCAAGAGAGAAAAATCATCGATCTCAGGAAAGCACACACTTGTCATTTGAATTTTTCAGCTAGAGGGCAATATGTACAGTTCTGCGTAGCGCCGTTTTGGTATATGTGTGGAAACGATGCACAGTCACCGTATTGTTATCCCGTCTTACACTGGGTAAATGTCAGCAAGTTATATACGGGGTTTACGTACTGCTTGGTTGGTTTGTGGGATTGATGGGACCAGACTACTAGGGCCATCGGTCCTTTTTTCCACGAACTTTAAATAGTCACAAAGAATAAGAACAAACAATGGAGATTACAAGAGACGACACAGGACAAGAAAGACACAGACACCAGAAAAAAGGAATTAAAATCACACCTAGTGACAGCGGTTCGCCGACCATAGAAACAAACAAGGAAAAGCCAACCACCAGGAAACGTACTTAAACCCCAGTCTAAAATCGTAGGCCAAAGGCCAGACGCAACACAAAAAAGGACAAACACTTAGATCAAGCGATAAAAAACCCCTGCATGAATAAAACTCAGAACTAAATCTGCCATCGCAATGACATATGATAAAAGTGCAGGACGCGTATCAGGCAGCGCAAACGTCTGCCTGAGCGGAGTTAAAAGCGGGCAGTCCAACAAGATGTGGACCACAGTCAGAGCTGACCCACAGCGACATAAAGGTGGGACCTCGCGGCGCAATAAAAAGCTGTGCGTCATCCAGGTGTGGCCAATGCGCAGCCGGCAGAGGGCAACAGAGTCCTTGCGGGGGACCAGAAGGAGGAGCGACACACACCAGTAGCCTCCTTGATGGCCCGAAGTTTGTTGGATGAAGGAAGAGTGGGCCGTTCTTCGTCCCAGGTGCCAAGTACCTCCTGCCGCAAAACTGACCTGATGTCACTCTCCGAAAGGCCAACCTCCAAGGCTGGTGCACCGATAGCCTGTTTGGCCAGCGTGTCAACACGTTCATTCCCCGTGATGCCGACATGACCTGGGATCCACACAAAGACCACTGAGCGGCCGCAACGGGCAAGAGTATGGAGGGACTCCTGGATAGCCATCACCAGAAGAGAGCTAGGGAAACACTGGTCGATAGCTCGGAAACCGCTCAGGGAGTCACTACAGATAACGAAGGACTCATCTGAGCAGGAGCGGATATACTCTAGAGCGCGAGAGATGGCGACCAGCTCGGCAGTGAAAACACTGCAGCCAGCCGGCAATGAGTTGTTCATAATGATCCCCTAGAGTAAGAGCATAACCGACACGACCAGCAACCATCGAACCGTCAGTATAGACAACGTCAGAGCCTTGAAACTCGGCAAGGATTGAAAGAAAACGGCGGCGCAGGGCCTCAGGAGGGACTGAGTCCTTTGGGCTCTGTGCCAAATCGAGCCGAAGGCATGGGCGGGGCACACACCACGGTGGTATTCGCAGAGGGGCCTGTAGAAGAGGTGGAAGAGGGAAAACCTCAAGCCCAGAGAGAAGAGCTCTGACGCGAACCGTGATTGTACACCCTGACCAGGGCCGCCGTTCCGGAAGATGAACGACCGACTTAGGGAACAGGAGACTATAATTGGGACGTCCAGGCAAGCTACAAACTTGTGTAGTCTAAGCGGCCAGTAAACGTTGGTGCCGGAACCGCAATGGAGGGACATCTGCCTACACAAGTATGCTGTTGACAGGGCTTGTCCAGAAAGCTCCAGTGGAGAGTCGGATCCCGCTGTGAAGGATGGTGTCAAGCAACCGCAATGCGGAAGGTGATGCTGAACCGTAATCCAGGCTCCCATAATCTAGACAAGACTGAATTAAGCCTGGTACAGCCATAGAAGGGTAGACCGAACGGCATCCCAGCTGATGTGATCTTTAATGGCCTCAGCAATTTCGGGCGACCACCAAAGCACAGTTTTCCGCCGAGGGATCCGGAAGAACAGGGAATGGCAGATTCTGCGGCAGTAACGATGCCAGTGGTGACCGAGTGAACCACTGCATCAAGGGCGTCATTGGTAAGAGGCTCAATATTGGCAATGGAGGTGAACAAGTCCCAGTCAGCCTTATTCATAGCCCATCTGCAGAGGCGCCCATAGGAGTGACGCTGTGGCAGTGACAAAGATCGGAAAGTGGTCACTACCGCACAAGTCATCATGCACACTCCATTGGACAGATGGCAATAGGCTAGGTAGGGCTGCAGATCGAAAGGTCGATGGTTGAGTACGTGCCATGCGCCACACTGAAATGTGTGAAGGCACCAGTATATAAAAGAGAAAGATCGAGCTGTGCCAATACTTGCTCAATGATGCTGCCTCAGCCTGTTGCCACTGATCCACCCCACAGAAGGTTGTAGTCGCCCAGTAACAGAAAAGCTGGCGGCAATTGGGCTATGAGCGCAGCCAGGACATGCTGCGTGACATCATCATCCAGTGGAAGATATAGACTGCAGACCTAACAGCCTGAGGCGTCCACATCCGAACTGCGGCAGCCTCTAAAGGTGTTTGTAGAGTGACAGACACACTGTAAATTAAGTGAAGGACGTAGATGCAGACACCACCAGATACCCACTCATAAGCTTCCTGGTTCATATAATAACCCCAATAGCCATGGAGGGCGGAAGTTCGCATCGCCGGGAACCAGGTTTCTGAAGAGCAATGCAGATGAAAGGGTGAAGGCTGAGAAGTTGTCGGAGCTCAGCAAGATGGTGGAAAAAACCGCTGCAGTTCTACTGGAGGATGACATTGTCCATGGCTGAGAAAGGCGTGAAGGGATCGAGGAGGCAGATTACGCAGTTGGGTCACCTCCTGCCATCAAATGAGTACCAATGGGAGCAATATCCATCATGAATGAGGGACTGGCTAGATCTAGGTCCTCAGCAAACGCCAGAATCTCCACCGCATCCTCAGCTGCAGAACTTGTAGGTAGCGGTGGAGTGGTTGCCACCGCGATTTCCTTGGTCTTAGGGGTCTTCGATTTCGATTTCTAAAGCTGTTCCTTTGGTTGCCCTTGCTGGGAGGGCTTCTTTGAATCAGTCACCAGGACTGAAAAGGGTCACAAAGCCCTACGACCAGCTACCTGGGGCTTCTTCAGTTCTGGTGGGTGTCTGGTTCGGCACTGGTAGGAACCTGGGAAGGGAGTGACCCAAGGAATCCCTTCCTAGCGAGAGAAACCGAAGAAGACGTATGCTTATCTGGCTTAGAAGTGAGGACTGGTGTCCCCAATGGTTGGGAGGGGGGGGGGGGGTGCTACTCCAGAGGTAGGTGGTGCGGGAGCAACAGGGAGGGAAGTGCCCCCTACCCCACAGCATCAAGGGAGCAGGTGTCGTCCTTCGGCTCCGAGTGCTGACTGTATGTGGTGCAACTGGTGAAGCTGTAACATGAGAGAGAGTGGCGGCATAAGATGACGTCATGCACACGGGATAAAGCCGTTCAAATTTCCGTTTAGCCTCAGTGTAGGTCAGTCGGTCCAGGGTCTTGTATTCCATTATTTTCCGTTCCATCCGTAGAATCTTGCAGTCCAGAGAGCAAGGGGGATGGTGCTCTCCGCAGTTGACACAGATGGGATGCGGGACACAGAGTATCGGGATGGGACGAACGACCACAATCGCGACATGAGAGGCTGGAAGCACAGCGGGAAGACATATGGCCGAACTTCCAACACTTTAAGCAGCGCATCGAGGGAGGATTATATGGCTTGACATCACAGCGGTAGACCATCACTTTCACCTTCTCAGATAATGTGTCACCCTCGATGTAGGTACCGGTGGCAACCTGATTATCCCTCGCACCCCGGTGGACGCGCCGGATGAAATGGACACCTTGTCGGTCTAAGTTGACGCGCAACTCGTTATCGGACTGTGAAAGAAGGTCCATGTGGAAGATAATGTCCTGGACCATATTTAAGCTTTAATGGGGCGTGATAGTAACAGAAACATCCCCCAGCTTCATACAAGCGAGTAATGCCCGTGACTGAGCAGAGGATGCTGTTTTTATGAAGACTGACCCGGACCGCATTTTTGACAAGCCCTCCACCTCCTCAAACTTGTCCTCTAAAATGCTCTACGAAGAAATAAGGCTTCATGCACACAAAGGATTCCCCATCAGCTCTCGTACAGAATAGATACCGGGGCGAAACGTTTCGCTGTCATTCATAGCCTTTCGTTCCTCCCATGGTGTGGCCAGGGAGAGGAACGATTTGGGATCATACATTTTTTGCATTAAAGTGAGCCCTTAGAGACTGCTGGTGGTTGGCCACCAGCAAGAGAAGATGTGCCACGCTTCATTGCGTGTCATCCACCCTGATGCCACCTACTCCGACCAAGGGCCTTGCCCATAGGCGTCACCCAGCAAGGGCCACCTGGCATAATGACCATTGCCGAGAGCCCCGATGCCCCAGGGAGATAGGCATCGGGACTGCAATGCAACAACAAATAAGCTGGGTAAAGGTCTCAATGCACGATGGACACAATGCACCAAGTAAGGCGCCCTTCTCCAATTGGCTCGCTCTTCGGAATAATTTTTAAATATGGTGGTCAAACCCAAGAGGGAGCCGAAACGTTTGAGACTCCTTTTAGTCGCCTCTTATAACAGGCAGGAATACCGCGGGCCTATTCTAACCCCCGAACCCGCAATGGGAGGTTTCCGTACTGCTCTACTGGTTGTCAATGGAGAACGATATATGCCAGCGGCTGGGCTACATATAAGTTTTATATACTTTATTTTTTAAGCAAGCCCATCACGTACGACGAGAATGGACAGCAGAAATGGCTTACAGTGGAAACGATTCGGAAGCTCTCTCCCAGCCCCTCGAGGAGTCTAAATGTGAACGAGGTTACCTTTCACCTCGCTGGCTACGAAAAGTAGTGGCTAGAGTGTCTGCCCTTATCCCATGTTCTTTCATAATATATTGGCAACGGCCTTGCCGCTGTCGTAACACCTGGTCCCGTCAGATCACCGAAGTTCAGCGCTGTCAGGCTTGGCTAGCACTTGGATGGGTCACCGTCGGGGTCTGCCGAGTGCTGTTGGAAGCTGGCTACACTCAGGCGAGACCAACTGAGGAGCTGCTTGATTGAGAAGTGGCGTCCGGGAGTACGTGTGCTGAGTATGTGACCCCTGTACCGGCATCCGATGACGCCTAAGGACTGGGGATGACACGGCGACAGGGCGGTACCGTTGGGCCTTCATGGACTGTTCGGACGGTATTAGTTTGTTTTTCATAATGTTTTGCATTATGTTAATTATTTTTGTTTTGATTAAGTCTACAATTCCCACAGTTCGAGTCATGTACGCAGACTCGTTAGGTAACTAACTAAAGCTATTTTTAACCAGATGTGGATGAGGTTCAGATGGACAAATAATGCGTTCCGTTTGATCTTTGCAGCCGTCTCATAGAAACAAGCACTTGTCAGTTTACAGCCATAGTTTTGAGGGAAAGAACGGTGGGGGAACGCAGGTATGAAATTCTTTTGAGAGGAAGAACTAAAGCTTGGTATTATGTTGGGACACACTGACAGTTGGTTCAAATGGCTCTGAGCACTATGGGACTTAACTGCTGAGGCCATCAGTCCCCTAAAACTTAGAACTACTTAAACCTAACTAAACTAAGGACATTACACACATACACGCCCGAGGCAGGATTCGAACCTGCGTCCGTATCGGTCGCACGGTTCCAGACTGGAGCGCCTAGAACCGCTCGGCCACTCTGGCCGGCACTCTGAAAGTTTAGATTCCACTGACTAATGAGTCTCAGAGACTAGGCATTCTTTTCATGTGATGCTACTGAACATTCACGATTCATTTTAGTTTTATTTTAAGCGCTACGACTGCTCTGCCTTTTTACGATAATGAAAGTTTACATTCTATTCAAATTCAATAACATGTACACTGTACACAATGTGATGAAATCATGATCTGTTTTATACGAAACAATACCGAATAGTGTAATCATTTACATAACGTAATATTGGAACAAAAATAAAGCAGAATACGAGCAACATATTTAAAATGCAATTTAAACAGCGCAATAAACACACACGAGACAGCAAACAGAAACAAATTTGCATAAATCTGTAGAATACCAGCTGCTGTTTTGTACGAAAAAAAACTCAATTGACACCAAGCAATAATAAAACAATATGATAACTTGCATCACTCCAGACTGCCTGGCAACGATCCAAGTTCATGTTATCCGAAGTCCCTGCAAGTGTTACGCCTCTTGGGAGAAGACACGACGAGAACTGGAAGACTGCCATCGTAGCTTCATCGAGATAGCGAGTCCATATATGCACCCCACTCGCCAGTGTGTAAGAAGCTACGAATCAGTGAACCAAGGAACTGAATTAGATGAACAATTGTCAATTCAGTTGAGAAAACCCATGAAACTTCAAACAAAATATTGTTAAAGAACATGTAGCATTTCCCAGATTGGATATTTGTACGTCTGTTCTATCTTTATAGAAATTGTATCTCGAAAAACAATCCTTATTAAAAGTTTTATCTGAAATCGTCTATTCAACATTGGTGTTCGATTGTATTATCATCACGGCGTAGAATCAATGGATGGAGCTTTTTTCTTTACTCCGTTACACATCTTTTTCGGAAATTTATACCAGTAACATAATTAAGCTCCACAATCTTATCCTGATAAATAAAAACTACCAATTAATTTGTTTGGGTAGGATATATAGATTTAGTAATTTCACTTTGTGTACTGAATCTTAACGACATTGCTTTGCTTCTTTCTATAGATTTTATTTACATTCTTTGCTACGAGAAGCGAATTTATTAAGTTCGCTTTGTGATTTGGGTACCTGCACATTATATTTTCATTTCGTTTTCTTTAGAAATAAAAATACCTAGAAAACGGTCGAGTCTTTCTGAGTACACCAGAACGGCTAAAAGACAGTGTATTATTCAGGCTCAAGAATCCAATAAAGATCATGAGATGCAACTTGCTGCAGGTCGAGAACATCAAGCTTCTATTCGAGCTATGTAAATTCCTTCCAAAAGCGAAACACGACGTAACTCTGACGACGTCATGCCTTATCTCGCTACTTAGAACTCTTCACTCACAAAGGCTTAAAGTTACTTCTCTCCTACTTAACACCATAGAAGCAAAAATTTTCACAGGAATTGGCACAACACAGCTACCTGTTTTATCCCAAAGCTTTCTTATTTATAATAATTTACCACTTCAGATTAAACGTGTACAATTCTTGGTGAGCTCATGTCATGACCACAAACAAAACAAGGCCAGAAGATGCTTGCTGTTTAACTAGACCTTAGCATCAGTGGCTTTTCCACATGGCCAGCCCTATGTGGATCTGTCCCATGTTACTGAAGCAAACAAGCTCTTCGTTCGTGTCCCAAATGTTCAAACGTCGTATATAAAGATTTGTAAGCTGAAAATAAATAGCGCATGTTTGAAGTCTCAGGCATTTCTATACATAAATACCCAGTCAATTTCTGGTTTTTCAGCTAGTTGTAAAGGAAAGTTTGTAAATTTTACCCATGTAACTGTATGTCTTTCTGTTTGTAGTTTAAAAGGTCTGCCTTGTATCAACCACTTACAAATACAGACACGTCTTTTGATCTTCAGCAAATTACATCTATGTTCGTACCTGTCACTTAATGATGGCATCATCAGTGACTTGACTGACTCCTAGACACACAACTGCGTTATATCTAGTAGCACAGGTTAGACAGTAGGTCACATCGTAACAAAATCTGCCACCTAGAGGATCCACCGCAAACAGCGATCAGCATCAACAGCTGGAAAATACCATGGGCTGATTAGAATGAAGGTCAGAATTTAATGCTCAATTTATAACAAGTTACGTAACTGCTGGATATATTTAGTAATATGCGAAAAATACAATTCTGTAACTTCGCAACAAAATCGCGCGTAATTTTCGACATAAGTACCGAACCACTTAACCCCACACATTTATTTACGCTGTATTTCATTGTTTGGAGGTTAGTTATTTTCACGTAGGGCGCTTGTAACACTGTTTTAACAACACACTAAAAATACTTCGCCACAGAGGAATAATACAAATTGAAAACGGACGATAATTTAAAGTGTATCTTGACAATCATGTGAACTTGTCAGTTCGATACCGGTAACGGCGCTATTTACCTAAATAAATAGCAGTATTAATAGTGGCTGGTTGCTGTTTTCTTCTTTGTAAGAATTAACCTACATTAGTTATAACAAGGTTATTTTAGACGGACCCTTAGATCAGCGAGACAAGGTTGAGAAATGATATTGTTCGTGATATTGCTGGTGAAAATTTCAAGTGACAGCACGGGAAGCGGTGAGTATTTTGCAGTACAACAAATCCTCGTAACATTATCAGCACATTCGAGGAACTTACTTGAAATTTTATGGCCAATTTTTCTTAATGGTCTTTCATGACTCAACTGCAAAATGTCCCGCATCATAGTACTCATCTTTGAAAATGACCTTTCATTCTATCACTGGAGATCCAGATCGCGAGAAAACGTGCTATACAGTACCTATAGACATACTTAGTATGCCGAGGTTTCCTCATTTGATGCTGGCCATTTTCTACTCGACTAATACGCCGTCCTCATGTGCCAAGCAAATTTACGTCGGCGACTAGAAATGTGCGCCCTAAACACAAAACTCAAATGAAATGCATCCATAGTTATTCCACAGTAAAAATGGTAAGATATCTATCTCTTAACTTTAAAGGAATACTCCCTGTGTTCTGAAGATCATTTTAGTAGTTAAGAAGCCAGTGGACTTTATCCCTAATTTTTTGATACTGTATGTGAGACCCTGTAGCTGAAACATAGCACGATGGTACTTGACACTATCGATGCATTACGTTCGGAAGATTCACTTGCCGTTGATCGTAACTGGGTGCAACAGACCATATAATATGGCGAATGTCAGTGGAATCTAAGCAACTGTCAGAGTGTATCAAAATAATACCAAGCTTTAGTACTTCCTCGCATAAAGACTCCCATACCTGTGTTTCCCCACCGTTCTTTCCACTCCTACCGTCTCTTTTAGTTTAGAGACACAATGGCTCCAATTCACCAAAGTAAAAGAACTATTAAATTTGCTTGCTCTTCTGATCAGACAAAGGCCAAATACACAACTTCATCGAGGCTGCAACCATAATCTGATCGCCTTTGCAACTGTGTTACGCTTATCACAAATTATTATGTAAGTCAATAGACAAGACAACTCCATTTATAGTGCAAGAAAGCAACCCTTCTTTTCAAAGGTTGTTGAAACTGACTGAAGGTAATTTTCAACAAGGCAGATCAATAAATAAGATTATTCTCTGTGGGAGCCTGCTTCGACAAATGATAGAAAAATAGTCCAATGGACGAACTGACATTCTTCGATGAGAAACAAGATAATATCACCCAGAACAGGAATTTTACCGTAACAAAAATTGGTCACTATACGTAACATACGTAAAATAAAAATTTATTACAAAGACTGCATACTGCACTTAATCACTTACGGTAAATATTCTTTTAATCACCAGAAGGAAACTAAAGAGTATGGATTTCTTTCGCATCATCAGTTCCTGTAACGTAACAGATGAGCTCTTTATTGATTGCCAATAGTGCTAAAATACTGTTCTAATGCGCTCTTAGGTAACATGGGAGCTGTTTCCCCTTCAACTTATTCCTCGACTATTTTTTACCAATGTTGTTCACATCATTCTTCCGCTTGGAACTGACTCAGACACTCCATTTACCTAAGACCCTTTTAAATTATGTCGCTAACTGCTACAAAACACACAGCAGTCGCTCTTATAATTTAGTAGCGTCAAAAAAATTTGCTTCCAAAGAAAACTTGAGTTACTTCAGCTGATACATTATGTTTATGAAGTCAGTGGAAGCTGAAACACTTTATTATAACGCTACACTTTGTTTTGATAAAGGTATCTAACGTACTAAATAAAATTGTAAATAATATTTCAAAAAGTTCAGGAGTTCGACCACTAATACGATACGATAACCCGAAATATTCATTTTTTATTTGTTTTAGTGTGCTTACAAATATCGGGAGGCTGTTTTGCAAGCACCGATTCGGTTGAGTTTAATGTTGTTATATTTTTGTCTCTGAGTTGTATGTAGTCTATAAAAAATCATACACACGGTTCAATCAGACTATTTCCACTATTGGCTATTTTTAACACAATTTTCTCTACAAAAGTAATCATTTTCTAAGTGGGTTCAGGGTGTTCTCAAACGATTCTGATTATTAATTTGATCTTTCACCAATAGCGTCCATTTGTGGAATATTTTGTAACTATAAGACTGCTTAACGTAAAACAGGAATAAGATATTTCACCACAAACATTTAATGCAACACAACTGAATTTGTTTTGGGATTACAGTCCCGGTGAATTTGGTAAACTACGACACATTCGCTATCTACTTATTCTGTAATACAGTGTTATTAATGTCGACAACTGCTGCGTTTTCAGCACCTTACCTGTTGATAATAACCTAACGTCGAAGTTTGCAGTCGTGAAAATTGTTATAAAGAATACAGTCGATGGCGAACATGACGTCATTTTAAAAAAATATAAAAGCTAAAGTACCACTTGTGTCAGGAAGTATTGGGAAGTAGACCTACAGTTACGCTGTATCCATTTAGCTTTATCTTAACAAAAAGATAATGTGAACCAGGGCATTTGTCCGCAGAGGGATGTGGGGTGCACTAGTGGAATTGTAGCTACGAAGGTGGATGGAGGGGTGTGTCTGGCTATCTCAGTCTGTGTGGTAACTGTATCGAAAACATTCTGACCACTAAACAGCTTGAATTGCAAAAATATCTATCAACCAAACACGGTATATTCATATTGACATATTACTATTTTACTAAACTAGGAATTTTTACCAATAGGAATATTTTTTCATTATGTTAAGTCATCTGTGTGAACCACGGTGTCACGGTGCTGAAGTTAAAATGTTATTGAATAGTAGACAATTCGGGAGCGTCGGTTTTAGCTTATCTGCATGATAGAAAGCATAGCGTGTAAGTTCCATTTCGATCAAATAACAATAGGCACACCATGATTGCTTCCAAATTTTTCCATTTATTATTAGTAGTTACATGCAATTCTGTCAGGAATGACACTTCATTAGTTTACGACATGATACCGCCGCCAGCTACGAAGGACGTCACCAGAGGAAAATGCAACACCGAGCAGATTGGACAGGCTAAAATGCTTGCTCACGAGGTTTCTTCACGAACGAGTTAACCTCATTTTGCTTCCCTCAGTGAAATTATTTTACCCATTTTATCTGCACGGCACCAAGTTCATTGATGACGGGCTAAGCTTCTGTTAGCTGTCGCCGGTCGCCATCCTTCGCAACAAAGTGTCAAGCTTAGGACGTTGCCCTTGAGCAGTGGTTCCCAACAGGTGGTTCGCGGACCCCCAGTGGTCCGCCAGCTATGCCGGAGGCGTCCAAAGATGCTATTAGTATTATCTGTACGGCACCAAGTTCATTGATGACGGGCTAAGCTTCTGTTAGCTGTCGCCGGTCGCCATCCTTCGCAACAAAGTGTCAAGCTTAGGACGTTGCCCTTGAGCAGTGGTTCCCAACAGGTGGTTCGCGGACCCCCAGTGGTCCGCCAGCTATGCCGGAGGCGTCCAAAGATGCTATTAGTATTATCTGTACGGCACCAAGTTCATTGATGACGGGCTAAGCTTCTGTTAGCTGAAGCCGGTCGCCATCCTTCGCAACAAAGTGTCAAGCTTAGGACGTTGTCCTTGAGCAGTGCTTAACAACAGGTGGTCCCCGGATCCCCAGTGGTCCGAGAGCTATGCCAGAGGCATCCAAAGATGCTATTAGTATTATCTGTACGGCACCAAGTTCATTGATGACGGGCTAAGCTTCTGTTAGCTGTCGCCGGTCGCCATCCTTCGCAACAAAGTGTCAAGCTTAGGACGTTGCCCTTGAGCAGTGGTTCCCAACAGGTGGTTCGCGGACCCCCAGTGGTCCGCCAGCTATGCCGGAGGCGTCCAAAGATGCTATTAGTATTATCTGTACGGCACCAAGTTCATTGATGACGGGCTAAGCTTCTGTTAGCTGAAGCCGGTCGCCATCCTTCGCAACAAAGTGTCAAGCTTAGGACGTTGTCCTTGAGCAGTGCTTAACAACAGGTGGTCCCCGGATCCCCAGTGGTCCGAGAGCTATGCCAGAGGCATCCAAAGATGCTATTAGTATTATCTGTACGGCACCAAGTTCATTGATGACGGGCTAAGCTTCTGTTAGCTGTCGCCGGTCGCCATCCTTCGCAACAAAGTGTCAAGCTTAGGACGTTGTCCTTGAGCAGTGCTTAACAACAGGTGGTCCCCGGATCCCCAGTGGTCCGAGAGCTATGCCAGAGGCATCCAAAGATGCTATTAGTATTATCTGTACGGCACCAAGTTCATTGATGACGGGCTAAGCTTCTGTTAGCTGAAGCCGGTCGCCATCCTTCGCAACAAAGTGTCAAGCTTAGGACGTTGTCCTTGAGCAGTGCTTAACAACAGGTGGTCCCCGGATCCCCAGTGGTCCGAGAGCTATGCCAGAGGCATCCAAAGATGCTATTAGTATTATCTGTACGGCACCAAGTTCATTGATGACGGGCTAAGCTTCTGTTAACTGAAGCCGGTCGCCATCCTTCGCAACAAAGTGTCAAGCTTAGGACGTTGTCCTTGAGCAGTGCTTAACAACAGGTGGTCCCCGGATCCCCAGTGGTCCGAGAGCTATGCCAGAGGCATCCAAAGATGCTATTAGTATTATCTGTACGGCACCAAGTTCATTGATGACGGGCTAAGCTTCTGTTAGCTGTCGCCGGTCGCCATCCTTCGCAACAAAGTGTCAAGCTTAGGACGTTGCCCTTGAGCAGTGGTTCCCAACAGGTGGTTCGCGGACCCCCAGTGGTCCGCCAGCTATGCCGGAGGCGTCCAAAGATGCTATTAGTATTATCTGTACGGCACCAAGTTCATTGATGACGGGCTAAGCTTCTGTTAGCTGAAGCCGGTCGCCATCCTTCGCAACAAAGTGTCAAGCTTAGGACGTTGTCCTTGAGCAGTGCTTAACAACAGGTGGTCCCCGGATCCCCAGTGGTCCGAGAGCTATGCCAGAGGCATCCAAAGATGCTATTAGTATTATCTGTACGGCACCAAGTTCATTGATGACGGGCTAAGCTTCTGTTAGCTGTCGCCGGTCGCCATCCTTCGCAACAAAGTGTCAAGCTTAGGACGTTGCCATTGAGCAGTGGTTCCCAACAGGTGGTTCGCGGACCCCCAGTGGTCCGCCAGCTATGCCGGAGGCGTCCAAAGATGCTATTAGTATTATCTGTACGGCACCAAGTTCATTGATGACGGGCTAAGCTTCTGTTAGCTGAAGCCGGTCGCCATCCTTCGCAACAAAGTGTCAAGCTTAGGACGTTGTCCTTGAGCAGTGCTTAACAACAGGTGGTCCCCGGATCCCCAGTGGTCCGAGAGCTATGCCAGAGGCATCCAAAGATGCTATTAGTATTATCTGTACGGCACCAAGTTCATTGATGACGGGCTAAGCTTCTGTTAGCTGTCGCCGGTCGCCATCCTTCGCAACAAAGTGTCAAGCTTAGGACGTTGCCCTTGAGCAGTGGTTCCCAACAGGTGGTTCGCGGACCCCCAGTGGTCCGCCAGCTATGCCGGAGGCGTCCAAAGATGCTATTAGTATTATCTGTACGGCACCAAGTTCATTGATGACGGGCTAAGCTTCTGTTAGCTGAAGCCGGTCGCCATCCTTCGCAACAAAGTGTCAAGCTTAGGACGTTGCCCTTGAGCAGTGCTTAACAACAGGTGGTCCCCGGATCCCCAGTGGTCCGAGAGCTATGCCAGAGGCATCCAAAGATGCTATTAGTATTATCTGTACGGCACCAAGTTCATTGATGACGGGCTAAGCTTCTGTTAGCCGTCGCCGATCGCCATCCTTCGCAACAAAGTGTCAAGCTTAGGACGTTGCCCTTGAGCAGTGGTTCCCAACAGGTGATTCGCGGACCCCCAGTGGTCCGCCAGCTATGCCAGAGGCGTCCAAAGATGCTATTAGTATTACCTGTACGGCACCAAGTTCATTGATGACGGGCTAAGCTTCTGTTAGCTGAAGCCGGTCGCCATCCTTCGCAACAAAGTGTCAAGCTTAGGACGTTGCCCTTGAGCAGTGGTTCCCAACAGGTGGTCCCCGGACCCCCAGTGGTCCGAGAGCTATGACAGAGGCATCCAAAGATGCTATTAGTATTATCTGTACGGCACCAAGTTCATTGATGACGGGCTAAGCTTCTTTTAGCTGTCGCCGGTCGCCATCCTTCGCAACAAAGTGTCAAGCTTAGGACGTTGCCCTTGAGCAGTGGTTCCCAACAGGTGGTTCGCGGACCCCCAGTGGTCCGCCAGCTATGCCGGAGGCGTCCAAAGATGCTATTAGTATTATCTGTACGGCACCAAGTTCATTGATGACGGGCTAAGCTTCTGTTAGCTGAAGCCGGTCGCCATCCTTCGCAACAAAGTGTCAAGCTTAGGACGTTGTCCTTGAGCAGTGCTTAACAACAGGTGGTCCCCGGATCCCCAGTGGTCCGAGAGCTATGCCAGAGGCATCCAAAGATGCTATTAGTATTATCTGTACGGCACCAAGTTCATTGATGACGGGCTAAGCTTCTGTTAGCTGTCGCCGGTCGCCATCCTTCGCAACAAAGTGTCAAGCTTAGGACGTTGCCCTTGAGCAGTGGTTCCCAACAGGTGGTTCGCGGACCCCCAGTGGTCCGCCAGCTATGCCGGAGGCGTCCAAAGATGCTATTAGTATTATCTGTACGGCACCAAGTTCATTGATGACGGGCTAAGCTTCTGTTAGCTGAAGCCGGTCGCCATCCTTCGCAACAAAGTGTCAAGCTTAGGACGTTGTCCTTGAGCAGTGCTTAACAACAGGTGGTCCCCGGATCCCCAGTGGTCCGAGAGCTATGCCAGAGGCATCCAAAGATGCTATTAGTATTATCTGTACGGCACCAAGTTCATTGATGACGGGCTAAGCTTCTGTTAGCTGTCGCCGGTCGCCATCCTTCGCAACAAAGTGTCAAGCTTAGGACGTTGCCCTTGAGCAGTGGTTCCCAACAGGTGGTTCGCGGACCCCCAGTGGTCCGCCAGCTATGCCGGAGGCGTCCAAAGATGCTATTAGTATTATCTGTACGGCACCAAGTTCATTGATGACGGGCTAAGCTTCTGTTAGCTGAAGCCGGTCGCCATCCTTCGCAACAAAGTGTCAAGCTTAGGACGTTGCCCTTGAGCAGTGCTTAACAACAGGTGGTCCCCGGACCCCCAGTGGTCCGAGAGCTATGACAGAGGCATCCAAAGATGCTATTAGTATTATCTGTACGGCACCAAGTTCATTGATGACGGGCTAAGCTTCTTTTAGCTGTCGCCGGTCGCCATCCTTCGCAACAAAGTGTCAAGCTTAGGACGTTGCCCTTGAGCAGTGGTTCCCAACAGGTGGTCCGCGGACCCCAGTGGTCCGCGAGCTATGCCAGAGGCGTCCAAAGATGCTATTAGTATGAAAAATATATTAAATATATTTCGTACGCTAACAGATTTTTTGTTTTGGCCGCTTCCTACATGAGCAGCGCTTTTGCGAACGGTAACTTCTGCGTCTAGCGTCTTCCTAGAGCCAACTAACACTAGAAAATACAACTGATTACATGGAAATCGGTTTTACGTTCACTGGACCTGAGCAACAGCCTAAACCTCCATATGTAATTTGCTGTATTGTAGAACAAAAGCAAACTGGTGCTTTTCATTTGTTGCTATGAAAACCTTTCGAAGTACTGTGATTCTTGAGTTTCTCCCGGCGTATTTGATAATCAAAATATCCACGGGTGTACTGCCGGTCTATAGTGTCCAACGGGCACAATATTTCGGCGATCAAACATGTCGCAATCATGATGATGGCGACATGTTTGATCGCCGAAATATTGTGCCCGTTGGACACTATAGACCGGCAGTACACCCGTGGATATTTTGACTTTCGAAGTACTGTCTACTCAATGAAATCTCGAGTGTAGTACACATAAAAGACCAATACAGACAGTTTTCATTTTTTCCTGTCATTTTAATACTCAATTTTTGTTTTTTAAGGAGTTTGTTATACTAAACACCCAGATTTGAAGACAAAGATTTTGAGCAATAATCAAAAATTTAACAATAACAGTGATGGCTAAACTGAAAAAGTTTTAAGCTCAGTATTTTTCAATAACGAATATGTCAATGTTTTTTCTAAGTATCAAAAATATAAAATGTATAAAAAGACCCTTAATTTGGTTTTTTTAAGTTCAAATGGCTCTGAGCACTATGGGACTTAACATCAAAGGTTATCAGTCCCCTAGAACTTATAACTACTTAAATCTAACGAACCTAAGGACATCACACACTTTCATGCCCGAGGCTGGACTCGAACCTGCGACCGTAGCGGTCGCGCGGTTCCGGACTGAGGCGCCTACAACCGCTCGGTCAAAACGGCCGGCGTTCTTTTATAATTTATTTAGTTACTTGATACTGTGATATGACAAGGTACCAATCATGCTCTATGAGAGGATCATGGAGAAAATTTTGTTGGGAACCCCTGCCCTACAGAGTACGGAGCTATATGGGAATCAGACAGCTTATGCAGTGAACTACGCCGCCTCTATACCGTATTCCTGCAAAACTGATATTTCGAGCGGGAAATTTGCCGTGCCATACACACTGTGCATGTTAGAACAATGTGAGGAACAAGAAGAATGTGAAACACAATGAGGAATGGTCGTCTTCCCATACGTCGCCGATGCTTCTTCGGAAGTAGTAAACAGCGTAGAAGAATTCCAGTTCCTATGTCTTGACCTCTGCGCCATCTACACCAGCCAACGCCGATGACACGGGGAACGATTCCGTTTACTGTTTAAACTATTCGTCTCAGACACCTGTGCTACCACCCTCCCCCTCCTCCCCCCTCCCTCCCTCCCCCTCCCCCCAACACACACACACACACACACACACACACACACACACACACACACACACACACACACACACACACACACACACAACTCCCCAACAGAAATCTTTTTGTTCTGCTGTCTGAATATTTAAAGAGCTTGGATAACGCAACGGCAAGACAGAGGAAAACATATAAACCTGTCACTTGATAGCTGGCCTTCCAGAAGGCAGCGCAACAAACGGGAATGATTTTGGCACGCCGCCTATTGTCTGCTCGGGTTCTAGCCCACCGAAAGTTACCTTATTGTTATTCACCTAGATTCATTCCAGCTTCGGTAGACAACCAGGGACAAATTTTCACAACTGCTGCTGACAATTTCTCGCTTGTAACAGGTAAAGTAAAATTGTAATCTGTCTAGATAACCGCATGTTAGCAATTCGATTCCACTATTCGGAGAGGCGCGCCGGTCTCATAGCGAACCAGGCCGGTGAGTTAACGGTAAGGACCAGCATGCCGGCCAGCTTTGATGTGGTTTTTAGGCGGTATCCCACATCCAACTAGTTTAATACCGGGCTGATACCCCCACCTCGCCTAAGTTACACGCTTTGCAAACATTTAGAAAAGATCTCACAAATTCACATACATAACACTAGACGAAAATAGATGTAGTGGACACGGAGGTCAATCTGTACTACTAACACTGGAAGGAACAGATTAACACGCCGTCTCTACGAAGACAAGAGATAAAAACCAAGAAGAAGAAGAAGAAGAAGAAGAAGAAGTCAATGATTGTAATTAACCACTGTGCTGCTATAAGTTTAATTTCAGAAGTATTTCCCTTCAGATGTGTGTGCACGTGTGCTACAGTGAATTTAATTTGGATGGGATGCAAATCTATCTACAGTGGATCTAATTTAATAATAAGGAAGAAGTGATGTTTCTTTATGTAATATCTCTCTATATTCTACTAATTATCCCTGCACAATTCTATGAGTGAATTGCGTTTCCTACTTGACAATTTATATACTCGCAGAATCGATGCGCTAAGTGGTACAGCACCATTACTATTCCATGAGCGCATAATTACTCTTTGTAATATTCTCTCGTGTGTTGCGGGGACTTCTAGGATCTTCTCCGTGCCGAATAGCCCCACTGAATAATTGTAATTTTGCCATCGAGATTACTGGAAGAAAGAGATTGAAAATATATTGTATGCTACTTAAGAAAATATATACTAAGTATTTACATCAAAGGTGTGTAAGGAATTTCATTATATATGTATTCTCTAATTGGAAATTTGCACGGAGGTGTCGTTTCATTGGTTGTCAGAAGGGAACTTCCGATGAATTGGAAACTAACCTGCAATTATTAGATCCAAGAGCTCCATTATTTCATCGGATAATTAAACTATCGAAGGAAACTTTCCGCTTGATCTAGGTTTCCCGACTCACTACGCAACGCAAGAAAACCAAGACGTTTTATTTACACAGGATTGCAGATCACTTCGAATCATCGATACTGCGGACAAGGAGAGTCATCGTCCGATTCTGATTAAACAAGTAAAGCTTAATTATAATTTTCTTGAGAGACTGCGATGACTGTGATATGGCTGCTTATGCATGAGATCATTAATAAAATACTAATAACTAACTTTCCTCCTCACCAGCAACCAGTATAAACACTATATTAATTAAAATTATATTTAAAAATGGTGTACTTTAATAACAGTATATGAACGCTCTGGAAAATAGCCTGTTAAGAGGTTTAACTTTGTGAAACAACCTGGTATCTCAAAAATATAAAAGCAAAGATTGCCGACTTTTTAGTTACACCTCTGTTTCCGTGCCATCATCGGGAAAAGGGCTTGGAAACTGCACGTTGGCAACGGACGTGGACTTCACATTTTCCAAAGGGACTGCAAAAATCTCAAAACAAATGTTAACAAGCATCATATCTGTGTATTATCATCACCATTTACTATCATGAGGTATTTACTGCAGTTAAAAAAGGAGCGTAGCTCCATTAGAAAATATATTTCCTTCATTACCTCTGCAGACAGTATCAAGAATTAACCACACAGGAAATTTATTGCCCTCTCTTTCCCTCTGTTCTTTGTCGTACTGTTTGCCAACAGCTGGTGTGCGCCTGCTTAGCTGGTGGTAACGCGTTTGTCTATCATACAACGAACCAGGGTTCGATTACCGTCCGGGTTGGAGATTTTCTCAGATCGTGGACTCGGTGTTGTGCTGTCATCATCGTCATTTCATCATCACTGACACGCAAGTTGCCCTATGTGGCGTCACCTGAAATGGGACTTGCGACCCGGCGGCCAAACTTCCCCGGGTGAGGTCTCCCGGCCATGAATGCCACATGATTATCTCATTTTTTACCAACAATTGGTGTATCGACTTTTCGCATGTCACTCTTTACGTTTCAAAGTATAGAAATTCAAGTGATAAGAATTACCTTTGAAAACCAACAAGAGAGCACGCAAGGGCTGAAACAATGATATAGATGCAGATTGTCTACGACGTCCTCAGCTCAAGGATTGCGACATTGGAGTTTACAGCGTGGTCAGAACAATGGAAAGCTTGCAAGGGGGTTGCACGGTAGGTCTGATTGAGAAATAAACATTAAGGACAAAAATCAATACGTTGCGCCGTTTCCGAGTTAATTAGCATTTAAGTTAGCCAATTAGGCCGTTGCGCGTGTGACTTCAAGGGACCTGCGAATGACGGGTGTCGCCAAATGTGTTCTTCGTTTGGTTTCCTAAAACCGGACAAGAGAGCGACACAAAAATTGGATATGGGACGGTAGCAAACATTGAACTCGAGCCATAGGCTGAGTAGTCTCCTGCTCTATTACCTACGCTGTAAGAACAAGTGACACTGAATGTATCTGACGCGCCTCTTGAATTTTTGCTGATATTAACTCGGAAACGGCGAACATATCGAATTTTTGAGAGAGGGCGAGGGGTAGTGAGTTATTTGTTGAATTACAGTATATGTACAACTGTATGAGTATCTGCTACCCAAATTAAAGCAGAGGGGCGATCGGAAAGCCTCCCATATACGCAGCGCTAAAATGTGAAATAATGTTTTCAAGGCAACAAATAATTGTAAGAGGATTTTTCCTTATTTATATATATTTTCACTTGAGGACAAATAATTGTTACTATTCATTGCTTGAATTATTCCCTCGATTTGTCTACTGATAAACTTACAATTGAAATACGAAACTATAATTTGATCAAACAAACATTTTCAGCCTTAAGTTGATCGTAGGAACTAGTATCTTACTCATTACCCATTCTGGCAGCAACTTTTTGCCAGAGCAGCAGTATTATGAAACTGACTTACTGTTTTAAATTAGTTAAGAGCAGAGAGAATTATCATAGTCACTACACATTAAATTCATATTTTGAATCAGCTGGTAGAACTGCCCAGATTGCAAAAGTAATCATGTTTATGAACGTACTATTTATTCGTAACTGTTCATAAAACTGCTAGATTGAGGTATCATACTTTTTAGTCTTCTTTAGATATTCGCCTTTTCTATTAATCATGTCTGCTACATTTCACTTTGATGTGGGACATTTAGCTTCGTTTGGAAATGTATTACGTCTATCTCGCTCAAAAATTGTCTAGAGTGGCCATTTCCGCGATTGTCTAATTTTCTAAACAGCTCCCTCTCTGACGTTCCAGGATGTGCACCAGATATTAAATTTGCAACTCACTCCCATCCAACGTGGAATTGCACCAAAGTAGAAGGGTGATGTCCAGTGGAGTGCTAGCGTAACCAAATTTAATTAAAAACTGCGATGGTGAATAGGTAAAAACAGTGACATGTGACGGTGTTGATTAATAGCAGCTTCAGCCATCTTTGACACATAGTCTCTTTAAAGTAATGACAGAGTAGAATGCTTTTATGGTTGCTTGTATAATGTAACACTATGTTTGGCTCGTTAACGTTGAGAAAGCAGGGAAAGTGTTAAGACTTTTTACGCCACTGCTCTCTAACACTAGTAGAGACATCTAGGGAGGGCCTTGCCAAACATCCTGATCCAATGGACGAATTACTATCAAAAATGTTAGGTGCACACCCTCCTTGAAACACAGCAGGGAGGCTTCAATTTAAAGCCAGGGCCGTGCTGCGCATTATCGTCCACAGTTGCTGTTCGTAGCTCCAATGAATAGACTGTGATAGCGATAGATGGTTGTTTACGGGGTTATCAGAATCACACTTTGCGAATAGACTCTTCTCGCTGGTAAAAAGTTAGGAAATGTCTTTTTTAACTACAGGAATACTATATTGTAAAATAAGTGCTTTTAAAAAAAATGAACTTAGTCTTTCACTGCGACGGTGGAAAATTTTTACCCTTGGCTTACTATAGAGACGGCAAATGTAAGATGAACGCATTCCGACTATAAAGGAAGTCCACATATATCCACAAACTGAATCGTCAGTGCAATAATACAACTGTATTAAAACCATTCTTAGTCATATCTACTACCTCATTACCGCTACGTGACACAAAAGTAGCTTGTCCGATACGAGTATATGTGATGTGAGTGCAGATCATAATCAGTTGGTAAGTTGATCCTTTTTAGAAGAATTCTAGAGAAAGTTTTGAAAAATATTTCGAAGGAACTTGGTATCCAGGACAGGTAACTAAAGAGAAGACAAGAATCATGACCTACACATCACTAACAGGCTTGTCAAACACACAAGTTACTACCCAGGACTTAAAAAAAAAAACACCATTGGGAATATTAGACATCAACTACCACACCCACTCATCAATTGGAGTGTGCTGTGCAATGAAATTTTACATAATGAAATTGTATCAGTTCAGCCACTGCATATAAGTATTTATCTATTACACCGTCAATCTAACGTCCTTTCATATTTTCGATGGATGTACTATGTTCCTCCTACGGACTAATCTCCAAGTGTACGGCTAAGTAAATCTATACTATCATGGTGATATGGCTCACTAAACCAGCAAAAACAGTGCATAGATTCGTAGCGGGAGAAGCAGAAACTATAAATGAGACAGGTATAAAAAATGTTACATACGTAAGACCACTTCGTTGTCCGCCTGTTAACACCCCTGTTCTCAAGAACGGGAAGAGGCATCAAGTTCAAATTTATGTCAAATACTATGCCCTTCGACGGTGTAGAAACTGTTAGCTTCTAAGTCAATGTAATCAAAAAATACGGCCATTTATGTCACACATATTGATTCTCGCAAACCCACTCATCAAAACCTATTAATGAACTATATATATATATTTCCAACGAAACCCACAGACCGCGGGTCTTACTCGCACTTGTCAGTTTTTTTTCCTTTTTTTTTCGTAACCGGGCGCTATCGTTAGAGCTGTCTCTCATCTATATAGAGGAGGTTTCATCTCACTTTTTGCAAAATTTTTACACTATATTAAAAACTTATATTGTGGGAGGCATATTCGTTTCAGCAGTATTCAGTCATTCGAGAATTATGCTCCCGAAGACGACAACGGTGTGACAACGGAGACATTGGAGTAAAGATGGTTTGGTTCAAAATGGTTCAAATGGCTCTGAGCACTATGGGACTTAACATCTGAGGTCATCAGTCCCCTAGAACTTAGAACTACTTAATCCTAACTAACCTAATGACATTAAACACATCCATGCCAGAGGCAGGATTCGAACCTGCGACCATAGCGGTCGCGCGGTTCTAGACTATAGCGCCTAGAACCACTCGGCCACTCCGGCCGGCAAAGATGGTTTGAATAATAATACTAATTACAGGGCAGATTATTTTTGATGTAATAATTATTCGCTGGTGGAAAATCGAAATATCTCGCTTCTGATTGCACATTAGCTTCGCAATAATAGAGTAACGGAATTTTAGTAGACAACTAGGTTTATCAGTTGGAGTCGGTACTGCATACGGTTAACTTGTTTCGAACAATGTGTGATGCGAAACAGTTACGGAAAAAAGATAGCTAGGCAATTTAAATCTATTTGTAAGGTTAACATCTTAAATTACATTACCGCCTCCGCATATTGTCTACCTAGCTCCATATTCGCAACTGAAGTGTACACAAATTATCGCGATTATTATATACACCATTAGAGAGATAAGTTAAAAAGTGCAAAACCTAATTATAATTCAGGAGACTTTAGCTACTGTTTAAAGGAATTCAGCGACGTGCAGCATATGATTAGAATTTCTTGTGCCTCACGCTAATTGCAAATGCAAACGCATGTTATCTCTTTATGGACACACAGTTTAGAAATAGTCACTGATGAAGTGAATGCTGTGTAAACACCCGTATCTCTAACTTACTACTTGGATCCTCTGATAAACCAGGAAGGTACTTTTCCCATGTTTTAATTAAAAGCCGCATTGCCTTCCTAAATACACTGAACTTGGAATACTTACGTGATCCAATGCCTTATTCTCTGCCTAAAGCAGCCAGCTGCTTTAACAAACTCCATGTTTGTAGAATACAGTGCCAAAATTGAAATGCTCCTTGGTGAACTGACTCGCTAACACTGAGGCCCTTAAGTTACAACCGGACTATACGTGTTATTGCTCTCGGACGGACAGCGCTAATCAGACGATTGCATCCAAAATGTAAACAAACTGTATACACCACGCTGGCTAAAGGGAAACTTTCTGCTAAAGTCGATCAATCCCTTAATTTCGTGTGGATTAATTTGTATCATGATTTACGTCTAAGAATGGTTACACAGTTCTCGATTGCATTCAATAAATGGAACAAAAGGTATTTTGATTTGTCAAACTTTTCTATTATAACCAGGAACACTTTAGAAATAATGTGATATTCATTTTAAGGAAACATTATGACACTTAGTATACAATATCATTGCTCGAACCGAAACAACTAAGATCTTCATTCAGAGATCGGGTTGTGCATCATAACTTCTGCTACTTTAAAATATGCATACTTTCGTAATTTCTTTACCGAATAACAAGAGTGATGACAACTATTTTCTAGAACCTTGGAATCAGCGTACCACTACATTCTGTACAATATGACTTTGCTTGCTCTTCAGCCTTTATTTCAGGGAATGGACGCTATAAATCTATACATATTACTGAATTAAAGCCTTCCGCCTAGAATAATTTGGAAATTTGTTGTAAGCCCTATGGGACCAAACAGCTGAGGTCATCGGTCCCTAGGCTTACACTCTACATAATCTAACTTACACTAAGGACATCACACACACCCATGTCCGAGGGAGGACTCGAATCACAGACGCGAGGAGTCGCACGAACCGTGACGATACGTCTCAGAGCGCGTGGCTAACCTGGGCGGACCCTCCGCCTCGTTTTTATGTCTGTATGTGAAGGCTAAACACCAACACTACTGTTGAGATTTCAATGTGGCTTTTAATAATACACAGACTGATTCACAAGTAAGGTTTGTGTATATAATCTACACTACTGGTCAATAAAATTGCTACACCACGACGATTACCTGCTACAGACGCAAAATTTAACCGACAGGAAGAAGATGCTGTGATATGCAAATGATTAGCTTTTAAGAGCATTCAGACAAGGTTGGCACCGCTGGCGACACCTACAACGTACTGACATGAGGAAAGTTTGCAAACTTTTTCTCATACACAAACAGCAGTTGACCAGCGTTGCCTGGTCAAACGTTGTTGTGGTGCCTCGTGTAAGGAGGAGAAATGCGTACCATCACGTTTCCGACTTTGATAAAGGTCGGACTGTAGCCTATCGCGATTGCGGTTTATCGTATCGCGATATTGCTGCTCGCGTTGGTCGAGATCAAATGACTGTTAGCAGAATGTGGAATCGGTGGGTTCAGGAGGGTAATACGGAACGCCGTGCTGGATCCCAACGGCCTCGTATCACTAGCAATAGAGATGACAGGCATATTATCCGCATGGCTGTAACGGATCGTGCAGCCACGTCTCGATCCCTGAGTCAACATATGGGGACGTTTGCAAGACAACAACCATCTTCACGAACAGTTCGACGACGTTTGCAGCAGCATGGACTATCAGCTCGGAGACCATGGCTGCGGTTACCCTTGACGCTGCATCACAGACAGGAGCGCCTGCGATGGTGTAATCAACGACGAACCTGCGTGCACGAATGGCAAAACGTCATTTTTTCGGATGAATCCAGGTTCTGTTTACAGCATCATGATGGTCGCAGCTGTGTTTGGCGACATTGCGCTGAACACACATTGGAAGCGTGTATTCGTCATCGCCATACTGGCGTATATCCCGGCGTGATGGTATGGGATGCCATTGGTTACAGTATCGGTCACCTCTTGTTGGCACTGACGGCACTTTGAACACAGGACGTTACATTTCAGATTTGTTACGACCCGTGGGTCTACCCTTCATTAGATCTCTGCGAAACCCTACATTTCAACAGGATAATGCATGACCGCATGTTGCAGGTCCTGTATGGGGCTTTCTGGATACAGAAAATGTTCGACTGGTGCCCTGGCCAGCACATTCTCCAGATCTCTCACCAATTGAAAACGTCTGGTCAATGGTGGCCGAGCAACTGGCTCATCACAATACACCAGTCACTACTGTTGATGAACTGTGGTATCGTGTTGAAGCTGCATGGGCAGCTGTACCTGTACACGCCATCCACATGTCAGTTCTAGTATAATATATTTGTCCAATGAATACCCGTTTATCATCTGCATTTCTTCTTGGTGTAGCAATTTTAATGGCCAGTAGTGTATTACCGCTAGGCCAGACAAGTCGCCTGGCCTTAGATACTTAATGCTAATTGAAAAATAAACAAATAGGAACACTTTTACTCAGATAGATTAAAGCGCGACCAGAAAAGTCGTGAACGTCACTTCAGTCTTCGCTCATCCTATTTTTTCCGCAGACGATCAGTTCCCACGCCTCGTCGAGCCCTACTCCAACAACATTCCAACAGCGTTGTCACGTTGGTAATACCGGTTTCCGTTCTCACCGAAGTTAAGCTACGTTGGCCGCAGCTAGTACTCGGATGGGGGACCGTCCTAGGAAAACCGGGTGCCATTGGTTTCAAGGACGCGTAAGGCACCGAAATGTCGTCCAATTGAAAGACTTACATCAGGCTGTGGTGCCACACAAAATTATTACCTGAAACATAGTGAGCATCGTACCTCATTCTTGCTAACGGCCGACCGAAGTGGCCGTGCGGTTCTAGGCACTGCAGTCTGGAACCGCGAGACCGCTACGGTCGCAGGTTCGAATCCTGCCTCGGGCATGGATGTGTGTGATGTCCTTACGTTAGTTAGGTTTAACTAGTTCTAAGTTCTAGGGGACTAATGACCTGAGAAGTTGAGTCCCATAGTGCTCAGAGCCTTGCTAAAGTGTTGGGTGGAGTAGTGGCGAGACACTGGACTCGTACTGGGGAACAAGGTGGTTCAATTCTCCATTCAACTATCTCAGATTTAGGTTTATCTAAATTAGGGAAATTGAATTTCTTTGAAATTCCCTACCCTATCCTTCCCCATGTTCGTCGTCAAGCTTCCTGTCGACCACGCCTGACCACAACTAAAGAGGATCGCACGTCGTAACCCCTTCTTTCCTACCTTTCGAGAACTAGTAACGGTCTCCTTGAATCATTCTGTATTGTCCCGCGCCATTGTTCGGTGACTAGCAGCGACCGCATTAGGGAATTACTGTGCCACGCGTAGGTTGCAGTTAAGTGGGGTAGGACGTCAAACGGGCCAACTTGGAGCAGGAGAGGCATCACAGGACATTTTAATTTCCAGTGTCTATGCTTTTACAAATAAATTCATAAAACTTTGTCAGCATCACCAGGAAGGATTCAGGATTCACACTCATTGCAGTGGAAGTTCGAAAACATAACAAAATAAATTTTCTATTTTTGCGTGTGAAATTTCATCATTTTTTCACTTACTAGTGGCTGCATTTGTTGCTATAGGTACACTTCATAAGTTAGAGTGATTCTTCGATGAATTTTGCACGACATACATACCATACTTACAGGTGTATGAAACTCTAGAATTTATTTAATCCATGAAAAATCGAATGAGCTGTTGTATTTTAAACTTCATGTTTAGAAAAAACACAGATTTTGTAGTTAATTACCTCAATTTTTACAACAGTTTTTAATAGATTTGGAAAATTCTAGAGTTTCATACACCTTCAAGTATGGTTTGTATGCTGTGCAAAATTCACCGAACCATCTCTCTTACTTATGAAGAAAAGTGTACCTATAGCAACAAATGCTGCCATTCGTAAGTAAAAAAAATGATGATATTCCACATGTACTTCGTTATGTTTTCGAACTTCCGCTGCAATGAGTGTGAATTCTGAACCCTTCCTGGTCATGCCGACAAAGTTATATGAATTGATTTGTAAAACTATAGACAGTTGAAATTAAAATGTCCTGTGGTGCCTCTCCTGTTCCAAGTCGGCCCGTTTGACGTCCTACCCCCCTTTTTAAATCACGACACAAACGGCTGCGTTTGGAGTGACCGGGAAGCAAGGACTGAAGATGAATGGTGTCACATTGTCTTCAACGACAGGTCGCCGTCCTAAACTACCCCAGATGACCATAGTCAGCAAGCATGGCAGCGACCTGAGCAGAAGTCCTAGTCTTCCAATGTTTTGGAGAGGCATAGCCGTGTTTTTAACGTTATGATGTGGTGATCCGTAGGGTATGACTTCAGGTCACAACTGTTAATGTGCGAGAGACCTCTGATGGCACAGTGCTACTTCACGGACATCCTTTATTCTCACGTGTTGCTTCTCATGCGACAGTTCGGCGGTGCCATACTTCAAGAGGACAATGCTCACGTGGCATGCATGATGCTGAGGCAGTATCTTGGACAGCAAGACTTCTAGGTCTGTCCTCGATAGAACATGTGGCGGTGCATCTCGGACATCAACTATGTCTCAGGACTAGTATCCAGAATATCGAGGGCCAGTTACGACAGTTGTATTTCAGCTTCCCTCAGGTGAAGAAACAACGGCCTTATGACACCCTTTCAAATCGATTCAGTGCATGCATCCAGTGCGAGAGAGGGTGTACTGTTATACTGATAAGTGGGCTCAAGTTCTTCGTAAATATAACTCGATTTTGTAATTACTAAATGTAAATGTCGTGTGGCTAGGGCCTCCCGTCGGGTAGACCGTTCGCCGGGTGCAATTCTTTCGATTTGACGCCACTTCGGTGACTTGTGATTCGATGGGGATGAAATGATAATGATAAGAACCACACAACACCCAATCCCTGGGCGAAGAAAATCTCCGACCCAGCCGGGAACCGAACCCGGGCCCTTAGCATTGACATTCTGTCGCGCTGACCACTCAGCTACCGGGGGCGGACTTGTAATTACTGAAATAGCATCATTTATCATTTCAACCAGTGAATTTTCATCTCGTTTCCCCCCACTTCTCCTTTTTTTGTCAGGCTGTACATTAACTTTTTATGCAGGGTGTTTCCGTAAGAGCGTTCAAAAATGTAACAGGACATAGAAAATGCTCCAGTGAACAATTTGATGTAGGGAACATGGGGCCGAAGAAGCCAGCTTAAGGAACTATGGAAGTAAACTTGTCTCGCGCTTTGTCTAGCATTACTGTTTTCCGGCTGAGTAGCCACCTGTACTTAAGGTTCGTGCAAAGAGTTCTACCTCAGCTGTTGGAGAACATACTCTTGGCTGTTCGCGAGAGGATGTGGATACGACATGACGGTACACCGTCTCACTTCATTGCGGATATCCACAACCACCCCAATACTGTATTTCCTGGTAGCTGGATTGGAAAGGGAGGTCCTATTCCATGGCCTGCGAGGTCACCTGAGCTGAATCCCCTCGATTATTTCCTATGGGGTTATCTAAAGTCACATTTGTATGAGACCCCAGTGGATACGAAGATGGAATTAGTGGAATTAGCTACCAGAACTGTAGCTGCCTGTAATGTGATTCGAAACACACCAGCAATATTTGTCAGTGTGCGTCGGAACCTTGTTCGCCGATGTCATGCTTTCATTGAGGTTGATGGCCGTCTTTTTTAGCACATTTTGTAAGATATAATACTGTCATTGTGTCACTGATGGTATTTGCAGTTAATTGTAACTAATGTAAATAAAAAGAAGCAACGAAAAAATCATACCAAATTTAAAAGAACGCAAAATCCCCAAGACTGGGGGTTCCCGGGTTCGATTCCCGGCGGGGTCAGGGATTTTCTCTGCCTCGTGATAACTGGGTGTTGTGTGATGTCCTTAGGTTAGTTAGGTTTAAGTAGTTCTAAGTTCTAGGGGACTGATGACCATAGATGTTAACTCCCATAGTGCTCAGAGCCATTTGAACCAACCCTAGACTGGCAAAGTTTTACAGAAGTTCGAAATATAGCGCGTAATTCAATGCGAGATGCTCTTAATAAATTCCAAAACGAAATTCTGTCTCGAAATCTGGCAGAAAACCCAAAGAGATTCTGGTCATACATAAAGCACACCAGTGGCAAGACTCAATCAATACCTTCACTGCGGGATAGCAACGGTGAAGTCACTGATCACAGTGCCACTAAAGCAGAGTTATTAAACACGGTTTTCCGAAACTCCTTCACAAAAGAAGACGGAGTAAATATTCCTGAATTCCAATCAAGAACAACTGCCAAGATGAGAAACATAGAAGTAGATATACTCGGTGTAACAAAGCAGCTTAAATCACTTAATAAAGGCAAGGCCTCCAGTCCAAATTGTATACCAGTCAGGTTCCTCTCAGAATACGCTGATTAAATAGCTCCATATTTAGCAATTATATACAACCACTCGCTCAAAAAAAGCTCCGTACCTACAGACTGGAAAATTGCTCAAGTCACACCAATACCTAAAAAGGGAAGTAGGAGTAATCCGCTGAATTACAGGGCTATATCACTAACGTCGATTTTCAGAAGGGTTTTAGAACATATACTGTATTCGAACATCGTGAAGTATCTCGAAGAAAACGATTTACTGACATACAGTCAGCACGGATTCAGGAAATATTGTTCTTGTGAAACACAACTAGCTCTTTGTACTCTTGAAGTAATAAGTGCTGTCGACAGGGGATGTCAAACTGATTCCATATTTTTAGATTTCTAGAAGGCTTTCGACACCGTTCCTCACAAGCGTCTTCTAACCAAACTGCGTGCCTACGGAGTATCGCCTCAGTTGTGCGACTGGATGCTTGATTTCCTGTCATAAAGGTCACAGTTCGTAGTAACAGACGTAAAAGTCATCGAGTAAAACAAAAGTAATATCCGGCGTTCCCCAATGAAGTGTTATAGGTCCTCTATTGTTCCTGATCAACACTCCTGGATATTGAAATAAGAACACCGTGAATTCATTGTCCCAGGAAGGGGAAACTTTATTGACACATTCCTGGGGTCAGATACATCACATGATCACACTGACAGAACCACAGGCACATAGACACAGGCAACAGAGCATGCACAATGTCGCCACTAGTACAGTGTATATCCACCTTTCGCAGCAATGCAGGCTGCTATTCTCCCATGGAGACGATCGTAGAGATGCTGGATGTAGTCCTGTGGAACGGCTTGCCATGCCATTTCCACCTGGCGCCTCAGTTGGACCAGCGTTCGTGCTGGACGTGCAGACCGCGTGAGACGACGCTTCATCCAGTCCCTAACATGCTCAATGGGGGACAGATCCGGAGATCTTGCTGGCCAGGGTAGTTGACTTACACCTTCTAGAGCACGTTGGATGGCACGGGATACATGCGGACGTGCATTGTCCTGTTGGAACAGCAAGTTCCCTTGCCGGTCTAGGAATGGTAGAACGATGGGTTCGATGACGGTTTGGATGTACCGTGCACTATTCAGTGTCCCCTCGACGATCACCAGAGGTGTACGGCCAGTGTAGGAGATCGCTCCCCACACCATGATGCCGGGTGTTGGCCCTGTGTGCCTCGGTCGTATGCAGCCCTGATTGTGGCGCTCACCTGCACGGCGCCAAACACGCATACGACCATCATCGGCACCAAGGCAGAAGCGACTCTCATCGCTGAAGACGACACGTCTCCATCCGTCCCTCCATTCACGCCTGTCGCGACACCACTGGAGGCGGGCTGCACGATGTTGGGGCGTGAGCGGAAGACGGCCTAACGATGTGCGGGACCGTAGCCCAGCTTCATGGAGACGGTGGCGAATGGTCCTCGCCGATACCCCAGGACCAACAGTGTCCCTAATTTGCTGGGAATTGGCGGTACGGTCCCCTACGGCACTGCGTAGTATCCTACGGTCTTGGCGTGCATCCGTGCGTCGCTGCGGTCCGGTCCCAGGTCGACGGGCACGTGCACCTTCCGCCGACCACTGGCAACAACATCGATGTACTGTGGAGACCTCACGCCCCACGTGTTGAGCAATTCGGCGGTACGTCCACCCGGCCTCCCGCATGCCCACTATACGCCCTCGCTCAAAGTCCGACAGCTGCACATACGGTTCACGTCCACGCTGTCGCGGCATGCTACCAGTGTTAAAGACTGCGATGGAGCTCCGTATGCCACGGCAAACTGGCTGACACTGACGGCGGCGGTGCACCAATGCTGCGCAGCTAGCGCCATTCGACGGCCAACACCGCGGTTCCTGGTGTGTCCGCTGTGCCGTGCGTGTGATCATTGCTTGTACAGCCCTCTCGCAGTGTCCGGAGCAAGTATGGTGGGTCTGACACACCGGTGTCAATGTGTTCTTTTTTCCATTTCCAGGAGTGTATATTAACGACATAAGAGACAATCTGAGTACCCGTCTTAGATTGTTTGCAGATGATGCTGTCATTTACCGTCTTGTAAAGTCATCAGATGATCAAAACGACCTGCAAAATGATTTAGATAAGATATATGTATGGTGCTAAAAGTGCCATTTGCCCATGAATAAAGAAAAGTGTGAAGTTATTCACATGAGTACTAAAGGAAATCAGCTAAATTTCGATTACGCGATAAGTCACACAAATTTGAGGGCTGTAAATTCAACTAAATACTTAGGGATTATAATTCCAATTAACCTAAATTGGACGATCACATAGATAATACTGTGGGTAGAGCAAACCAAAGACTGCGATTCATTGGCAGAACACTTAGAAGGTGCAACAGGTCTACCAAAGAGCCTACTCACACTTGTCCGCCCTATTCTGGAGTATTTCTGTGCGGTGTGGAATCCGCATCTGGTGTGACTGACGGATGACACGAAAAAGTACAAAAAAGGGCACCTAGTTTCGAATTACCGCGAAATAGGGGAGATAGTGTCACAGACATAATCCGTGAATTGGAGTGGTAATCATTAGAACAAAGGCGTTTTCGTTGCGACGGGATCTTCTCATGAAATTTCAATCACCAGTTTTCTCCTCCGATTGCGAAAACATTCTGTTGGCACCCACCTACATAGGGACAAATGATCATCACGATAAAATAAGGAAAATCAGGGCTCTCACAGAAAAATTTAAGTGCTCGTTTTTCGGCTCGCCGTTCGAGAGTGGAACGGTAGAGAGACAGCATGAAGGTGGTCCATTGAACCCTCTGCCAGGCAGTTTATTGTGAATAGCAGAGTTATCACGCAGATGCTGATGTAGATGTAGATGAAAGGCACACAGTAATGTGATTTTATTTCTGTTATCTCCCTGAGCTAGCTTTCCGACCCCAGGCTCCCAATCTCAAATCGTTCAGTGGAGCATCCTGTATGTCCTGTTATATTTTTGCACCCTCTGTCAGAAACACCCGGTAGAATGCAAGTGTTATACGCATATCAGGAAGAAAGAAGGAAGATTAGGGTTTAACTTCGTACTGGCGACGTGGTTATTAGCAGCAGGGCACAACCTCGAATACGACAAGAGTTGGGGGCGAAAATAGACAGCATCCGTCTAAAAAGAATCATACGGGCTGCCCCTTAATCGAATTACATCTTGATGACAGAACAGCGATTTGGGTCCGTTCCTCCAGAAAGAGAGTGCAGTACCTTAACCAAAGCGTGAACGCTTTGACGGCACCAAATACTTAAGGGACTGTCAATAACATATTCTTGCAGCTGTCAGTGGAGGTCACCTGACACAATAATATTTTTACTGATAGATCTTAAGGCCTAAGCTAGACAATTGGAATAAGCGAGACATTATTGACAGCTTTGTCGGAAACTGAAGGAAACGAGAGAAGATGACTTCTCCTACATACTTCTGCTGACCATCCAGTTGTGTGCACTTGAAATGGTGAATCTTAAGTCCAGACGTCTGCTCCGGACTTACATGTCAAGCTACTGCAGTGTTGCACATCAAAACTTGTTACCTTGAGACCATCGGCGCTCTTTGCACGCTAATCAAACCTGTAAGTGCAATTTATGTTCATCAAATGTGTTTCGTAGCCGCGCACCTTTCTCATATCTATGCGAAGCGACCCTGTGAAATTTAACTAAGAGTGACAGTTTAACTGAAACTCGATTCATTTCAAATTAAATTTCTTGTTCCTCGTCCTTAAATGTTTTGAAATGGCTATTCAGCAGGAATTAAATCTGGTAGCCGAAAAAACTGTGTATTTAATCGAGGTTTAATAACGATATCAGAGTCAGATATACATATTGTTCCTACATCTACATATACATCTACATACATACTCCGCAATCCACCATACGGTGCGTGGCGGAGGGTACCTCGTACCACAACTAGCATTTTCTCTCCCTGTTCCATTCCCAAACAGAACGAGGGAAAAATGAATACCTATATGCCTCTGTACGAGCCCTAATCTCTCTTATCTTATCTTATCTTATCTTTCTTATCTTATCTTATCTTTGTGGTCTTTCCGCGAAATATAAGTTGGCGGCAGTAAAATTGTACTGCAGTCAGCCTCAAATGCTGGTTCTCTAAATTTCCTCAGTAGCGATTCACGAAAAGAATGCCTCCTTTCCTCCAGAGACTCCCACCCGAGTTCTTGAAGCATTTCCGTAACACTCGCGTGATGATCATACCTACCAGTAACAAATCTAGCAGCCCGCCTCTGAATTGCTTCTATGTCCTACCTCAATCCGACCTGACAGGGATCCCAAACGCTCGACCATTACTCAAGAACAGGTCGTGTTAGTGTTTTATAAGCGGTCTCCTTTACAGATGAACCACATCTTCCCAAAATTCTACCAATGAACCGAAGACGACTATCCGCCTTCCCCACAACTGCCATTACATGCTTGTCCCACTTCATATCGCTCTGCAATGTTACGCCCAAATATTTAATCGACCTGACTGTGTCAAGCGCTACACTACGAATGCAGTATTCAAACATTACGAGATTCTTTTTCCTATTCATCTGCATTAATTTACATTTATCTATATGTAGAGATAGCTGCCATTCTTTACACCAACCACAAATCCAGTCCAAGTCATCTTCTATCCTCCAACAGTCACTCAACGACGACACCTTCCCGTACACCCCAGCATCATGAACAAACAGCCGCACATTGCTATCCACCCTATCCAAAAGTTCATTTACGTAGATAGGAAACAACAGCGGACCTACCACACTTCCCTGTGGCACTCCAGATGATACCCTCACCTCCGATGAACACTCACCATCGAGGACAACGTAATGGGTTCTATTACTTCAGAAGTTCCTGATGCATGTATCTTCCCGTACGTAGCAGCTGGTGTAATTTATTCGTTGTCCCTGCGGTCTGTGCACTTTTTAACTATATCGCTATATTATAAACGAAGGTCAAGCCATATCAAGTCTGTTGTGATTGACTGAGTAATTACAGGATTCTACTGAATATGTCAACTGAATCCTTAAACAGTGTTCTAGAAGTGCCGCGTTGCATTTGTGTTGGAATGGTTCAAGGTGCACAAGGAGGGCAACATTTAATACCAACCTTTCCTTAAAGGGCAAACTGAGAGAGTACTTGCAGTGATTAAAACATTGGACTCGTAGTAGGGAGGATTAGGATTCAAATCTGCATCCAGCTAGCCTTATTTGGGCTAATACTGAGGTGGTTGATGAAAAGTTCCACGTACGAATCCTTTCCCTATCCTTCTATAACCAAGATAGTGCAGCATCTGTAAAGACTGCGTCGCAGAAACATTCCGCATCCTCTGTAAAACCTGAGCGCAGATCCAGGTAAGCACCAACTGAACGATTCCAGTCCTCCCATTGTCGGACAAATTCTCTAATAAAATGATTCTGTGAGAAGAAGCTGGTCTGGCAACGTCATCATCTCAGCACAGTTTAACGCCCTCGGCTACAGAGCCTTGTCGACAAATTAAATTCTAGCGAAAGAGACTTGCTGGACCCCTTAATCACTGTGAAACAAGCCCAACCGGTTTTTGGCCTGTTACGCTTTACATATACGCTCGATGTACAGAAATACAATTACGTGCTGAAATGGCAGTAACCTGTTAAAACTGGATCATTACATCGTTCCCTCTTATACAGCTGATTGCGTAATAAAGATAATCACAATCTCAGGCGAACATTTACTCTGAGTAGGCATAATCGTTTACCTTCTATGGAAACTGGGGGACTAAAATTGGTGGAAACGCTGTTTATATCTTGGGCTTTCTTTGTAACTTCAACTTTCCGTTCGTATCCTTGAATTTACTGACTGGACCAGTTCTGGAAAGGCGTTTGGTGACACAATCCTAAGGGATTCCTTAATTCTAAACCACGTGAATATTTCATGAAGTCTTCGAAGAAACTCTCTTATGCTGTTCGGGTGTACCTAGAAAAAGGAGAGAAATCGACGACTTGCTATCAGAAACGGGGCTCAAGTTAGGAACTGGATAGTAAATCGCCCATGTCATTCTCAAAGGAAGCACTCCGGATACTACCTTAATAGATTGAAAGAAACCACAAAAGCTGGTACTGTGTGATGGAACGAGGAAATGACCCTAGGTCTTACCGAATAGGAGAGTAGTGTCTTAAATAATACGCCTCCTCACTCGGTGCAAATATTAACCAATCAAGAAAAACATTAATATACTCCACTATTTAAAGTGCACAAAAACATGAAATCGACACTAAGCAAATTTCATGCAAAACTGAGGCTGTGCTTCTCCTAATTAATATCTGACTTGTCCGCCAGGTTGGCCGCGCGGTCTAACGCACGGCTTTCCGGGCGGGAAGGAGCGACTGGTTCCTGGCACGAATCCGCCCTGCGGATTTGTGTCGAGGTCCGGTGAACCGGCCAGTCTGTGGATGGTTTTTAGGCGGTTTTCCATCTGCCTCGGCGAATGCTGGCTGCTTCCCCTTATTACGCCTCAGCTGCGCAAACAAGTTCCCCACGTAAGCATACACCACCATTACTCTACCACGCAAACAAAGGGGTTACACTCGTCTGGTGAGAGACGTTCCCTGGAGGGGGGTCGACCGGGAGCCGAATCGCACAATAACCCTGGGTTCGGTGTAGGGGTGAAGTGGACTGCGGTAGTCGTCGTGGGGTTGTGGACCACTGCGGCTGCGGCGGGGACGGAGCCTCTCCGACGTTTCTAGGTCCCCGGTTAACATACAATGCAATACAATACAAGATCTGAGTTACATGACTATAGATCACGTATCAAAAAATTTTGATCTGGTACAACTGGTAATTGAAGAATAAACAGAGAAAGGGTTCAGAAGTAATCAAAAACTTCCGAAACATTATCGTTAACTGGGAAAATGAAATACGAATACAACAAAGAGAGTTTCGTGTGTTGAATGTTACCCGTAAAAAGGTAACGGATGAGTTCCAAATTACCATCACCCACGTAATATTGGATGGATTCTCAGGTGCTTCCACACAGTCCGTGCTGCCTTCTGTTTCCAATGAAAATGGTGAACTTATCTTGCTTGTCTTCCCATAATATCGTTTGTTCAGTACCACTGAGATCTAGCGGATCTACTCATAAAATCTGCCCATTGTGATGTGAGTAACCATTCCTGCACAGGATCTGTGTTCTCATCTTGGAAGTCACCATCATCATTTGGGGAAAAGTGCAATATTGACAAAGTGCCTGTTGGCTTCTGTCTCGGGTTCTTCAGCCGACGGTCGTCTGATGATTTTTCTGACGTTTCGCCAGCAGTTCTTCTCTACAGCGAGAACTTCCGTGTCGGCAAATTTTACTACGTGGTCGGTCTCACAGAGCGCGTGCTCTGCCACAGCCGATTTCTCCACCAGCACCAACCTGCGATGTCGTTTATGTTCTGTGATCGTAGTGTTGATCGATCGTCCACTCATTCCAACACAAACTTTTCCGCATGTGCCTGGTATGCGGTACATTCCTGGCATTGCAAGTGGGTCCCTCTTCTCCTTTGCCGATCTCAGACACTTTTTGATTTTCTTTGTCGGTTTGTAAATAGTCTTTATGCCATGTTTGCGCAATATATGGCAGATTCTGTCCGTCACACTGGGAATGTTTGGCAGAAATGCCGTACCCGACATTTCTTTTTCTGATTTCGCATTTCACCGAGTGTTTGGCTCTGTTATGCTTCTAATATTACTTCCGGAGCACCCGTTGCTCCTCAGAACACTCTCCAAGTGTTGTATTTCGCGTCTGAGGTGCTGTGTCTCACTTATTCGTCTTGTCCGCGTTACGAACATCGGTGATCTCCTCATTTGGAAGGCACAATGGGTCAGTACAAGTGTGCATCGATCCTTGGGGACCATGTCCACACCTACATGCAATTTTTTTTTCCGTCGAGACGATGCCATCTACCAGATGGACAACGCAACGCGTCACACAGCTCGCACTGTACATGCATGGTTTGAAGAGCACCAGGACGGGTTTACCGTGCTACCCTGGCCACCATACTCCCCAGTCGACAATCAGTGCGAGCACATCGATCGGAGTGTTCGCGCGCTGCATTCTAAACCGAGAAACCTAGCGCAGCTGGGAGCGCCCCCGAGTTGACATGGCTTCACATTCCTGTCGGTCTCTTCCACAACCTCACTGGCCGTATTCCAGTACATTTAGCAGCGGTCCTCGCTGTAGAAGTGGTATGGTTCAAATGCCTCTGAGCACTATGGGACTCAACTGCTGTGGTCAGCAGTCCCCTAGAACTTAGAACTACTTAAACCTAACTAACCTAAGGACATCACACACATCCATGCCCGAGGCAGGATTCGAACCTGCGACCGTAGCAGTCGCACGGTTCCGGACTGCGCGCCTAGAACCGCGAGATCACCGCGGTCGGCTGTAGAAGTGGTAATTCAGGCTCTTGACATGTGGTCACATTAGCGTGACTGAACACTGTATTTGTATTTTGGTGAGGAAGAAAAAGTGTTATTGATAGGTATCATTGTTGGAATAGTAAGAGAGCATGGAGCCATGGAAGACGGGGTACGTGTATAACTGGCGATTTGAAGAGAATAATTAAAGGTTGTAAAAAAATGGTTCAAATGGCTCTGAGCACTATGGGACTTAACTTCTGAGGTCATCATTCCCTGAGAACTATGAACTACTTCAACCTAACTAACCTGAAGATATTACACACACCAATGCCTGAGGCAGGATTCGAACCTGAGACCGTAGCGCTCGCGTGGTTCCAGACTGTAGCGCCTAGAACCTCTCGGCCACACCGGCCGGCTAAAGGTTGTAGTAGACTGAGTGATGAATAAGTAACACTGCAATGCCTGCCCGGTTAGCCGTGCGGTCTAACGCACGGCTTTCCGTGCGGGAAGGAGCGCCTCGTTCCCGGCACGAATCCGCCCGGCGGACTTGGGTCGAGGTCCGGTGAGCCGGCCAGTCTGTGAATGGTTTTTAGGCAGTTTTCCATTTTCCACGGCGAATGCGGGCTGGTTCCCCTTATTCCGCCTCAGCTACACTACGTCGACGGTTGCCTGTGCAAACAAGTTCGCCACGTACTCGTACACCACCATTACTCTACCACGCAAACTTAGGGGTTACTCTCGTCTGGTGTGAGACGTTCCCTGGGGGGGGGGGGGGGGGGCGTCCACCGGGGGCCGAACCGCACAATAACTGTGGGTTCGGTGTGGGGCGGCGGAGGGGTGAAGTGGACCGTGGTAGTCGTCGTGGGGTTGTGGACCACTGCGGCTGTGGCGGGGACGGACCCTCTCCGTTGTTTCTAGGCCCCCGGTTAACATACAGTACAATACAATATAACACTCCAATAAAAAAGTGACGATGTGAAGAAGTTTTAATTGTTATATGGACAAAACTGAATGAGGTATTTATGCAAACAAAACTAAGAACTGTAAGTTTTGCCTGCTGTTATTACGCTGCTCTCGCAATTCCCAAACACTGTCATGGACTGTGATGTCAATGAATGACAGCACGAATAATGAAGAGTAATGCATTTTTGAAGCAACGCGCGTCATACTAATTTTAGTGGGTCAATTGATTTCAATGTATATGAGACTGAAGCTATTTAAGAACAAACTTTCAATACCTTGATCGCGTTTCGACGGTTAGTAGCTGTTTGTTTGGAGTTCTTTGTGAAAGACTATCGGCAGTGGCGATTCGGTTGCCTGGCCGAGCGGTTCTAAGAGCTATAGTCCGGAACCGCGCTGCTGCTACTGTCGCAGGTTCGAATCCTGCCTCGGGCATGGATGTGTGTGATGTCCTTAGGTTAGTTAGGTTTAAGTAGTTCTAAGTTCTAGGGGACTGATGACCATAGATGTTAAGTCCCATAGTGCTCAGAGCCATTTTTTCTTTTACCTCAGATGTTAAATCCCAGGCCGGCCAGTGTGGCCGAGCGGTTCTAGGCGCTACAGTCTGGAACAGCGCGACTGCTACGGTCGCAGATTCGAATCCTACCTCAGGCATGGATGTGTGTGATGTCCTTAGGTTAGTTAGGTTTAAGTAGTTCTAAGTTCTAGGGGACTGATGACCATAGATGTTAAGTCCCATAGTGCTCAGAGCCATTTTTTCTTTTACCTCAGATGTTAAATCCCAGGCCGGCCAGTGTGGCCGAGCGGTTCTAGGCGCTACAGTCTGGAACAGCGCGACTGCTACGGTCGCAGATTCGAATCCTACCTCAGGCATGGATGTGTGTGATGTCCTTAGGTTAGTTAGGTTTAAGTAGTTCTAAGTTCTGGGGGACTGATGACCACAGCACTTAAGTCCCATAGTGCTCAGAGACATTTTTTCTTTTACCTCAGATGTTAAATCCCAGGCCGGCCAGTGTGGCCGAGCGGTTCTAGGCGCTACAGTCTGGAACAGCGAGACTGCTACGGTCGCAGATTCGAATCCTACCTCAGGCATGGATGTGTGTGATGTCCTTAGGTTAGTTAGGTTTAAGTAGTTCTAAGTTCTAGGGGACTGATGACCATAGATGTTAAGTCCCATAGTGCTCAGAGCCATTTTTTCTTTTACCTCAGATGTTAAATCCCAGGCCGGCCAGTGTGGCCGAGCGGTTCTAGGCGCTACAGTCTGGAACAGCGCGACTGCTACGGTCGCAGATTCGAATCCTACCTCAGGCATGGATGTGTGTGATGTCCTTAGGTTAGTTAGGTTTAAGTAGTTCTAAGTTCTAGGGGACTGATGACCATAGATGTTAAGTCCCATAGTGCTCAGAGCCATTTTTTCTTTTACCTCAGATGTTAAATCCCAGGCCGGCCAGTGTGGCCGAGCGGTTCTAGGCGCTACAGTCTGGAACAGCGAGACTGCTACGGTCGCAGATTCGAATCCTACCTCAGGCATGGATGTGTGTGATGTCCTTAGGTTAGTTAGGTTTAAGTAGTTCTAAGTTCTAGGGGACTGATGACCATAGATGTTAAGTCCCATAGTGCTCAGAGCCATTTTTTCTTTTACCTCAGATGTTAAATCCCAGGCCGGCCAGTGTGGCCGAGCGGTTCTAGGCGCTACAGTCTGGAACAGCGCGACTGCTACGGTCGCAGATTCGAATCCTACCTCAGGCATGGATGTGTGTGATGTCCTTAGGTTAGTTAGGTTTAAGTAGTTCTAAGTTCTGGGGGACTGATGACCACAGCACTTAAGTCCCATAGTGCTCAGAGACATTTTTTCTTTTACCTCAGATGTTAAATCCCAGGCCGGCCAGTGTGGCCGAGCGGTTCTAGGCGCTACAGTCTGGAACAGCGCGACTGCTACGGTCGCAGATTCGAATCCTACCTCAGGCATGGATGTGTGTGATGTCCTTAGGTTAGTTAGGTTTAAGTAGTTCTAAGTTCTAGGGGACTGATGACCATAGATGTTAAGTCCCATAGTGCTCAGAGCCATTTTTTCTTTTACCTCAGATGTTAAATCCCAGGCCGGCCAGTGTGGCCGAGCGGTTCTAGGCGCTACAGTCTGGAACAGCGCGACTGCTACGGTCGCAGATTCGAATCCTACCTCAGGCATGGATGTGTGTGATGTCCTTAGGTTAGTTAGGTTTAAGTAGTTCTAAGTTCTGGGGGACTGATGACCACAGCACTTAAGTCCCATAGTGCTCAGAGACATTTTTTCTTTTACCTCAGATGTTAAATCCCAGGCCGGCCAGTGTGGCCGAGCGGTTCTAGGCGCTACAGTCTGGAACAGCGCGACTGCTACGGTCGCAGATTCGAATCCTACCTCAGGCATGGATGTGTGTGATGTCCTTAGGTTAGTTAGGTTTAAGTAGTTCTAAGTTCTAGGGGACTGATGACCATAGATGTTAAGTCCCATAGTGCTCAGAGCCATTTTTTCTTTTACCTCAGATGTTAAATCCCAGGCCGGCCAGTGTGGCCGAGCGGTTCTAGGCGCTACAGTCTGGAACAGCGCGACTGCTACGGTCGCAGATTCGAATCCTACCTCAGGCATGGATGTGTGTGATGTCCTTAGGTTAGTTAGGTTTAAGTAGTTCTAAGTTCTGGGGGACTGATGACCACAGCACTTAAGTCCCATAGTGCTCAGAGACATTTTTTCTTTTACCTCAGATGTTAAATCCCAGGCCGGCCAGTGTGGCCGAGCGGTTCTAGGCGCTACAGTCTGGAACAGCGAGACTGCTACGGTCGCAGATTCGAATCCTACCTCAGGCATGGATGTGTGTGATGTCCTTAGGTTAGTTAGGTTTAAGTAGTTCTAAGTTCTAGGGGACTGATGACCATAGATGTTAAGTCCCATAGTGCTCAGAGCCATTTTTTCTTTTACCTCAGATGTTAAATCCCAGGCCGGCCAGTGTGGCCGAGCGGTTCTAGGCGCTACAGTCTGGAACAGCGCGACTGCTACGGTCGCAGATTCGAATCCTACCTCAGGCATGGATGTGTGTGATGTCCTTAGGTTAGTTAGGTTTAAGTAGTTCTAAGTTCTAGGGGACTGATGACCATAGATGTTAAGTCCCATAGTGCTCAGAGCCATTTTTTCTTTTACCTCAGATGTTAAATCCCAGGCCGGCCAGTGTGGCCGAGCGGTTCTAGGCGCTACAGTCTGGAACAGCGCGACTGCTACGGTCGCAGATTCGAATCCTACCTCAGGCATGGATGTGTGTGATGTCCTTAGGTTAGTTAGGTTTAAGTAGTTCTAAGTTCTGGGGGACTGATGACCACAGCACTTAAGTCCCATAGTGCTCAGAGACATTTTTTCTTTTACCTCAGATGTTAAATCCCAGGCCGGCCAGTGTGGCCGAGCGGTTCTAGGCGCTACAGTCTGGAACAGCGAGACTGCTACGGTCGCAGATTCGAATCCTACCTCAGGCATGGATGTGTGTGATGTCCTTAGGTTAGTTAGGTTTAAGTAGTTCTAAGTTCTAGGGGACTGATGACCATAGATGTTAAGTCCCATAGTGCTCAGAGCCATTTTTTCTTTTACCTCAGATGTTAAATCCCAGGCCGGCCAGTGTGGCCGAGCGGTTCTAGGCGCTACAGTCTGGAACAGCGCGACTGCTACGGTCGCAGATTCGAATCCTACCTCAGGCATGGATGTGTGTGATGTCCTTAGGTTAGTTAGGTTTAAGTAGTTCTAAGTTCTAGGGGACTGATGACCATAGATGTTAAGTCCCATAGTGCTCAGAGCCATTTTTTCTTTTACCTCAGATGTTAAATCCCAGGCCGGCCAGTGTGGCCGAGCGGTTCTAGGCGCTACAGTCTGGAACAGCGCGACTGCTACGGTCGCAGATTCGAATCCTACCTCAGGCATGGATGTGTGTGATGTCCTTAGGTTAGTTAGGTTTAAGTAGTTCTAAGTTCTAGGGGACTGATGACCATAGATGTTAAGTCCCATAGTGCTCAGAGCCATTTTTTCTTTTACCTCAGATGTTAAATCCCAGGCCGGCCAGTGTGGCCGAGCGGTTCTAGGCGCTACAGTCTGGAACAGCGAGACTGCTACGGTCGCAGATTCGAATCCTACCTCAGGCATGGATGTGTGTGATGTCCTTAGGTTAGTTAGGTTTAAGTAGTTCTAAGTTCTAGGGGACTGATGACCATAGATGTTAAGTCCCATAGTGCTCAGAGCCATTTTTTCTTTTACCTCAGATGTTAAATCCCAGGCCGGCCAGTGTGGCCGAGCGGTTCTAGGCGCTACAGTCTGGAACAGCGCGACTGCTACGGTCGCAGATTCGAATCCTACCTCAGGCATGGATGTGTGTGATGTCCTTAGGTTAGTTAGGTTTAAGTAGTTCTAAGTTCTAGGGGACTGATGACCATAGATGTTAAGTCCCATAGTGCTCAGAGCCATTTTTTCTTTTACCTCAGATGTTAAATCCCAGGCCGGCCAGTGTGGCCGAGCGGTTCTAGGCGCTACAGTCTGGAACAGCGCGACTGCTACGGTCGCAGATTCGAATCCTACCTCAGGCATGGATGTGTGTGATGTCCTTAGGTTAGTTAGGTTTAAGTAGTTCTAAGTTCTGGGGGACTGATGACCACAGCACTTAAGTCCCATAGTGCTCAGAGACATTTTTTCTTTTACCTCAGATGTTAAATCCCAGGCCGGCCAGTGTGGCCGAGCGGTTCTAGGCGCTACAGTCTGGAACAGCGAGACTGCTACGGTCGCAGATTCGAATCCTACCTCAGGCATGGATGTGTGTGATGTCCTTAGGTTAGTTAGGTTTAAGTAGTTCTAAGTTCTAGGGGACTGATGACCATAGATGTTAAGTCCCATAGTGCTCAGAGCCATTTTTTCTTTTACCTCAGATGTTAAATCCCAGGCCGGCCAGTGTGGCCGAGCGGTTCTAGGCGCTACAGTCTGGAACAGCGAGACTGCTACGGTCGCAGATTCGAATCCTACCTCAGGCATGGATGTGTGTGATGTCCTTAGGTTAGTTAGGTTTAAGTAGTTCTAAGTTCTAGGGGACTGATGACCATAGATGTTAAGTCCCATAGTGCTCAGAGCCATTTTTTCTTTTACCTCAGATGTTAAATCCCAGGCCGGCCAGTGTGGCCGAGCGGTTCTAGGCGCTACAGTCTGGAACAGCGCGACTGCTACGGTCGCAGATTCGAATCCTACCTCAGGCATGGATGTGTGTGATGTCCTTAGGTTAGTTAGGTTTAAGTAGTTCTAAGTTCTAGGGGACTGATGACCATAGATGTTAAGTCCCATAGTGCTCAGAGCCATTTTTTCTTTTACCTCAGATGTTAAATCCCAGGCCGGCCAGTGTGGCCGAGCGGTTCTAGGCGCTACAGTCTGGAACAGCGCGACTGCTACGGTCGCAGATTCGAATCCTACCTCAGGCATGGATGTGTGTGATGTCCTTAGGTTAGTTAGGTTTAAGTAGTTCTAAGTTCTGGGGGACTGATGACCACAGCACTTAAGTCCCATAGTGCTCAGAGACATTTTTTCTTTTACCTCAGATGTTAAATCCCAGGCCGGCCAGTGTGGCCGAGCGGTTCTAGGCGCTACAGTCTGGAACAGCGAGACTGCTACGGTCGCAGATTCGAATCCTACCTCAGGCATGGATGTGTGTGATGTCCTTAGGTTAGTTAGGTTTAAGTAGTTCTAAGTTCTAGGGGACTGATGACCATAGATGTTAAGTCCCATAGTGCTCAGAGCCATTTTTTCTTTTACCTCAGATGTTAAATCCCAGGCCGGCCAGTGTGGCCGAGCGGTTCTAGGCGCTACAGTCTGGAACAGCGCGACTGCTACGGTCGCAGATTCGAATCCTACCTCAGGCATGGATGTGTGTGATGTCCTTAGGTTAGTTAGGTTTAAGTAGTTCTAAGTTCTAGGGGACTGATGACCATAGATGTTAAGTCCCATAGTGCTCAGAGCCATTTTTTCTTTTACCTCAGATGTTAAATCCCAGGCCGGCCAGTGTGGCCGAGCGGTTCTAGGCGCTACAGTCTGGAACAGCGAGACTGCTACGGTCGCAGATTCGAATCCTACCTCAGGCATGGATGTGTGTGATGTCCTTAGGTTAGTTAGGTTTAAGTAGTTCTAAGTTCTAGGGGACTGATGACCATAGATGTTAAGTCCCATAGTGCTCAGAGCCATTTTTTCTTTTACCTCAGATGTTAAATCCCAGGCCGGCCAGTGTGGCCGAGCGGTTCTAGGCGCTACAGTCTGGAACAGCGCGACTGCTACGGTCGCAGATTCGAATCCTACCTCAGGCATGGATGTGTGTGATGTCCTTAGGTTAGTTAGGTTTAAGTAGTTCTAAGTTCTAGGGGACTGATGACCATAGATGTTAAGTCCCATAGTGCTCAGAGCCATTTTTTCTTTTACCTCAGATGTTAAATCCCAGGCCGGCCAGTGTGGCCGAGCGGTTCTAGGCGCTACAGTCTGGAACAGCGCGACTGCTACGGTCGCAGATTCGAATCCTACCTCAGGCATGGATGTGTGTGATGTCCTTAGGTTAGTTAGGTTTAAGTAGTTCTAAGTTCTGGGGGACTGATGACCACAGCACTTAAGTCCCATAGTGCTCAGAGACATTTTTTCTTTTACCTCAGATGTTAAATCCCAGGCCGGCCAGTGTGGCCGAGCGGTTCTAGGCGCTACAGTCTGGAACAGCGCGACTGCTACGGTCGCAGATTCGAATCCTACCTCAGGCATGGATGTGTGTGATGTCCTTAGGTTAGTTAGGTTTAAGTAGTTCTAAGTTCTAGGGGACTGATGACCATAGATGTTAAGTCCCATAGTGCTCAGAGCCATTTTTTCTTTTACCTCAGATGTTAAATCCCAGGCCGGCCAGTGTGGCCGAGCGGTTCTAGGCGCTACAGTCTGGAACAGCGAGACTGCTACGGTCGCAGATTCGAATCCTACCTCAGGCATGGATGTGTGTGATGTCCTTAGGTTAGTTAGGTTTAAGTAGTTCTAAGTTCTAGGGGACTGATGACCATAGATGTTAAGTCCCATAGTGCTCAGAGCCATTTTTTCTTTTACCTCAGATGTTAAATCCCAGGCCGGCCAGTGTGGCCGAGCGGTTCTAGGCGCTACAGTCTGGAACAGCGCGACTGCTACGGTCGCAGATTCGAATCCTACCTCAGGCATGGATGTGTGTGATGTCCTTAGGTTAGTTAGGTTTAAGTAGTTCTAAGTTCTAGGGGACTGATGACCATAGATGTTAAGTCCCATAGTGCTCAGAGCCATTTTTTCTTTTACCTCAGATGTTAAATCCCAGGCCGGCCAGTGTGGCCGAGCGGTTCTAGGCGCTACAGTCTGGAACAGCGAGACTGCTACGGTCGCAGATTCGAATCCTACCTCAGGCATGGATGTGTGTGATGTCCTTAGGTTAGTTAGGTTTAAGTAGTTCTAAGTTCTAGGGGACTGATGACCATAGATGTTAAGTCCCATAGTGCTCAGAGCCATTTTTTCTTTTACCTCAGATGTTAAATCCCAGGCCGGCCAGTGTGGCCGAGCGGTTCTAGGCGCTACAGTCTGGAACAGCGAGACTGCTACGGTCGCAGATTCGAATCCTACCTCAGGCATGGATGTGTGTGATGTCCTTAGGTTAGTTAGGTTTAAGTAGTTCTAAGTTCTAGGGGACTGATGACCATAGATGTTAAGTCCCATAGTGCTCAGAGCCATTTTTTCTTTTACCTCAGATGTTAAATCCCAGGCCGGCCAGTGTGGCCGAGCGGTTCTAGGCGCTACAGTCTGGAACAGCGCGACTGCTACGGTCGCAGATTCGAATCCTACCTCAGGCATGGATGTGTGTGATGTCCTTAGGTTAGTTAGGTTTAAGTAGTTCTAAGTTCTAGGGGACTGATGACCATAGATGTTAAGTCCCATAGTGCTCAGAGCCATTTTTTCTTTTACCTCAGATGTTAAATCCCAGGCCGGCCAGTGTGGCCGAGCGGTTCTAGGCGCTACAGTCTGGAACAGCGAGACTGCTACGGTCGCAGATTCGAATCCTACCTCAGGCATGGATGTGTGTGATGTCCTTAGGTTAGTTAGGTTTAAGTAGTTCTAAGTTCTAGGGGACTGATGACCATAGATGTTAAGTCCCATAGTGCTCAGAGCCATTTTTTCTTTTACCTCAGATGTTAAATCCCAGGCCGGCCAGTGTGGCCGAGCGGTTCTAGGCGCTACAGTCTGGAACAGCGCGACTGCTACGGTCGCAGATTCGAATCCTACCTCAGGCATGGATGTGTGTGATGTCCTTAGGTTAGTTAGGTTTAAGTAGTTCTAAGTTCTAGGGGACTGATGACCATAGATGTTAAGTCCCATAGTGCTCAGAGCCATTTTTTCTTTTACCTCAGATGTTAAATCCCAGGCCGGCCAGTGTGGCCGAGCGGTTCTAGGCGCTACAGTCTGGAACAGCGCGACTGCTACGGTCGCAGATTCGAATCCTACCTCAGGCATGGATGTGTGTGATGTCCTTAGGTTAGTTAGGTTTAAGTAGTTCTAAGTTCTGGGGGACTGATGACCACAGCACTTAAGTCCCATAGTGCTCAGAGACATTTTTTCTTTTACCTCAGATGTTAAATCCCAGGCCGGCCAGTGTGGCCGAGCGGTTCTAGGCGCTACAGTCTGGAACAGCGCGACTGCTACGGTCGCAGATTCGAATCCTACCTCAGGCATGGATGTGTGTGATGTCCTTAGGTTAGTTAGGTTTAAGTAGTTCTAAGTTCTAGGGGACTGATGACCATAGATGTTAAGTCCCATAGTGCTCAGAGCCATTTTTTCTTTTACCTCAGATGTTAAATCCCAGGCCGGCCAGTGTGGCCGAGCGGTTCTAGGCGCTACAGTCTGGAACAGCGAGACTGCTACGGTCGCAGATTCGAATCCTACCTCAGGCATGGATGTGTGTGATGTCCTTAGGTTAGTTAGGTTTAAGTAGTTCTAAGTTCTGGGGGACTGATGACCACAGCACTTAAGTCCCATAGTGCTCAGAGCCATTTTTTCTTTTACCTCAGATGTTAAATCCCAGGCCGGCCAGTGTGGCCGAGCGGTTCTAGGCGCTACAGTCTGGAACAGCGCGACTGCTACGGTCGCAGATTCGAATCCTACCTCAGGCATGGATGTGTGTGATGTCCTTAGGTTAGTTAGGTTTAAGTAGTTCTAAGTTCTAGGGGACTGATGACCATAGATGTTAAGTCCCATAGTGCTCAGAGCCATTTTTTCTTTTACCTCAGATGTTAAATCCCAGGCCGGCCAGTGTGGCCGAGCGGTTCTAGGCGCTACAGTCTGGAACAGCGAGACTGCTACGGTCGCAGATTCGAATCCTACCTCAGGCATGGATGTGTGTGATGTCCTTAGGTTAGTTAGGTTTAAGTAGTTCTAAGTTCTGGGGGACTGATGACCACAGCACTTAAGTCCCATAGTGCTCAGAGCCATTTTTTCTTTTACCTCAGATGTTAAATCCCAGGCCGGCCAGTGTGGCCGAGCGGTTCTAGGCGCTACAGTCTGGAACAGCGCGACTGCTACGGTCGCAGATTCGAATCCTACCTCAGGCATGGATGTGTGTGATGTCCTTAGGTTAGTTAGGTTTAAGTAGTTCTAAGTTCTAGGGGACTGATGACCATAGATGTTAAGTCCCATAGTGCTCAGAGCCATTTTTTCTTTTACCTCAGATGTTAAATCCCAGGCCGGCCAGTGTGGCCGAGCGGTTCTAGGCGCTACAGTCTGGAACAGCGCGACTGCTACGGTCGCAGATTCGAATCCTACCTCAGGCATGGATGTGTGTGATGTCCTTAGGTTAGTTAGGTTTAAGTAGTTCTAAGTTCTAGGGGACTGATGACCATAGATGTTAAGTCCCATAGTGCTCAGAGCCATTTTTTCTTTTACCTCAGATGTTAAATCCCAGGCCGGCCAGTGTGGCCGAGCGGTTCTAGGCGCTACAGTCTGGAACAGCGCGACTGCTACGGTCGCAGATTCGAATCCTACCTCAGGCATGGATGTGTGTGATGTCCTTAGGTTAGTTAGGTTTAAGTAGTTCTAAGTTCTAGGGGACTGATGACCATAGATGTTAAGTCCCATAGTGCTCAGAGCCATTTTTTCTTTTACCTCAGATGTTAAATCCCAGGCCGGCCAGTGTGGCCGAGCGGTTCTAGGCGCTACAGTCTGGAACAGCGAGACTGCTACGGTCGCAGATTCGAATCCTACCTCAGGCATGGATGTGTGTGATGTCCTTAGGTTAGTTAGGTTTAAGTAGTTCTAAGTTCTGGGGGACTGATGACCACAGCACTTAAGTCCCATAGTGCTCAGAGCCATTTTTTCTTTTACCTCAGATGTTAAATCCCAGGCCGGCCAGTGTGGCCGAGCGGTTCTAGGCGCTACAGTCTGGAACAGCGCGACTGCTACGGTCGCAGATTCGAATCCTACCTCAGGCATGGATGTGTGTGATGTCCTTAGGTTAGTTAGGTTTAAGTAGTTCTAAGTTCTAGGGGACTGATGACCATAGATGTTAAGTCCCATAGTGCTCAGAGCCATTTTTTCTTTTACCTCAGATGTTAAATCCCAGGCCGGCCAGTGTGGCCGAGCGGTTCTAGGCGCTACAGTCTGGAACAGCGCGACTGCTACGGTCGCAGATTCGAATCCTACCTCAGGCATGGATGTGTGTGATGTCCTTAGGTTAGTTAGGTTTAAGTAGTTCTAAGTTCTGGGGGACTGATGACCACAGCACTTAAGTCCCATAGTGCTCAGAGACATTTTTTCTTTTACCTCAGATGTTAAATCCCAGGCCGGCCAGTGTGGCCGAGCGGTTCTAGGCGCTACAGTCTGGAACAGCGAGACTGCTACGGTCGCAGATTCGAATCCTACCTCAGGCATGGATGTGTGTGATGTCCTTAGGTTAGTTAGGTTTAAGTAGTTCTAAGTTCTAGGGGACTGATGACCATAGATGTTAAGTCCCATAGTGCTCAGAGCCATTTTTTCTTTTACCTCAGATGTTAAATCCCAGGCCGGCCAGTGTGGCCGAGCGGTTCTAGGCGCTACAGTCTGGAACAGCGCGACTGCTACGGTCGCAGATTCGAATCCTACCTCAGGCATGGATGTGTGTGATGTCCTTAGGTTAGTTAGGTTTAAGTAGTTCTAAGTTCTAGGGGACTGATGACCATAGATGTTAAGTCCCATAGTGCTCAGAGCCATTTTTTCTTTTACCTCAGATGTTAAATCCCAGGCCGGCCAGTGTGGCCGAGCGGTTCTAGGCGCTACAGTCTGGAACAGCGCGACTGCTACGGTCGCAGATTCGAATCCTACCTCAGGCATGGATGTGTGTGATGTCCTTAGGTTAGTTAGGTTTAAGTAGTTCTAAGTTCTAGGGGACTGATGACCATAGATGTTAAGTCCCATAGTGCTCAGAGCCATTTTTTCTTTTACCTCAGATGTTAAATCCCAGGCCGGCCAGTGTGGCCGAGCGGTTCTAGGCGCTACAGTCTGGAACAGCGCGACTGCTACGGTCGCAGATTCGAATCCTACCTCAGGCATGGATGTGTGTGATGTCCTTAGGTTAGTTAGGTTTAAGTAGTTCTAAGTTCTAGGGGACTGATGACCATAGATGTTAAGTCCCATAGTGCTCAGAGCCATTTTTTCTTTTACCTCAGATGTTAAATCCCAGGCCGGCCAGTGTGGCCGAGCGGTTCTAGGCGCTACAGTCTGGAACAGCGCGACTGCTACGGTCGCAGATTCGAATCCTACCTCAGGCATGGATGTGTGTGATGTCCTTAGGTTAGTTAGGTTTAAGTAGTTCTAAGTTCTGGGGGACTGATGACCACAGCACTTAAGTCCCATAGTGCTCAGAGCCATTTTTTCTTTTACCTCAGATGTTAAATCCCAGGCCGGCCAGTGTGGCCGAGCGGTTCTAGGCGCTACAGTCTGGAACAGCGCGACTGCTACGGTCGCAGATTCGAATCCTACCTCAGGCATGGATGTGTGTGATGTCCTTAGGTTAGTTAGGTTTAAGTAGTTCTAAGTTCTAGGGGACTGATGACCATAGATGTTAAGTCCCATAGTGCTCAGAGCCATTTTTTCTTTTACCTCAGATGTTAAATCCCAGGCCGGCCAGTGTGGCCGAGCGGTTCTAGGCGCTACAGTCTGGAACAGCGCGACTGCTACGGTCGCAGATTCGAATCCTACCTCAGGCATGGATGTGTGTGATGTCCTTAGGTTAGTTAGGTTTAAGTAGTTCTAAGTTCTGGGGGACTGATGACCACAGCACTTAAGTCCCATAGTGCTCAGAGCCATTTTTTCTTTTACCTCAGATGTTAAATCCCAGGCCGGCCAGTGTGGCCGAGCGGTTCTAGGCGCTACAGTCTGGAACAGCGCGACTGCTACGGTCGCAGATTCGAATCCTACCTCAGGCATGGATGTGTGTGATGTCCTTAGGTTAGTTAGGTTTAAGTAGTTCTAAGTTCTGGGGGACTGATGACCACAGCACTTAAGTCCCATAGTGCTCAGAGCCATTTTTTCTTTTACCTCAGATGTTAAATCCCAGGCCGGCCAGTGTGGCCGAGCGGTTCTAGGCGCTACAGTCTGGAACAGCGCGACTGCTACGGTCGCAGATTCGAATCCTACCTCAGGCATGGATGTGTGTGATGTCCTTAGGTTAGTTAGGTTTAAGTAGTTCTAAGTTCTAGGGGACTGATGACCATAGATGTTAAGTCCCATAGTGCTCAGAGCCATTTTTTCTTTTACCTCAGATGTTAAATCCCAGGCCGGCCAGTGTGGCCGAGCGGTTCTAGGCGCTACAGTCTGGAACAGCGCGACTGCTACGGTCGCAGATTCGAATCCTACCTCAGGCATGGATGTGTGTGATGTCCTTAGGTTAGTTAGGTTTAAGTAGTTCTAAGTTCTGGGGGACTGATGACCACAGCACTTAAGTCCCATAGTGCTCAGAGCCATTTTTTCTTTTACCTCAGATGTTAAATCCCAGGCCGGCCAGTGTGGCCGAGCGGTTCTAGGCGCTACAGTCTGGAACAGCGCGACTGCTACGGTCGCAGATTCGAATCCTACCTCAGGCATGGATGTGTGTGATGTCCTTAGGTTAGTTAGGTTTAAGTAGTTCTAAGTTCTGGGGGACTGATGACCACAGCACTTAAGTCCCATAGTGCTCAGAGCCATTTTTTCTTTTACCTCAGATGTTAAATCCCAGGCCGGCCAGTGTGGCCGAGCGGTTCTAGGCGCTACAGTCTGGAACAGCGCGACTGCTACGGTCGCAGATTCGAATCCTACCTCAGGCATGGATGTGTGTGATGTCCTTAGGTTAGTTAGGTTTAAGTAGTTCTAAGTTCTAGGGGACTGATGACCATAGATGTTAAGTCCCATAGTGCTCAGAGCCATTTTTTCTTTTACCTCAGATGTTAAATCCCAGGCCGGCCAGTGTGGCCGAGCGGTTCTAGGCGCTACAGTCTGGAACAGCGCGACTGCTACGGTCGCAGATTCGAATCCTACCTCAGGCATGGATGTGTGTGATGTCCTTAGGTTAGTTAGGTTTAAGTAGTTCTAAGTTCTGGGGGACTGATGACCACAGCACTTAAGTCCCATAGTGCTCAGAGCCATTTTTTCTTTTACCTCAGATGTTAAATCCCAGGCCGGCCAGTGTGGCCGAGCGGTTCTAGGCGCTACAGTCTGGAACAGCGCGACTGCTACGGTCGCAGATTCGAATCCTACCTCAGGCATGGATGTGTGTGATGTCCTTAGGTTAGTTAGGTTTAAGTAGTTCTAAGTTCTAGGGGACTGATGACCATAGATGTTAAGTCCCATAGTGCTCAGAGCCATTTTTTCTTTTACCTCAGATGTTAAATCCCAGGCCGGCCAGTGTGGCCGAGCGGTTCTAGGCGCTACAGTCTGGAACAGCGCGACTGCTACGGTCGCAGATTCGAATCCTACCTCAGGCATGGATGTGTGTGATGTCCTTAGGTTAGTTAGGTTTAAGTAGTTCTAAGTTCTAGGGGACTGATGACCATAGATGTTAAGTCCCATAGTGCTCAGAGCCATTTTTTCTTTTACCTCAGATGTTAAATCCCAGGCCGGCCAGTGTGGCCGAGCGGTTCTAGGCGCTACAGTCTGGAACAGCGCGACTGCTACGGTCGCAGATTCGAATCCTACCTCAGGCATGGATGTGTGTGATGTCCTTAGGTTAGTTAGGTTTAAGTAGTTCTAAGTTCTAGGGGACTGATGACCATAGATGTTAAGTCCCATAGTGCTCAGAGCCATTTTTTCTTTTACCTCAGATGTTAAATCCCAGGCCGGCCAGTGTGGCCGAGCGGTTCTAGGCGCTACAGTCTGGAACAGCGCGACTGCTACGGTCGCAGATTCGAATCCTACCTCAGGCATGGATGTGTGTGATGTCCTTAGGTTAGTTAGGTTTAAGTAGTTCTAAGTTCTAGGGGACTGATGACCATAGATGTTAAGTCCCATAGTGCTCAGAGCCATTTTTTCTTTTACCTCAGATGTTAAATCCCAGGCCGGCCAGTGTGGCCGAGCGGTTCTAGGCGCTACAGTCTGGAACAGCGAGACTGCTACGGTCGCAGATTCGAATCCTACCTCAGGCATGGATGTGTGTGATGTCCTTAGGTTAGTTAGGTTTAAGTAGTTCTAAGTTCTGGGGGACTGATGACCACAGCACTTAAGTCCCATAGTGCTCAGAGACATTTGTACCATTTTTGTTAAATCCCATAGTGCTTAGAGTCATTCCTTTGCCAATTCAAATTAAACAATTATAGTGCTGGAATTTCTTTGACTATTTGTATATATTTGCTTTCTTTTGCTCACAACTGGCACATTCCATTCACTACATGCGAGCAATCGATCAGCTGGAAACCAACTCAAAAGTGATGTAGAATTATTGTTCTTTTTCTTTCCAGTGACGTGTAACCGTTTTTATATTGTGCATAAATGATGTTTTCTAGATAACAATGTAATGGAGGATCATCGTTTATCGTGTAGCTAGTGAACCAATGAAAATTTCAAGCAGTTTTATAGACACAACAGGATGGGAAAAGTTAAACTGGCCCGGAAAATATTTATAAGGCTGATGCAGAATTGGCCCTAGTTAAGGGACAGTAGCACTGCCCATCACAGAAAATACTGCAAACCGTGGTTTCGATGCACTAATCGGTTATATCTCGCGTCTGCGCACGTGCATCGCCCGCATGCTGTGCCCCGAGGACTTCGCTGTGTCATTACGTTTGAGTGGGTGAGAATACTGGATGTGTTTAGTGACCAGTTGAATGCAGCACAAAGTGGTTCTCACGATAAAATAGCGCGTGCTCATTGTTGAGTGTTATGCGGAACATAATTTCTGGAAAACGTGCGCAGAAGTATTTGAACGAATGTTTAAGACTGGAAGTGTTTTGGCAAAAAAAAAAACCTGAAACGTCTTTGCAAATCTTGAAGGCAAAATTGCGTCAAATTAGCTCTGTAGCAAATAAAAGCTGTACCTGTCTGCAATGACTTCGAATACCAGAAAATAAAATGAAATCTGTGTTCATTTCCAGCATCGTCTGTAATGTTCATTACAGAGATTTATTCCCGCGTCAGTCTTATTGTAAGTATTTTCGTACCAGATTTTTTGTGCACGACCTATACCTCGGTTTCACATTTTAGATTATTATGAGAAGATTTTGTACCATTACCGGTATATTGATTTTTTTATGCAGTGGTTCTCATCATGATGACAGTTGTGACACAGTACTGATATTCACAAGGCCACATGTTTATCATTTTTGTGCTATTTGCTGTTGATGTATTTCACTGCACTGATTTTGCAGGATGAAGTGATTTTAATTTTCATTTTCGCAACATGAATGGGCTTATTGTAACAGTCGTATAGGTATTCTTTAACGTATGATAACCAAAACAGTATCTTAGTCTAGTAACTAAATAGTTCACGATAGTCATCACTGTTTATTAGAAGTACGCGAACAACATTTGTTTCCGGTGGGCGAGAATTTGTCAGCCCATTCAGGATTAGAGTTCCTATGAAACCCACAGGAGGATAGATTAAAAAGGGGCATACGACGTGAAGTTAGGCGGTCGCTTTGATCATGTTCAAGAGGATCTGGATATCTTCGGGCACCAGGAGTCACTCAGTATTCTTCTTTCATCATCGGGCAATGGTACACTCAACTGATAAACTTAACAATACAGCACTCACACGCCGCGTGGGAAGGGGTCACAGTGCTCAGAGGGTTAGCTGGCTGAAACCACTCATCAGAGTCTCCTGTCCATATGACTCATTCATTATAGAGGGTGATATTTTCCAACATGTACAAACACTAGGGATTGATCGATGAGACAATACGGAACAAAGAAAGGTCTAATGAACTTATCTATGTAAATGCATGGTTTCTATGCTAGAGACCATTTATTACATCATACACTGTTGCAGAGACAGCCGACCGAGGTGACCGAGTGGTTCAAGGCGCTAAAGTCTGGAACCGCGAAGCCGCTACGGTCGCAGGTTCGAATCCTGCCTCGGGCATGTGTGTGATGTCCTTAGGTTAGTCGTATTTAAGTAGCTCTAAGTTCTAGGGGACTGATGACCTCAGAAGTTAAGTCCTATAGTGCTCAGAGCCATTTTTTGCAGAGACTGACCCGCCTGGGTAGCCGAGAGTGCTAATGCGCTGCTTCCTGGACTCGGGTAGGCGCGCCGGCCCCAGATCGAATCCGCCCGGCATTCTGCTGGCCAGTCTGGATGTGTTTTTACGCGGTTTTCCACATCCCGCCAGGTGACTACCGGGCTGGTCCCCACGTTCTTTCTCAGTAACACGACTCGCAGACACTTGAAACCGGTCGCACTGTTCCATGGCTTACGCTAGTAGCAGACAGCTGGGGTACAGTAATTCCGTCCCGGGGGATTTGGAGTGGCGGCAGCTCAGGAACTAACACTGCCAAATCAATAGTAACACGGCCGACCCCGCGTGACGTGGGACAAAGGCCTGAAGAAAGAAAGAAAGAAAGAAAGAAAGAAAAAACACTGTTGCAGAGACTGCTATCTACTACGAGCTTTAAATGCAGCCACAATTACAGTACATATTGGAAATGGTTTCCATGCGCCTCAACGTATGCGTATAGACTCAGTAGCATGTTCTATCTCAGACATTCACATCGTCCATGGTGCATTCGAACAGTCTCAAAGACAGCATGAATACACTGCTGCAGTGTCTACACATCTGGAAAGGGCTGTGCATACACGATACTTTTGATATGGCACCATAACCAGAAGTTGAGATCCGGTGAACGAACAGGCCGTGCAACTGGACCCCCCTGTCCGATCCATCGACTAGGGAAGACACGTTTGAGATGCGTCCGGACGTTAATGGCGAAGTGGGCTGTAGCACCATCATGTAGCAGCCGCACAAACCTTCGAATCATCAATGGCACTTCTTCCAGCTGGGGAGGCAAAGTGCACCCGCAAGAAACGCCCATAGTTCCGGCCTGTTAGGGGTACGTGGTAGGAAGACTGGTCCCAAAATACGGTCGACAGTTATCCCGGCCCACACATTCTGGCTGCAAAGGATGCTGATGATTCACTGTCTCCATACCATGGGGGTTCTGCATACTATCTCACAGATGACTTATGAAAGTTGAGGATACACTCCGAGTAAAGGTAGCCTCATCTGCGAATAGGATGTGTGACACAAATCCCGGGATCGTGGTTGCCTGATGACGAAACCGGTGACAAAACTGCTCTCGATGTGGAAAGTTTGTCGCTAGTGAACCCTGCGCACGCTGTAAGGGATAAGAGTAGTAACAATTGTCATGGAGAATGTTCCACACGGTCGTATGGCTTACCCTGTACTGGTGGGCCAACTGTCTGGAACTGACACGGCGGTCGCCTTGCACGTTGTTAATCACATTTTCTTCCAAGTCTACTGTCCAAACACTTCGGGTACAACCTTCATAATTTCCTGCTTTCTGAAACGACCCTGTTTCAGACAAACGGCAAAACACTGTTGCGAATATTGTTGTTGTTGTCGGCGGCGGGGATACGTCTCCTGTTACAACCTTGCTGCCCGCCGCCAGTTGCCATTTGCCTTTCCGTAAGTAAACATATTGTCGGCAAGATCTCGATTCGAACACTAAACGATTGTGTGCAACGCTGTATCATATCCACTACAAGGTGAGTCAGAAAAATAAGAATCGGACATAACATTCCCGATTACTTTGGCAGGAGAGGGCGCTAGGGCATGACATATGAGGAACAGTACCACCCTCACGGAGGAAACCATGCATACTGTAGCTGTGGCTGCATGGAACAGCGCGTGCTAGACAGCAGTTTCTGTAACACAGTATGATTGAATAAATGGTCTCTAGCATGGGCATCATGCACCTCTAGACACAAGTTCATTAGACGTTTTTTGTTCCGTATTCTCTCATCAATCAATCCCTAGAGTTTGAACACGGTGGAAAAAATTACCGTGTATGGTTCAAATGGTTCAAATGGTTCAAATGGCTCTGAGCACTATGGGACTTAACATCTGAGGTCATCAGTCCCCTTGAATTTAGAACTACTTAAACCTAAGGACATCACACACATCCATGCCCCATGCAGGATTCGAACCTGCGACGTATCGGTCGCGCAGTTCCAGACTGACGAGCCTAGAACCGCTCGACCACACCGGCCAGCTGCAGGATTCGAACCTGCGACTGTAGCAGCAGCGCGGTTCCGGACTGAAGAATCTATAACCGGCTTGCCACAGCGGCCGGCTATACCCTGCATATTGTTCATTTTATACAGTTATGAAATGGGCTGCTGTATTAGAACGTGACCACATCTCTACTCGACATGATCCCGATGTAGGGCTTCTGAAAACAACGACTGCAACTGATAACAATGAAAAATTGAATTTATGCTAGTGATTAGTCGTCGATTAAAAGTGTATGAACTATCTGACAACACTTTAATTAATTTTATGCACCAGACTGCTACCGTGGATGACAGATGGGTCAAGTTTTTCTCTAAACAACAGTGATAGTAGTTTTCTCCCTGGGATGCAAATCAGTTTCTCCTTCATTATTACCTTGGTGAAAGTAAAACAGTAACTAGCATTCAGTACAAAAAACGCTAAAATGTGTGAAGGGGCCTCGTGTTAATAAATCATTTTTTGGGCAATGAACGTACCCCGAGAGGTGCTTGGGTCACGGAAAAGTGAGGGATTTGAAGTACGAATTGTTTGAACATAAACACTACTCCCAATTTAGCAGCCATTGACTTTCGTTTACTCATACATGTAAAGAAACTTGTTCCCGGAAAACATTTTGGTCAAATTTAAGTGGTTACGACAGCCACAGGTAAGTATTTTGCAGTTCAACGGGAATTACGGTTTTGGTACCGAACGAACTGAGCAGAGAAACGGCCGACAAAGTATACTGATATAATTAGAGACTAAGTTGGAATTTAAATGTATTTTAATGAAAAAAGTACGATGGCGGAAACGTTTTACTTTTTCCTGAAGACAATCTTCGCCATTACCGTCGTCGTAGTTGGAGTGCAAGACGTTGGAAGAAAATGTACTCAACTGTGTTGAAATACAGTTGACCCACCAACGGCGCAGGAAGCGTGTCGATCGACTAATCAAAACAGAACTCGTCCTCTTTTCACTTTTTCAAAAGTGCGCTTGCCGTGATTTACGACAAACGGCTCCCGTATGTCTGTAGGCACTCTGTTTGTAAACACTGCGAACCGGTCTCTAACGCGCTCCGGCTTCTCCACGTCGGAACCAAGCCGTTCTGTATATTCAACAGCTCGTAATGGGATCAGCTGTTATTCAAAGATTTCGAGTGTGACTCGTCAATATTCGCCATCAAAGAAAGAAGGAAGGAAGATTCTGGTGTAACGCCCCAACGCCAAGAACGTTCGAGATGGAGCAAAAGCTTGGATTGAGGAAGGATGGGGAAGAAAATCGACACTACAATTTCAAAGCAACCATCCTTGTATTCACTGCAGTAAAGCACACGGCGGCATTTGAAAAATACACGTCCAGTGTGCAAGTAGTGGTGTATAGCTTGGCACTCGCCATCGCGCGTTGCAAAACGGGAGGGATTGCATTACTGTACTATGCAGATGCAAGTGTAAATGGTTCGCAGTAGCCTTCCTTCTTTTCTAAGCTGTGTCCAGTTTGTGTCTGTAATGAGTTCACCCGCACACTAGAGCAGTAAATTTCTTTTTACGAATAAATACAGAATAAAAGCAACAGACAGAGTAAAAGTAGAAGTAAGGGAGTGGCTGAGGTCCCTATTAGACGAGTAGATTGATTGATTGATTCATTCATTCGTAGAGCAATATACAGTTTACGGATCTCGCCAAATGTTTGTACAATTCTTATTGGAGTAAACACTACTCTTACAGTATTTATAGCTCTGATACTTTTCTAAACATTTATAAATTGTTAGATAGCACAACGTTCATGAACATTAAGTTACTGTCTATAGTTGTGTTAAATATTCATTTACAGTATAATAGCTATTATTTAGGCTTTGGCTAAAGGCGAGTGGATCATTTGCATCTTTTATTTCTTATGGCAGTCTATTGTACAATTTTATTCCATGGTACTTTGAGTTTTTGACTTATTTCTTTGTTTGTATGTAAACACTATCCCGATTCGGTTCCACTATCATGTACTCTGTAGCTTGTGGTGTACAGATTACGTTTATTTATGTATTATGCTGTGATATATGTTTTCATGTGGAGAAGTGAGAATTTCTGCCTTTTTGAACAATTCTTTACAGTGTGCTCTCTTACTACTATCTGTTATTATTCGTACAGCTCTTATCTATATCTTGAAAACAGTCTCTATGTTCCCAGCATTTATTCCTTAAAACATTTCCCATAACTGAGTATTGAAAGCATATAAAGTATGCTACTTTGAGGCATGGAAAATTGCACACTGGTGTAAGGATTCACGGGCATAACAAGCTGAGCCGGCCGAAGTGGCATTGCGGTTCTAGGTGCTGCAGTCTGGAACCGCGTGGCCGCTACGGTCGCAGGTTCGAATCCTGCCTCGGGCATGGATGTGTGTGATGTCCTTAGATTAGTTAGGTATAACTAGTTCTAAGTTCTAGGGGACTAATGACCTCAGAAGTTGAGTCCCATAGTGCTCAGAGCCATTTGAACCATAAGAAGCTGAGGACAGACTCTTTGCAAAAATTTTCTTACGTTCTACCCATTTCTCCTGACAGTCTACGTTCACCCCCCCCCCCCCCCCCCCCCAAGAATTTGGTATCAGTTACACAATCTAATACACCACTGCTTACTTTCAATGTAACATCTTTGGGCTTTCTTTATTTTCAAATGTGTGTGAAATCTTATGGGACTTAACTGCTAAGCTCATCAGTCCCTAAGCTTACACACTACTTAACCTAAATTATCCTAAGGACAAACACACACACACACACACACACACACACACACACACACCATGCCCAAGGGAGGACTCGAAACTTCGCCGGGAACAGCCGTTTCTTTATTTCTTAGGAAGTTTATAGAGATTGTCTTTTTCACGTTTAGAGTTATTCTATTCTTTAATGACCAGTTTTAGACGCCTATGAGACCTTTATTGGATTTTTATGTTAACTGAGCTGAATTTTTGTCTGTAATCACTACAGTGCTCTCATCAGCAAATCGTATGTTTTCTCCATATCTCACACTCTACGGGAAATCATTTTATATACACTCATCTTCAGAAAAAAAACAGAACACTTTCAACGACTAGAGATAGTCCGTTCATATTCATAGAACACGTGCAGTATGTTCTGCAGAAATGATTAGCATTTTAGTCACCTCTGTCATCATGTGTCCTGTTGCCTAGTAGGCACAGGGTCCGTCATAGGCCTTGACAACTTGTTCCCTGCGTGATGTCATCGACGCGTATAAGACACCAATGTCGTCCTCTGGTAGAGCCATCCACACTGCATTCACTTGGTTCCAAAGTTCATATGTGGTGGTTGGCACTGTGTCGCAGCGCTGCACTCCTCGTTTCACCATATCCCACACATTTTCGACCAGCGACAAGACTGGTGCTCTAGTGCACTAGGGCAAAAGGCGCCAAGAAGGTTCATGTTCGGGCAACAACTAGTGGTCGTGCATTGTCTTGCTGAAAAATGGTGCCTGGGATGTAGTGCAGAAAGGGTATGGCTACGGGTCGCAGGATGTCATTCACGTAGGTCACACTGATCACAGTGCCTTGGACACCCACCAGCTGTAGTTCGTGGTTATACCTAATAGCACCCGACACTATAAGCCCTCGAGTCGGCGCTGTATGTCTTGTGCGAATGAAGTCACTGTGATGCCGCTACTCCTACCTACGGCGAACCATAATGCGGCAATCATTTTCAAACAAGTAGAACCCAGATTCGTCTCTAAACTCTATCTGATGCAATTCCTGTCCCCAGTGACGCGTGCAATACACCATTCCCCTCTAGCATTTTTATGCACATTCGTCAAAAGTAGGAGAATTAGTGGAAGACGCTCGTAACCCATTCCGTAATGGTTCAAATAGCTCTGAGCACTATGGGACTTAATATCTGACGTCATCAGTCTCCTAGAACTTAGAACTACTTAAACCTAACTAACCTAAGGACATCACACACATCCATGCCCGAGGCAGAATTCGAACCTGCGACCGTAGCGGTCGCGCGGTTCCAGATTGAAGGGCCTAGAACCGCTCGGCCACAACGGCCACCATTCCGTAATAAAAGGCGATGGACTGTCACCCGTGATAGTGTACTATGTATTACGGTGTTCCACTGTTGCACCAGTGTCGAGGAGGACTTCGATCTCTCTTTCCAGCAATGCCATTCGAATGACGTATCGATCTTCTGGACAGGGAGGGGGGGGGGGGGGTGTCTGGGTGGTGTTACCTGACACATCTCATCGTGTTCTACGGCCTTCCGTGAACAATTCTGCACACACCCGTTGCACTGCCGAAAAACTTCGTCCACCAATTTCCCGGATGGATGCATCACGTCCCCTCAAGCCAATAATGTGCCCTCTTTGAAAGCCACTGATTTTACAGTACGTTTTGCACGTATGTCAGCAAGGCATCCTATACGTCTGCTCAAGTCGCACTGGTTCATTAACTTCGGTTTATAGCGACAACGAGAGTCACATTTCACCAGTAGGTGATTTTGCGCCGCGATATCGATATCGATATCGATAATAATCCTGAACTCGCGGGCCAACATGGTTCAAATGCAAAAATTTCTGCAGGTGTGCTGTCACTTTCTGAACACGGGTGTATATAAGGAAGAGGGCTGGACCTAGTACATTTCCCTGGGGGACGCCGATATCCAGTAAAGTGTTTTACTACTAGTCTTTTAGAAGTCCGTGTGATTTCAACTCTATGCACCCGGTTTCCCAAGTTAAACCATTTCTATGCCTTACCCATTATTCCTAATAGTTCTCATTTGTGTAGTAAAATTCTGTGGTCAACTTTGTTGAATGCCTTTGACAAAACCAAAACATATGCCTGTTGCATTCTCGCCCTTGTCTAGAGCTTCGAGTACGACTTTAGTGAACCGTGCTAGAGGTGATTGTGTACGTCTTAAGAGCCTGAAACCGAACTGTTCATTGCAGAGAAGGTTGTATTTATTTAAGTACTTCATTAGTCTATTTTTCATTATGGTTTCTATTGTTTTGGAAATGCAAAATAACAAGGAAATTGGTCTGTGGTTTTCTACATTTCCTGTATCACCAGTTTTGCAGTGTTGGTATTACTTTTGCTTGTTTCAGGTATTCAGGAAAGCACCCAGGTCGAAAGAATCATTAATTATTATTGTTAATGGGTTTTTTATGTTATTTGTACATTTCTTAAGGGCACTGACTGGGATTTCATCTAACCTTGTGGATGTTTTAATGTTCAATTGGTGTATTGCCTGGGCCACCTTTTTGTCATCAACAGTGCCAAATGCTGTCATCCCACGGAACGCGTTGTGCAAGGATACAAAGGGTGCTGGTGCGTAGCATGATGATCAGACCCTGCTCGCGATCACCTCGCCACTCCACCTCCTAACATGCAAATAATAGGCGACGAAAATTTCTTCCAGCAGGATTCGAACTAGAAGCTGTTGCACTGACTCAGTGCATAACAAAGCTTTTCTTAACAATATGGATGTAAACCGTAACATTATGTTACCATCTTGGATAGCTGTACGAGAAATCAGAAAATTGTAATACAATTACACTTCAGTATCACCGCTAATTACACTACTGGACATTAAAGTTGCTACACCATGAAGATGACGTGCTACAGACGCGAAATTTAACCGACAGGAAGAAGATGTTGTGATATGCAAATGATTAGCTTTTCATCGCATTCACACAAGGTTGGCGCCAGTGGCGACACCCATAACGTCCTGACATGATAAAGTTTCCAATCGATTTCTCATACACAAACATCAGTTGACCGGCGTTGCCTGGTGAAACGTTGTTGTGATGCCTCTTGTAAGGAGGAGAAATGCGTACCATAACGTTTCCGACTTTGATAAAGGTCGGATTGTAGCCTATCGCGATTGCGGTTTATCGTATCGTGACATTGCTGCTCGCGTTGGTCGAGGTCCAATGACTGTTAGCAGAATATGGAATCGGTGTATTCAGGAGGGTAATACGGAACGCCGTGCTGGATAACAAACGGCCTCGTACCACTAGCAGTCGAGATTACAGGCATCTTATCCGCATGACTGTAACAGATCGTGCACAAACGTCTCGATCCCTGAGTCAACTGATGGGGACGTTTGCAAGACAACAACCATCTGCACGAACAGTTCGGCGACGTTTGCAGCAGCATGGACTATCAGCTCGGGGACAACGGCTGCGGTTACCATTGACGCTGCATCACAAACAGGAACATCTGCGATGGTGGACTCAACGACGAATCTGGATGCACGAATGGCAAAAATCATTTTTTCGGATGAATCCACGTTCTGTTTACAGCATCATGATGGTCGCATCCGTGTTTGGCGACATCGCGGTGAACGCACATTGAAAGCGTGTATTCGTCATCGCCATACTGGCGTATCACCCAGCGTCATGGTATGCGGTGCCATTGGTTACACGTGTCGGTCACCTCTTGTTCGCATTGACGGCACTTTGAGCGGTGGACGCTAGATTTCAGATGTGTTACTACCCGTGGCTCTACCCTTCATTCGATCCCTGCGAAACCCTACATTTCAACAGGATAATGCATGACCGCACGTTGCAGGTCCTGTATGGGGCTTTCTGGATACAGAAAATGTTCGACTGCTGCCCTGGCCAGCACATTCTCCAGATCTCTCACCTACTGAAAACGTCTGGTCGTTGGTGGCGGAGCAACTGGCTGGTCACAATATGCCAGTCATTACTCTTGATGAACTGTGGTATCGTGTTGAAGCTGCATGGGCAGCTGTACGTGTACACGCCATCCAAGCACTGTTTGACTCAATGCCCAGGCGTATCAAGGCCGTTATTACGGCAAGATGTGGTTGTTCTGGATACTGATTTCTCAGGATCTAGGCACCCAAATTGCGTGTAAATGTAATCACTTGGCAGTTCTAGTGTAATATATTTGTCCAATAAATACTCGTTTATCAGCTGCATTTCTTCTTGGTGTAGCAATTTTAATGGCTAGTAGTGTACATGCAAAACTAATTGCACGGAGTTTTTCTGTGATTCCAAGGAAAGTTATCGATATTCGAAATTCTGAAATGTATTTCCTGGTGTTCATATTTCCCGTCCGAAGCTTATTTTTTATAGATCCTGGACAACGGTAGACACCATTACTGAACAGTTATTGTAACTTGTTTATGAGGCACGTGTCTCTACTTTTATTAATTTAATTTATCACTTCCTTCAGAATGAACTGATATTCTCATGTGCAAAATTTCACTACAAAGCAAAGCACTCTGGAGCTGTTGGTAGAATTTTGTATTTCCTGCATAACAGTTGGCGTACTGTTCAGCAACTGGTAGGATACGTTGGTATAATGAGAGGTTTATATGCTAACAGTGTGATAGATCACGGGATAGCAATGCCGTAGAGTTGGTGCAAGCATAATAATAAAACATTTGAGCATCATCGTTAGTAGCAGCAAGCACCATTTTAATGATTAAGACAGTAGTTTAAAGCTTATCCTCCTGACACACAGTATAACCACACATAAGAATGAAAGAAGGTCTAAGGAAATTCTTTTGCTGAATTCCTCGTTACATGAATCTTCTTAGAGGATGGCATTAGAAAATAGATAGACAGCACTAGGAAACAGTCAAGATGCAAAACTGAAAATAGGACTACTTTTATGCAGGCGTCTCGAAGCGTTATTTATCCAGCAGTGGATGAGAAAATGATGCTACTGATTACGATTTATTTTATTTTATTTTATTTTATTCAGCTTTGGGCAGCAAAGATCGTACAGCCAACCGTAGTTACAAAACTGCCAAATTAACATAACTGCAATTCACACAGCAGAACAATAAAAAATAGTTAGATGCACAAACATAAATTGTTCAACTAAAATAAAAACACTAAAATACGAACAACAGACAGACAGCTGTAGTTACAACAGTGTCACATTACATGAGTGCAAATTTCACAACAGAACAGTGATAAGAATGGCAAGAATAAAGATAGGTTCGTCACATAAATAAACAAAAATAAACCAAACACACAAATTACGACCCAGGGGTTGAACCGGGCCGGTTCCAGAGGAGAATGACATCCATGGTAACTTATAATTGAAAGCTGGACAATGGCGTCGTTTACAAAGATAAATTCTTAATGCAAAGTAAAAACACAAACAGACGTCCCAGTTTAAGAACCGGGCTAGTTCCATGGGAAGACGATACCCACGCAACTTAATGGTCAAAGCTAGGTACCGGCGTCCTTTAAGTAGTTCGAAGGCAAATAATATATATCGAACCGGGGAATTAAAGCAGTTACACTTGTAGGGAGATGGTGGCCCCTCGCAACCAATTTTTTGTACAAGACCGCCTGTGTGTCCGAGTACTCGTACGTGCCAATATGACGTAATTCAGGTCCACCACCGCCATTTTGTCCAGATGGGAGTGTCCAGAAACGATGATTTTCAACCTCTATAGATTGACGGTTAACACCCGTGTCCCAGCCACGTGCGGATGAGCGAAGTCAAATGATGGTTCAAATGGCTCTGAGCACTATGGGACTTAACATCTTAGGTCATCAGTCCCCAAGAACTTAGAACTACCTAAACCTAACTAACCTAAGGACATCACACACATCCATGCCCGAGGCAGGATTCGAACCTGCGACCGTAGCAGTCGCGCGGTTCCGGACTGAGCGCCTACAACCGCGAGACCACCGCGGCCGGCGAAGTCAAATGACGTCTACCGATGTGAACCATGGCCAAGAAAAGACGTTCGGTTGTACGACCGCCCTTTTAGTGCTGAGATACGTGACATTCACAATTGCAGTCGTGATAAGCAGCTTTCTTGACTGTCAACTTGAAATCAGTACAAGGGACTGGTGTTAGGTGGAACTGTCCTTCCATAAGGCTCCTCATAGCGAGGAGGTCAACAGTTTCAATACCGAGAATCCACCCACGCCCTTTAGCCAAAATACGAGGACATCAGTGCCCCATGTCCGTGAGTCTGTTATGGCCTCCAAGACATATCTGTTTGTTAGTTTATCAAACGCTGGATGTTTTAGTTTCTGCAACAAACTTGGGGTGTCCGTGAGGATCAATACGAGCCGGAAAGTCTGCGTGCCATAGTAAATAGCCTCCCTGATGGCCAGTAACCCAGCCGTGTAAACAGACGATTCAGGCGGCAGTGTAAACATTTAGTATGAGTTGCTTGAGGGGCTGAAGAAGGTGTATCCCACACCCTCCTCACTTTTACAGCTATCCGAAGTATCGATGTAAGCTTACTGTGGCCAGTATTGAGTAAGACAATGTTCCAGGCCGTGATTAAAGTTCGTCCCTGCTCTGAAATAGGATGACAAATACGCCACCTGAGCTAGAGTGAAGATGTACCAAAGGGAGAGCGAAAGGAAGGGAGTTTCGACTCTTGCAGGACTGCCAGTAAAAGATGTCGCCATTTCTCGTAGCTGCGAATTAGTAACGGAGTTCGGTTCGCCCTTCGTCTGTGATTTGGCAGCGTCAGCTTCCAGAACTGAACCACCACCTAGAAGAAAGGCAGAATCAAATGTGGAAGACCGACTAAAGTGAAAATTATTGTATAACATTCACTAACAGCGCGTTGCTTGGCTTTGATATCATAGTTCCGACAGAAAAATGAAGCATCATATAATGGAGGACATCGTGTTTATGCGAAGTCGATTTCGTTGTGTTGCCACATACGATGCTGCCGTAATCTAAGACAGAGCGGATCAAGACCTTATATAGAAGTAAGAGCACTGTCAGTTCTGCTCCCCACCACACTCTAGCAGGCATCCGCAATATATTCACAGTGTGGTCCAACGTGTCTGTAAGATAAGCAACATGACGTGTCCACGTCAATTTGCAGTCAAAGTCGACACCAAGTAGCTTAGCATATGACCGAACAGGAAGTTTGTACGGGCCAAGCTGAAGTTCAGATGAGAGGTAATTGCGTGTTTTTCCCGTAAATATCACCGCTGTAGATTTTTCGGGCAACAAGGCGGCTGATTAAGATCATCTGTGTTATTTACATTACGTTTGTGTGATGTATAATTACACTTGTGTCATTAGTTTGTTTTAAATCATTTATTTGGATGTTCCTCGGATTGTCTTTGTGACGTGGAGTTTTCGGTAGGGTAACAAGTATTTCCTTAGTGAAAAGACGGCTTACTGCTGACGATTTACATAACTGAATTTTTAATTCAGTCTTAAGCTACAATAAAACCTAAGAAATGCAACACAATCACAAACAAATAGTTTCGGAAATTTTATGTGGCAGAAAAGTTTTCAAGCAGAGATGATGTCAGTTACTTTTTTTAACTTTCATTATATGTCAGCACCTTTAACAGGGTCAAATTTTTCTGTGGCTGCATAATTTGATCCTTTCTGCGAGAGAGTAATGTTAAGTGGAGCGCAGTTTTATAAATAGTGTTACATTTACTAATTTTCAAAGTTTAGCCGGTTCTCCACAACAAACGTCATAAGAAAGAAATTTATTGTAAGGTTTTTGGTAGAATACCTAGTGCTTTTAAACCATATGGATTTCGAGGATGGACACAAGATAGTAGTACCCCCACAGCGAGTTACTTTTTTAAGTGTGTAATTGTCTCATAAAATTATTCCTTATTCCATGAATGAACGGAAGTGTGCAAAGAAAGCTGAATTTCTCATACTTTTATCACCAAAACATGCTCACACATCAATAGCAGAAATTTTGAATGTAAGCGCTGGAGAAAAGATTTACACCATCATCAATCAGTATTTTCAAATAGTTTTTAGTGTTCAGTAATCGGCCACTTCTGCGTTAGCAGAAGAAGCGGGCCGTGCATAGACCCTTGAGTCTGTCCACAGTTTACAGTGTCCCACGCAGGGGCTGCAGTCTTACTGACTGTTTTGTGGCAGAGGCAACTAATGACCCTAAATAAACGCCGCCATGGAAGGGGAGTAACAGCTCGGACAAGATCTGGGATGTTGTTGAACTGGAGCGTTGGAGAGCATTTACAGTTTGCACTATAAATATATTTGACTCGATCGTAGTATAAAGAAGCAAGTGGACAACCTCTTTCAGTTATTGAACAACCATCTACAGATCTGCAAGAAGTAACGAGAAATGGTTATAAATAAGGGAAATCACATCAGTGAAAGTTGAATATATAAAAATTAATATTTTTAAAATCATTTGAAACTTACACTGGATAACGTACTACAGCTCACAATGAGCGTTCAGTCTTATGGCGCCTGCTGATAGGCACAGGGCCCATTTTGAGAGGCATAACAATTTTTGGTTTGTAATGCAGGCTCATTGGCTACGCCTCACAATGTGCTTTGTCATACCAGTTTTATTAAAAGCTTTGGTATGTTATCCTGTCGTGCTTATTAAATGTCCTTAAAAATTTTAATTTTTTGTATATTGAACTTTCAACAATGTACCTCCTTACTGATAACTGTTTCCTTTTACTTTTTTTACGTCTGGAGATGGTTATTCAACAACTGAAACCTTTTATCTAACTGCTTTTTTATATTGCGATAAAGACAGATAAATTTAAGCCTTATGAATCACTACGAGGATTACATATGTTGCTTACTCCATATAGATCTTGTGGAATGACCACAACGATCAAATCAAAGATATTAGAGCGAAGAACTGGAGATCACATGTCGCCTTAACTGACTATGGGAGATCTAAGATATTTACAATATAATCTAAAAGAACATTTTTAATCGTTTTTGTCAGTCAGTCTCAGGCCATTTAAGCATTATAAAATGGAGCGGATCATTCATAGAGCCTCGAGGCAGACCACAGCTTGGAGCGGAGTTTTATTGGTTGTTTTCTGGCAGCGGAGAGTAATGACCCCGTTTAAATGCCGCCCTGGAAGTTAAGTAGCGGCTCAGCTCGGACGGGATTCCGGAAGAGGGGGCTCTGCCGAAGTGGCGGTGGTGGTGGTCGATGCGAGGCGACTGTGTGAACTGAGCGCCGACACACACTAGCTTAAATCTTGGCCGGACCGGGTCGCTCCAGCACCCACCGGCTACAACTGCCCAGCACCCGCCGGTCTCATCACACAACCATGACCTCCGCACTCTACACTCATATTACACCACCAACAATGGACCGAGGGAGGTGCCGCAGCCCTTAGCACAATGTGCTCGCATTTGACAGAGCGACGGTTCAAATCCCCGTCCAGCCATTCAGACTTAGGATTTCTTTGATTTCCTTAGATCGCTCCTGGAAAATGTTGAGATGACTTATCTGCAACAGCGCGACCGTAATCAGCGCTTGTGATCCGCGTCTAACGACCACGCTGTCGACCGGACATTAAACTCTGATCTTTCTTCTTCCAGAGATTCGACAGGCAGTAGACCGCTCCATTCGCACCATCAACAGAACAGGCCGTGCTAACGGTATACTACGCCTTCCACATCACTGGCAGCCGGTTCTACAAAACGCTGGTGACTACTTTGAAGAACAGTAAAGGGTGCAAACATGTAACTCTTTTGTATCGGTTGTGAATAAACAGTTGCCACTATGCAAGTTCCAAACCTCGTATAATTTCTGCCACTAGCGTTGTGTAGTTCTGTGCCACTCTCGGCCTGACAGAGCTCGTATTCCACTGCCACGTATAGAAACAACTTGAACCTGCAACCTAATTTGATTCGGACGTCATAGTAACGAATCCGAGTCATTTTTATCAGACTAATGCGCACGTCGGTAAAGCAGATGCCAGACTGAGATTCATTGGAAGAATCCTAAGGAAATGCAATCCGAAAACAAAGAAAGTAGGTTACAGTACGCTTGTTCGCCCACTGCTTGAATACTGCTCAGCAGTGTGGGATCCGTACCATACAGGGCTGATAGAAGAGATAGAGAAGATCCAACGGAGAGCAGCGCGCTTCGTTACAGGATCATTTAGTAATCGCGAAAGCGTTACGGAGATGATAGATAAACTCCAGTGGAAGACTCTGCAGGAGAGACGCTTAGTAGCTCGGTAAGGGTTTTTGTTAAAGTTTCGAGAACATACCTTCACCGAAGAGTCAAGCAGTATATTGCTCCCTCCTACGTATATCTCGCGAAGAGACCATGAGGATAAAATCAGAGAGATTAGAGCCCACACAGAATCATACCGACAATCCTTCTTTCCACGAACAATACGAGACTGGAATAGGAGGGAGAACCGATAGAGGTACTCAGGGTACCCTCCGCCACACACCGTCAGGTGGGTTGCGGAGTATGGATGTAGATGAAGATGTAGATGTATGCATCAACTTAAACGGCTATTTTCTCTACATCCACTGAATACTGAATTCATGTTGAAACGAACTTATTAAATCAACATTGTCCATTCTTTCGCCTCTTTAAATTTTAACCGTTTGAATGAATCGAAGTTTATAGATGCTTCTCCGATCGCATTTGCTGCAATCGAACGCCACAATTTTATCTCGATATAAATAAGATTAGATATTATTTATTTTTATGCAAGTCAAGCATCTCAACCAATGAACTATTTTGATTTGTAGCATGTCATACACCTCTCAGAACTTTTACATCAGAATGGCATCCCTTTGTGCCATGATCATCCAGCAGAAACAGGAGGAGGGAGGTGGAGTTCAAAAAATGATTCTAAAGTATTGTTCTTTGGTATAGGATGCTTACTAAATGAGGGTAATGGGAGAACTACAAGAGACTGAAAGAAGAGTTTCATGATTCGTATCGAGTTTGTTCAACAGAGAAAACTTTGAATGTCCTTAGCCACGTTAAGCATCATACTTGTTTACTGATTCAAGCACCTTTCGTATCACCACAGCCAATGAAAATGGATACATGTGTGTCTAGCCTTTATAGTCCACAATTTTCCGTGTTGTTTCACTTTTAAAACAAGCTGCTGGTAGAAGTTACTGATACCTACGTAGTAACTGTGGTCTTGATGATATAGTGCACAGCAGCCGAGAAGCATTGAAATAGAACAGTCTCTAGTTTGTCGCGGAAGACCTTGTCAAATTTGCGGGTTTCTTCAGTCGGCGTGAGAGTGTCGAACAATTATCAAATAGTGTTTGGCGACGTGGGATCCCTAACAACGCGGATTAACGGAAGTGGTAGAGAGCATCACAGAATTACTCAGAGCCAATGGCAGACATTATATAAAAGCGTCGTGCAACGCGGCAAGGTTTACAACTCAAAATTTCGACTGTCCAAGTACAAATTTGACGTCTTTAACGACAAATCAGTGACTATTCTATGTCAGTGCTTCTCGGCTGCGGTGCACTATATCGTAGGTATCAGCAAAGGCTACCAGCGGCTCGTTTTAAAACTATGACACCATGGAAAGCAGCGACCTATAAAGCTCACACACACATGCATCGATTTTCAGTGGCTGTACAGATGCGACAAGTGCTAGAATCAGTAAACAAGTATCATGTGCAACGTGGATAGAGATATTCTGCGTTGTTTTAAATACTTGTACTGGCACAGTCAATCAACTCGAAGCTACAGCTTAATGTGATTGGTCATCAGACTAATGAGTTCGAGTCATTTGTTTCAGACTAATGCGCGTTCGGAAATCCACGCATGAACCTCAAACATCTGTTTTCTCTATATCCACTGAAAATTGAATTCTTGTTCAAGTGAACTTATTAAAGTAACATTGTCTATTCCTCAAATATTGACCATTTAAATGAATCGAATGTGAAACATGCTTCACCGTCATCAATTACTACAATCTGATGGCATGTAGATACGTGCTACTGGGGTCTTGGCGAGATGGTAAAAGAAGTTGTCATCATTTAATAAATTTACCATTTATCATCCGGATTTTGTGATCAATTATGATATAGAGATAACTGTTATTAATAAATCTTAACAGTATTACGATGCAAGTACAATTTTCTACGATAAAAGAAAATATTGTTACAGTGAAGCTGAAATCTGCTTCTCTTTTGTAAAAGGTATTTATAATCCTAATTTCTTCATTTGGTGAACTAATATGCTCTGCTTCCTAGCACGTTATCACACCACGTGAGGTACTTGAAAGGTCTACAGTTTCAGCCAAAATACGTATTGCCATTCACAAAATGTAGGCCACAATTTTATCTCGTTGTACGTAAGATGATATATTCTTGATTTTTATACTATATTCGGCTTTGCACTGAAGAGACCTTGTACCGTATGGTATACTACGACACGGTGATGGTTCAAATGGCTCTGAGCACTATGGGACTAAACATCTGTGGTCATCAGTCTCCAAGAACTTAGAACTACTTAAACCTAACTAACCTAAGGACATCACACACATCCATGCCCGAGGCAGGATTCGAACCTGCGACCGTAGCTGTCGCGTGGTCTCGGACTGAGCGCCTTAGCAAGAGGACACGGTGAAAATATAGTGACGTAGTCTGCTAAATTTTTTAGAAAATGATCCAAGCGAACGACGTTCTAAAAATATTATCACACAATATTAAAACTAGTTTAAACCCTGTTCTATAATATTGAGTAATTAGTGATTAAAACTACACCCTTGCGTGCGGTTAGAGCTGGCTCTGAGCACTATGGGACTTAACATCTGAGGTCACCAGTCTTCTAGAACTTACAACTACTTAAACCTAACTAACCTAAGGACATCACACACATCCATGCCCGAGGCAGGATTCGAACCTGCGACCGTAGCGGTCCAGACTGAAGCACCTAGAACCGTTAGGCCACAACGGCCGGCGTTAGAGCAGGGAAAGAAACTAAAAGAAGGGAATAAAACAAAATTTGTGCGCCGACATAGTGCTACGGTTGAGATGCCTGTCCAGCAAGTAATGACAGAAAAGTAACAGGATCCAGTGAGGCAGAACAGAGTTCCTGCCCCAGAAATGGCGGAGTCGACCTTACAAGCCGGGTGGAAAAAATATGTGAAAAGAGGCCTGATTGCTAAATAAACAAATAATCATCATTTATCAGAATAATAAAACTGTGCAAAAAAAGTACTTTCCAAAGGCAAAAAGTACGAATTTTTTTGGAGCACACACCTTGGGATTTGGCTCTCTCGAACTCCACGTCTAAAGAAAAATAAAGCTGTAAGAAGTTTTAAGTATGATGAAGAGTTTATGAGAACAGTGAAGGGAATGAAACAGTAATATTAATTGTAGAAATTAGCGTTTATTGAAAGTTAGAATTAGTAGTTTACGTGACCCAGTTCACAGAAAACGCACATTTAAAACACACGCTCGTGCCTGAAACGGAAGTGGGAGCCGCAGCATGCGCTTTAGGAGGTAACAACACTAGAGTGAGAACGCGGAGTGTCAGGATTCGTGGCTTCAGTTGTGCGAGTGAGTAACCAACAGGCGCAGCGTATTTTAACGCGCCGGTGCACAGACAGTGCGGTGCCGTGCCGTCATGTCCTTGACATAGATGATGCTGCAAACGATAGCGCCTTCACATACAGGAAACAGCCAGCCACCTGTAGCTGAACAAGTACAAACCACTTCTGTGATAAAATATTCCATACGAGATCACACCGCAAGCTATATTCATTTTTATCAAGCTACGAGGGTCACTCCAAAAGAAATGCACACTATTTTTGTAAAAATACAGTTTTCATACTGCATGTGTGAAAGTTTAACAGTGTGTAGATACATCCTTCCCGCTTGTTTTCAAACTTAGTTCAACCTGTTCCCGTGAGTGGCGCCGTCACAGCATGTCTTCAAGATGGTTGCTACACTTGACGTTCGTCAGAAGCAACGTGCTGTCATAGAATTCCTGTGCTGTGAAAAAACACAGTGGGAAACATCCACAAGAGGTTGAGAAAGGTGTATGGAGATGCTGCTGTCGGTCGCAGTACAGTTAGTCGGTGGGCGAGCAGGTTACGTGATGAAAGCGGCCACGGCAATATTAAGGATAGTCCTCGTAGCGGCAGGCCTCGTACTGCACACACTCCAATGTGCCGAGAGTTAACGAATTGGTAACTGTTCACAGACGCATATGTGACGACACTGAAGAAACTTCAAGCTCGACTGAGTCGTGTTCAACCACATCGACAAAAGCAGGATGTTTTGCCGTTGCACGACAATGCACGGCCACATGTCAGTCAAAAAACCATGGAAGCGATCACAAAACTCCGATGGACAACACTGAAACACCCTCCTTACAGTCCTGACCTGGCTCCATGTGACTATCATCTCTTTGGGAGATTAAAATACTCTCTTCGCGGAACAAGGTTTGAAGACGATGACTCTCTTGTGCATGCTGCCAAACAGTGGCTCCATCAGGTTGGTCCAGAATTTTACCGTGCGGGTATACAGGCGCTGGTTCCAAGATGGCGTAGGGCAGTTGAGAGGGATGAAAATTATGTGAAGAAATGAAAATATTGTTCCTAAAGAATGTATCCACACACTGTAAAACTTTCAAACATGTAGAATGAAAGATGAATTTAAAAAAAATTAGTTTACATTTCTTTTGGAGTGACCCTCGTACATCCCCTTCTACTTCGAATCGAAAATACTGGCAGAGGAAAGTGCCTAGGTATCCTAGTACATGTACTTTTCTGTTGTCGCCATGAACCTTACGAAAATCGGGATGGACGCAGTAGGACTCCGTTAGATTATGTCTCAACCATTGATCTTCATATCTTCGTCAGAAGCTTGTCTTCAGAGACATACCTCTGGATGCCGATCAGTAGGAACAACAAACCTGTAATTTTCGATTACACTGTTACTAGTGTCAAGTAGTTTAAATACCTGGGCGTAACATTGCAAAGCGATATGAAATGGAACGAGCATGTGTGAACAGTGGTAGGGAAGGCGAATGGTCGACTTCGGTTCATTGGGAGAATTTTAGGAAAGAGTGGTTCACGTGTAAAGGAGACAGCGTATAGGACGTTGGTGCGACCTGTCCTTGAATGCTGCTTGAGTGTTTCGGATCCGTAGCAGATGGGACCGAAGAAAGACATCGAAGCAATTAAGTGGTGGGCTACTACATTTGTTACCGGTAGTTTCGAACAACACGTAAGTGTTCGGAGATGCTTCGGGAACTCGAATGAGAATCCCTGGAGGGTTCAAATGGCTCTGAGCACTATGGGACTTAACTTCTGAGGTCACCAGTCCCCTAGAACTTAGAACTACTTAAACCTAAGTAACTTAAGGACATCACACACAACCACGCCCGAGGCAGGATTCGAACTTGCGACCGTAGCGGTCGCGCGGTTCCAGACTGTAGCGCTTAGAACCGCACTGCCACCTCGACCGGCCTCCCTGGAGGGAAGGTGACGTTCTTTTCGATTAACGCTATGGAGAAAATTTAGAGAACCGATATTGAAGCTGCCTGCCAAATGATCCTACTGCTGTCAACACTCATTGGTGTAAGGAACGTAAACATTGGACGATTGAACAGTGGAAGAACGTTGTGTGGAGTGACGAATCACTGTACACAATGTGGCTCTCCGATGGCAGGGTGTGGGTATGACGAATGCTTGGTGAACGTTATCTTCCAGCGTGTGTAGTGCCAACAATAAAATTCGGAGGCGGTGGTGTTATGGTGCGGTCGTGGTTTCCATGGAGGGGGCTTGCATTTCTTGTTATTTTGTGTGGCATTATCACAGCACAGGCCTACATTGATGTTTAAGCACCTTTTTGCTTCCTATTGTTGAAGAACAATTCGGGGATGACGATTGCATCTTTCATCACGATCGAGTACCTGTTCATAATGCACGGCCTGTGGCGGAGTGGTTACACGGCAATAACATTCCTGTAATGGACTAGCCTGCACAGAGTCCTGGCCTGAATCCTACAGAACACCTTTGGGATGTTTTGGAACGCCGACTTCGTGCCAGACATCGATACCTCTCCTCAGTGCAGCACTCCGTGAAGATTGGGCTGCCATTCCCCAAGAAACCTTCCAGCATCTGACTGATTGTATGCCTTCGAGAGTGGAAGCTGTCATTAAGGCTAACGGTGGGCCAACACCATATTGAATTCTAGCATTACCGATGGAGGGCGCCACCAACTTGTAAGTTACTTTCAGCCAGGTGTCCGGATGCTTTTGATCACATAGTCCATTGGAATACCAGTAGCGAAAGCTGTGGCACCGGTTATACATAGCACCAAATTCGTGATTTTGAAGTGACGGAGTACCACAAAAGGAACCAGAAACGCTGTCCGTATTGCCGATACAGTGTGGGAGACAAAAATGAAGAAGTGGTCTTTGTTACATGGTGATGAATATTTAGGTTTGAATGTTGTTCACATGGCAATTACGACTTTCCTACACCCTTGTCGTGTTCGTTTTATTTGATAAAACAGTCCAAGAATATTCACTTGCCAAAAAAGAAACCTGATGCACTGCCGCCAGTAAGCTGAAATCGAACACTTATCTAAACAGAAACCAGCTCCTACATCCACTAAACGTTAACAGTTTGCAAAATGTGCCATAAATTTATCGATGGTAAATTTGTCTTCTGTAGAAGTCCGAATTTTAAATAAGGGAATTAAATATGCTCCGAAATTCAATATTTCCGAGGAACAGCTACATATATTGAAAATGCATCTGGTATATTCTTTGTCAGACAACATCGTGACAGAACACTTGGTAGCACACGAAATAAAAGCTGTAAATACAGATATGTCGAGTGCTAGTATTAGGGAACAAAGAGTGTTAACCACATTAAACAAATACTGTCTGCTCAAGATGTGAATAATTTAGTGTTACTTAATAAGTAAGAATATATGCAAAAGCTATTTACATTCCTCAGTCTTGCAGTATGCCCTCAGTTATTTAAAGATACCAAGATCAAACATTCTATGGAAGTGAAGAACGTTATTAAAACCCGCCAGTCCAAATTTATTGATGGTCACTCCAAATACCTTATAAACATTAATCTTATAGAATCCAGATTGTATAGGTTACCTAAGATTTACAAATTAGATATTCCGGCAAGACGTCAGGTCCAGCATCTTGCCGTAAATTAGGCAAAGGGTTAGATTCACTAATTAAAACGAAAACTAAATTTAAAACCAACAGTTAGAAAAATTAATTCGCTTCCATTAGGAAAAAAACTAAAAGATATACCTATTTAACCTAGTGCTAAGTCAGTCGCATATGATGTGAGCAGCCTATTTTCCAGTATTCGTGTTGGAGAGGCTTTGGTAATTTTAACGTAATCGTTATATATAACCAGAACAAATTCACTGGAGACTGAGGACAGAAAATTGGCAACCGAAACATGCTTAAAGTAAAATTATATCCAATTTCAACAGACTCTGTACAGTCAGATGGGTTATCAATGGAATCGCCTCTATCGGGAAAACCTCAAGCCACTAACCTATACCGGAAGGAGTTGTTAGATTGAGCCCCAAAACCCTCATACAGCATAGATAAGAAATGAAAGATTATCCATCTTACAATGTCGTTATTTGACAGACACAATTGCGAGTACTAAAATTCGATTCATCTATTGCTGCGTAACCAACTTCCCATGCTTTATAGCTATGATAAAAGTGCTTTTTGTGTCTGCATTACAACTGAGGCATAATTAGGGCTCTGGAAACTAATTTATGATGACAGTAAATATTTGAAAGTTGATAATCTATACTACGAGCACAGCTGAAGTATTTTATAAGCTGTAGTAAACTGCCTTGTTTAATGGCCCTGAAATGTGAAAGTAGCTGGATACATGAAAAAAAATCAGAATACCTAGAGTCACGTTTCCAATATTTTCCAAATAACGGCAGTTGTTCAGAGCTTTAACACGCGAATACAAAGCTTTGTTTTATTCATGTTTAATGAGCTCTCATAACGTCTATTTAATTGAAAAGCGTTTGCTGAGTTTGCGGGTTCCACGCTATTAAAAGAAATGGTTAATGAGAATCTTGCTGCACCGGTGACTTTTCATTGTCCGGTTGACTAGGCCGAAACGTGGATACTGCCCGATATGGGCTGGTGGATAAGATACTGTACTCCTAGTACGGAAGAGCCTGAATCAGGTTCTGTTATCACCTTAGGACGAGTAGGATTAAGTGAGAAGGGTCATCAAGTGAGAGGTGAATAATACTTTGTGACAATGCTGACAGATAAACATAAAAGTAAAGTGGCAACTCTGCTAAACGAGAATCAAAATCTGATGGCACAGCGTGGTTGCAACTCCACTTTTTCTAAACGAGGATTAATAAGACAAACTCAACTGCGCCCGTAGATTTCGACCTCACATTTAGCAGAGTTTGCAGCTTCTATTTTTATGAAAATTGTAGTGCTGTTACGAATTTGTAATTTTCCACTGTACCGTATTTTTCACGAAATATCAAATGCTTTTAAAGAGCACCTAGTTTTATTAAAGTGTGTCTTCAGTGTTTTGGCACATAAAAAATGTTATGAGTTAGCCATACAGCTGAACACTCGGCCTTTTCCGTGCCATCACTAGTCGAAAACTAGTCATATGCTGAGCCGCTTATGGCATATTATGAATGCTATGAGACGGGAAACTCACAATTATACACACTTGTTGTTTTAAGACAACTGAAACACGTAGAGAACATACGTTAAGGATCATCCATTGCATCAAAAAATTACCGTCTTTTCTACAAAGATACGTATCTGATACCGCCGCAAGATTACAAAACAGTCCCTTGCGCAAGTGATGGACGACAAATACATCTATGCACAATACGTCGCTACGTTGCTGATTTTATAAAGTAAAATATTAACATAACCTCTGAATGACTCCTAGAAAGCAAACAAAAGGGAGAAAGAAATGTTTACTTTTTAGCGGCGAAGGACTTGTTCGCAATGTCCTTGAATGGAACCAGCTGCAGCCGGCCGATCCTGAAGGAAATGCGCCCACTGGCTGTGACTGCGCCGCCTGCAACCAGATTTGGATGGAGGAGCGACATAAGATCGGCCTGCTTAGCGAACCGCCCGCTACCAGCAAAAGCCACTGCCCGCTGACGTAGACAACCCGTATCTCACGGAAGAACCGAGCTTAGAGGTTAGTGTCCCGTCGACATCTAGGTCTTTAGAGACGGAGAACAGGCTCACTTGGATAATAATGGGAAAGGATACCTGTCATGGCCTTACATAAGGAACTATCCTCGCCCAATGTGATTTAGGGATTCCACGGAAACCCAGAATTGTGAATATCGGACGATTAATGGCTCCGTGACATGATTCCTTACGATACCTTCTCTTGTTCTAGATTTTGAGAGCTTTTCACGCAAATCATTTGTCACTCCTAATAAATTTGTTTCTTGTCATCGCATCAACTTTTACACCTCAGAGGAAGTAACAGCTATAAATTTTTATATAGTAATTACAAATAATAAATTCTTATGGTGCTAGCCTCCAGATTTTCAAGCTCTCAGACAGTTTGAGATTTTCATTCGCACACGACATTTTAACAACTTCTCTGTCTTCTTCAGTAGTGTCAACAGCAAACCTCAGTTCTTTGCCAATGGTCTCTATGCTCACTGTGAACTGGAAATGTCTATGACAGCATTTCATACCAGCGATTGTTTTATAGGTCCAAGATTGGTGTATCGATTCTACACTTCGCCCACGAGGCGTTTCCCACAAAGCGGACGGATCCGATTTCCGCGACAGAAAAGCAAATTAAGACTTGACTCCCGCGCTTTACTTAAGCTAAAGCCTTTGACTTTATTGATCCAATCACGCACGAGTGCAACAGCCGCCTCCTCCACTATTTCACTGTCCCAGAGGGTCGGCACTCTGAACTGAAACTAGAGTCTTAGTATACTACTGGCCATTAAAATTGCTACACCACGACGATGACGTGCTACAGACGCGGAATTTAACCAAGAGGAAGAATATGCTGTGATATACAAATGATTAGCTTTTCAGAACATTCACACAAGGTTGGCGCCGGTGGCGACACCTACAACGTGCTGACATGAGGAAAGTTTCCAACCGATTTCTCATACACAAACAGCAGTCGACCGGCGTTGCCTGGTGAAACGTTGTCGTGATACCTCGTGTATTGAGGAGAATTGTGTACCATCACGTTTCCGACTTTGATAAAGGTCGGATTGTAGCCTATCGCAATTGCAGTTTATAGTATCGCGACATTGCTGCTCGCGTTGGTCTAGATCCAATGACTGTTAGCACAATATGGAATCGGTGGATTCAGGAGGGTAATACGGAACGCCGTGCTGGATCCCAACGGCCTCGTATCACTAACAGTCGAGATGACAGGCATCTTATCCGCATGGCTGTAACGGATCGTGCACAAACGTCTCGATCCCTGAGTCAACATATGGGGACGTTTGCAAGACAGCAACCATCTGCACGAACAGTTCGACGACATTTGCAGCAACATAGACTATCAGTTGGGAGACCATGGCTGCGGTTACCCTTGACGCTACATCACAGACAAGAGCGCCTGCGGTGATGTACTCAACGACGAACCTGGGTGCACGAATGGCAAAAAGTCTTTTTTTGGGATGAATCCAGGTTCTGTTTACAGGATAATGATGGTAGCATCCGTGTTTGGCGACATCGCGGTGAACGCACATTGGAAGCGTGTATTCGTCATCGCCATACTGGCGTATCACCCGGCGTGATGGTATGGGGTGTCATTGATTACACGTCTCGGTCACCTCTTGTTCGCATTGACGGCACTTTGAACACTGGTCATCACATTTCAGATGTGTTACGACCTGTGGCTCTACCCTTCATTCGATCCCTGCGAAATCCTACATTTCAGCAGGATAATGCACGACCGCATGTTGCAGGTCCTGTACGGGCCTTTCTGGATACAGGAAATGTTCGACTGCTGCCCTGGCCAGCACATTCTCCAGATGTTTCACCAATTGAAAACCTCTGGTCAATGATGGCCGAGCAACTGGCTCGTCACAATACACCAGTCACTACTCTTGATGAACTGTGGTTTCGTGTTGAATCTGCATGGGCAGCTGTACCTGTACACGCCATCCAAGCTCTGTTTGACTCAATACACAGGCGTATGAAGGCCCACGGCCAGAGGTGGTTGTTCTGGGTACTAATTTCTCAGGATCTATGCACCCTTATTGTGTGAAAATGTAATCACATGTCAGTTCTAGTATAATATATTTGTCCAATGAATACTCCTTTATCATCTGCATTTCTTCTTGGTGTAGCAATTTTAATGGCCAGTAGTGTAGATCGTCTCAAGTTCACTGATGAAGCAGCCCTCGGCTGTACCCGTAGAACACAACGAAGCTAGTGCGCTGCTCAAGTGCCACTGTCGTGAGCGTCTATGGCATGTGGCTGAAGGGCGGTGAAACCAAGAGTAGGCGACAAGATTTTGGGCGTCCAATTCTAATCACAGAACGTGAAGGTCAGAGGATTCTGAAAAGCGGAATTGTCGGTGAGTGGCGAGAGAGACTGACTGCCATGCGGGGGACCCGACTTCGATTCTGTGTACCGCCAGGGATTTTTCTTTGATGAGAGGATTGGTATGGAGTGCACTCAGCCTCTTGAGGCCAAGATAGGAGCTACTGGACCGATTAGTAGCGGTTCAGAGATGACGAGACTCGAGAACGACCGGGAGATCGGTGTGTTGACCACATGCCACTCCATACTGCATCCAGTGACGCCATTGGCAGAGGATGGCACTTCGGTAGGTCTGGCCCGTCCAGGGCCAGAGCACGGAACTTCTTTAAAGCCGGACAGGCAGCGGTCTGTGGCAGATCTGACGACAGAGTACAATCCTGGTGCAAGCACAAATGTTTCAGAGAACATCAGCGCACATTGTTGACGTGGGTTGTCCGTTTCTTGTTACACCGGGCTACTCATAGTCGTCTTCTAGATGAACGGCTGCTGGAAACATGCTCCGCGCCACGGACACAGGTTGGTGGGAGCAGTGTAATACAGTGGGGGATATCCACCAGGACTTCCACCAGACTTGTGGTCTTAACCGAAGGCACCATGAGAGCTGTGGACAACGGAACGTCATGGTTGACGTCTTCCGCGACGGAGATGGTATATTCTAGCACCATAAATGTTCGTGTTGCAAGAACAGAATCGTGCTCCAGTGTCTTGAGGGGCATTACTGTGAACTGACGTTCATAACTTATAAGGGAACCTCCCCATCGCACCCCCCTCAGATTTAGTTATAAGTTGGCACAGTGGATAGGCCTTGAAAAACTGAACAGAGATCAATCGAGAAAACAGGAAGAAGTTGCGTGGAACTGTGAAAAAAAAATAAGCAAAATATACAAACTGAGTACAGTAGTCAATGAGCAACATGTGCGACATCAATGACAGTGTACACTCAGGATCGCTGTGGTCCCGCGGCTAGCGTGAGGAGCTGCGGAACGAGAGGTCTTTGGTTCAAGTCTTCCGTCGCGTGAAAAATTTAATTTTTTATTTTCAGACAATTATTATCTGTCCGTCTGTCCGTCCGATGCGAGGTAACTGCGCCGTAGTATGGGGCGCTACACCTAAACAAGCATCGAAACACACGACGTCAGTCGAATACAGAGAGAGTATTCCTGCTAACTAGGCTCCCTGGCTGGCAGTTGACTGTTCGCTACTTTGGACGAGAGTGCATCAAATACGTGAGATGTATTCCGTGGGCAATATGAATCCAGCAAAATCCAGCAAATATAGCTCGCGACTTCAATAACAAGGTCAATGAATATTTTCCGAACTGTAAGTTTGCGGTGCGGTCGCAAAACACAGACACTAAACGTATTACAGTGAACAGAGACGTCAATGAACGAACGGACAGATCATAACTTTGCGAAAATAAAGAAAGTAGACTTCTCACACGAGGGAAAACTTGAAACAAGGACCTCTCGTTCAGCAGCTGCTCACGCTAACCACGGGACCAGGGCACTCCTGAGCTAACCCTATCCTTGATGTTTCCTATCTTCTGAATGGACTACTGAGTTTGTATATTTTGCTTATTTTTTTCACAGTTCCACACAACTTCTTCCTGTTTTCTCGATTGATCTGTGTTCAGTTTTTCAAGGCCTATCCACTTATAACTAAATCTGAGGGGGGTGCGATGGGGAGGTTCCCTTGTTGGCCACAAAATTCGCCTGAAGTGAACCCGATGGAATATACCTGGGGCACTAGTTCCGCTTCCAGAAACCACCAGTCCGCAATTTACGAGAATTGCGGTGACATCTGGTGCCATTCACTTCTGGAAACCTACCATGGATTTGTTGAATCCATGCGACACACAAGCAGATCGCTGCTGTTTTGCGTTCCGAAGGTCAACCATCAAGCTATTAAGCTCGTGGTCATAATGTTTTGACACATCAGTGTATGTCTCAAAAATGATCATGACTGTAAACTTGGAGGCATTCGATCCCATATTGAGGCTTGCCACAATCATTCCTATCGGTTAGCACACTGGACTCGCATTCTGGAGGACGACGGTTTAATCCCGCGTCCGGCCATCCTTATTTCCCTAAATCGCTCCAGGTAAATGCCGGGATGGTTCCTTTGAAAGGGAACGGCCGACTTCCATCCCCGTCCTTACCTAATTCGATGAGACCGACGACCTCGCTGTTTGGTCTCTTCCCCCAAACAACCCAACCCGTTCCTATCGGACAACACTCGCAAATGAAACATGAGAAGTAAATCGAAAATCACAGGAAGTTAAGATGAGCAGAAAACACAGGGATCTCGTTACTGAAGCCATCTCCTTATTAGATCATAAATGAAAAGTTTTCCGTCTGATACAAATCAGTGTATATCTCAAAAATCATGATGACTGTAAAATTGAAGGTATTCGATCTCATATTTAACCTTGCCACAATCATTCCTCTCGCACAGCGCTCTCGAATAGAACATGAGAAGAAAATTGAAAATTACAATAAGTTAACTGAAAATCACAGTAAGTTAAGATGAGCAGAAAACACAGGGATCTCAGTACTGAAGCCATCTCCTCATAAATGAAAAGTTTTCGGTCTGATACAAATCAGTGTATATCTCAAAAATCATGATGACTGTAAAATTGAAGGTATTCGATCTCATATTTAGGCTTGCCACAATCATTCCTCTCGCACAGCGCTCTCGAATAGAACATGAGAAGAAAATTGAAAATTACAGTAAGTTAACTGAAAATCACAGTAAGTTAAGATGAGCAGAAAACACAGGGATCTCAGTACTGAAGCCATCTCTTTATTAGATCAAGAATGGAAAGTTTTCTGTCTGATACAAATAAGGCGTTGATATCACTTCAATATTGTTTCTGTTACTCTGATACATTTTCCCATCTATGCAAGTCAAGTGAAAATTATATCTGCGAGTTAGTTTTGTTTATGTGGCTTTTCAAAGTAGTCATGTCTATTTGTTTTCTTCTGTTGAATAAAGTAGAAAACGTTATCGTCATAATAGTTATTGTTTTGGTCTGTGTAGCCGACCGCGGTGGTCTCACGGTTCTAGGCGCGCAGTCCGGAACCGTGCGACTGCTACGGTCGCACGTTCGAATCCTGCCTCGGGCATGGCTATGTGTAATGTCCTTAGGCTAGTTAGGTTTAAGTAGTTCTAAGTTCTAGGGGACTGATGACCACAGCTGTTAAGTTCAAATGGTTCAAATGGCTCTGAGCACTATGGGACTTAACTACTCTGGTCATCAGTCCCCTAGAACTTAGAACTACTTAAACCTAACTAACCTAAGGACATCACACACATCCATGCCCGAGGCAGGATTCGAACCTGCGACCGTAGCAGTCGAGCGGTTCCAGATTGCGCGCCTAGAACCGCTAGACCACCGCAGCCGGCAGCTGTTAAGTCCCATAGTGCTCAGAGCCATTTTTTGGTCTGTGTAACGTTGGTGATTGTTTACAAGGGCTCTGCTTCTTCGCTTTCAGAATTTAAAAACATATTTCGCGGTGCAATAAATTGCATTAGCTCTAACAGTTCAAAGAAGACAGTATGCTAACAAAACCTTAAATTACCTCTATTATTCATATGCGGAACGAAGACTCCTGACAGCAGGCAGCTCTATTTGCTAGCTTTCAATTACGAAGCGCAAACGGCTCCTGGCGAAAACACAAAATCACGTTATGTGACAGTTTATGGTAGAAGCGAGAAGCAGCCGTTCCAAGCCAAAGCTAAATTTCAGGGTTCTTCTTTCACGTCTTTACAACCAGAATAGACTCTTTCCTCTGTACAACTTCTTCAAATAGCTCAGTGCACACTTGGGGATCTAGTGTCCCAATAGCTGCCCAGTGGAAACTTTAACCGGAAGTACAGAACTACACTGTTTCTACTTTTAAGCGGCCGTGTGGTACTAATGATACGATTGGGCTATTTTCCATAAGAGAATAATTGTTGCTGGGACAGTGCACCAAACTCCGTAACGATTATTGGAAATTGTCGACATTCTTTTTCATCTTCTGGTTTTGCACGTTCAGGCTAAGATAGACCAGTTCCGGATTCAACGCCTGACCTCGGACTGCCAGCTGACTTGCTCCCCAAAGATCTGTAACGTGAAATACCTATAAATTCTCCCTCCATTAATTTCTGTTTTGCGCAGCTTCCTTCGCTACGGACTTCACACCTAACCCTGCTCTTGCGTGTGCGTGTGTGTGTGTGTGTGTGTGTGTGTGTGTGTGTGTGTGTGTTCTTGATTTTGTTTTCTCTTTTACAGATTTAAAGTACTACATTTCTGATGTTTCCAATTACCTACGATGTTCTCTCCTTGGAGTCCAACATTCTGATCCTTACAGCAAGGTGGGGACAAATTTTATAAAATATCTTTTGTGCTCTTTCATTACTTTGATGCTGAGAGTTATCTCACAACTACATGTTTTGTTTTTTATCCGTATCCTCTTTATAGTTTATGTTACAGCCGAGATTTCGGGAACGAAACACATGCTCCAGTGTTTTAAAATAGATGTTATTTTTTATATCGCTTGTTCCTCTCTTAGAAAAGCCATTAACTTGTTGAACTTTCTAAATTATACGCAAATATGAAGAGCTTTAGCTTATATACCGTCCTTTGCAATTCGTCTCCCCTTAAATAAGTACTTCACCATCATCAAAAAGTCAGGTGTTCGACTTCCAATGCAGTACTGTCGCCATTCCTGGTTCTTGTATGGTCATTTATGTAGAATTTAAACAGCTATTATCAATGTTAAATTTATTTAGATTATTCACTCTACTAAGGATATCGTGAAAGATGGGCAAATCATTAAAACTTTCGTTCCTCTAATAACAAAGATCTGCATGATTTAAAACACCTTTGAATCTTGCATGGTGCTAGCTGATGACGTAAATAATTGCTGCCGCGCGGGTTAGCCGCTGCAGTCATGGCCTGTGCGGCTGGTCCCGGCGGAGGTTCGAGTCCTCCCTCGGGCATGGCTGTGTGTGTTTGCCCTTAGGATAATTTAGGTTAAGTAGTGTGTAGGCTTAGGGACTGATGACCTTAGCCGTTAAGTCCCTTAAGATTTCACACACTTCTGAACTTTTTTTAAAAAAAAAAAAAAAAATAATTGCTCCGCATTGGTGAGGCGGGTTCGGTCAGTTGTCACACCTCAGAAGTCAAGAACAAATTGTACAGCGTCCGCTATAATAAATAGCCTGCTCTATCAGATCGGCTGGTTGTTCTAATAACCAAACACAGTAAAGGTTTCTAAACATCGATTTCAGACTGTTTTTGCCACGATAGAGACGCGATTCCTATGACTTCAAAGGAGACGTCATCAAAAAGCAGTAACACAAGTGAGGTGTCTGCCTGCAGACTGATTAATGCTCACTTCCAGAGCGTGGCCTCCTGCAACGGACGAGAACCGCCTCCTTCCACAAAATATGCGATGCTGTGGCGATCCATCCAAGTAGAAAGCGACCACATGAAATAGGTCGCCGGCCTAATCCTTGAACTGAGAACAACGAATATTAATAACAATTCCGCTCGTAACTCTACCATGTATATTACGTCTTAGAAATTCCACTTAGTTATCATTTGTGACACATAAATGTAATGGAAAACAACCTCATTACGTCAGACAGGGGCGTGTGTGCAACGGCCTTGGCTGGAACCAGTTATAACTTGCCAAGTTCTGTAGTAAATTGCGCCACCCGTAACTATTTTTCACGCTAAAAATGGACGAACGATATTGTGTTAACGAAGTACCCTCTGTTGCTTGCCGCCACTGACTTCTCGCGCTACGAATTCGAGTCTCACATCAGACATATATAATTTAGCCCTTACCAAACAGCGTCTCCCTGTCTATACTAAATGTTGTCTTCTTAATGGCTCTGAGTCCAGTTGGCGAAATACTGTAAGATATGAAATTTCCTGAGATTAATACAGTGTGCTTGACCTGGACAGCTCAGTCGGTAAAAAGTATATTCAGCGAAAGGTAAGGTTCCGGGTTCGTATCTCTGTCCGGTACTCAGTTTTAATCTGCCATGAACTTTCAAAACAGTGCACAGTGCGCTGCAGACTGCAAGAGTCACCCTTTAAATTGTGACATGTATTTTCCGTACCTAAAAGGGCGTAGTCAGCTTTTTAAACATTTGAGCATACAGCCAACAGTAGTCTATCGCATTTCGAAAACAACAGTAACATTGATAAATATGACATTAAAACAATAAATAACATATGAAATCCGTAGTCCATCCTTAGTCTAGCAGAGGAGAGAGTCAGGTATTCTACTGTTAAAATCTTTTGCGGTACAATAGTGGCGTCAAGAATCTTATAGATAATGAAAATAACCGCTAACACACAGTTAAATCATATCTGTTTGGCTACTCTATCTATTACATAGGACAATTTTTAAGTGTGTAAGAACATAATGTGTGTCAGTGTGTGTGTGTGTGTGTGTGTGTGTGTGTGTTCAAATGGTGCAAATAGCTCTGAGCGCTATGGGACTTAACATCTGAGGTCATCAGTCCCCTAGAACTTAGAACTACTTAAACCTCACTAACATAAGGACATCACACACATCCATGCCCGAGACAGGATTCGAACCTGCGACCGTAGCGGTCGCGCGGTTACAGACTGAAGCGCCTAGAACCACTCGGCCACACTGGCCGGCCTGTGTGTGTGTGTGTGTGTGTGTGTGTGTGTGTGTGTGTGTGTGTGTGTGTGTGTGTGTATGAACATAAATACTTATAAATATTTGTTGTTGTTGTGGTCTTCAGTCCTGAGACTGGTTTGATGCAGCTCTCCGTGCTACTCTATCCTGTGCAAGCTTCTTCATCTCACAGTACCTACTGCAACCTGCATGCTAAATAACTGTACTTAAAAAATTAAAGGTAGCTTCTTAAGGTAATGTAAAAGGTTTCGTTTTTGGATTTCTGTTTTTTTTCTCCCCTTTTATGGCTAGCTTCTCGCGCTATTCCTCTACTCCTCTTCAACGTAAGATAACAATCATGGGTTCTCTCCTGTACAAAAACTCTTCCATAATAAACAGGACTCCTCTTGAAAGGCAAATAAAACTTCTACTCCAAAGTAAACAAGATTCCTCTTTTACAACAACCAAAATTCCTCTTCCAACAGCAAAGAAGTCACCTTTTCTGTAATGAACCTTTCTCCTCTTCTGGAATAAACCGAGCTCCTCTTCTTTGTCTAGAACTAACGAGTCTCCTCTTTTAGATCAGAGCTTCTTTTCTAACGGAAACAAGGCACCTCTTCTAACATAAACAAGACTCGTCTCATAGAACAACCAAGACTTCTTTCTTAAGACTATGACATTTCTCTTGTAACAGAACAAATCTCCTCTACAAGAGCAAACAAACAAATTACTAACATAAAATGAACCTTTCTACGTCATTTATAAACAAAGACACCCCTTCTAAAGCAAGCCAAGTTCCTCGATTAATACCAACGAAGCTATTCTTCTAAATCAGACAAGCATGTCTCCTACAACATACAATGTTATACTTCTAAAACAACCAATATCTCTTATCTTAAAACAACAAGGATACTCTTTTAAAACAAGTTTAAACTTGAAATAATTGTCTCGAATACATAGTGGGTAACATACATGCTAATTTAGAGTACGTTCACTCTGCTGCACTACCGTATTTCGCTCCTTCCGAGTACTGTTAGTAACGTTTTATTCTAGAGCATGGGTCAATATTGTAGTGACCGGTCAAAAATCGGGCAAAGTTATCCTTATATTTCGTGTACTGCAGTAATTTGTTGTGCTCCACTGGAAAGTAAGGAATACCAGCAATCTTCGAGTCTGATCTCGGTTATCTTGTTAATTGAGTAGGAGGTAGGAGCTGGAGAAATATGTTTGTCATTTTTGGATAAAAGGACTTGTCCTGCAATAGAATGTCTTCTGAACAGTACGTGGATGGTGGGGTTATAATTGCAAATTTTTGTGTCGTTCACTGCCAAATTTCAGGCTTTTTACAGCGATGATATTGCAGGAAGTACACGCTGGCGAGGGGCTAAGCTCTATATTATGTACCTTGCTGTTTGTGGTAATCTTTTGGTAGATAATCCTGTGCCACAGAGATCGTGCATCTGAACTGATCAGAGAGTTGTGGACATTTGCATAAATCTTTTCCATTCCTTGCAGTTATTCTAAGTTCCAGCTTCGCTCGAATATAATTGGCATATTGCACTGTATATCTTCCTTGTTGTTGGATTTCCTTCAATTGATTTTTCTGTATAGCTGTTGGCTAGGAGGACTGTGTATAAGACGGGGAAATAACACGGCTTACATCAGTTGGCGGTTCTCTTCTTTTTTTATCTATCTCGTTGATTATACACCGTGTGAGACTTCTTCGAAGATGTTAACTATGATGAAGCATGTTTCGATGGAGATGGCAGTACACTTAACTCTGATATTTACAAGTTGTTGCCGGCCGCGGTGGTCTCGCGGTTCTAGGCGCGCAGTCCGGAACCGTTCGACTGCTACGGTCGCAGGTTCGAGTCCTGCCTCGGGCATGGATGTGTGTGATGTCCTTAGGTTAGTTAGGTTTAAGTAGTTCTAAGTTCTAGGGGACTGATGACCACAGCAGTTGAGTCCCATAGTGCTCAGAGCCATTTTTTTACAAGTTGTCATCCACCTCTTTTACTGGACGTCTGCATTATATTATGCAGCATTTAGAATGTTTCGCCGTTCTGCACAAACTACCTTACATCCATTTCCATTCTACGTCCTATTCCCGCTGGAATTGGAAATATGTGTGCTACACACCATATTTTGGTAGCGCCACATTATATACGCGCCGTATTTTTTGCATGGCATTGAATGATTTGTGAGAGTATCTTTGCAAACACCCTCTTTCAGCTTTTAGCCCTGTTCCCCAGCTGACCGCGCTTTCTCGATGTGGATGTTTTGCGAAATGCACGCCTAATATTTACATAGTATGAGAAACTTCTATCCAGCCAGTTACGATGCATTTTACAGATTTTCCTATGTTTATTGTGGTATTGCAATTGCTGTCAACCAGCTCCGGGATCTTTTCCGTATCTTCGTTCTGTGTTGTTATTAGACTGATATCATCCTCGTAAGCGCACGCTATTTCCCTCCTTGATTTACCAGCTTATTAAATGGTTGAAATGGCTTTGAGCACAATGGGACTTAACATCTGAGGCCATCAGTCTCCTAGAACTTAGAACTACTTCAACCTAACTGACCTAAGGACAACACAGACATCCATGCCCGAGGCAGGATTCGACCCTGCGTCCGTAACGGTCGCGCGGTTCCAGACTGAAGCGCCTAGTACCGCTCGGTCATTGCGGCCGGAGGCAACTTATTAGTTTATAGGTGAATAGCTTCAAGTATTTCCTCTAATGCGCAAGCGAACAATAAAATGGACTATAAAAAGCCCTGTGTGACCGAACGGTTGGTCTTGTTCAATTTGCTTATGATTCTGAATTATTGACGGGGCTTCATATATTACCGCGCGGATTACATTGCATAATTCTTCACATAAACTCATTAATTTCAGAGTCTTATTTAGATAATGATGGTTCACACGGTCAAGTTCTTGTGAAACGTCGAGCGGCAGAACTGCTGTTTCACGTTAGCAACATATAAATCTGCTACCACATCTCTCACATTCGCTAGGATACGAATTATGGATCTTCCGTTTCCGGCACAGACCTGATATTTGCCGACAAGTTTTTCGCTAGGCACTTCATCCTTCCCTCAGTTACTAGGGTAAATATATTAAAATCAGAATTAAGTGGAGTCAGTGGCACATTATTTTCAGCGTCGTCTTTCCTAACCCCTTTAGAGATCATGACTATCAATCCTTCTCGAATTTCAGCAGGAAAATGAGCCGTTTGCAACATCTTATTACACATTTCTGCAAGAGGATCTTTCAGCAGTTACCAACATCCCGCATAAAATTCTATGGGCAGGCCATCAGGGCCTTGTGCCTTGTTCTTTGGGGCTCCTCTTAATGACGTCAAACACCTTTTGCTCAATCATTTGTTCCGTCAAGGATGCATTTTCGTCTTTGCTGACCTCAACTTGAAGGAATTTTTTGGCTTAACTTTCGTCTGTTGGTACTTCTGCGTGTAATCTGAACAGATGCTGTACCATCGTCGCCCGTATTTCTTGCTGGGTCTGGACACTTCTTCCATCAGTTGTTTTTACTTCAGATATTAAATTTCTGTCTCCGTTACACCTTCTTGGGCTAGCTGGTAAGTAGAAGACGTTTCGGCTTGCATCATGGAAAGTTCTCGGGCTTTCACCTGGTAGCCGGCCGCGGTGGTCTCGCGGTTCTAGGCGCGCAGCCCGGAACCGTGCGACTGCTACGGTCGCAGGTTCGAATCCTGCCTCGGGCATGGATGTGTGTGATGTCCTTAGGTTGGTTAGGTTTAATTAGTTCTAAGTTCTAGGGGACTGATAACCACAGCAGTTGAGTCCCATAGTGCTAAGAGCCATTTCACCTGGTATCGTACTCTTTGCTACCCTAGAAGTTTCATTATTTTCGCCTTTATGTTCTTAACATCTTTCGAGTATTCTTTTACATCGTTTTTCTTGTGTTAAGTCTCTCACGGCATAGAACGTAAAATCGTTTGTGCTGTTTCCCCATTAGCGTGTGGCTCTAGCCGAATGCATTAACGTTTTTTCTGAGTTTTGGCTTCTCGGATTTTATCCTCCAGTACCATATGCTTGTATAGCTACTCATTTGTTTCTGCGTTGTTCCCAGCTACTACGTACCTCATCGTATGCGTGCTTTTTTCATAAGACTGATATGTTTAGTTTCTACAAACTATAAATAATCTGACGGTATAGATTTGTTTAATAGCAGTATAGTTTTAACGTAGTGGCGTCGTGGCATACTTCCCAGGTACCAGGCCTAACTAGATTTTTAATGAGATAGCAAAGTTCTTCGCTACTCTTGCAGTTCGGTGACTGGTATTTCGGTAACAGAAAACAGTTAAAATCTGCTATAATAAGGTCGTCACTAGTGGATCGTAGTAAACTGAGAATTTCAGTTTTAGTGAAATGTTTCAGAGATACCCTATTTAGATTTCTGAATGGAGCGTATATTTTAACGATGCGTGTTCCTGCTATTAGAGAAGATAAACCACGACCCCTGTAAAGAATTTTAATTTTCTTCACTTCGATACCTTCTTTTGTCATTATAACAGTTTCAATAGTGCGGCTATTCCTGAAGTTTTGTATTGTTTTATATCCATTTATTTTATCTATCGGTCCTGGAATCATTTCTTGCACCAGCGGTATATCTCCTGTACGGATTTCATTTCATGTGCGCTTTTCGTTTTCCACGTGTTTAGCGTTGCTATGCAGTGCATCGGTTGTTACTATCTGGTGACATAACAGTAGCACTATGCGCGATTTAAAGTGGGCTTATGCACTTTTTCGGTTATTATGGTGCATAATATCCGATTTGCTAATAGCGACACCGCTATTGAGCCGATATTCAACTTGTCTGTCTTTGAAAGTTGGATAAAAACCGACACTGTTCTTATTCCTTGGTTTAATGCTTTCTGTGGAGTGGATGCTAATGATGTTGTCTCTCCACATCACCTGCCCAACCGAAAGACTGCTGACTAGTAACGTCGCCGTCTGAGACAGTTCCGAAATTTATCAGCCCTTGGGATTGATTATGTTTCCTCTTCATAGGGTTTCTTTGATTTTTCTCTTTATCTAGAGGGAAAGGGGGGAGTTCCTTTTACTATCTGCAACTCCTAGTATAAATTTTATCCTGTTACTGTCTTCCCTGAAACGCTTCTCCCTTGTGAATATACTTCCACGATATAGAACTTTTACTTTCGTTTAGCGAGGATTTTCTACGGAGAGTTCGTCACTTCGTTTGGGATTTTATTCTTTTCGGAATTTTTTCTCTAATCTTGTGTTTGTCTCTGGCAGTTGTATGTGGATCTACATCTATTTCAGTTGCTCTTGCTTGTTTATCAGTGTTTGGAGAACCATTGTCATCTCTGTTAGTTGTCTCTACTCATTTAGGATTTTAGAGTTCACTGTCGTTACTGTCGGGCGCTGCGCTAACAGTGCTTGCGCCAGTTGTATTCGAAATGGAATCCTCCACGGTCATAGGGTCGGTACTACTTGTTCATTTTGCATTATTTTGTGAACAGTTTCTTCCTCAGTTGCCTTAGGTGTAAGCGTAGAGGCACTAGCAGATGCAGTGGTTTCTGATCATCCGGCTACTTAAATGGCGTAAGTATTGGCATTTCCAGGCGGGAACTGACGGGCTGTTCACGGGGGCCGTTAGGCTCTATGCACAAGAGCGATTTACACTACTGGCCATTAAAATTGCTACACCACGAAGATGACGTGCTACAGACGCGAAATTTAACCGACAGGAAGAAGATGCCGTGATATGCAAACGATTAGCTTTTCAGAGCATTCACACAACGGTGGCGCCGGTGGCGACACCTACAACGTGCTGACATGAGGAAAGTTGGTCGGAATCCAATAACTTATAGCAGAATATGGAATTGGTGAGTTCAGGAGAGTAATACGGAGCACCGTGCTGGAACCCAACGGCCTCGTATCACTAGCAGTCGAGATGACAGGCATCTTATCTGCATGGCTGTAACGGATCGTGCAGCTACGTCTCGACCCCTAAGTCAACACGTGGGGACGTTTGCAAGACAACAACCATCTGCACGAACAGTTCGACGACGTTTGTAGCAGCATAGACTATCAACTCGGAGACCATGGCTGTATCACAGACAGGAGCGCCTGCGATGGTGTACTCAACGACGAACCTGGGTGCACGAATGGCAAAACGTCATTTTTTCGGATGAATCCAGGTTCTGTTTACAGCATCATGGTGGTCGTATCCGTGTATGGCGACATCGCGGTGAACGCATATTGGAAGCGTGTATTCGTCATCGCCATACTGGTGTATCACCCGTCGTGATGGTATGGGGTGCCATTGGTTACACGTCTCGGTCACCTCTTGTTCGCATTGACGGCACTTGGAACAGTGCACGTTAGTTGTCAGTTGTAGCATTATATATTTCTCCAATTAATACCCGTTTATCATCTGCATTTCTTCTTGGTGTTGTAATTTTAATGGCCAGTAGTGTAGTTATGCACGAGATGTCAAACAGTGGACTTCAGTGACTGCGCAGTGCAAACATCGATAATGAGGCGAAGAAGGGAGCTTTCATAAATGGCTCTGAGCACTATGGGACTTAACAGCTGAGGTCATCAGTCTCCCAGAACTTAGAACTACGTAAACCTAACTAACCTACACATCCATGCCCGAGGCAGGATTCGAACCTGCGACCGTAGCAGTCCCGCGATTCCGGACTGCAGCGCCTAGAACCGCACGCCCACCGCGGCCGGCAAGGGAGCTTTCAATACAAAAAGTTCACTGACGAATCCAAATCTGAGGTCTTTCGCACAAAGCGTCGCAAGTATGTTTGCCTATGGCCTGGTGAATGAATGTTACACCAATGTGTATCTCCAACATTAAAGCATAGAAGGGGTTCCCTTATGGTCTGGGCATGTTTTGGAGGCAGTAAGACTGGTGATCCTCTACAAACAAACGGAACAATGAAGAAATAGGATAGGAGTACCATTGCATTCTACAGTATCATGCAAAGCCATGAGGAAGACGTTGGATTGGCAACGGATTCGTCCTACAGCAAGATAAACACACTTCGATACTGTGTAATGCGTATTTGACAAATTTAGAAGAAAAGATGGAACTGAAAAATATCATCCGGCCGCCCCAATCCTCCTATTGTAATCTTACCGAACTGCTTTGGGATCACTTGTGAATACATTCCACGATAACCAACGAGTTTACGTATGGGTTTTTAAGTCTAAGGCCGGCCGAAGTGGCCGAGCGTTTCTAGGCGCTACAGTATGGAACCGCGTGACCGCTACGGTCGCAGGCTCGAATCTTGCCTCGGACATGTATGTGTGTGATGTCTTTAGGTTAGTTAGGTTTAAGTAGTTCTAAGTTCTAGGGGACTGATGACAACAGCAGTTAAGTCCCATAGTGCTCAGAGCCATTTAAACCACTTTTTGAACCTAAAAATAACCAAATTAAGGATCTTTTTATACGTTTTCTATTTTTGATACTTAGAAAAAATATTTGATCACTTGGGTAGAGCATCTAAATCCAGGCCTGTTGCCAAAGTTAATCACCTCTGGACCAGACTACAAGAGAAATGGCGGCATATCACAGAGGAAACCCTGATGAAGCTGACTGCAAGAATGCCTCCCATATGCAGAGGAGTGATTAAAGCCAAAGGAGGTTACTTTGAGGTGAGTAAAATTAGAGTGCATGTATTTAGTTTCAATAAAAGATTATTCCAAATGTGACTTATGAGTATTTCTAACATTTCTGGATCCAGTTTGCAATTTTTTCCTCAAAACCACTAATGTTCAAAAACTTTTGACCGATAGCGATTGTGCGCGCAGGAAGAACGCCCTTTTCGCTAGGCGGCTGAACCCACCTCGTGGGTGTTCCCATCCATCAATGCCATACGAAGTTTACAATTTCTTATCCCTATACACTTGTTTTCACGCGTAATTAAGTGATGTTCAAGGAAGTACGTCATTATAGCGAGGAAAACGTAGTCGCCTCACTATCTAGGTGGATCAAAAAATTAAAGTGTTAAATCTACAAAAAAATCTCAAATTTGCGTATTATTGCTAGTTAGAACGTTTGTTTTCTGTAATCTGTACTTTTTCTCATAATTTACCGTAAATTTCTACACACTCACCCTATAGTTTCTTCATTATCTACAGTTTCAGGAACAAATAAATATGTTATCGATTTATAATTTAGTCATAACATGTTTAGTGTCTAAAAAAATAGCTCATCAATCTGCAGAATCAATCTAATAATGAACAACAATTATGCGACATGAGTCCTATACTTTTACCTCAAAAAAGTATTAATTTTTTGTGTACGTTCCCCTTGCCGGTTTGGATGTTTCTACTTCTACATCTACAGCTACATCTACATCCATACTCCGCAAGCTACCTGACTGTGTGTGGTGGAGAGTACTCCGAGTACCTCTATCGGTTCTCCCTTCTATTCCAGTCTCGTATTGTTTGTGGGAAGAAGGATTGTCGGTATGCCTCTGTGTGGGCTCTAATCACTCTGATTTTATCCTCATGGTCTCTTCGCGAGATATACGTAGGAGGGAGCAATATACTGCTTGACTCCTCGGTGAAGGTACGTTCTCGAAACTTCAACAAAAGCCTGTACCGAGCTACTGAGCGTCTCTGTCCTACAGAGTCTTCCACTGGAGTTTATCTGTCATCTCCGTAACGCTTTCGCGATTACTAAATGATCCTGTAACGAAGCGCGCTGCTCTCCGTTGGATCTTCTCTATCTCCTCTATCAACCTCACCTGGTACGGATGCCAACTGGCGAGCTGTGGGGCGAACAAGCGTACTGTAACCTACTTCCTTTGTTTTCGGTTGCATTTCCTTAGGATATTTCCAATGAATCTCAGTCTGGCATCTGCTTTACCGACGATCAACTTTATATGATCATTCCATTTTAAATCACTCCTTATGCCTACTCCCAGATAATTTATGGAATTCACTGCTTCCAGTTGCTGTCCTGAAATTGAAGGAAGGTGGAACGTGTAGACAGAAGCGCAGTGCAGTCGATGATTGTGAAGGATAGGGAAGAATATGAGGTAACGGGACACAACTTTACGGAAGATGAGGGTGAGACATTGTTGTTCTGAGTGTTAAAAGATTGGAGAAATTTGACCTAGTGTAGAAGATAGGAGGGCAGGGGTAAACGGATATGCAAAGCAAGGCGGAGTGCATGCCAACTCCAGGATTTGGAGGGAAAGCTAAAATTTCGGACGGGAATATGCATGTTGTAATGTTGTAAATGTTTTCTGAGACATTCGCAGCACGTTCTGAGACAAGGGTATCTAGTCAGCATCCTGGACCTGTTGCAGTATTCATGCAAGCTGCTAATTCCCGTTTTGTGCAATTTGTCACAAGTATTTTCCCACATACACTCAAGCCTGTGAATATTCGCAGCGCCCGGAAGAAATGTGTCGAATGAGCTAAACTTGTGACGGACAGCAATAAGTGAATGAGATTGCACAGAGGTGGCGCGATGTGCACATAATCCTAGCAGCGGCTCCGTTTGTGAGTACAGAAAGCTGAATGTGACGCCACACTCGCCACTACCGAGTCACCGCTCGTTGTAGAAAAGAGAAAACAAGCTCCAAAACACCTCATCAACGACAGAGGGTGCGATATCAACAACTGAGTCAGTTCTAGTGGGCAAGATATAGGTTTATGAGAAATGCGTTTGTCATACCGTAATATTTCAGCTTGAACATGCCATCTTCTATGGCAGTGAAACGTGCGCCAGTAATGGTGGCCGAGCAGTTCTAGGCGCTACAGTCTGGAACCGCGCGACCAATACGGTCTCAGGTTCGAATCCTGCCTCGGGCATGGATGTGTGTCATGTCCTTAGGTTAGTTAGGTTTAAGTAGTTCTAAGTTCTAGGGGACTGATGACCACAGAAGTTAAGTTCCATAGTGCTCAGAGCCATTTGAACCATTTTTAAAACGTGCGCGGAACCAACAGAGTCGTATCCACTGATTACCGGGCAATGAACTACGAAATGGTATGGCCGCCACACTGTCCCCAATGTTGCAACAGGACATTCATTTGTGTTCAGAGTGTTACCTTGATTTTAGAGCACTGGAACGGGTGTGGACCTGTACGAGTGTACGGTTCTGTTTCATCTGCTGTGGTCTGTCCTGGCGGCACCTATGTAATTGTGTTAGCGTACATTCTCCCTGGCGACTTAAGTAGTTAATGTAGTAATGAAAAGTGCAAACAAGAATTCAGCTGATTTTGCACTTCCATTTTTTACTGTAGCTAAGATGCGAATACCCCACTTCACGCCAGAAACGAATCTACAACCAAAGCCGATAGGCATGCACTAACGAATACATAATCCATTTCATCTGTTGGAGAGGCTGCGACTAGTGTTTTCTAAGATGTAAAAGGAATTCTCCCCATTGATTACTTTAAAGCATAGGAAATAACTGGGGTATATTAAGCAATTCCTATGGTTCAAAAAATGGTTCTGAGCACTATGGGACTTAGAACTGCTAACCTAAGGACATCACACACATCCATGCCCGAGACAAGATTCGAACCCGCGACCTTAGCGATCGCGCGGTTCCAGATTGTAGCGCCTAGAACGGCATGGCCACTCCGGCCGGCCAATTCCTATGGTCCAACGAAAATAAAGTTATGAAGAGACTGGATTGCAAAACAGATCATCTCTCATCGGTACAGTGTACACCTAATGAAATTTGTTTCTGGAAAACGTTTTTAGTTCAATGAACATGTTACGACAGCCACATTGAGGTACTTTGGCGACGCTGCAAAATCTCTCTGCTAGGACGGAACCTATTCATTGGAAAAAACTTGGGAGATAACGATTGACCTGAGAGGAACTACTACGAAAAACAGGCAGGGAGATGAATTTTCCACTAATTTCCGTAAATATCAGTTTCTAAAATGTTCCTAACGTTAACAATCCCAATATGAAGCACAGCTGTATCAACAAAAAACGCTCCTATGAATCTTGCAATTTGTAGTTTTAATTTTCTTTTATTGCTGATGTTGAAGATTAGGGTCTATAAATAAATGCTTATAGATATCTAGTTACACTCCTTTCGTATTGATTTGGAATTGAATCTATTTGCTACACTACTGGCCATTAAAATGGCTACACCAAGAAGAAATGCAGACGATAAACGGGTATTCATTGGACAAATATATACTAGAACTGACATGTGATCACATTTTCACGCAATTTGGTTGCATAAAGCCTGAAAAATCAGTACCCCGAACAACCACCTCTGGTCTTAATAACGGCCTTGATATGCCTCGTCATTGAGTCAAACAGAGCTTGGATGGCGTGTACAGGTACAGCTGCCTATGCAGTTTCAACACGATACCACAGTTCATCAAGAGTAGTGAATGGCGTATTGTGACGAGATAGGTTCCTCGGCCACCATTGACCAGACGTTTTCAATCGGTGAGAGATCTGTCGAATGTGCTAACCAGGGCAGCAGTCGAACATTTTCTGTATCCAGAAAGGCCCGTACAGAACCTGCAACATTCGGTCGTGCATTATCCTGCTGAAATGTAGGATTTCGCGGGGATCACATGAAGGGCAGTGCCACGGGTCGTAACACATCTGAAATGTAACGTCCACTGTTGAAAGTGGGGTCAATGCGAACAAGAGATGACCGAGACGTGTAACCAATGGCACCCCATACCATGACGCTGGGTGATACGCCAGTATGGCGATGACGAATACACGCTTCCAATGTGCGTTCGCCGCGATGTCGCCAAACACGGATGCGACCATCATGATGCTGTAAACAGCCATTCGTGCACGCAGGTTCGTCGTTGAGTACACCTTCGCAGGCGCTCCTGTCTGTGATGCAGCGTCAAGGGTAACCGCAGCCATGGTCTCCGAGCTGATAGTCCATGCTGCTGCAAACGTCGTCGAATTGTTCGTGCAGATGGTTGTCGTCTTCCAAACGTCCCCATCTGTTGACTCAGGGGTCGAGACGTGGCTGCACGATCCATTACAGCCATGGGCATAGGATGCCTGCCATCTCGACTGCTAGTGATACGAGGCCGTTGGGATCCAGCGTTCCGTATTACCCTCCTGAACCCACCGATTCCATATTCTGCTAACAGTCATTGGATCTTGACCAACGCAAGCAGCAACGTCGCGATACGATAAACCGCATTTGTGATAGGCTACAATCCGACCTTTATCAAAGTCGGAAATGTGATGGTACGCATTTCTCCTCCTTACACGAGACATCACAACAACGTTTCACCATGCAACGCCGGTCAACTGCTGTTTGTGTATGAGAAATCGGTTGGAAACTTGCCTCATGTCAACACGTTGTAGGTGTTGCCACCGGCACCTAAGTTGTGTGAATGCTCTGAAAAGCTAATCATTTGCATATTACAGCATCTTCTTCCTGACGGTTAAATGTCGCGTCTGTAGCACATCATCTTCGTGGTGTAGCAATTTTAATGGCCAGTAGTGTATAATATAACAGACTGTATCACGAAGGAGTCGTAGGTTAGTGACGTATGCAACCTTGCTCTGAAACCATGTGCAACGCACGTAGGCGTAGTAGTGGTGTGACAGGCTGAGATAATGAGATTAAGCTTGACGCTGCAGTTTCAAACAATTCTCCGCACACAACAGCTGACGTGCATTCTAGCAAGATGCGGCACATTAAAACAAAGAAGCAGCATTTAGAACAGTTGCGCAACTGGGCATAGCTCAGCCACGTAGACAGTGTAAACAATCTGATGAAGATTGCATCATGTGGAATGCATACTACACCTTTACATTCTTCATCCACTTATTGTAGCTACCGATGCAGTCTAACTCGTCTCCCGACAAATTACCAAAATGAGGCCTTCCAGCAGAGATTGCGATGGAGTGACGTTTTTTACCCAAGCTGTTGATGTTAAATGTGATCAGTTAGTGTGATATTTCGGTATGGTAGACCTCGAAAGAGTCTAAATATAGAGCAGAGCTACACGTTTTACACTGCAGTCCACTTTCCATTCTTTTCCCTCTTGAGTAGCACACAACACACTTTGTGTGACATTTTTTTCTTTTCAGTTGGGGACTATTGCATGCAGAAATGAACCCATGTTTTCGTCTCAATCCTCGTTGATGGTAGCCCGCGAGCGGAGTACTCTAGTGGGTGTGCATTCTCTACGGTTGTTGTGCAACGCTGATGCTGAAGTCTTTGTGGCAGGTTTTTTTTCTTTCCACTGATCGTGTGATAGACAACGAAGGAGTTGAAAATACACATATAAATAAGATTAAAAAATATCTTTCTACACCATTTCACTTTGCTGTACACGATTTGAAAGGGAGCTATCATCTGGTCTTCAGAGTGTATGCCACCCATTCCCATCCGATATTCAAGGGTACATTTAGATGTTATTACTTCCTTTCTTGGTGTTTAATGTTTCTTTCTTCTTAATTTGGCAGTTCACCTTATATCCACAGATTCATGCCTGTTAGACAAGCATCATTTTATAATTCCATTTCATATACGATATACTGTTAGAAGACCATTCTTGTGACACGCATGGCCTGAACTTCGTTTTAGAGTACATCTCCGATCCCTCTATTAGCTAGCAATTGAACTCCATGTGCACAGTGAAGCGAACATCCGCGACCCGAGCTCGTCATATGATTTAAATGCCATAGTAACTTCATGTGACTACAGCTCGTCATTTGACGCGATTAGGTTAATCGCAGGGGAGGTTGTAAGAATTACCTGGGGTTGATGCGGTTTCGCCGTAACGCAGATCTGCCCTTCATCTTCTGTTCTTCCAATACGATTTTCCACTACTTTGCGCTGTATGCCTGTAAGTATTTATTAATTTGTCCTACAACATGGTTGACAGCTCTTTCGCCTTAGCAAACGTAGGCATCGCCTGCAGTGGACACAACGCACGGAGTTTCTGTTTAACGATGTTGCTAAGCGTAGTTCTATAAACCTTCAGCGTGTTGCCACTAGGGCGACGAATATCTGAAGATAACCTCACTCGTATAGTGAAATACACTCCTGGAAATTGAAATAAGAACACCGTGAATTCATTGTCCCAGGAAGGGGAAACTTTATTGACACATTCCTGGGGTCAGATACGTCACATGATCACACTGACAGAACCACAGGCACATAGACACAGGCAACAGAGCATGCACAATGTCGGCATTAGTACAGTGTATATCCACCTTTCGCAGCAATGCAGGCTGCTATTCTCCAATGGAGACGATCGTAGAGATGCTGGATGTAGTCCTGTGGAACGGCTTGCCATGCCATTTCCACCTGGCGCCTCAGTTGGACCAGCGTTCGTGCTGGACGTGCAGACCGCGTGAGACGACGCTTCATCCAGTCCCAAACATGCTCAATGGGGGACAGATCCGGAGATCTTGCTGGCCAGAGTAGTTGACTTACACCTTCTAGAGCACGTTGGGTGGCACGGGATACATGCGGACGTGCATTGTCCTGTTGGAACAGCAAGTTCCCTTGCCGGTCTAGGAATGGTAGAACGATGGGTTCGATGACGGTTTGGATGTACCGTGCACTATTCAGTGTCCCCTCGACGATCACCAGAGGTGTACGGCCAGTGTAGGAGATCGCTCCCCACACCATGATGCCGGGTGTTGGCCCTGTGTGCCTCGGTCGTATGCAGTCCTGATTGTGGCGCTCACCTGCACGGCGCCAAACACGCATACCACCATCATTGGCACCAAGGCAGAAGCGACTCTCATCGCTGAAGACGACACGTCTCCATTCGTCCCTCCATTCACGCCTGTCGCGACACCACTGGAGGCGGGCTGCACTATGTTGGGGCGTGAGCGGAAGACGGCCTAACGATGTGCGGGACCGTAGCCCAGCTTCATGGAGACGGTTGCGAATGGTCCTCGCCGATACCCCAGGAGCAACAGTGTCCCTAATTTGCTGGGAATTGGCGGTGCGGTCCCCTACGGCACTGCGTAGTGTCCTACGGTCTTGGCGTGCATCCGTGCGTCGCTGCGGTCCGGTCCCAGGTCGGCGGGTACGTGCACCTTCCGCCGACCACTGGCGACAACATCAATGTACTGTGGAGACCTCACGCCCCACGTGTTGAGCAATTCGGTGGTACGTCCACCCGGCCTCCCGCATGCCCACTATACGCCCTCGCTCAAAGTCCGTCAACTGCACATACGGTTCACGTCCACGCTGTCGCGGCATGATGCGCAGCTAGCGCCATTCGACGGCCAACACTGCGGTTGCTGGTGTGTCCGCTGTGCCGTGCGTGTGATCATTGATTGTACAGCCCTCTCGCAGTGTCCGGAGCAAGTATGGTGGGTCTGACACACCGGTGTCAATGTGTTCTTTTTTCCATTTCCAGGAGTGTATTCTAATTTAAAAAAGGCAAAACAAATACACAGCAACCTTAAAAGACTGCAATCTGTGGCGGTCTATCTGTACATTAGTTTTCAGGTAGTTCGTTCTGTAAGTCAACATAAAATCATCCCAGGGCGTATGAAGTGCTACTGTGATTAGGAGACGTTACTCATATAATCAATTCCATCCATGCTGTTTTAAGGGGCTTACTGTTTTCCTTAATCCCTTTACGGGAATACCGGAAAATTTCCATCAACAGAACACATAGACTTCCTTTCCAAATCTCCTTTCGACTGAGGTAGAATTTCGTCCCTGGTTGCTTCGATGTCGACGGAACATTTAAATCTAACGTCTAATCCTTCTCCAAATATCACATTTTCGTTAAGACAAGGTTGAAGAAAGGAAGATTACGTTATAACGTCCCGTCGACGACGTGATTATTAGAGAATGAGGACAAGCTCCGACTAGGAAAGAAAATGGGCCCCAGCCTTTCGCCTTAAACGCTTTAGGGAAACCATGGAGTAAACTAAATGTAGAAGTCCAGATGGAGATATGAACCACCTTTTTTCTGAATAAGAATCCAGTATCTTACCACTGCACCGCCTCTCGTTGATACGTATTTGAGCCAACCTCTCGATTTATCCATTTCCATTCGTCAGACTACTTGGTTTCCATAGACCATAAAAGCACAGGTTGGCCGGGATAGTCTAGCGGGTAGAGCACAGGATTCCGGCCCTTGAAGTGTCGGGCTTAATTTTGATAGGGGTGGGGATTCTTCATCGTTCCAGTCCCTCCAGATCGACTCCACATCCACTCAGCCTGCTGTCAGAATGAATACGGGGGTAAAAGGTGCCCGGGACGAAAGACACGCCACCCCTCCTAGTGCCGCCGAACCGCCGAAGACAGAACAGCTGAACTCTATGTGGAGTCAGGTCGATAGCCCAATCACATGCTAGAGCCTCCACAGACTTTGCTGTTTTAGAATAGTGCAGAATCAGCGATCGTAAAGGAGGTTGCTGTTGTTGTGGTCTTCAGTCCTGAAACTGGTTTGATGCAGCTCTCCACGCTACCCTATCCTGTGCAAGCTTCTTCATCTCACAGTACTTACTGCAACCTACATCGATCTGAATCTTCTTAGTATATTCATCTCTTGGTCTCCCTCTACGACTTTTACCCTCCACGCTGCCCTGCGATGCTAAATTTGTGATCCCTTAATGCCTCAGAACATGTCCTACCAACCGGTTCCTTCTTCTTGTCAAGTTATGCCACAAACTCCTCTTCTCCCCAATTCTATTCAATACCCCCTCAGTAGTTATGTGATCTACCCATCTAATCTTCAGCATTCGTCTGTAGTACCACATTTCGAAAGCTTCTATTGTCTTCTTGTCCAAACTATTTATCGTCCATGATTCACGTCCATACATGGCTACACTACATACAAATACTTTCAGAAACGACCTCCTGACCCTTAAATCTATATCTGATGTTAACAAATTTCTCTTCTTCAGAAACGCTTTCCTTGCCATTGCCAGTCTACATTTTATATCTTCTCTATTTCGACCATCATCAGTTATTTTGCTCCCCAAATTGCAAAACTCCTTTACTACTTTGAGTGTATCATTTACTTATCTAATTCCCTCAGCATCACCCGACTTAATTCGACTACATTCCATTATCCTCGTTTCGCTTTTGTTGATGTTCATCTTATATCCTCCTTTCAAGACACAGTCCATTCCGTTCAACTGCTCTTCCAAGTCCTTTGCTGTCTCTGACAGAGTTACAATGTCATCGGCGAACCTCAAAGTTTTTGTTTCTTCTCCATGGATTTTAATACCTACTCAGAATTTTTCTTTTGTTTGCTTTACTGCTTGCTCAATATACAGATTGAATAACATCGGGGACAAGCTACAACCCTGTCTCACTCACTTCCCAACCACTGCTTCCCTTTCGTGCCTCTCGACTCTTATAACTGCCATCTGGTTTCCGTACAAATTGTAAATAGCCTCTCGCTCCTTGTATTTTACCCCTGCGACCTATAGAATTTGAAAGAGAGTATTCCAGTCAACATTGTCAAAATCTTTCTCTAAGTCTACAAATGCTAGAAACGTAGGTAAGGAAACGAAATTGATAAAGTTAGCACCTTTCGAGCTTCCTGGTACTGAATTATACTGGCAGTTTGACTATTATGGGTACAACTGAAAGCGAAGGGTATAGGACAATGAAGGAAACAAATAATGCTAATAAACGTAAGTTCAGAAACCAATGGTTTCAACGATACGACGCTTTTAGTAGTGCAATCATGAATGTGTTACAGCACTGTTAATGTCTAAGCCTACATTTCAGATTATGTCCCTTAGGCCGGTGTTACACTATCATTTTTCTTTGTCAAAGTTGATATGTCAAATATTTATGCCAAATAAATTTGACACTGTAGTAGGGAACTTTATCAAATCTCGCTATTCGAGAAAGAAATATGATCAAATCTAAAGCCTCGCCATAGATTCGATCATAAAAGTCGTTCGCCTTTTGTTCACTGCAATGTGAAACCTAACCGCTTGGGCGCTGGCAGCGCTACAGCTATTTGATGTCCCTATAGTGTGTTTATACACATGGCTTCAAAGTTGGGACCAGTGATGGTTACGACTCTATTTTTAATAACCTTGCTTCAACTGAGGTGGGGGATGAACAAGGGGGAAATGCACGCTATTAATCGTGGGCTGATGGGCAGGTAGAATTTGCTGCAGGCGACTTCATATCCACAACCACAGCTACAAGCATCCACCTCTACATCTGGAAACATCCAGGCAGCTTTTCAGCAAGCCTGAACATAGGAGGTAGTCACATCCTAAAATAAAAAAAATAAAAAAATTCTTAGCTCTCCATTTTACTTGTCTATGTTGGACCTCTGGCTACCACAAGTTAAATAGCGCTTCATCTGTTTAATAATTTTTATTAATTTTTTAGTTGTTGGAACAGTAATTTTATTTATTAAATTATTCAAAATTAAAAATAGTTCTTATTGCCCCTATAGTGAACTAAACATTTATTTACCTTCAGGTATACCCCCTTCAGTGGTTTAGAAATCGAGTCACACGTTCCTTGAACTATTTTTGATTAATGTGCAATGTGGTATTCGATTGCTACTACAGCAGCTCTCTCCTGTATCCAGAAATTGTAGTATCACGATGAGGCTGTCTTCTGCAGATATAGTGTAGTGAGTATTCTTTTTTGTAATATGAGAAGCCATTTTACTGAGAAAATTGTGAAATGCACTCTCATCCATTCGTAAGAAATTTATATAAGACTTGACGTCCTCCACTTGCAGCTTTCGTAACAAATTTTGCTGAATGCTTTTATTATCTCGACGTAATACCCATGGCTTCACCCAAGTATGTTTCCTTTTTTTCCGCCACTTTTCTTCCAAATGCACACACACAATGCAATTGTGGTACAAGCAACATTAGCGCACAATAACAAGAAGTTGTTGTGCGTCATCTTGAAATTTGGCGAAAAATATCTGACAACAGTGTAATCCCCTTTTTAGCGCCACGTCAAAGATCTTTGTCAAATAAATTGACAAATATTTGATGACATTTCTTTGTCAAAAAAATATGGTAGCGCAATACCGACCTTATCGTGAAAAGATGTGTGTGTGGTTTATGAATGTTGATGCACCGGCACATTTTCATGTGGCTGTTGGGAAATACGTAGCACAAATTTTCGATAAGTGTATCGGCCGTGGCTCGCAAATACCATGGCCTCTCAGGTCTTCCGATTCTAACCCACTGTTTCTTTGTGTGGGGATATTTGAAGGCTTTTGTGTATTCCAGCCATGTTGATAGTTTCGATACACTCCTAGAACGCATTTTGAATGGTTTTCGATACATTCAAAACAAGCCCGGGATTTTTGAACGTGTATGGGTACCGATGACGACACTATCTGAAGCTTGTCTTCACATGAACAGTGGCCATATGGGACACTTGTTGTAACGTGTTTGTCCTCAAGAGCATAATTGCAGTTTGGATCCTCCAGTGTTCAAATGTGTGTGAAGTCTTAAGGGACAAGACTGCTGAGGTCATCGGTCCTAGACTTACACACTTCTTTAACTGACTTCAACTAAGTTATGCTAGGAACAGCACCTATGTACGAGGGAGTACTCGAACCTCCGGCAGGAGGGGCAGCGCAATCCGTCACATGACGTCCGAAACCGCGCGGCCACTCCGCTCGGCTTGGATCCTCAGGAACAAGGTGTCCTTGTACTCAGTCGTAAGATGTATTACTGGGAAGGTCATTGGTTTCAGGATATACGTTAATGAGAATCACTTGTTTGTTTCATTTTCGTCTACTCACCCATTTCGTTTGTGCCTATAATAGTCAAACACTGTATATATTATGTGGGTTGCGTTTTCTGCAAAACCTTCTTTTCTCTAAAAAAAATTACCTCCCTAAAATGTTAGACGCCCAGGATACATGTCCGTCTTGCTCGCGCGATTATACAAGCTTGATAAAAGGCTACGTCAACTCACAGGTATGCACGGTGTGAGTTTCCACATGCCAGAACGCTTGCACAAGGCGAAATACACACATGTGCAGTTGAATTAGAAACATCTGCTTGTCAGAAATTACACCAGAAGAATCTTTTATTAAGAAAAACATTTCGGGGGGCGTACCCTTCCGTATGAACTCGAATATGGCGAATTTTATCGCTTATTGCGCAAGATCCGTCTTGGAGGAAGTAATATGTTTTTGGCTCATTTTGGAACGTTGGGTCTTGGAATATTGAGGATAAGGTTCTCCGTCATGAACAACATCTTGCTTGTAACGTCTGTCACTGCAGTTTATTGAGCATTTCTGTAACAATCTCACATTAATCAAGAGATTAGGAGAAAAACGTGAAGAAACTTGCAACTCATCTTTGTATCTTTTCTAATTATTCCAGTTATTTAATATTTTAAATGTCTCAGGCCATCGAAAAAGGTCAATAAATCGCTGAACAAGTGATCTGTAAGCGGCCTCTTTGTAGCGTGAAATACACTTCCAGAGAATTCTCCCAACAAATCTGAGTCTGGCATCTGCCTTCCCAACGACTGCATTATGTTGTCATTCAACCTTGAAGGTCTACAGGGAAGTCGCAACGCCAAAAAATTATAGCGAAATCTTGGGTTGTCGCACGGATTGGCAGTAGATTCTCAAACGAAGTAATTAACTTATTGCTCCTAAATGGGTGGGCTAACCCGTCATTATTTGATCACACCTTTGGAGAAAAACAACGGATGCCAGACTGAAGTTCACTGGGAGAATCCTCAGTAACTGCGATCTATCCACGATGGCTGCTTCCATGTACATACTTCCATGTTGTGAAATTTCTTGATGTGTGAGTGGCACTTCAGATTATGTGTATAAATATACCTAAAAAAGTGCATTATACAATCTTCGCTGCTGCATGATCACAGGCAGTCAGATCTGGAACGGAATGGTGCGGTTTTTTCAACGACACCACCACCCCAAGGAAATTCCATAATTTGGCAAAAAACTAATGTAAAATGTATCGTCAAGTGAACTAGCCGTCTGAAGATGAACCTTCCGGTTCGAAACCGCTAATGGCGATACTTAAATAAATAAATAGCATTGCAAATGTGGCCTGTTGCTGTTGTCTTCACTGTGAGAGTCAACCTGCATCTTCAGTAACCTGGAATAAGTACATATTTTTGTTTATAATACTTAATTCACAGTTTTTTGAAATTTTGGAACGTGTCCAGAGAGCCATCACAATAGTGGAATGTCAGTTATGACTATACGAACGTCAGGATAACACAACACCCAGTCCACGAGGCAGAAAATCTGAGTGCCGGCTAGGAATGGAACCGGGGCCTCTTCGGGTATGAACCCACCGTGCTGACTGCACAACTACCGAGGCAGATAAAGTTTGCATGTAGGACGTTGTATGTACAGGTTATAAGCAGTTCTGGCACTTTTAGCTTTTCTGTGATGTAGCAATAGTTTACAGTTGTACTTACAGACTTCGTAGACGCTGATCTATATGTTTTCTTGTTCCTTTGTTACAGTTATTCTCTGTTCGCTTACTGTCAATTGAAATTTCTTTTTCACACTTCACACTCGTTTTCATGATACGTTTTGGACAGTGTTGTCAATTGTCGAATGTCGTTCCCAACTGTTGAATGTGTTTTGTGAGTGGTAGTCTCGCCATGGGGGCAGCACCGCCGTGTTTACTGTTGAGGAACTAGGAGGGGGAAGTGGAGTACAGTAGTTCTGAGAAGTGCAGCGCCGCCACACGCTTCACGTCCATCACCACGTCTACACAAGACACAGTTTTCGAAAGACGAAAATATAATTTCGAAATCCGAATGCGTTGTTAACTATCCTATTTTCAAGACTAACCTGATCAAACAGCGGCTTCCGACTGTCACTTGTCAAACTCGAATAGATAATGTAAATCTGCTGTCCCGACTTAATTAACTGTATGAGGTGGTACTATCAGTGCCTTCGTATTTTTTTATTTAATAGAGAGAGGAGTTTCTTCAGGAAGAGATGTTTAAAAATCTTATTCATGTGAGACTGATTTGCTACATCCGCGAGATCACACACATTATGAAAGTAATTTGCGAAGTAATCACTGTTTGAATATTACTCTAATGAAAGATTTTGAACATTTACAATACCTAAAATATCCCGATAGAATATAGAAATTGCGAGTAATCAACAACATGTATTTCGTATGATGCTCTGGAGCATTAAAATTAGTAATGGACTAGCAGAGGAGTTAAGACGTTGTCGTCTCAATCCACAGGCTGTGAGTTCAAGCCCTTCCGGAATTTTGAAATTTGTATTCCTGATCATTTATCGAAATGATTTTATTCATTGTTTTTTTTCAGTTAGTTGCATGTATTGTATTTCTTATCTTTTGCCGCATCAGGGTAATCATCGTACTAACAGTTTTCTTTGTTCACCACCTTATAAATGGTTTCAAAAAGTCGGTCCCAGCCCGCCCCTTGTGAGTTAACAAACGTTTTGTCACCAGCAAATGACTGCGGAGGAGAGTCTTTGTCAGTTAGAGAAATTGGGTATAATAGTTTACAAATAAAACTGCTACGAAAAATATGAAAAATAATGCGGTTGCTCCAATTAGTTTTGTTTTGTTAATTTATAAATATTTCAGCATTTGAATATATCTTGATTCGTCAAAGAAACATAAAATGTGTTTCTCTTCAAAAATAAATAAAGAAAACACTTCATGGTCCATTTCTGAGTGATAGTCCAATGTCATGGTTTTTGATCGCAAATCACATTTAAGTGCCTGGCAGAGGTTCATCGAGCCACCTTCACAATTCTCTATTATTCCGATCTCGTATAGCGAGCGGAAAGCATGAACACCTATATATTACCGTACGAGCTCTGATTTCCCTTATTTTATCGAGGTGATCGTTCCTCCTAATGTAGATCGGTATCAACAAAACATTTTCGCATACGGAGGAGAAAGTTGGTGATTGGAATTTCGTGAGAAGATTCCGTCGCAACGAAAAACGCTTTTCATTTAACGATTTCCAGCCCAAATCCTGTATCATATCTGTGACACTCTCTCCCATACTTCGCGATAATACAAAACGTGCTGCCTTTCTTTGAACTTTTTCGATGTACTCTGTCAGTCCTATCTGCTAAGGATCCCACACCGCGCAGCAGTATCCTAAAAGAGGACGGACAAGCGTAGTACAGGCAGTCTCCTTAGCAGGTCTATTACATTTTCTAAGTGTCCTGCCAATAAAACGCAGTCTTTGGTTAGCCTTCCGCACAACATTTTCTATGTGTTCCTTCTAATTTAAGTTGTTCGTAATTGTAATACCTAGGTATTTAGTTGAATTTATGGCTTTTAGATTAAATGGTTCAAATGGCTCTGAGCACTATGGGGCTTAACTTCTGTCATCAGTCCCCTAGAACTTAGAACTACTTAAACCTAACTAACCTAAGGACGTCACACACATCCATGCCCGAGGTAGGATTCGAACCTGCGACCGCAGTTTAACGAGTTCCTTTCAGCACTCATGTGGATGACCTCACACTTTCCGTTTTTCAGGGTCAACTGCCACTTTTCGCACCATTCAGATACTTTTTCTAAATCTTTTTTCAGTTTGTTTTGATTTTCTGAAGTCAATTAAACGCTGACAGACACTTCCATTCTACAAAACTTCTCGCACGCTGTCACCTAGCCAACCTTTATTTATGGTGTAATGTGCGGGAATCCTTTCTCAATCTCCCATATTTTGGCACATTTTAAAACTAAATCCCATAGACAGAACAATTTTTCTAAGATTTTCCTTCCTAGCCTTGAAGTTCTGTTGCGCGACAAAAGCTGTGTAGTGTTCACAAGGTTCGTACTTATTTATATTGCTCGTAATATACGTTTAGCCATATTGCCAATGGAACGTTTATTGTGAGCGCCTCCTTCTTTGGCATAGAACCCTGAATTCCACACTGCTGGGCTTCGTGTCCCTGCTTCCATATTTCACAAATTATCCTGTTGCTCAACTTAAACATTTTGGCCCCGTGCTCCGTCATCTTCTCCACCGGAACAATGAATCCCTTTTCTTTCTCATCGCCAACAAATCTAATTATGTGTAAAGAAATTTGTGGTTTTGAAACTTTTTGAGGAAAATGTAGATAATTTGTATGCCTTGGTAACTTAATAAATGATATGTAGCTGGGATATTTATTCATATTGCTCGATATAAGAAACGTTACACATTCTACGGGGTTGTGAACATAGTTTATTGAGTTATTTTCCAGAGAGTTGCAGCAAAGAGACACAATTCTTTACGTAGAAAGTTAGATTTTCTATCATACAGCTGATTCTGGTTATACATAAAGGACACCAGTGGCAAGACGTAATCAATACCTTCACTACGCGATAACAACGCTGAAGTTACTGATGACAGTGCCACTAAAGCAGAGTTATTAAACACGGTTTTCCGAAACTCCTTCACGAATGAAGACGAAGTAAATATTCCTGAATTTCAATCAAGAAAAACTGCCAAGATGAGAAACATAGAACTAGATATGTTCGGTGTAACAAAGCAGCTTAAATCACTTAATAAAGCTAAGGCCTTCGGTCCAGATTGTAGACCAGTCAGGTTCCTCTCAGAGTATACTGATACAGTAGCTCCATATTTAGCAATTATATACAACGCTCGCTTAAGGAAAGATCCTTACCTAAAGACTGGGAAATTGCTCAAGTCACACCAATACCCAAAAAGGTAAGTAGGAGTAATTTGCTGAATTACAGGCCCATATTACTAACGTCGATTTGCAGTGGGGATTTGGACCATATACTTTATTCGAACATTATGTAGTACCTTGAGGAAAACGAGGTATCGACATATAGTAAGCATGGATAAAGAAAATATCGTTCTTGTGAAACACAACTAGCTCTTTATACTCATGAAGTAATTAGTGCTGTTGGCAGAGCATGTTAAACTGATTCTATATTTTTAGATTTCGAGTAGGCTTTCGACACTGTTCCCCACAAGGGTCTTCTAATCAAACCGCGTGCCAATGAAATATCATCTCAGTTGTGCGACTGGATTCGTGACTTCCTGTCAGAAACGTCACAGTTCGTAGTAATAGACGGAAAGTCATCGAGTAAAACAGAAGTAATAACTGGCGAAGTGTTATACGCCATTTATTGTTCCTGATCTATCTTAACGACATAGGAGACAATCTGAATAGCCGTCTTAGATAGTTTGCAGATGATGCTGTCATTTACCGTCTTATAAAATCATCAATGACCAAAACGAATTGCAAAATGATTTAGATAAGATATCTTTATGGTGCGAAAAGTGGCTATTGACCCTTAATAAAGAAAACTGTGAAGTTATTCACATGAGTACTAAAAGAGATTTGCTAAATTTCGATTACGCGATAAGTCACACAAATCTGAAGGCTGTAAATTCAAGTAAATACTTAGGGATCATAATTACAAATAACCTCAACTGGTACGATCACATAGATAATGTTGTGGGTAGAGCAAACCAAAGACTGTGATTCATTGGCAGAACACTTAGAAGGTGCAACAGGTCTATTAAAGAGACTGCTTACGCCACGCTTGTCCGCCCTATTCTGCAGTATTGCTGCGGTGTGGGATCCGAAGCAGGTGGGACTAACGGATGACATCGAAAAAGAACAAAGAAGAGCAGCTTGTTTTGTATTATCTCGAAATAGGGGAGATAGTGTCACAGACATGATACGTGAATTAGAGTGGCAATCATTAAAACAAAGGCAGTTTTCATTGCGACGGAATCTTCTCATGAAATTTCAATCACTAGTTTTCTCTTCCTATTGCGAAAACACTCTGTGGCACCCACCTACATAGGGAGAAATGATCAACATGATAAAATAAGAGAAATCAGGGCTCGGACAGAAAAATTTAAGTGTTCGTTTTTCCTGCGCGCCGTTCGAGAGTGAAACAGTAGACGGAAAGTTTGAAGGTGGTTCATTCAACCCTTTGTCAGGAACATTATTGTGAATAGCAGAGTAATCACGTAGATGTAGATGTGTTTAAGGGGAGGTACCGGTGAAATTTCAGCTAGGTCGTAAAAAATCGCAGAGAGCTTAGCATATCTTGGCATGCTGAAATCGGTGGGTAAATCCAATTTGCTAAACAATTTTTTTCATCATTTTCGAATTTTTGAGTTTTGAAAAATCATTATGTTTTCAAACACATACTTAGAATGTTAGGGTATCACGGAATGTATTCACAAAAAACGTTTGAGTCAAAAATGTTTAAAATGTCGGAGGAGTAGCGTTTTTTTTATTGTGGCCATTTTGATTTTTTTGAAAAATCTCGAAGTATAGTTAGTCTTCTATCACCAGATACATATATGCAATGCAGAAACTTTATTGAAACACTGATTTTATATAAATATTCCTGTGTATGTGCATAAATAGTACGTACATCCGTAATCGTGTATGTGTACGTCCCTAATCTGTATGAACATCCCAAATCGACGTAAATAAATAGGTGCAACTAATCTATTTAATTTAGAGACTTGCGGATTTATGTTCGCGGTGGACTCAGTTATGAAATGGAAAGTAAATGTTTATAAAGGCATCTAGTCCAGAATCAGTGGCGGCAGTGTGTGAAGTTCTTAGGTCGATCAGGTGATCAATATTTGAACACAGCACAGTTACTTTACATAACTTTATTTACACAACGATACATACATACATTCTAGCGGTAACAATTGGGGATGAAATTATAGTTCCACAGTACTTCGCAGGTGCACTGATAGGTGAGGTATGTCGACCTTTCATTGTCGACAGTTTAGGTGCTCCCGAGCGGTCTAAAGCGCTGCAGTCATGGACTGTGCGGCTGATCCCGGCGGAGGTTCGAGTTCTCCCTCGGGCATCGGTGTGTGTGTTTGTCCTTAGGATAATTTAGGTTAAGTAGTGTATAAGCTTAGGGACTGATGGCCTTAGCAGTTAAGTCCCATAAGATTTCACATACATTTGATAAAAAAAATGAAAGTTTAGGTGCTCTCCTTGAAAACATTAGTCTAGACATTAGAGGCTGCATGCAAATGCAGCACGATGGTCACCCAGTCCATTCTGCATATGATGTTGTGCAAGAACTGAACAACAGATTCGCTGAAAAAAAAAATGGTTCAAATGGCTCTGAGCACTATGGGACTTAACATCTGTGGTCATCAGTCCCCTAGAACTTAGAACTAATTAAACCTAACTAATCTAAGGACATCACACACATCCATGCCCGAGGCTGGATTCGAACCTGCGACCGTAGCAGTCGCGCGGTTCCGGACTGAGCGCCTGAAGGAAAGACGGTTTGGGCGCCGTGGTCCTCATGAACACTAGTAGGTTTCTTACCACTAGAAGGTTTATTTTTGTGGGGATAATTAGACAATCACGTGTATGTCACTGAACCCACAAAGCCAGATGAGTCCAAACGGCACATCGAGGACTCTTGTCGCTCCGAGACACTCGTAATTTTATGTTGCATTAGGCGTTCACGAACATAGGCACACACATTGTAACACTTCACTTAAATTAACATTCCGCCACCAGTACATCCACCTGCACACAGCCAAGTATTACGTGCAGCATGTTGCATCCACCACTAACATTTTGAGGGTTTCTACCTCACAAAATCTACGTGACAGAAATGTGGTTTAGACTGATTAGTACACAGCTTGCTTAAATACATCAGCTACATGATAGAAAAGAACTAATGTTCTATTTAAAAAATTACACTATGTGATCAAAAGCCTGGCTGAAAATGGCTTACAAGTTCGTGGCGGCCTCCACCGGTAATGCTGTAATTCAATATGATTTTGGCCCACCCTCAGCCTTGATGACAGCATCAACTCTCGTAGGCAATCAGGTAGTGGAAGGTTTCATGGGGAATGGCAGCGCATTCTTCACGGCTGCACTGATGAGAGGTATCGATGTCGAAGGTGAGGCCTGGCACGAAGTTGGCGTTCCAAAACATCCTAAAGGTCGGGTCAGGACTCTGTGTAAGCCAGTCCATTACAGGGATGTTATTGTCGTGTAACCACTCCGCCACAGGCCGTGCATTATGAACAGGTATCGTGTTGAACGATGCAATCGCCATCCCCGAATTGCTCTTCAACAGTGGGAAGCAAGAAGGTGCTTAAAACAAAAATGTAGACTTGTGCTGTGATAGTGCCACGCAAAACAACAAGGGGTGCAAGTCCCCTCCATGAAAAAATAACACCGCCGCCTCCGTTGGCACTGTTGGCACTACACACGCTGGCAGATGACGTTCACGGGCCATTCGCCATACCCACACCCTGCCATCTGATCGCCACATTGTGTACCGTGATTCGTTACTCCACACAAAGTTTTTCCACTGCTCAGTCGTCCAATTTTTAAGCTCCTTACACCAAGCGAGGCGTGGTTTGGCATTTACCGGCGTGATGTGTGGCTTATGAGCAGCCGCTCGACCAGGAAATCCAAGTTTTCTCACCTTCCGTCTAACTGTCATGGTACTTGCTGTGGATCCTGATGAAGTTTGGAATTCCTGTGTGATGGTCTGCATAGATGTCTGCCTATCACACATTACGTCTGTCTTCAACTGTCGGCGGTCTATGCCAGTCAACAGACGAGGTCGGCCAGTACTCTTTTGTGCTGTACGTGTCCCTTCACGTTTCCATTTCACTACTACATCAGAATCAGCGGACCTATGGATTTTTAGGAGTGTGGAAATCTCGCGTATGACACAAGTGACACCCAATCACGTGACCGCGTTCGAAGTCCGTGAGTTCCGCGGAGCGCCCCATTCTGCTCTCTCACGACTTCTAACGACTACTGAGGTCGCTGATATGGAGTACGTGGCAGTAGTTGGCAGCACAATGCACCTAATATGAAAAATGTATGTTTTGTGGGTGTCCGGATGCTTTTGATCACATGGTGTATATCTCTTTGCTCTCTGGAAAATAACTTAGTAAACTATGTTCGTAGCCCAACAGAAAATGTAACGTTTCTTATGTGAACCTATCTCAATAAATTTTCTTGTCACCTATAATTTTGTAAGTTATAGAGGCTTACACCTTATCTGTAACACACTGTAGATGATATTATGTCAGATGCAGATGGCTGTTCTGCAGTCATTCCATCAATCTTCAGCGATACAATCAATACACTGGGAAAACATTGGCGAATGGTTCAAATGGTTCAAATGGCTCTGAGCACTATGGGACTTAACATCTGAGGTCACCAGTCTCCTAGAACTTAGAACTACTTAAACCTAACTAACCTAAGGACATCACACGCATCCATGCCCGAGGCATTATTCGAACCTGCGACCGTAGTGGTCGCGCGGTTCCAGACTGAAGTGCCTAGAACCGCTCGGCCACACTGGCAGACTATTGGGGAATGGCCATTGCCAAAAAATTGGACTACGTAACGTGTAAGTGCATTTTTTCTATTCGAAACATACAGTGTTTCACTGCTGTGGAGAGAACATTTCTCGTTAGCTCCGTACAGCGTTTAAGGATGCAAAGGCCAGGCGGTAGGTCGGCAGCAAACTGGCGAGGCCTTGGCCGCAGCCACCTTATGCAAGCTAGGCGCCGCTTTTTTGCTCCAGTACTCGAACCTGTTAGCGAGCTGCTAGCTAACAGTTGAATGGAGCCTTCCCCAGTCGCCGATCAATGGCGGCGACTCGTCTGTCGCTGTGGCTACGCAAGAACTAGTTCTTACGTAAGTGCGTGATACATCTTTGCTCGGCCATATATCTCCAGGAATGAGTGATCGCGCTCGAGGCAGAGATACTGTACCGGCGCTAGCTTTATGCGCTCCGAAACACACACGCTTCTGTGCCAAGGTCTATTCTGATATTCGTGCATGACGCAACGCCTAAGATTACAAAGCCTTTCTCCGCTTTCGGGTACTCCCGCTTTGTTTATTGCCGCAAATGGAGGCAGCAGTAACACACTGACGGCATCTGTCTTTACCAAGTCGTTCAGCGAGGAAGGCCGTATTGTCTGTAACTGCTCTCAGTTTTTTTAATAACCATGTAACGAAGTAATTCAAAGAACAAATCAGTGGGAGGCGAGAATAGCAAGAAATTTGTCTGAATACGAGTGAAGGATTGAGTTTTCTAAATCAAAATGCTCTTGTTTCATGACATAGGCGCTTTTAGGTCAGTGAACTTTGTCGAACGTTTTTCCAGGTGATACCTTTGATCCCTACAGCTCCTGTAACTTCTATATTGGTCTCAGAAGATTCCCCACTCACCAATTTCTTCCTATATGGGAATAAGAGGATATCAGATGATGTCATATCTAGTGAAAAGAGTGAATATTTCAACAACTAGTGATTCAAATGCCTCGGTTTCACCGCTATCTAACGACGTTTTTCGGTAGGTGCATTGCCCTGACAAAAAAGTTTTTTTTCCACGATCTCGGGAAGTTTTCCATCACATTGTTCTCGAAGTCTTTCGTAGTATTCGTGAGTTATTATTTTACCCTTTCAATATCAACCGATCACAAAACATTCGTTTTTCATCCTTTAAAACACTAGCCATTGCAATTCCGGCAAAAAAATCATGTGTGCCTTTTTTGTTTCTGGGCTCTGCTTTACGTGCTTCATCGTTCCTCGCAGTGGACTCATGTCACAACAATAGTAACACATCGGCGCACTAAATAACATCGCATATTTTTCAGACGATCCAAAAGTTGCTGACAAAATTCATTTACACATTTAATTTTGGTGAGCATCTGACAAAATCGTGCTTGCACTAAGATGTTTTATTGGTAACGCTTCATGTATTGTAGCGCAGTCTTTATTCTGAAATGCTAATGGGGTCAAGCATGCGATACACCTTTAATCGCGGGTCGTCTAATAATCATACTATGTGTAAGTAGGCTGCTTAGGTTTTTATGTTGGTAATGCCACGTAGCGCTCTGTATGAAAATCACTGACTGTGCTGTGTGCAGTCTGTGGCTGGTTGGCATTGTTGAAATATTCGCTATTGTAGTGTTGGGCAGTTGGATGTGAACAGCGCGTAGCGTTGCGCAGTTGGAGGTGAGCCGCCAGCAGTGGTGGATGTGAGGAGAGAGATGGCAGAGTTTTGAGAGCGGATGATGGTTCAAATGGTTCAAATGGCTCTGAGCACTATGGGACTTAACAGCTGTGGTCATCAGTCCCCTAGAACTTAGAACTACTTAAACCTAACTAACCTAAGGACATCACACACATCCATGCCCGAGGCAGGATTCGAACCTGCGACCGTAGCAGTCACGCGTTTCCGGACTGAGCGCCTTAACCGCGAGACCACCGCGGCCGGCTGAGAGCGGATGATCTGGACGTGTGTCCATCAAAGACAGTAAATTTGTAAGACTGGATGTCATGATCTGATACATGTATTATAACATTTGAACACTATTAAGGTAAATACATTGTTCGTTCTCTATCAAAATCTTTCATTTGCTAACTGTGCCTATCAGTAGTTAGTGCCTTCAGTAGTTAGAATCTTTTATTTAGCTGGCAGTATTGGCGCTCGCTGTATTGCAGTAGTTCAAGTAACGAAGATTTTTGTGAGGTAAGTGATTCATAGGTTATTGTTAGTCAGGGCCGTTCTTTTGTTGGGATTATTGAAAGTCAGATTGCGTTGCGCTAAAAACATTGTGGGTCAGTTTAGTGATGATCAGAATAAGAAAAGAGAGAAATGTCTGAGTACGTTCAGTTTTGCTCAGCTGTTTGAAAATCAAATAATGTAAGGGGTTTACCAGCACAGTAATTCATTCATTTTTCTAAGGGGACGTTTCATGTTTTGTGCGTTTTCTCTATGTTTTCATTGGAGAATGTAAATTTGATACATTCTTGAGTTGCGTTATTTCACGACATATATTAATATAAAAAAACCGGACAAGTTCTAGTAGGACTCCTGTTCTGAGGGTGTCGTACAATTTTAATCATATATCTATATAGTTCATCCATCCCAAGAATCGGGAGTGTAGACGATTTTTGCCTGTTATCGATATCGATGCTGACAAGGCATCAGTCCCGAGAATTCCAAGTTTTAAGTTTAAATTCTTTGGTAACTTTGCATTCGCGGCTGTAATTTTTCATTTACTTTATGAATTTTGGAGTTATGTTAACATACTATGCGAATTGGGCAACTACAGATGCGTTGACTTCGTCTACACCCGTCCCTGTTGGAATTACTGGTATTATTTGACGGAAGTCTTCAGAGAAGTAGACGATACAGCCGGCCAAAAAGCTATTGCTGTTAAGCGAATATCGAATTGTTCTTTGGAATGCTTCAAAGGACATCTTCTTGGATATCGGAACCTCATCCCAAACAACTGAAATGCAATCCTGCATCAGTTACCAGTATTACTTTGCTTTGAAACATTGCTGGTGGTAGACTCGGGGAATGTTTATGCCAGCGTGGCGCGACAGCCAGGTATACAGAGCGAAGTGGTGCTGTCATTAGTACACTAGACTCACATTCGGCGCGACGACGGTTCAAACCCGCGTCCGGCCATCTAGATTAAGTTTTACATAGTATCCCTAAATCGCTCCAGGCAAATGCCGGAATGGTTCCCTGATAGGGCACGGCCAATTTCCTTCCCTATCCTTGACACCATCCGACTTCTGCTCCGTCTCCAATAACCTTGACGCTGACGGGACGTTAAACCCAACCTTCCTTCCTTCCACAGTCAGGCAGCCTTACATCTATCACGGCTAGATGCCAAAGGCATGGTTTTCACAGTGACAGGGGATTTCACTTCATTTCATCGTATCTCAGCCGGTTAGCGCGAAAATTTGTAGGTTAAATACACAAATCTTCCTCGTGAATCACTCTACCTATTACGGAAAATCAGATCAAAATCCCTACCGTAGTTACTGAGATTTTTGGCGGATTGCGAATGAAATGTAAGTTTGTAACCTAAAAAAGAATTATGTCATATAATTACGGATGTAGAACAGAAGCTTTCGAAATGTGGTGCTACAGAAGAATGCTCAAGATTAGATGGGTACAACACACAACTAATGAGGAGGTATTGAATAGAATTGGAGAGAAGAGAAATTTGTGGCACAACTTCACTGGAAGAAGGGATCGGTTGGTAGGGTATCTGAGGCATCAAGGTATCACCAATTTAGTATTGAAGGGCAGCGTGGAGGATAAAAATCGTAGAGGGAGACCAAGAGATGAATACACTAAACAGATTCAGAAGGATGTAGGTTTCAGTAGGTACTGGGAGATGAAGAAGCTTGCGCAGTATAGAGTCTCTGGACTGAAGACCACAACAGCAATAACAATTACGAACAGTTTTCGAATTTTTTTTCTCCTTTACACGTACTGTTGAAACTCGCTTCTTCCCAAATTTCATAATTCTAGGTCAATGGGAGGTCGCGAGTATCAGAAACTAGCCGTATCTTTTGATTGCACTGACGAAATGGTTTAGGCCACCAAGGTACCGTAGACCTTCAAAGGGATATAAATCTCAACTTGTTACCTCCACCCGCTCCAAAGAAAAATTTGTTTTCACAGTTGGTCAGGCAGGTAGATGGATAACAAAGTGATCCCCTAACGGTTTCATTTTTATCGACTGAGGTGTGCAATCCCGAAAACGACATTCATTGATAACAACACTGCCTCTGTAACATACAATTCTTCACCTTGCAGTCTTAAAAATATGTCCATTTTGTAGACAAAGATTTCTCCACTAATTTAGTTCTTTGTAACTACGTATAACAACCAAACTTTGCGGTGAGGACCAGAGGACCACGTGACATTTAGCCATTCCTGCCATGTGAACGTCATTGCGAATGGGCGTGTGATGTCGCTCTACCGGCAGTGAAAACATTGTACGCATTCCTTATTTACCATAACACAGGAGTGACTTGAAGATCTGCAGCTCTTGTGCAGTGTTACATGTCCGAAAAAAACAGACTCCACGCATTCATATAATTGATTCGCCTCGGTGGGCAAGTAATCCTCAAATTCATTGCAGATGCACAGTATCACTGGACCTCCTCCGGGAATCTAAAATCAGCGAGCGTGGAGGACATGGATGGGGGCTGGGTTTATGTGGCCTAGGTGGGAATGTGGAAGCTTGTCGACGTAGTCCGTGCATTTACACTGCGCGGATCGCGAAGCGATCAGAGCAACTGCTTTGTACTAACCGGCACGATGGCTCAGCGTGTTCGGTCAGAGAGCTGCTTGGCCTCTGCAATAAAAAAAACTGGGTAGAAAGATCAACGAACGAACTTTAACGGATGTTATGCGACGTCCGCAATGGACAAACCCAACGATCAACAATCAACAAAATGCAAAAAAAAAGTACGCAGGAGATCCCGTGTTCAAGTCCCGGTCGGACACGAACGTTTTCACTCGTCGCTGCCAAGTCCTCATGCACTTGATATCATCAATTCCTTCCCTTTCCTTTCCTTTCTACCCACTCCACCTTCAATTTAAATAATAACTTTTATGTTGCGGCATGCTTAGGACCAAACTGATAATCGTTTGGACACCTGTACTGTCAGTCAAGTTGTTCATACACATCCACAACATCTGGATGAGGAGCAACCTCATTTTTGGCAACGATATCGTGAAATACACATCCAAACATGAAACACATAGACAACGGACTTAGCAGGGGCCTCTATCGTTGCATACCACTGCGGATAGTGTATGCCAATTCAATGCAAAATAAACGAGCTCAGTGTATATTATTAATGCTACGTAATTGGCATGCGTATACATTGCCATCTACCGAGCACAAATTAGACTGTACCACCAAATACAAACCCCTTTAAATTAGGACACTACTGCCGAAGTTTTGTATACTATAAGTGAAATTGGATTGTTTACTATGGCGTAACAAAACCGTCGAAATTTTCATTGAAGCGTTAGTTGCGAGATAGTCTTCTGGTATCCATCGTTTCCTTGGTTTTGCCGGACCTCTCTAGCTGGTAGTTCGGCATCTGCATCTTCTCACATAAACCAGCTCGGCAACATATGAGTTATACGATCACTCCCATCTATTACACTGTTCACGTATTTCACTATTTTCGAGTGTCTTCCCACAAGCCAACCCTTAGTAGCCCCAAGAAGCTGCATTTCAATGGACACTGAGAGTGCAGTACACTGATATGTTAGTGGGTTTGAGAAATACGGCCGTGATGCCTTGATAGCTCTACCAGCAAATCCTACCGCCACGTCCACGAAGGGAATATATATATATATATATATATATATATATATATATATATATATATATATATATATATATATATGTGTGTGTGTGTGTGTGTGTGTGTGTGTGTGTGTGTGGGTGGGTGTGTGTGCCGGCCGGTGTGGGCGCTTCAGTCTGGAACCGCATGACCGCTACGGTCGCAGGTTCGAGTCCTGCCTCGGGCATGGATGTGTGTGATGTCCTTAGGTTAGTTAGGTTTAAGTAGTTCTAAGTTCTAGGAGACTCATGACCACAGATGTTAAGTCCCATAGTGCTCAGAGCCATTAACACTTTGGAAGTGTATATTCTGTGCTAACATACATTTTTATATGCAAAAATGCCTTTTGACATTAACAAACTAATAGCACTGTTCATTAGAATATCAGTGGTGCTTGTTAGAGGATGTGATGACACTGAAGAAGCAGAATGTTTTGCTGTTGCACGACAATGCACGGCCACATGTCAGTAAAAAAACCATGGAAGCGATGACAAACCTCGGATGGACAACACGGAAACATCCGACTTACAGTCCAGACCTGGCTGCACGTGACTATAATCTCTTTGGGAAACTGAAAGACTGTCTTCGTGGAACAAGGTCTGAAGATGATGACTCCCTTGTGCACGCTGCCAAACAGTGGCTCCAACAGGTTGGTCCAGAATTTTATCGTGCGGGTATACAGGCGCTGGTTCCAAGAAGGCGTAAGGCAGTTGAGAGGGATGGAAATTATGTGGAGGAATGAAAAAATTGTTCCTAAAGAATGTATCCACACACTGTAAGACTTTCAAACATGTAGAATAAAAGATGGATTTTTTAAAAAAAGTGTGCATTTCTTTTGGAGTGACCGTATATTTCTGGCAGTGGAGACATTTTACTTGAAAGTCGCTTGCCCGGAGTCAACGTATAAACACATTATTGTTGTGGCTGTGTTACTCCGAATTACAATGAAAAGTTCCTTCTGATGTGCATAAGACGTTTTTCTGCATAGTAGGAGGAACCTGTGGTACCAACATGATGGCTTTCCAGCCCATTGTGCACGAATCACTACAGAATGCCGTCACGAATAGCTTCGAAGTCGTTGGTCTGGACGCAGAGGACCTGTGCGTTGGCCGGCTACTTGTCCGGATTTGACATCTGCTTACTTTTTTCTCTGAGGAAGCGTCAAAGAGCTGTCTGTAAGGAAATACCCACTACATCCGATGGCATGCAACGACGTATTACTGCAGCCCGCTCAGACATCTCCGCTGAAGCAATCATATGTGCAGCAGTCGTTCCATATCAAACGTCCGCAGCTCGTGGTCGTGCGGTAGCGTTCTCGCTTCCCACGCCCGGGTTCGATTTCCGGCGGGGTCAGGGATTTTCTCTGCCTCGTGATGACTGGGTGTTGTGTGATGTCCTTGGGTTAGTTAGGTTTAAGAAGTTCTAGGGGACTGATGACCATAGATGTTAAGTCCCATAGTGCTCAGAGCCTTTTGAACCATATCAGACTGGAAGCGTGTATTGCCGCTGCTGGTAGTCATTTTGAACGTACTCTGTTACAGGCAACTGTCCCGTTACTGGTCAGAATCGACATACCTACTGTATGCGCTTATGTTGTTCTCTGGTGCATACTATCACAGATATTGCACAAGTGCTGTTGTGACTACTTTTCAAAATACGATGTCTCGTAAACGATTAGCACTAGAATCCAGCAATAAACATCACTGACATTCTATTTTTTTTATAGTGGCTATATTCAGGAGATCATTCACAGTGAAAACAGTTATATCTAAGTTATTGTAACGTAATCTTGAGTTTGTACTTCTGCTTTTGCAAGTGGTTTCGAAATGAAACCACTGGAGCAGTATGTAGTTTTGCTACGAAATTTATTAAATTTTATTGCCATTTTTGCTTGTTATTAGAGACTATAGTTTGCTTTAGGTATTGTGAGATAACAGAAGTTCCGAGATGTGGGGTTTTGCCAAAGAAAAAAAGGCGAATTTGCTTTCAAATATATCACATGAAATGATGGGTGGTTGAAAACTATGTGACCACGTGGTTCCAAAGTAAAACCACCTTGTTAAAACAACTGATTGTTTGCTTTTTGCCACGTCCTTCATGTATTCGTTGCTTACTACGATAATAAAGGTTCGTTTTCAGTACAAAATTTACAATTATATTTTTTTTTCGTAATGTTGAGACTCAAAGGGATAAGTGTTCTTCTCCGGAAAACAGGCTCCAACATTTGGCACATTATAACTCTTTTTATTCGCAGGAAGTTCTGAATAAGTTGTTCAGTTAGGACATCGTCAAGTAGATCAGATGTACTTTGTTTTGCACACGTCTCGTTATGCAGACAAGTGGCTGCGTATTGCATCATGGCCGCGCGAGGACATATGCAAATCATCCCAGCAATGAATACTGCATAGACTCGCAGCAGACGCATGTACTGCGCGTCGCACACACCTAACTTTATTCTCTACTCACTTACCCTTTTCGTATAAATGTTGAACGTGTCTGCTAACTATATACCATCAGAAAAATGAATTTTATAAAAAATACCGCGGAAAGACTTGAAAACTCGTGACGAAGTATCTCCATCGGAAGGCTGTTTTGACAACGTACGCTTGTGCGGTGGGGCTCAAGAGGAGACCTTCTGGGAGGTGCATGGAGTTATGAGCTCCCACTTCGCCAGTGTGGGTAAGCACCTATCACACCCTAAAATTGTAGGTGCCAATTCGGCCTCGTTTTTGACATACTGCATGTTAAAGTTACGGCAGCTCTTTATATACAGAAAAATTTCACTATTGGGGCAAGTGAGCGTGTCGCCGAGTGGCAAGCGAGCGAGACTCGGCTATGCTACTTTTGTTTTCTTTTTTTATGCTTTTTTTAATTTATAATTACTCATGAAAATTTTGCAAGGAATTGATTAAAAAGAATTACAAGCCTCTATAAATCAAAATTACAGTTTGAATGTCACATTTTGTTTCAATCTTTTGCGTTTTTTTTAACAGGAAATTAACCGTAAGTGATCCGGTGGCATACATAAATTTGCCTATTTACTTGAAAATCGAGAGAAGTTGTTAAAATATGTCTTCTAAAATAGCCATAAACCCGTCATACAAATGTTGGGACAGGATCCTAGAAAATTTTACACCTGTGAGATCGTTGACGCGTCGTCGCGCCTAATCCTGTTTATGGTCTGTGACCGTTGGCGTTCCCCTATTTGCACTTGCCGTTCCACGAATAACCGGACTCTACTGTCTGTGTAGTGAAGTAGAAGTGAATAGTTCCCGTGAATTATTAAGGGTGGAGGTTACACTCAACAATCGAGCTAGATTAATAATTGGCTCCTTTTACCGACCTCCCGACTCAGCAGCATTAGTGGCAAAACGACTAAGAGAAAATATGGAACACATTTCACATAAATTTTCTCAGCATGTTATAGTCTTAGGTGGAGATTTCAATTTACCAGATATAGAACTTTTAGACTCTGTAAGCGCAGAACACGGAATCAGTGATCATAAGGCCGTTGCAGCATCCCTGAATATGGAAGTAAATAGGAATATAAAGAAAGGGAGGAAGGTTTACCTATTTAGCAAGAGTAATAGAAGGCAGATTTCAGACTACCTAACAGATCAAAACGAAAATTTCTGTTCCGACACTAACAACGTTGAGTGTTTATGGAAAAAGTTCAAGGCAATCGTAAAATGCGTTTTAGACAGGTACGTGCCGAGTATAACTGTGAGGGACGGGAAAAACCCACCGTGGCTCAACAACAAAGTTAGGAAGCAACTGCGAAAGCAAAGAGAGCTTCACTGCAAGTTTAAACGCAGCCAAAACCTCTCAGACAAACAGAAGCTAAACGATGTCAAAGTTAGCGTAAGGAGGGCTATGCGTGAAGCACTCACTGAATCCGAAAGTAAAATTCTATGTACCGACTTGACAGAAAATCCTAGGAAGTTCTGGTCTTACGTTAAATCAGTAAGTGGCTCGAAACAGCATATCCAGACACTCCGGGATGATGATGGCATTGAAACAGAGGATGACACGCGTAAAGCTGAAATACTAAACACCTTTTTCCAAAGCTGTTTCACAGAGGAAGACCGCACTGCAGTTCCTTCTCTAAATCCTCGCATGAACGAAAAAAAAAGCTGACAATGAAATAAGTGTCCAAGGAATAGAAAAGCAACTGAAATCACTCTACAGAGGAAAGTCCACTGGACCTGACGCGATACCAATTCGATTCTACACAGAGTACGCGAAAGAACTTGCCCCCCTTCTAACAGCCGTGTACCGCAAGTCTCTAGATGAACGGAAGATTCCAAATGATTGGAAAAGAGCACAGGTAGTCCCAGTCTTCAAGAAGGTTCGTCGAGCAGATGCGCAAAGCTATAGACCTAAATCTCTGACGTCGATCTGTTGTAGAATTTTAGAACATGTTTTTTGCTCGAGTATCATTTCGTTTTTGGAAACCCAGAATCTACTCTGTAGGAATCAACGTGGATTCCGGAAACAGCGATAGTGTGAGACCCAACTCGCTTTATTTGTTCATGAGACCCAGAAAATATTAGATACAGACTCCCAGGTAGATGTTATTTTCCTTGACTTCCAGAAGGCGTTCGATACAGTTCCGCACTGTCACCTAATAAACAATGTAAGAGCCTACGGAATATCAGACCAGCTGTGTGGTCCGCAGCTCTTGGTCGTGCAGTAGCGTTCTCGCTTCCCGCGTCCGGGTTCCCGGTTTCGATTCCTGGCGGGTTCAGGGATTTTCTCTGCCTCCTGATGACTGGGTGTTGTGTGATATCCTTGGGTTAGTTAGGTTTAAGTAGTTCTACGTTCTAGGGGACTGATGACCATAGATGTTAAGTCCCATAGTGTTCAGAGCCATTTGAACCATTTTGAACCAGCTGTGTGGCTGGATTGAAGAGTTTTTAGCAAACAGAACACAGCATGTTGTTCTCAATGGAGAGACATCTACAGACGTTAAAGTAACATCTGGCGTGCCACAGGGGAGTGTTATGGGACCATTGCTTTTCACTCTGTATATAAATGGCCTAGTAGATAGTGTTGGAAGTTCCATGCGGCTTTTCGCGGATGATGCTGTAGTATACAGAGAAGTTGCAGCGTTAGAAAATTGCAGCGAAATGCAGGAAGATATGCAGCGGATAGGCACTTGGTGCAGGGAGTGGCAACTGACCCTTAACGTAGACAAATGTAAGATATTGCGAATACATAGAAAGAAGGATCCTTTATTGTATGATTATCCGATAGCGGAACAAATACTGGTAGCAGTTACTTCTGTAAAATATCTGGGAGTATGCGTGCGGAACGATTTGAAGTGGAATGATCACATAAAAGTAATTGTTGGTAGTGCGGGTTGAGGTTCATTGGGAGAGTCCTTAGAAAATGTAGTCCATCAACAAAGCAGGTGGCTTACAAAACACTCGTTCGACTTATACTTGAGTATTGCTCATCAGTGTGGGATCCGTACCAGGTCGGGTTGACAGGGGAGATAGAAAGGATCCAAAGAAGAGCGGCGCGTTTCGTCACAGGGTTATTTGGTAAGCGTGATAGCGTTACGCAGATGTTTAGCAAACTCAAGTGGCAGACTCTGCAAGAGAGGCGCTCTGCATCGCGGTGTAGCTTGCTGTCCACGTTTCGAGAGGGTGCGTTTCTGGATGGGGTATCGAATATATTGCTTGCCCCTACTTATACCTCCTGAGGAGATCAAGAATGTAAAATTAGAGAGATTCGAGCGCGCACTAAGGCTTTCCGGCAGTCATTCTTCCCGCGAACCATACGCGACTGGAACAGGAAAGGGAGGTAATGACAGTGGCACGTAAAGTGCCCTCCGCCACACACCGTTGGGTGGCTTGCGGAGTTTAAATGTAGATGTAGATGTAGATAACTGCCGAATAAACGTTTCTCGTCTGTTGAAAGCTTGGCTTTGAAATGTGCAGATTTTTATCCTTTAAAATGGAGCTTAAACTGCAAGTTGTTCACGAGTTGTCAGTCAGTGCAATTTTGACAATATTGAACATTTGGTGGAAGACCAAGGAGGTCGTTTGTGGGCTTCACCTAACAATGAAGAACGGCAGGAGTTAACAAATTCTGGCAAAATTTGACATTCAATGTGTAATTTTGATTTGTAGAGGCTTGTAATTCTTTTTAATCAATTCCTTGCGGAATTTTGATGATTAATTATAAATTAAAAAATGCATTTGAAAAAAAGGAAACAAAAGTAGCATAGACGGGTATCGAACCAGGGTCGCCTGGACAGGAGTCTCGCTTCCTTGTCACTCAGCTACTCGCTCGCTTGCCACAATAGTTAAACTTTTCTGCATATAAAGAGCTGCCGAAACATTAACAGGTAATATTTCAAAAACGAAGCTGCATTGGCACGTACAGTTTTAGGGTGTGATAGGTGCTTACCCACACTATAAGCATCCGAAGTGGGAGCTCATAACGCGATGCACCTCCCAGAAGGTCTCCTCGTCAGCTTCGAATACAGATGGTCCAAAAAATTTTCATCGTCAGTATATGGGCGGCTAGGGGAAGAGATGTTATGACTTCAAGTTTCTGACTACGAGACTTTGAATCAGTGTCTCATGGTGTGAGAGCATATGAAACTCTCGATCATGGAGACGTTAATCTCTTGACACTACTCGAGAGGAGCTAACTATGTACCAGCATCCGTTTTCACCCTCTCCCTTGTCTTTCATCAACAATATAAACACTATACCAAAATCGCCACGGACTCGCCTCAGACACCTACGATCTCTTACTACGCAACAGTCATCTTGCCAAAGAAAAGTGCCAACATGGGTGCAGAAAGATAATCTTTCCAATTTAGCCACTGAACGTGCCCCTCGAGGTCTCCCAACAATATCAACAAACAACACTCACATTTACACTTTGTGTCGAAATCTGCTGTAATCATGTCTATAGCACTCTTCACATGCTCTTTTGATATGGAAACTAATGGCAAAAAGCCATCTAGCATTTTTCTCGCTGTTTAAAGTTAAGAGTTTTACGGGATATTGAACTTTGTCACTGCTGCGATGACAACAGCCTTCAGTAGACATTTTGAGTCATATCTCTCTCATTCCACCCTATGACATTTCGAAATAAATCTTTCGAATCCATCTGCGAAGTGACACAGTGGTAAGACGCTGAATTCGGTGGACGGAGGTTCGAATTCCCGTCCGGCCATCCACATTTAGGCCTTCCATGATTTCCCTAAATCACTTAAGGCTATGCTAAGATGGTTCCTTTTCTCAGGTACGAGTTCCTTCCTCCTTCCGTCTAACGGACAACACTTCCCTGAGAAAAGAAAATGCACATATGGGATGAACCTGAACTCCACCGAAAAACTTTCAGAGGTTGGTCAGTAAAAGGAATCCACATTCTCCATCGCCCGTTACAGAATAATAATGTAATTACTGTTTATTCGGTTTGTTACTACGATCAGCCTTGTAGGTGCGAAAATAGCTTCACACTGTGAATAAGTCTGTAAACGCAACAATCGAAGCGTACAACACACAACACAACGGTCGTGCATAAAAGTTCTGTGAAGTGATTGCCGTTGGTGCGGGAACAGCTCAACATACTGTCGTTGTGCCACTCTCCACTGCATTCTGTGAACTCAAACACGAGGTACATATGGCTCAACTCTTCATCAGTAATCGTATCCACAGTACTGCTGTGTACCACTATTAATGCACAACTGACATTGCTGGAAACCAAAACCCTAGACAGAATCGAGCACCGCTGAAAACAGTCTTGAGGGCAATGATGTAGAGAGGGAATTACTGTTGTCGACAGCGGGTACCGTCAGCGAATGGAAAGCAGACCAACAGTGGATATTGTCTACATTTGCACTACTGTGCACTGTTTTTAATGCAATGCAATTCAATGCAATACAAATACAAAGCTAGCTGGGGCAAGAAACTAAACTGTTTATAGTAGCCGGCCGCAGTGGTCGAGCTGTTCTATTCGCTTCAGTCGCAGGTTCGAATCCTGCCTCGGGCATGGATGTGTGTCGTTAGGTTTAAGTAGTTCTAAGTTCTAGGGGACTGATGACCATAGATGTTAAGTCGCATAGTGCTCAGAGCCATTTTTTTTGTTAAGTCCCATAGTGCTCAGTGCCATTTGAGCCATTTTGTTTATAGTGTAACGAGGCACCACAGACCCTAAGTCTTTGATAACAAAATACTCGGAAGGTATCTAAACAACCTCTGAAAGTTTGACGGTGGAGTTCTAGTTCACCCTGGCCCTGCCCCACAGGCTGTCCTTCTCCTCCGCACTCGTGACCGAGACACACTCACCCGCCACCGGCAATTACAACATGTCCGCAGCATGCTTGCTGCGAAGAAACGCCGCGCTTGGCGACAGACATGTACAAAACCCAACACCACGCTCCCACTAAACTCTTCCAAGTGTTGGTCTGCTTTCCATCGCTTACTGGCAACCACTCTACCTTCCAGTACCCTATCCACCTTGATGATCGTCCCTTTCCTGACAACCTCAGTAAGGCGTACCACTTTTGCCCCACCTATCCGATGCTTTTTTCCATCCCAGATGATCCCCAATTTGATTATTCCCTCTTCCCTGATATCATCGACTGCACGGATACCTCTGTTTCCTCCCCTTGCTCCTAACTTCCAGTACTTGGGCCACACACCACTATCTGAACTTAAACACTCCCATCACTACACAGAACATCAGCCTCACGCTCTGAACTAAACACAACACTGCTCCTGGCCACGACCGCGTTACCTACTGCCCGCTCAAACACTGTCCTCCCTCCTTCCTTGCAGTCCTTGACACCCTCTGGAACGTAATCCTTGCCACCGGCTTCTACCCCGACCTGTGGAAAACCTCCTGTATCCTAATGTTCTCCAAACCCAATAAGCCTCCATCTGATGCATCTTCCTATTGCCCTATATGTCTCACCTCGTTGTTCAGCATACTCTTGGAAGCCATCCTTACCCGGTGCATCTGTAACCATCTCCACCAACACCATCTCCTCCCCAACACCCAATGTGGCTTTCAACGTTCCTTCTCTGCCAATGACCAACTCCTATGCCTCACTCATCTCCTCTCCCTCCAGCTTAACTCCCTTCGCTCCGCCATTTTTGTCTCCCTCGACCTCGAAAAGGCCTACGACCATGTCTGGCAACCCGTCTCCTGTTTTAACTCCAGACCTACTCCCTTCCTATCAACTATGTCTGTCTGATTGCCTCTTTCCTCTCACGCTGCCCCTCCTATGTTACCATTCATAACGCTGATTCCCATACCTTCTACCCCTCCATGGGTGTGCCTCAGGGCTCTCACCTGTGCCCTCTCCTCTACCTCCTGTACACAGCAGATATGGCCAAACCATCCCTCCAGTACACCTCTTGCAGTATGCTGATGACACTGCATTCCTTGCCCTTGCTCCTACCCTCCAACGGTCCCAATGCCTTCTCCAGAATCACCTTGACCTTATTGCCACATGGTGTAACCAGTGGCTTCTGAAAATCAATCATTCCAAGACCCAGACAATCATCGTAGATCATACCACTCGTTCCTTCCAGATCTTTGATTTCTCCCTTAACATCTGTGCCCATCCTGTCCGCCTCTCCCCCTTCCTCCCCCTTGGCCTCGCCATTGACCATCACCTCACCTGGATCCCTCATCTCTGCTCTAGCCAGTCCAAAGCCCACAACAGCCTCCGGCTCCTCAAACTCCTTTCTGCCAGGACATGGGGGTTGAACCCCTCTAACATCCTCCACACTTACAAATCCTTAATCCATCCCATCCTCTGTTATGCCAGTCCTTCCTGGATATCCGCTCCCCCCCCCCCCCCCCCTCAAATTGTAGAAGACCCTCTAGATCCTCGAGCACCATGCACTTCGCCTCACCTTCCGTGTATGCCTACCGTTCCACACGTGGATCCTCTACAGCCTGATTCCTATCCCCCCCCTCCATCTGCTCCTTTTCCTCGAAAATATCTGCGTCCTCTACACCTCCTACCGCCTTGATCCCCCTCATCCCTTGGTTGCTCCTCTCCTCTCCAACCCCCGCTGTCTGCCACGCCTTCACTGTTGTGTCCTCCCTACCCTTCACCTCTACACCCTTCATCTCCTTTCCCACAGTGGCTTCCATCGACTCCCCCTCCATTTATCCCTCCTATCAACTCTGATCGTCACCTTCCCCTCCCTTCCTCTGTCCTTTTCCCGGGCTCCCTCTCCCCCCCCCCTTCCATTCTGTTTTTTCCTCACCTACACTCTCTCTGCCTCCCTTCTTTCCCCCGAGTCGTTTTTACTCTACCCTCCACTGCCTTTCTCACTCCTCGCTTCCGCCGTGCTCCTCTTTTTCTATGTCCTCTCCCTCCATCAGCTCCCCCTTTTTTCTTTTCCTCTCCTGCCCCCTTTAATCCCCCCCCCTCTCCTCTCATCTGCCACCGTGTCACGTGTATAGTGCTGTTTTAAGGGAGTATTCAGTGTTGTGCATCCCCTATCAGTGTTGCCAAAAGCCACCATACTGTCGCTAGTTGTGTTTTTTATCTCGTGCGAACAGAAACCAGACTGTCGCCTTGTATTTTTAATTGTGCCTGTCTACTTATTGTGTGTCTTTATCCGCATGGTCACTACAGTGTTTTTATATTTTAAATACCCCAACTTTCCGCCATTTTACAGTTTTTTTTTATAATGTCACCGTTTTATCGCCTTTTTTCTTGTTTGTTTATATTCTCATTATGTTTTTTGCATTGTGATGATTTGGATCTGAATCCACTCACATTTATCCCGGCTGTAGCACAAGCTATCCGTCAACAAATTGATGGATTCTCGACTGACGGTATCATTGAAGAGAATAATGACGAAGAGGTATTACAAAGCTGAACATGTATACTGGCAATACCTTATTATTGGATAAAGTCGAATGGCCTCTTTTCTAGGAACATTGGCGACTGCAGAGAGGAAGAAGAAGCTAAGACATCAAGACAGAAATATGTGTCGTATGCAAAGGTTTGCAAATGCAACTCCAGACTAGTGACTGAGCAATTTTGCAGAATTCATTGGAATTTCCAATGAAAATTTCAAACGAAATATCAATGTATCCTTCTGAGTCATAAAAATGTTTCATTACAGTCTTCAAGAAAATTGTGAAATATATTTCCACATGTGATGTACTGAACGTTTTTTTTTTTTTTGTATGCCACTAGCATGTTGATGTTTACTTCAAAATTACAGCAAGTAGTTTTTAGATAAAGAACAGTCTGTGGGATATACAGTGCAATCTTGCTACACGTTTTATACTTGCTTTACACTGAATCTGTAACGCTGTTCTCTACATAGTACAGTGCCCCATATTACGGTACTTTTGTATAAACAGTTTTATTGCGTAAATTAAGCAAAACATTACCTTGATGTAACTGGTACGTTACATGCAATTCTTTTGTATATTATTTGAGGTTAAAATCGAAAATCGCTTTCTGATTCTTCCCACACATCCTGCATGTCAAAAATCGTATGCTAGAAATTGGCACAAATGCCAAATTTGCACTAGTAAAATAAAAACAGTAACGAATGAAAGCAAATATTACGTCATTTCAGACAATTATAGAAACCGTGGATTTATATTACAAGACAATAAATATTCGTCTGTCTAAGAGTCTAACTTAAACAGCCCCATGGCTAAGTTATTCACCTATGTCCGTGAAAAAAGTCGCTAAAACAGTGTGAGTCGATTGTATGTGGCTCTCAGGTTAGTGAAGTAGAACCCGTTCGTGGTATAAATATTTATTACTGTAAAGTGGCTGACAAATTAAGACAGGATGGTCACGTTATTCGAGTACACGTCCGTGTGCTGGACTTAAATCCAAACCGCTCGGCATTATCCCGGCTGATCGCCGTACAGGATGGATGCAGTACATTCGGCGTCCATGGCGCTCTTCATACGAAAGTGTTCTGAGTCGACATTGGGCTTTTCCGTCTTGATTTTGGTCTGATAGTCATCCAGTAGGACATCTCACATCACAAGCACTGAGCACTTAGATTCATGCATGTAGTACCAGTTCTGAAAAACTACAAAGCAAGAATGAAAAGCGTTTCTCTATGAAGCACCAGTATGATGTTTGTCAAACTCTTTGGAGATATTCAGCACATAATAGGTATCAAATGACTAAAATTTAATTCAATTCACGACTCATGTCCATCATCAACATCAGTATGACGTATGGCCCCAGGGACACGAATACACTCTTCTATTCGTTGTGGCGTGAAATCAGTCTTCCAATGTTGTCTTGGTGAATTTCTTGCCATTTCTGAAACACATGCTATGTCAGTTCATAAATATTGCTGGTTTTAGGCTGGTATGAAAGTATACGTCTCCTCGTCGCATCCACTGACATGCTTTGTGGGTGAGAAATCAAAGGCCCACACATTGCTCAAGTCATTCGTGGTGTGACCTGCAATGTTGGGGTATGCACTAGCTTATTAGAACATACAGTTTCATACTCTGATCGTTAATGGTATGGCAACACGATTTCCAGGTCCGCCACATACTAACGAGCATCGACTCTCCCTTCAACAAATACCAAATCAGACATGTTGTCATATCCAATAGCTCCCCAAATTACGATTCAAGGTGCTGGAGAGATATATATCTCTGTTGCCCTTTCATCAGGTCGTCTATGAACAAGTTGGTGGCGATCTGACCGCCACAAACAGAAGCGAAACCTTTCGATAAACACCGCAGAAGGCATCTCAATATCCCAGTTAACTTTGGCTCTACACTAAGCCACTATACTGATCTTTATTGACTGTGGTATGCCGGCCGCGGTGGTCTCGCGGTTCTAGGCGCGCAGTCCGGAACCGTGCGACTGCTACGGTCGCAGGTTCGAATCCTGCCTCGGGCATGGATGTGTGTGATGTCCTTAGGTTAGTTAGGTTTCAGTAGTTCTAAGTTCTAGGGGACTGATGACCACAGCAGTTGAGTCCCATAGTGCTCAGAGCCATTTTTGACTGTGGTATGGCCCCAGCGTTAAACTACCCGTACGATTTCCGTCTCTCAAAATGTTCAAATGTGTGTGAACTCTTATGGGACTTAACTGCTAAGGTGATCAGTCCCTAAGCTTACACACTACTTAACCTAAATTATCCTAAGGACAAACACATACACCCATGCCGGAGGGAGGACTCGAGCCTCCGCCGGGATCAAACGCACAGTCCATGACTGCCTCCCTCTCTCACCCCAGCTTTGGTTAATCTGTTCCGGACGGTTCGCAGTGACACCCTGGCCGTAACATCCGCCTAGCTTTCAGCTCTTTACATCCGTCTATACGGCAGAGCCAGTCAAATGATCCTACTATCTTCTCGTAGTCCTTCTGGAGATAGCCGTGCTTGCTCTTCCGGCCACACTGTTGTTCTCAATACATATCCTCATCGTTTGTTCTGCACTATATTAGGCATGGTAATGTGTTGTGTCTTTGGTGTTTCCATATTTTATCTACTACTGTACTTTCTAGATTGTAAGGCGTGCAAAGAATAGGAAAATGATTTCTGCTGACTGCAGTTTTGCCTGGCACTGACCAACGTTTCTGTTGAAGGCTGGATCCTGATTAAAGTTTGTTCTTGAAATTAAGAACAAATAGGAAAATAAATAGAAAGGCCCGTAGACAGTCACATTCTTGTACATGAGTTTCATAAGTGACAGTGGAATGTAAAGAACTCGTACAAGCCTTAGTCAAATAATTTATGACTATTAACACTCAATTCATAAGCATTAATATGTGAAATATTACAACTGTGTGGACGTAGACCACATGCCAGACACGGCCATCACACAAGAAATAACTGACCAAAGAAAAATTCTAGATGCGTCAGAAAATCCTGAACACATTCAAATAAAGGAGAGTGTGATGTAGTCAATACGCCTTCGTATGGATGAACTGATGAAAAATCGATACTGTGCGGTGCACAATAGCTAACTGTCCCACAGAACATCTGAAGTTATGTTTGAACACAAATGATGGAACATTTAAGAACATGAAAATACTGCGGACAAATATTACGCGAAGATACAAAATGCAAGCTGCAACCTCACCGTCGCTGATTTGATGAGAATGGTCATGAGAAAGGAACATCAAAGCAAGCTACCACACCAGTCTTCCGCGGCAAAAACGCGGAAGCAAAAACAAGAACACGATCAGAAGCACAGCAGCTCGCGGAAAACCGGCCTTAAACCGAGTCAGGAACAGAAAGCTTTGTTCCTCCTTCAACGGGACTCACCAGCATAGCACAAATCCGACACAGGCGCCTGATTCGCTCGTACCTACTGCTTGCAAAGCATTTCCTAGCACACATGCTTTTACTCGACCAGTTAAAAACTGTGGTCCCTTACGTAACATATCACATGGTACAGAACATCTTTGCAACATGTTAGCGATACAGAATTCGTGGCAGAATGAATAATTTGAAAGACACCATTTTAACGATCAACTTTCAAATATCTGTGGAGTTCAGGTAGTAGGAGAGAGGCAGAATTAAAGCTGTGCGGGCAGGCTGTCTTGCCTGGATAGCTCAGTTGGTAACAGCATTTCCTGCAAAAGGCAAGGGCTCGGTCTCAAGATCCCGTCCGGGACACGGTTTTAATCTGTCAGAAAGTTTCAATACAAACCTCTCGTTCATCAGTCACATACAGTTCTTATGGCCCCTGTGTTTCTTATTAAATACGTAGTCCCCACATCGTCCAAGACACGGGCTTTTGGGCTTTGAGCCATTGCCCTCCGTGAGTGCCTCATGGTGTTTCTAAACCATTCCTTTAAAAGCGTTCATTTCTCATTTTCCACCACTGATCAGACTTATAACATAACAACAGACTATACAGAGATTCACAGAAGTGATGTTTATTTATTTATTTATTTATTTATTCAAGGGTAGTTGAAGGTAGTTTACGTTTTTAACGCTCAGCGCAGTCAATCTCGAGGTCCCTAGAGACGAAGCCTAACTTTGAAGGATGTGACTCCAAATCGGCTATGGATTTTTTAAAAATTAATCATCGCAATATTCACATGAAATTATTTAGGTCGACCAAATAAAACCTAAATCAAATTCGTCGAATCTGTATCAGATCGCGTCCTATGTTGAGTCATGATTCGTACAAGCGAGTGAAGTGGCTCTGTACTCTGGCGACTGGACTCACATTCGGGAGGAGTGGCATCCAAATTAGGATTCCGTATATTTCCTCCATCAATTAGGGCGAATGATGGAATGAATCCTTTGAAACAGATACGGCAGGTTTCCTACCCTGCCCTTGTACTTTAGTATGAGCTTGTGCCCTCTCTTTAATGACCTCCTCGTCGTTAAATCCTAATCCTCCTTCGACACAGATATTCAACAGATTTCAAATTTCTTCTGCAGTGTGACATTATTTAAATAATTCGCAGGAGGAGACAGAGGTCCCCTAATGTGTTCACCTGATAACAACGTAAGACGATCATATAGTCCTGTATAAACTTCTTTGAGACTAATATAACCTGTTTTATGGCTTTAACTAAGATGTAAAACCCGTTCGTGGCAATTTTTTTGAAAATATTTCTGAAACTCCTCATATTTTCGCCAAATTAAAGTGATGAACGTGATAATTGAGTAGCTCATGTAATTGTTTTCAAATAATCCCTTTAAAACATTCGATTGCAAACCTAATCTCCAAAAGCTAATATTCAGGTAAGTGAAAAATGCTTGTATCGAAGTGTATAGCGCGTGCTCCTAACTTCAAGAGTCGCAGTCAAGGCGTTTCAGATCATTAACACTAGTCCTTTATAGGACGACCAGTGCGTTCATCCTTTAGATAAGTTAAGTATTGGTCTTCTAAATCCTTTAACCGCGCCAAGGGATTGAACAGTATGACACTAGACCGGTATTAGAGAGGAGGAATACTCAGATTCCCGTCTGGCTAGAGCAATTTAGGTTTTGTGTTCCTTAAATCACTGAAGATCAATGCTGGATTGTTTCCTTGTAGATGACCACTACGTATTTCCTCCGCTACCCTTGTACACCTGTTCTCCTCTGCTGTCTCGCCTGATTTCTACACTACGGTGCGTTAGATTCATTTACTTCTTGCTTCATATGCTGTAGCTGTGTCGCGACTGGTACACTTAAGGCAAGGTGAGCAACAGTGTGTGATTGCCACATATTGCACAACGGCCTAAATTCTCATTTCCACTGAAAGCTATGAACAGCTCCCGGAGAAATGGTCCTACAATTCCACTTAAAGTCTTATTAATTTCTACGAGAATGTATATTCACTAAAGCATGCTAAGTCAGAAGCAAATCTGATAGAATACACGATCTTTCGATTCAAAATCAGAAAGGTTTCTGAACAAACAACAAGTGGAAACGTCAAACGTTCTAGGGGACTCTTTTTCACAAAACGCATTTTCAGTGCTATTCTGTTCTCTAGATCTGGTTCATATGCGTAGACTTGTTTCCAAGAACCAGACTATGGGGAAAATTTTTCAAATATTCATTATTAATTGATGCATGCTCTTTCCGCCAAGCAGTGATTACTTCTGGAGTTCCAAGTGCCACGCGTCAAGATTTCTTCCATTTAGTCTGGGGCGATTTGAAGGAATAATACACAAGTTTTTGGTGCGTGGGTGTAGTCTTTCTGAGCTGCAACAGAGATGTTGCATTTATAGAGAAAGGAAGAAAGCTAAGCAAGCCCTTTGTACCACAAGGTTTACACAAGATTGTTGAGTCAGCTAAACCTCATCTATGAACCATTCCATGTAATTCCAGTGAATACAACTCATTTCTTTGATTTTAAGGATATGCTGAAACACTGTTGCCAATAAAGCATGTAAGATCTCCAAATTCAGTAAAATGAAAGTGTTTCATATTCATTCATTTAAAAAAAAATCTGGCAGGAATTTTTACTCTGGGACAAAAAATGAAAAAAATTGTAGATATATTCAAAAGACGATAGCTGACGTATACCATGATGTACTTCACCTAAAAGACCAGCCAAGTTTATCAGTTGTAAAACAGAAAGACCTGTTGACTATGTTACTATTTCTCTCTCGACACCACAGGTAGCTCCACAGTAAACATTGCAACATTTGATCCCAAGAATGGAGCTCTGGGAGAGACATAAATCAATACTGAGAGACTTTTTATTCAGTCTAATTTTGTTACTCTCTTGCAAAAAATTTAAAACTACATGGTGGATACTGGGCTGTGTTTATGCATAATAGAAGTAAAAAATTGTTTGTGCCACACCCATAAATGCGAAAATTGAAACAATAAGCAGAGTAGAAAGATAACTGCAGCATCCAATTGCTATCTATGTTGTAACTATGCACTTACTGAATATCCACATACCTTTTGTAGTAACTGAAGATGGGTGAAAGCCCGAAACACGTATTAGCTTAAACAAAAATACATAACAAAGTGGCTAGTTGGTGTATTTTTTAAAATAATGCAGCCTACAGCTGTGGACCTCAGCAGTCAATACTACGGGTAAATTATTATTTAAAATATATTAGAAATGGTTTTAGTTGACCACGACTCTGCTCGTTGAAACATTACTTTTTTATTTCTGCACTTATACTGTCGCAAATAAAATTATTACCCCAGTATTAATAGCACTTGAAACAAAAACTTCCTTGTTTGCACTCTCTGTATGGGAGTTCTCTGTTATAGCACCAAGAACGTCCTTAGTAAATTATTTCTAATTTCTCTCATTATTTTTTACAGTGATGAAGTGAGCAGCGTATTTCTCTGGTATCAGAATACCTTCTCAAGTTTTTTAGATAGAAATAAGTTATGAACAAGAAGAGATACATAGTTTTTTCTGTGTATTCTCTCTGAGCAGTCCTAGAGCATAGACTGCACACCGAACAGCGCAGCGAAACGACATCAAGCAGGCGCTGGGTGATCCGCGCGCCAATAGAAAAAACACCTCCAGGAAGACAGAGTTCAGCGCCCGCCGTTAACGCTGGTTTAACCACCCGCCCATCGCTGGCGACCTCATTTCGATCTTACGAAACCTTTCACGACACAAATGATGTAGCGTTTTAATTTCCCTAAATGGTCAAAAGTTACTGCCTTCATCTCTCGTACAATAAATCTAGTCGGAAACGTCGAAAGAGCAGCACTTTTTCTGTTTCAGCTACTTCAGTATTTCTGAAGTAGTGATAATACAAATGAATGCATCAGAAATTTGGAAGATATAACGTGTACACCTCATTATCAGTCATTTGCGTCGTTCACTACAGTTCGTGGCTTTCAAAAATTATTTATGTATTCAGTTTATGAAGGAGTGATATAGTTCTACCAAAGCAAATTAATCTGTCTTCAATCACATAGGAGCTCATAGTTACATTAGCCAGTAGTGTGTCATGTAATCATTTCATATTCTCTCAGGATGCGACACACAAAGATCCATAACTGATCGACAGAGAACGCCAGAGAGGGTAAGGTACCATTACCATGTAAGGTAAGGTACCATTACCATGTATCTGCGCGCTAGATACCAGAATTCGCATTATCTCGTGTGGCAGAGGCGAGCTCCAGACTAACGTGGTCGGATATCACGTAGATATTTTTCTGTTCATGTCATTCCCGCCTAGTAGCTCGGATGGTATGGTCACGCACATATTTCCAAAGACATTTGTTTACTTGGCATTGAAAGGAGCCTTCCGACAAACACAGTAAACGACGTTACATTTGTTACGCCGTTTAATGCAGCGAAGTTGAGAACAAAGACAAATGCTGCCTTAAGTAGTCTGCAAGCTACGCAGAGGATCCAGGTTCGATTTCCGGTACTGCCTGGAATTTTTCCATGCTATAATGAATGGAACGGTGTGCACTCAGCATCGTGATGCAGTTGAGGAGCTGCTTGAGTGACAAGTAGCGCCTCTGAGGTCTTGTAGACTGACAACGGCAGAGAGAGTGGTGTGCTCACCACATGCCCTTCCATACCACATCTGAATGATGCTTTTGGCAGAGGGTGGCAGGGCGGTCGGTCGGTTCTGTATGGTCCTTTCACGGTCAGTACGTGTCGCTGGTAGCAGATCCTTTCCATGCTGGATTGTCCTTCGCGCTATAGCTATATGCCATTCTCCTGGTTTCAGTTCATGATACGTCACTGAACTAACTGTTGTCATTATGCAGGTCGATATTTGAAGCAGGGCCTGTGCAGAAAAGGTTCTGATCTGTTATGCAGTGCACAATACGGCAAGATTGTTTTTCAAGTTTTCCGTTGATATACATATTTATAGTATGGCACTACTGTCGGCGTTCAGCGCGTGGTGGTTGAAGAGACAAGAAAGCACAAATAACCACGTTGAAAACGGAGAGTGTACCATGATTCACTCCTCTCCAGATCTTTAGTGTAGTACAGTGATAAAGGTAATAAGGGTAACGAACCGATCGAATAATCACACAAAGAATCACTCGAGACAAAGGGGAATTCTTGAATCAGAATTCTTTGCTAACAGCCTTAATCAGTTTTAAATTTTATCGGTATTTTTCTTCATTACGCTGTACATTTGTTTTCCCGTGTGTTTTTATTGTATCATTGCATCCATTTCGATAACAAATTTTACGTACGTAAAAGCTTTTACTCCTGACATTTCATCGAGAGGAAAATGAACAACTCACGTAACACTATCAAAACTGCTCAGCAGTCAAAGGAACAGACGTGATCCGGTCCGGCACATCACACGCTAATCTTGGAAGCATCGTTTCAGTTCAAGCTTATGACTCATGTTGCAGATTTTCCCCAGTAGCGTGCCATAGCTGATTATGTTATACTCCTAAAAAAAGAATTAGCGTATAACATATTCAAATTGCACTGCATATTACATATACGCTTTTTCTTTCAAAGTAGGCGGAATTCCATCAGAAAAAGCTGTCCATATTTGCTCATGACCTCATCTCTTAGCTGCATGTGATAGGTATGTGCTCATCCTTTCTAGTTCTCTAGTCCTCAAATACTAACTGGTTTCCAAGTAAACAGGATCGCTTTCGCTAACGAAAACTGCAGAGATGGCAGTCACCGTCGTAGTGGTCTGATGCACAGGCATTCCGTAGCATCCACATATTTCATTTCGCGCTTTATATTACGATTTGATAGGACTAATACATAAACGCAATACTTTTGAGGGCTAGGGGTGGTATGACACCATTCTCCTTCAAACCACACAGTATGAACAAGATCTCTAACATGTTTATATGTTGAATTGTCGTACTAGAACCTATGATCAACAGTTGGCAGCAAGAAAGCGGTCAGCCTACCCTCTTGGCTCATGCGCAGCTCATCAAGACGTAAAGCTACAAGTAGCGGGATCGCATAGCCACATCACTCACCGCCAAATTTTACTGAATAGTATCCGTCAGATATTCTCCAAATATTGACACTTTCATCAGAAGATCATAAGGCACACCGCGATTAATCGCTACACGAAAGTCTCTCCTGTATCGGATGGAACTGTGACGTCACTTCAGACTCCATGTAAGGCAGCGTCTACAATTTCGCGAGCTCCCGAGCAGAAAATGAGCAATGTCTAAGACGTTTACGTCTTCCACGCCAGTATTTGTGGAATTGATCACTGTCTCTGAGTCTGGTATTTTAGTGCAGATTGTAGTACAATATAGACTATGTATCAGAACCAAAATTCGTTGACAATCTGTGATGTCTTACGGTCAAACTCCATTTCCGTCTTGGTCCTATTTTGCCTGCGGATATTCATGTTGCAATCTTAATATGAATTTGGTAAAAGCTAATTTCATTGCTTTGAAACCTTCCACACTGACTTTACGGTGGAACGCAATCTCTCAACCATACTAAAAGTCCTTGAACTGCCCAAAATGGTCTATTCTGGTACCTACTGGAGCCTGTTTTCATGTAATACACGTGTCTTTCTTTTTTGCTGCAGATAACTGCGACCGTTCTAAAGTCTAAAGTACCAATCTCCGCTTATTCCTAGATATTTTTCTTTGTGTTATTCCGTGACTAAATCTAAAAATACAGATTCCACTTTAAGACTTGGTGACAATATTCTGTAGTATACCAAAACAACCTAGATATCTGATAGATGAAATATCTCATGCGATGCTTGACTATATCATCGTTAACAAATAACTTTATAGTCGTTTAACATCTCCACGGAGATGTTATGCGTATTTCAGCTATGTGTGCCTCCAAGGACACCAGATGAGGCTCATAGTGGTTGGCGTGCGCAGTGACTTTCACCTGGTCTCGCCTACACGGCCTCTGGAGTGTCAAGGCCGGCCGCTTCACTGTACACCGCTGCTCTTCTAAGCAAATTTCGGTGTGGTAGGGGCCTCGTGTCGGACAACAGCTTTGTTCTACAGCTATGTCTTCGTTATCGCGATACGTATGAGACATCTCTTCAGCATATATCAACAATGAAGTTAGGTGCAAGACTTCTGTTTGTAATTCACACCGACAGCAGACACCTTAATAACAACTAGTAACGTTAAACAGTATACCTATTACACAGTTAGTTTCTGACGGTCCTTTATATTTTTAGATCGTGCCGAAAAATCTAGAACCTTACCAACCGTAATTATTTTTCAATGTTCATATGATAAAGTTTGGCAGCATTCAGTTAAAGCTAATGTTCAGTACGTGTATGCAACAAAATAACTTTGCAAAAATCGAGGTTTTCTTCATTCTAGTTCTGCAGTTTTGAAGGGTCTATTTTGAAACCCCAGGAGTGCAATAACAGAGTGGAAGTGCATTTTTGAAATATTGTCAGGAGCCTGACGGAAGACAACGTTCTTCTCTATCGACGAGGTACAGATATTGTTCGTCGATTAAATCACTAATGGAGATGCAACAAAAAATTATATGTCTCTGAATGATTAGCATGAGCTACAGTTTACAAATGTTTCTTTCTCTTGTAGCACAGGATACAGATACGATCCAAATTTCAAATTTCTAACACAAATTCACTCCTGCGAAGTTTCAGATTAACCGCCAAATAGCTCTATCGGATTACCAATATTTCTAATTTTTCCAGTTCCATAAGTGTGTAACACCAAGTTTTTGCTGTATGATTTCTAGAAGATGCTGTAGAAACTACGCTGTCTGAAGAATACGTCAAGGAGGGGGACGGGGAAACGAAACAAAACTTCACGGGTTGAGAGGGCTTGTGGTGTTGCTACAAACCCGAATAAAATTTGGACAGGACCCTGCTATATGGGCCCACTTATCAGTATGACATTCCATTTATTCTGATCTACATTCATGCGCTGATTCGGTTGGTAAGCGTATCATAAAGCCTTTGCACCCTCTCCTGAGGCAAGATAGCCCACAACTATTCCACTAGTTCTTGATATGCAGGCACTGCGACTTGGTGGTCCCACTGTTGTTCTGTCGGAGACAGATATGGGGACATTCTTGGCCACGGAAACACGTCGACATCAAGAGTACAACACGATCAATGTCCTGTTCAAAAATGGTACCACGATACTGACGAATGTGTGTTAACACATATAACACATGAGGAACCACAGTACCGTCAGAGTTCCCTCAATCAGTAGCAGCCGTGACCTAAGTCGTAACCGATGGTTCACCACACCGTGGCCCCTGAAGTCATACCTCTTCGCCTCTCCAAAACATTGGCGGAATGGAACATCTCCCCTTCTCGCCGCCACACTCGCCGAGATTCGTGTGAAATTATTCTAGGAGCGCTCTCAATATACAGCCTTGAGCAATTGGTTAGAAAACCAACTTGAGATGGGAACATATTAGATATTTTGGCGACAAACAGACCTGATCTTTTTGAGGAAGTTAATCTAGAAGAAGGTATTAGCGACCACAGGGTAGAGTTTTCTTGTTTAGGAAAGCAAATAAAATTGTCATTAATGAATATCTTCATAATCAGCCCCAAGCATTCACCGCGGGAGACAAAGATACTGAGCATCTTTGGTAGGAATTTAAGGGTGTTGGCCACCATGTGCTAGAGAAGTAAGTGCCTAGCAAAAGTATAAGGGAGGAAAAGGATCCACCTTACTACAACAAACATATTAGGAAGTTGCTGAGAAAGTAGAGAATTTTGCACAGTCGTTTTAACAGTAGTCACTGCCCCGCTGACAAACAGAAATCATGCGAAATGAAAGCAGTTGTCTGAAGGACAATAAGAGATTCTTTTAACGAATTTGAAAGCAATATTTTATCTGCAGATTCTAAAAATAACGCCAAAAACTTTTGGAACTACGTAAAATCTATGAACGCTACAAATAATTCAATACCTTCTCTTGCTGACAGTACGGGTAATGTAAGTGATGATAAACAGAAGGACGAAATTCTAAACCTAGCTTTAAAAAACTGCTTTACGATAGAGGACTGCAGCACCATTCCCCCTTTCAATTATCGAACAAACGAAAGGATGGCTGACATAGTGTTTAGTGTATCTGGGATTGTAAAAAAGTTAAGATCCTTAGGAGGGAGGAAGGCATGTAGCCCAGACGGTATCCCCGTACGATTTTATGTTGACTATGCTACAAATATAGTACCATTCTTATCCATCATCTATCAGAGATCACTGGAACAGCGGAAAGTTCCTCGGGACTGGAAGAAGGCCCAGATTATAGCAAATTATAAAAAAGGGTAGAAAATCGGATGCACATAATTCACGGCCAATTTCACTGACATCGATTTGTTATAGAATCATGGAACATATTTTGTGTTCAGACATAATGACCTTTCTAGACTCTGAGAAGCTCATCTGCCGAAACCAGCACGGTTTTAGGAATCGGCGATCATGCGAGTAACAACTGGCCGTCTTTGTGCATGATATACAACGGGATCTAGATACTGGCTCCCAGGTTGATACCATATTCCTCGACTTTCGAAAGGCGTTCGACTCAGTTCCGCACTGCCGCTTGCTCCAAAAAGTGCGCGCTTACGGTCTATCCGATGACATATGCGGTTGGACAAAAAGTTTTCTAACAGACAGGGAGCAATATGTCGTCCTGAACGGGGTAACTTCAACAGAAACAAGAGTATCTTCAGGTGTGCCCCAGGGCAGCGTAATAGGTCCTCTGCTTTTTACAATCTACATAAACGATCTGGTTGATGGTATTGATAGCGGCCTTAGACTGTTTGCCGATGATGCTGTAGTCTAAAGGAAAGTAGTATCACACGAACGTTGTGAACAAATCAATGAGTATTTGCAGAAAATAAATGCGTGGTGTAGTGCCGGCCAGTTATCTCTCAATATTAGTAGGTGTAACCCACTGTGTATAACAAGGCGAAAACCCCCATTAATGTATGAGTACAAAATAAATGATCAGTATTTGGAAGCGGTAACGTCCGTCAAGTATCTGGGTGTGACTATTCGAAATGATCTCAAATAGAATGATCAGATTACACAAGTAACGGGTAAGGTGAACTCTAGATTGCGGTTTATTGTTAGAATCCTGAAGCGATGCAGTCCTTCAACAAAGGAAATAGGTTACAATACGTTAGTTCGTCCAGTCTTGGAGTATTGTTCGTCCTAATGGGACCCTTACCAGTTGGGTCTGATTCGAGAGATAGAGAAGGTCCAAAGAAGAGTGGTAAGATTCGTGACTGGTACATTTAGCCATCGCGATAACATTACAAGTCTCATAGAAAATTTTAAGTGGGACATACTTGCGATTGACGGCGCGCTAAAGAGAAGGGGCTGCTCACTAAATTCCGAAATCCAATCTTCACCGAGGATGTAGAACATATAATACTAACACCAACGCACAATCATCACCATTCAAAGATAAGGGAAATAATAGCTCGTCGTTTTTCCCTCGAGCGATCCACGAGCGGCAAGAAGAAATGCAGTTGAAAAACGGGCATTCATTGGACAAATATATCATACTAGAACTGACATGTGACTACATTTTCACGCAATCTGGGTGCATAGATCCTGAGAAATCAGTGCCCAGAACAACCACCTCTGGCCGTAATAACGGCCTTGATACGCCTGGGCATGGAGTCAAACAGAGCTTGGATGCCGTGTATAGGTACAGCTGCCCATGCAGCTTCAACACGATGCCACAGTTCATCAAGAGTAGTGACTGGCGTATTGTGACGAGCCAGTTGCCTGGCCACCATTGACCAGACTTTTCAGTTGGTGAGAGAGCTGGAGAATGCCCTGGCCAGGGCAGCAGTCGAACATTTTCTGTATCCAGAAAGGCCCGTACAGGACCTGCAAAATGCTTTCGTGCATTATCCTGCTGAAATGTAGGGATTCGCAGGGATCGAATGAAGGGTACAGCCAGGGGTCGTAATACATCTGAAATGTAACGTCCACTGTTCAAAATGCCGTCAATGCAAACAAGAGGTGACCGAGACGTGTAACCAATGGCACCCCATACCACCACGCCGGGTGATACGCCAGTATGGTGATGACGAATACATGCTTCCAATGCGCGTTCACCGCGATGTCGCCAAACACGGATGCGACCATCATGATGCTGTTAACAGAACCTGGATTCATCCGAAAAAATGACGTTTTGCCATTCGTGCACCCAGGTATGTCGTTGAGTACACCATCGCAAACGTTCCTCTCTGTGATGCAGCGTCAAGGGTAACCGCAGCCATGGTCTTTGAGCTCATAGTCCATGCTGCTGCAAACGTCATCGAAATGTTCGTCCAGATGGTTGTTATCTTGCAAACGTCCCCATCTGTTGACTCAGGGATCGAGACGTGGCGCCACAATCCGTTACAGCCATGCGGATAAGATGCTTGTCATCTCGACTGCTAGTGATACGAGGCCGTTGGATTCCAGCACGGCGTTCCGTATTACCCTCCTGAATCCACCGCTTGTCATTGGATCTTGACCAACGCGAGCAGCATTGTCGCGATACGATAAACCGCAATCGCGATGGGCTACAATCCGACCTTTGTCAAAGACGGAAACGTGACGGTACGCATTTCTTCTCCTTAGACGAGGCATCACAACAACGTGTCACCAGGCAACACCGGTCTACTGGTGTTTGTGTATGAGAAATTGGTTGGAAACTTTCCTCATGTCAGCACGTTGTAGGTGTGGCCACCGGCGCCAACCCTGCGTGAATGCTCTGAAAAGCTAATCATTTTCATATCACAACATCTTCTTCCTGTCGGTTAAATTTCGCGTCCGTAGCACGTCATCTTCGTGGTGTAGCAATTTTAATGGCCAGTAGTGTATGATTTTGGCTCGAATTGTGCCCTCCGTCACACACCGCTTGGTGGCTAGCGGAGTATATAAGTAGATGTAGATGTAGAGAATGGTCATTCGGGGTCGTGAGAAACCGCGATTCATTCTGAGCACAGTGTGACGTCATTCATCAGCAGTCCGTCCTTCTGTGTCACAGTTCAACTACATATGCAGCAGTCAATGTTGTTGTGTTAACGCCCAGGTTTCCGCTCACTAGTGTGGGATGACACAGTGTTCCAGCGAGTTTATTAGTTGTTCTCCGATGTCAGGTGCAGATGTGAGGGCATTACGACGTGCTTGGTGTAAGATACGGCGAGCGTCCCTAGTGATGCCCAGATGTGGTCGACCAGAACCTTCACAGCGAGTATGCCTACCCCGACGTTCCCATAAACTCTAACGTTAGATCAGCGTAAAATCCGAATAGCCCAAAAATATAGATATTGCACAATTCTACCAGCCGACCAAGTAGACACCCACAATGAGCTCCTTTTAAAATTGCGTCAGATGCTGATAACGCTGTCTCGCACGATTACGTACCGTGCCCTTTTCCATCACAGTGATCTCTCAAAATACGACGCTGTTCACGCCTCATTCATACCCTAACAGGTCTGATACTTTTCTCGAACCGCTGGATATATTTCGTAAACCACATCAAATACTGACGAACCGATTCCACAGACCGAACGTGAGGAGAGTGGCTAGTGTAATTGTTTAATACAAACCATACAAAAATGCACGGAAGTATGTTTTTAACACAAACCTAGGTTTTTTTAAATGTAACCTCGTTAGTTTTGTTAGCACATCTGAACATATAAACAAATACGCAATCAGTGCCGTTTGTTGCATTGTAAAATGTTAATTACATCCGGAGATATTGTAACCTAAAGTTGACGCTTGAGTACCACTCCTCCGCTGTTCGATCGTGTGTATCGGAGAGCACTGCAACATACATCGCGTTTCTACAGAATGATTTGCCAACGTTGCTCGAAAATGTCCCACTGGAAACGCGTCGACGCATGTGATATCAGCATGATGGTGCACCTGCACATTCCGCAATTAACACTAGGCTGACCCTTGACAGGATGTTCGACGGGCGTTCCATAGGACGTGGAGGACGCATTAATTGGCCAGCCCGTTCTCCTAATCTTACACCTCTGGACGTCTTTCTGTGGGGTACGTTAAAGGAGAACGTGTACAGTGATGTGCCTACAACCCCAGAGGATATGAAACAACGTATGGCGGCAGCCTGCGGCGACATTATACCAGATGTACTGCGGCGTGTACGACATTCATTACGCCAGAGATTGCAATTTTGTGCAGCAAATGATGGCCACCACATTGAACATCTATTGGCCTGACATGTCGGGACACACTCTATTCCACTCCGTAATTGAAACGTGTCCCTCACCCCTCATGGTAATGTACATGTGCGTCAGTGAAAAAGACCAATAAAAAAGGTGTTAGCATGTGGACGTAATGTGCTGTTCCAGTCTCTTCTGTACCTAAGGTCCATCACCGTTCTATTTGGATCCCTACGTAATTCGGTGCTCTCCGATACACACGATCGAACAGCGGAGGAGTGGTACTCAAGCGTCAACTTTAGGTTAAAATATCTCCGGATGTAATTAACATTTTACAATGCATCAAACGGCACTGATTACGTATTTGTTTATATGTTCAGATGTTCTAACAAAACTAACGGGGTTCCATTTAAAAAAACGTAGGTTTGTGTTAAAAAAAACCTACTTCCGTGCATTTTTGTATTGTTTGTATTAAACAATTATACTACTCCCTCTCCTCTCGTTCGGTCTGTGGAATCGGTTCGTCAGTATTTGATGTGGTTTACGAAATATATCCAGCGGTAACGTTAGGTGACTCACCCTGTATATACACAAATTGTATTTATATTACATGTGCCCAGTACTTTGCAACCTCCAAGACGCTTGGAGTGGCTTGCAGGAGATCAATCTTCGTGCAGAATGTAGGGCACAAAAGGCACTGGAGCATGTGGCTTGTGGTTTGTTCTTGTCCACGATCACAGGACGTATCTTCTGTTATGAAGCCCCATCTCTTCAGGTTGTCTCTGGATCGTCCAACTCCTGGCCGTAATCTGTTTAAAGATTTCCACACCAGCCAGCTCTCGTTGTGTCCAGGTGGTAGTTCTTCAGCTTCTGGCGTCTGCAGATGACGCGTCGACTTCTTCCATAACTCCAGCCTTGCCTTCCCTGGTGAAATGGTGAGCTTCTCGGATGTTCTCAGGAAGCTCTTTCGCGATCTCAGCCGTTGCTGTAGTGGATTAAGTCCGTGCAGTGGATGGGCACTGTCCTGTTCCACTTTCAGTCTCTCCTTGTTGGCAGCCACTGTTCTGCGTATCCATGGTGGCGCTATTCCAGCCAGGCAGTGGAGCTTATCAGTTGGGGTAGGTCTTAAGCAACCTGTGATCAACGTGCGATTTCGTTGAGAGCAATGTCTACTTGTCTGGCATGAGATGACCTGTACCAGGCTGGAGAAGCATATTCAGCAGTAGAAAAGCAAAAATACTGGACCAGGTCTACTCGAGGAGCAGTCTTGGGTCACACGCGATGAAGGTTACGATCTACGTTACCGAAATATCGTGCAAGTACGACACTGGTATCCGGCAGAACACTCTACAACCCAAGATGTCATTAGATTGCCCGGAGGGCCTGAAGAGCAAAATTAATGTGCTCTCGTGGCCGTTTTACCTGTTCACAGCGAAATCGAATTAAACTTAGTGTTTATGCACAAAACGTTTCTTAGATAGGCCATACCTTGTAAGCACATGATGTCTTCCTCATATCATGACCAATGAATACTTCATAAATGTTAAGGCAGTCGATCTAAGTACGACTGTACAGGTTAACATATATGCCCTTTTCCGCAGCTATACCTTTTATTTCACTTTAATAGTAAATTCAAGGTCAGGAGTTAAGTTCACGTCTTGTCCCAAGACGTAACTATCATACAGTTTATGCGCAGGTGCAAGGTATTGTGTCCGCTAGGCGGGCCTCATGACGCTACGGTCAGTTCCAGTACAGCACTCGTGACTGCCGCATCGCGGTCGCGAAGTGGGGCCGAGGCAGTGCCAGATAAGTTTTATAGTCTGACGATAATTTATGGATTTGTAGTTTTAGCTTGACGATGTCCACTATGGACAAAATGGCTCTAAGCACTATGGGACTTAACATCTGAGATCATCAGTCCCCTAGACTTAGAACTACTTAAACCTAACTAACCTAAGGACATCACACACTCCCATGCTCGAGGCAGGATTCGAACCTGCGACCGTAGCGGTCGCGCGGTTCCAGACTGTAGCGACTAGAACCGCTCGGTCACTCCGGTCGGCCACTATGGACAAACGATAGATATTGTTATCCTGAAGAAGGCTGGGTTACCCCGACTGAAATCTAGGTAAAACTCTAGGTATACGGTGCAACTGAGGCTGTACAATATTGAAATTAAAATTAATATTTATACAGTTGCTGACAGGGCCGAGAAATGTTGAAGATACTTCAATCCAACTCTAATCATTTACCTACCCGCCGATAGTTGGCACGTCTAGAAGTTAAACTGACATCCGATCATGTATTCTAAGTGCTTCATTTTTTTATGCCAGTCAATGCACTTTGACATTGTGCTTAATAATACAATGTCAGAAACACTAGAGCTTTCCTAACCGTAAGCTATTTCTGTGTTCGTGTGATTAAGTTTGGCAGCACTCAGCTACAGCTAATGCTGACACCGTGTGACATTTTGTGGGATAGATGTAGGCTACATAACAAATTAGTAAAAAACGTGGTCATCTTCCTTCTCGTTCTGCGATTTAGAAGCGTCTGTTTTGAAATACCAAGAACCCAATTTCGGAATTGGAGTGTATTTTGTTTTCCTTGTAAACGTTCCTCTGCTGATATATTGTCAGGAATGTGACGAAAGCAACGTCGTCAAGTGCCAACGACGTGTAGAAATTCTTACTCGATTAAGACAGTCCGCAGCTCGTGGTCTCGCGGTCGCGTTCTCGCATCCCGAGCCCCGGGGTCCCGGGTTCGATTCCCGGCAGGGTCAGGGATTTTCGCCTGCTTCGAGATGACTGGGTGTTTGTGTTGTCCTCACCATTTTATCATCACTCCTGCGAGTGGCGAGACTGAACTGAGTAAAGGTTGGGAATTTATACTGTCGCTGATAACCATGCAGTTGAGCGCCCCACAAACCAAACATCATCATCGATTAAGACAAAAATGGAGATGCAGCCGCAAAATTGAACGTTTCCGAGTGACAAGAATGGGAGAAACATAGGCTGCTCTCTAAGCACGTTCGTTGTTACCACAATGACACCATTCCAGAGGGTAGGATTGGAAGAGGAAGAGCAGAAGGTGAACTTCATCGCCGGTGGCTTACCAGGTCTCCAGCCCTCACACCTTGTGAATTTTATCCGTGAAAGACAGCGTTTTTATTCCCCCTATGCCTCACACTCTTGAAAGTCTGCGACATCGGATTGTAGAAACTGTGAATTCGATAACGAGAGACCAGCTGCTTCGTATTTGGCATGAAATGAGTCATCGTTTTGATATTTGTCGTGTGCTCACATTGAATGCAAAAAAGACTTGAACTTTCCCTCTCCAGGAACACTGGAACTGTGTTTCTACCTTTTGTAGTTTGCAAGCAATAAATGTTGGAAATCTGTTCCTTCTTTCTGAAAAGACCTGTACATGGAAAAAATTTATTGAAGAAGAGAACGGTCATGTAATCCAGCGATCTCACATACCGTTGCACATCCTAGAGAACCACTTTACTAATTATTGATGGAATGAATGAACAATAAAATCGAACTGATTCCTGTGGAAAATAAATTGTTTGATGTATCCCACATTCACTAGGCTCTTCTCACTGTGGGTCTGAGTAATGAACACTTAATCTATTCTGACCTACTACGGCGGCTTGCAGACGGGATATGCAATTGGCCGTGTCATCAATTAGAAGTGTCTGGCCGGGAGAGCGAGTGGAGAGGAGCTAAGTGGCTGTGCGGGCTCCCCTAGTACGTGCGCAGTTAAGCAGCCTGGCCTTGGGACCTCGCCTGCCTCAACTCTGCGAGTGCGCTGTTTAATTTGAACACCTCTCTGGGCCGCTCAAGGTGGCTGTCATCACTCCGTCCCGCTAGAACAGTTCAGTAGGCAAACGTGACGAACAGTCGGTACCAAGCCGTCACTCTACCATCCATGAACTCGCTGGATACTCACTCCACTTTTTAAACTACTCAGAGTTAATTCTTTTACAAAGGGGCGTTCTGTACGGTAGATCGCTTGTTTCTTTTTCACACAAAATAGACAATGCAACATATTTCTGTTTGCCGTGTTGTGCTAACAGTGTACCATCCATTTACTCGTCGTCACTACTTTTCACAGACTTTATAGTAACATTTTCGTTACGGTTGCCACGCTAAATATTTTTTTAGATTTCTAATATACAGGGTGATCCGCCTCACTCTTTCAGCTCAGATTACTTTTGCTCCGTTAAAGGCATTTGTATTCCGTTTTAACGTGGACGAACAGTGACCAGAGGTTCTCGAAGCAAACTGCAATACGTTCTCGAAACTTCCTTAGCAACCGAGAAACCTATATCAATTTTGTTTTTTATGGAATTCAGCAATTTTTTGTCGTCAGAGTAGCACATCTCGATGGCAGATATTTACTGACCCAACAAGAAATCATGGAGTAAAAATAAATTGACGAAAAAAAATCGCAACACCAAAAAATAGCTGATGTTGAGTAATGAAACTCGGGAATACATTTGCCTAGGTAACATATTTAAGTGAGTAACACTGCAACATCACAGGTTAATGTAAACGCGAGATACGCCATTGCAAATGTGGAATGCTGGTACATTTATAATCAGGGTAACAGACAAAATGTTGAATGCAAGCGCGCACACGCGCCTGCTTTGTTTTCTACAGGTACTGGATGTAAGTTTGTGAGATGGCATTCCATGCGTGTTGCTCTTGGACTGTCGATACGGGGACGGTTAATGCTCTTTGCGGATGACGCTGGAGTTGTCCGATGACATCGCATATGCGCTCCATTGGAGACAGACCAGATGATAGAGTAGGCCAAGGCAACATGTCGACAATCTGTAAAGCATGTTGAGTTACAACAGCGGTATGTGAGCAACCGTTATCCTGTTGGAAAACTCTCCTTGGAATACCGTTCATGAATGGCAGTACAACAGATCGAGTCACCAGACTGACGTATGAATTTGCATTCAGGTTGCATGGGATAACAATGAGAGTGCTCTTGCTATCACACGAAATCGCTCTCTAGACCATAACTCCAGGTGCAGGTCCACTGCGTCCAGCACGCAGACAGGGTGCTTGCAGCCTCTCAACTGGTCCCCTGCCGGCCGGTGTGGCCGAGCGGTTCAAGGTGCATCAGTTTGGAACCGCGCGACCGCTACGGTCGCAGGATCGAATCCTGTCTTGGGCATGGATGTGTGTAATGTCCTTAGGTTAGTTAGGTTTAAGTGGTTCTAAGGTCTAGAGGACTGATGACCTCAGCTGTTAAGTCCCATAGTGCTCAGAGCCATTTGAACCATTTTAGCCAATAAAGAAATCAGCGGATCCTACGCCTTCTGTACCTGAAAGCTGCCATCACGATTATTAAGGTTTTCCGTCAAACGTATTTCCACAGATTTGTTAATAAATGAATCGCAAAAGGATCCCGTCGGGGCCAAGATTTGCATGGCAGGATAATCCACAGACTATCATGTGGAGATGCAACGCTCTATAATGTCTGACGTAATGGGCTGCGAAAGCAAGTGTGGCGACCGTTTTCAGTGCACCATTCACGTACCACGCGTGTGGTCAGGTCAATCAATGTAGGTTTTGCCACACTGGCTAGCTATTCTGTAGATTGCAAACTTCCGCAATCCCAGATCAGCCTTTACTGAAGCGAAAAGGGCACAAGTCTTTGTAAGTGTTTCCTTAAGATTTCGCTTAATTTCTACAAAATATTGCACACATATGGGAGGAACGCCCTGGACTTGAATAGCCCTCTTGGCTTCGATCTTTTTTGAGTGCTCACGTTTCTTCCTCCTTAAAGTTTGCTGATCTGACGTGGGGAATATCCATTATCATTGAACACGGATTGTAGGTGCTCATTTGCAAGGCTGTCTCTTTCAGATACAACATGCGCCAGGAGAACCAACATTCGAAGGACGCCCATAGTTTGTGAAGTGTTGTGGCAGGTAGATGCCTGCAAGTACAGCTCTGAATGTATGATCTTACGGCAAACGGAGTGCCTGAATGACCCATCTACTTTCCGACTAACCAAAACGTCCAGAAACAGCAGGCAAATGCCCTTCTCCACTTCCATCGTCGATTGAATTACGATGCTGCAAGTATCACGACGGCTCTTCTCCAACGAGTGACCACACTGCAGCTGCCCTTCATGATACCATTTCATACAACCCGGAATGTTATATCCGGACCTCAAAAACAGTGAACCAGATTTTCATATTCTCTCGCTCGCTACGCACAATCTTTTAGTCGTTTAGTAAAAATGAACAGAAGCTTTTTGTAGGAAATTTAATATGCTGGTTTGTCCATTGATAGTGACCGGACCAAATATCTCACGAAATAAGCATTAACCGAAAAAACTACAAAGAACGAAACTCGTCTAGCTTGAGGGAGAAACCAGATGGCGCTATGGTTGGCCCGCTAGATGGCGCTGCCATAAAAAACGGATATCAACTGCTTTTTTTAAATATAGGAACCCCCATTTTTATTACATATTCGTGTAGTACGTAAAGAAATATGAATGTTTTAGTTGGACCACTTTTTTCGCTTTGTGATAGATGGCGCTGTAATAGTCACAAACGTATAAGTACGTGGTATCACGTAACATTCCGCCAGTGCGGACAGTATTTGCTTCGTGATACATTACCCGTGTTAAAATGGACCGTTTACCAATTGCGGAAAAGATCGATATCGTGTTGATGTATGGCTATTGTGATCAAAATGCCCAACAGGCGTGTGCTACGTATGCTGCTCGGTATCCTGGACGACATCATCCAAGTGTACGGAGCGTTAGCCGGATAGTTACGTTATTGAAGGAAACAGGAAGTGTTCAACCACATGTGAAACGTCAACCACGACCTGCAAGAAACGATGATGCCCAAGTAGGTGTTTTAGCTGTTGTCGCCGCTAATCCACACATCAGTAGCAGACAAACTGAGCGAGAATCCGGAATCTCAAAAAACGTCGGTGCACCGTATTTCTATGCACCAGTAATTGCATGGCGACGACTCTGAACGTCGTGTACTGCTCTGCCACTGGGCACAAGAGAAATTACGGGACGATAAACGATTTTTTGCACGCCTTCTGTTTAGCGAAGAAGCGTCATCCACCAACAGCGGTAACGTAGATCGGCATAGTATGCACTACTGGGCAACGGAAAATCCACGATGGCTGCGACAAGTGGAACATCAGCGACCTTGGCGGGTTAATGTATAGTGCGGAATTATGGGAGGAAGGATAATTGGCCCCCATTTTATCGGTGGCAATCTAAATGGTGCAATGTATGCTGATTTCCCACGTAATGTTCTACCGATGTTACTACAAGATGTTTTACTGCATGGCAGAATGGCGATGTACTTCCAACATGATGGATGTCCGGCACATAGCTCGCGTGCCGATTGAAGCGGTATTGAATAGCATATTTCATGACAGGTGGATTGGTCGTCGAAGCACCATACCATGGCCCGCACGTTCACCGGATCTGACGTCCTCGGACTTCTTTCTGTGGGGAAAGTTGAACGATATTTGCTGTTGTGGTTGACAGGAGAGCCAACCCCTTGTTACTAAAGGAGGCCGAAGTGCACGCGTTTTAGCTCACGCAGGCTGGCGTGAGGTCTGGAACATGGCAAGGGAATTAGAATGGAGAAAAACGGACGTAGCTGGTAGAATACTTAACTTTAATCCATTAATGACAAACGTCGCTCTTGATGGTACATGATTTACAATATCAATAGAAACTGATCATGGCGCCTTGCTAGGTCGTAGCAAATAACGTAGCTGAAGGCCATGCCAACTATCGTCTCGGCAAATGAGAGCGTAATTTGTCAGTGAAGCATCGCTACCAAAAACGGCTGTACAAATGGGGCGAGTGCTAGGAAGTCTCTCTAGACCTGCCGTGTGGCGGCGCTCGGTGTGCAGTCACTGATAGTGGCGACACGCGGGTCCGACGTATACTACCGGACCGCGGCCGATTTAAAGGCTACCACCTAGCAAGTGTGGTGTCTGGCGGTGACACCACATTTGCCATCGTGACCCACCGACAACGCCTGACAACATGTGTCAGCGCATTTTCAATGCATGTGCGAACATTACGGAAGGCGAACTACTCACTGTTGAGAGGAATGTAGTTACACGCATTGCCAAATGCATTGAGGTTGACGGACATCATTTTGAGCATTTATTGCATTATCAGTGGTATTTACAGGTAATCACGCTGTAACAGCATGCGTTCTCAGAAATGATAAGTTCACAAAGGTACATGTATCACATTGGAACAACCGAAATAAAATCTTCAAACGTACCTACGTTCTGTATTTTAATTTAAAAAACCTACCTGTTACCGACTGTTTGTCTAAAATTGTGAGCCATATGTTTGTGACTATTACAGCGCCATCTGTCACAAAGTGAAAAAAGTGGTGCAACTAAAACATTCATATTTCTTTATGTACTACACGAATAAATAATAAAAAATGGGGGTTCCTATTTAAAAAACTGCAGTTGATATCCGTTTGACCTATGACAGCGCCATCTAGCGGGCCAACCATAGCGCCATCTGGTTTCCCCCTTCAAGCTAGACAAGTTTCGTTCTTTGTAGTTTTTTCGTTTGACGCTTATTTCGTGAGATATTTGGCCCGATCACGATCAATGGACCACCCTGTAGTTAAATTTTGTACTGGCACGCGTTTCCACTAGACGCCGTATTTTTCTGGTAATTAAAGAAAAACGTCCAAAAGTGACCTTCAAATGCACCCCCACTCTCACACTTAGCTCCCACTGGTCAGAATTTATGGTGTGATGTTCAATGGCACTCTCTCCTACAACCGTGCAAAAAATCCTGACCGCCCGAATTATTTCCTATGTTCGACCTTTTTTGGTTTTCATTGACTGGCGTTATAACGCCACTGACTTAGCCGATCACTTACGAATTGTTCAAATGGCGGTTGAGTAAATTTTACCTAACGGTTTCGTGAATTTTAACAGCATAAAATACATCTCTGCTTTCGCCAGGCCTTCTGACTACGAATATACTGTGCTTGTAAGAGTTAAATTCGGATCGAATTCTCAATGTAATTAGTTTTAGCATAACGTATACAAAAGTTTCATTACCCTCCCCAGAAGGTTAAATTAATAATGTTAACGAAGTAGCCAACTATGCTGATGATGTAATACGTTAATCAACAGAGATCAAATAAGGTCGAATATCAGGAATAATTCGTTTAGCTGGAAATTTTCATAGAGCGGGAGGAGTGAGTGTCACAAACAAAAAGTTAAAAATTCTGACTGACGAGGGATGATTGTGGGGGTGGGGGTGCATTTGAAGGTCACTTTTGCGCGTTCTGTTTGAATAACTCGAAAACCGTGGCCTCCAGCGGAAATCTACCCCAGTACAAAATTTAACTACATTAAATTTCCCACAAAAATGCATTGTTCATTTTTTTACTATAGGACTAATAGTTTGTGCGTAGCGAGCGAGAGAATTTTAATCTCGCTTCTGGTTTTTGGAGACATCGGTAGGGGTAGCCGAATCAGCCTGTACGTCACCAAAGGACTCTTGATTTAAGTTTCTCGGAATCGAATGCCGTCTCTTCAAACTCATTCCTTCTGTTAGGAAATTATTTTATGGAACACTTCGAGGAGAGGGTACTGGATTTCGCGGAACTTAAAAGCCTTCTGGTGATATATAGATGACACTTTTTTAATGTGGCCACACGTTGAAGAAGAGCTGTCACGATAGTTGGAGTCTCGGAAAGCCCTACACGCGAACATCTAATTTACGATGGAAGTGGAGAAGGGTTGTTGTCTGTCGTTTCCGGACATCTTGGTCAGCCGAAAAGTAGATAGGTCATTGAGGCATTGCGTCAGTCAACAGTTTCCTATTTGTGTCCATCTTGACTCCTAGTTAAACCTGTATCACTCGTAAATTGAAAGAATTTTACAAAAGATCTACGAGTGAGGCATTTACATTTCACATCAAGTAGCATCTCGTTATCCACACACAAGTTCCTGAGGCTTTACGTTAGCATACACTAATTCATCTATGAATAGTCTGAGGAACCGAACCGAAAATACTGTACAGATTAATCCCAAGCCTACGGTCACAGCCGCAGGACGTGCGAGAAATTGTGCGTATCATCTTTGACACTGACATCTCGTTGTTTCTTCGTTTTACCTTCCACGACTGTTATAATGATAAAGCGCAAATTTCGGACGAAGAGTTAAATAGTGAATCTTCACACATCGTGTGCAACGTAACGCCTGAAAATACTCATAACAGAAATACGGTATTCCAATATGAAATTACAATTAGTGTCTGTCTTTCACGTGTTGATCAGTGCCACAAGACGTCATTTTACTGCCAACACGTATGGAAAAGTATAATTCTAGTATGTAGCATGCAGTGACAGCCATAAAAACTATCATTGATCACTTTTCGCTCTGGCTGGCCCCGTTCTGTTACTTGAATTTGTCAACCAGTTTCTTGACTTGGGGTAAGGGCTAGACTTGTCGTCTATATCCATTGTAACATATCTTCCAGAAACAAGCAGGAATTAGTTCAAAAATAATTCTTTCATGAATTAGTTATTTACGTGTTCTACACACATCTTCAATGTATAATGTAAAAATGTATCAACTAATCAAATGTTTCACAAACTTATTAACAATTACTGGCTAGTTATAGGTCTATAAGTGACGGCTTACTTTCATTAAATACGTACTCAATGATACAGAAGGTGTTGTTAAAAAGAAAAATCTGTACTCTGTATTTGAAAAAAATTTTTAAAAAACTTTTGCCGAGAGCGAAACGATGTATGTACATTCATGGGTAGACCGCCAAACTCTCTGTAATTTCATATTTAAGTCATTCATGTGGCAAAGCTAAGTTCGCTGCCAGGGTATTTTTCCTCCAGGTACTGTATTTGTGAACGTTTCTAATACTCTCAAACAAAGGTGGACTGTTGACAACAAATCACATTTGCGAATATGTGTGCTTTACAACTGCGGTGGTTTTTTTTCTTTAACGGAAGCCTACGATATGTACATTTGTGAAACCCACGCATTTCAATTATTTATTCGTGTGCCATGAATATTTTTTTTGTTAAAGTTAGGAGTTATGCCAAAAAATTATCGCATAGGAGATTATTGAATGAAAATATCCAAAGTACATTAACTTGTGATTCTAATGTCATAGTAGCACAGCAGCTCAAGATAAACTTTTAGTATGAGCATTATCTGTTTTTCCTACCTTACACTTCCATCCAACACACCAGAATTTTTTCATCTGGTTATTTGTGTTTGTTAAACTGCGTTAATGGGAAGTCGAATATTTACTGCCGTACAAACATGGGTGACCTGGGTTTTCTTTATTAGGAAATAAGTTTATGGCCGGCGGATTTGTAAAAAACTAGTTAATGACTGTCAAAAAGCGTAACATACTACTGTTTCTGTTGATATTTCTTACTCGGCTTGACAGCAGTAGGCCTACTTGTATCGCCAATAATTAATCCATTTCTCTTGCATCACCTCAGAAAAGGACTACTTATTCATTCCTATTCAAATGAAATTGTAGATCATTATCGCAGAGCAAGAAGAGTAATGGGCCCATTACAAGACCTTGCGAAACGCTTGTTATCAATTGTCTCCAGTCAGCTGATGTAGAGTCCATCTGTAAGCTGTTTGAACAGCATCTGTACTTTTGTGCAGCCGACAAAAGTGTAGATGTAAACAGCTCCAAAGTTACCAGTAATATATTTTATGCAATATTAAAGTGTTCCTTCCAATTCTCTATTAAAATCTTTGTTTCTAAAATGAAATATTTAGAGAAGTAATACATTAACTTTCATCTGGGAGGTGCTACGTGATGCCAGAAACAAATTACAAGGTATCGAAACACAATTTTTTTTAAACACTACGTTCAAAATGGCCAAGTGGCAAGAGTGTCGATTAACTTTCTATATATCGAGATACTGCTGCTACTCTGATTCTTTAAAACTGAACAATTTAATTTTAAAGACTCTTGACAACATTTGAAAAGATGACAGCGACACAACGTTTGATAATGTATACAATGGATTCTTAACGAAATAATTCTGGATACATCAGTTTCACACAATTCTGCATTCTGTCGCCCTCTTCTTATCAGAAATTCACATGTTTCCTGCTTCATGGCCATTGTGCGCAGACGTCCCATCCGTGTGTGGTGACAGACGATGGGTACTCTTCATTAAAAATAAACACACTACTGTGGACTACATTAATCCACACTGTAAGTTGTTGACTCAACACATATATATCACCTGTTGGTGTGTAACAACGACTAGCCAGGCGATAAATTATTTCATTACTTTCCGAAGCCGTAATAATGAATATTTCTATTATTTTGTAGTAGAATAATTACATAGATAAAGAACGAAAGCACACAAATCGTGTTTCGCTCCACTTACATTTAGTTATTTGACCATTGTCAGGTGACAACTGAAGAGCGTCCAGAAAGATGCTAGAGTGAATAAGGTAAAGGTATTACATAGTGCAAAGGTAGCCATTAAAGTGTTAGAGCTTGTAGTATAAACAGAGACGAGGAAAATAGTGGTTTTTTACACCGTAAACTTAGTTCAGTATTTACATCTTCATCCACACCTACGTGGCTACTCTGCAAATCACACTTAAGTGCCTGACAGAGGGTTCGTCGAATCACCTTCACAATAATATTATATTACTACACTCTCGAACAACATGCAGAAAAAATGGACATCTGTATCTTTCTGCGTGAGCTCTGATTTCCACTATTTTATTATAATGATCGTTTGTTCCTATATAGTTCGGTGTCAACAAAATATTTGCGCATTCGGAGGGAAAGTTGATGACTGAAATTTCGTGAGAAGATTCCGCCGCAAAGAGAAACGCCTTTGTTTTAGTGCTGTCCACCCAAAATCCTCTATCATGTCCATTACACTCTGTTCCCTATTTCTCGATAACACAAAACGTGCTGCCCTTCTTTGAATTTTCTCGATGGACTCTGTTAAATCTACCTGGTAAGAATGCCACACCGCGCAGCTGAAACTCCTTTTCAACATCTGACAAAAAATTAAGTGTGAATCGCAGAGTAATAATGAAGATACAGATGTAGATGGGAAATCACGTAGATCTAAAACTGCCGATCTTGTACGTCGACATTTTGTATGGCGTAAGTAAAGTAAGTAGAAGACCTCTGGTTGTTTATTGCTAAATGCCTCGGTTCTGTACGCAACCGTAATTTTCGTTTCGGACGAACATGTTGTACAGCTTCGTCAGTTATTCACTACCGGAAATAACCGTTATAAACTAGGACTTAGACATGTTGCAAAAGGCATTCAATTATCAAGAAACAATTACAAACTTTCAACACAAAAATACGTACTTTACCCCTGAAGAGTTAATAATTACCCTTATCGCTACGTATTCCCTGTGTGGTCCTGGTCAAAAATCTTGATTCAAAGACAATCTCTACGTGAACTTAGAGAACATCCAGAAGTATTTTTCATTTACTTGCGTACAAAATCCTACAATATTTTAGAAATGACAAAAATTTTCCCTTGAAACATTATTGTTATTATTATTGTTATTACTATTGTCTGTTCTTATAACAGTTCAAGCAGAGAATGTTGACATTCATAAAATATTTACAGTACAATGGTATCATAGGTATAAAGTAGTTGCTGAGAATTAAACTAAAATCTGATTATTTCCGTATCTCTGCCAAGTATAGATTCATGAAACTAATGGTGAATGATTCAGACACGCTCGCTTTTCTGTGGGACTCCCGCCGTTCCAGTTGTAAGTGAGAGCGTTTTGTGCCAACAAAGCTCACTCTCATTCGCTTGGTGCTCGCTGACGTACCGAGCCTGAAGCGACTGTTTATGTGCTTCCGCACGTGCCCTATTTCTCTTATCTTGTCTTTACGGTCCTTACGTGAAAGATACGAGACGGGGTAGAAAGTGTTTCCAGGATCCTTAGCAAATATTAGCTCCCGAAATTTTGCGGGCCGTCCCTTCCAGAGCTACATAATCTCGCGTTTAGCTTCCGCATATATCATGCGCGACACCATTTCTGTCAGGTGTTAATCGTACATTAAATTATGCATTTCGTCCCCTCCTTGAGTTCCACACATATGTAGCGTTTGGCGCAATTTATCCTGGACTGTACTTAACACTGGCCGTTTCAAAACTACTACCCAATATACTCTCTAGAAACTGACTTAAATTTTTATTACAGTTTCCATTTGAAAACCGATTTCGTAGTACTGAATTTTTTTTACCATTTTTCTGGCATTATTATTTTCCGCCCTGATCACTAGTTCAATCGTTTCAACAAGTTCTATTTTCATCACTGCGGTTTATAATCATTTATTGAAACTTACAAGGGGAGCCGGCGACGTTTGGAACGCGGATTTACTGCAAACTTCTACACTCGTAGTACTCCATGAGGACAACAAAATGTGTAAGCAGTAGCGCGTAGTTCTCAAGTGTTATTGAGAAAGTCGCAAGATATTTTCGATCGCCAAATATACAGGGTGTTACAAAAAGGTACGGCCAAACTTTCAGGAAACATTCCTCACACACAAAGAAAGAAAATATGTTATGTGGACATGTGTCAGGAAACCCTTACTTTCCATGTTACAGCTCATTTTATTACTTCTCTTCAAATCACATTAATCATGGAATGGAATCACACAGCAACAGAACGTACCAGCGTGACTTCAAACACTTTGTTACAGGAAATGTTCAAAATGTCCTCCGTTAGCGAGGATACATGCATCCACCCTCCGTCGCATGGAATCCCTGATGCGCTGATGCAGCCATGGAGAATGGCGTTTTGTATCACAGCCGTCCACAATACGAACACGAAGAGTCTCTACAATTGGTACCGGGGTTGCGTAGACAAGAGCTTTCAAATGCCCCCATGAATGAAAGTCGAGAGGGTTGAGGTCAGGAGAGCGTGGAGGCCATGGAATTGGTCCGCCTCTACGAATCCATCGGTCACCGAATCTGTTGTTGAGAAGAGCACGAACACTTGGACTGAAATGTGCAGGAGCTCCATCGTCCATGAACCACATGTTGTGTCGTACTTGTAAAGGCACATGTTCTAGCAGCACAGGTAGAGTATCCCGTATGAAATCATGGCGGTGAATCGAGGAAGTACAGTACATACTGACGAAACTAAAATGAGCTCTAACATGGAAATTAAGCGTTTCCGGACACATGTCAAAATAACATCTTTTCTCTGTTTGTGTGTGAGGAATGTTTCCTGAAAGTTTGGCCTTCCCTTTTTGTAACACCCTGTATACCTGCGCGTGGACATTCTTACCATGAAGCGGCGGCAGCCAAGTGGCTGCCGGCACGGTAGATCAGCGTGTTCGGTCAGGGGATTAACTACCCTGTGTAATAAAAAAAACTGATTTCACCTATCAACAACGAACCAAAACGGGTGATGCAACGAACAAAATCGAACAAAATGAGTAAAAAAATAGAGAGGGCTGCGTGCCCTCTGTACTAAAAAAACTGAGTCAAAGAACCAATGATCACTTTGAACGGATGTCTTGTAACGTCCGCCCCGACCAGACGCAACGAACTATAGCGAACAAAAAGAGTTTTAAAAAAGTGGTTAGCGTCCAAGCACCGTAGACGCTGGATCGATGGATGGAGTCCCGTTCGTCAGTTTCTTATTTTTATTTTCAACACAGTCAAAAAATGGCTCTGAGCGCTATGGGACTTAACAAAAAAAATGGTTCAAATGGCTCTGAGCACTATGGGACTTAGCATCTACGGTCATCAGTCCCCTAGAACGTACAACTACTTAAACCTGATTAACCTAAGGACATCACACACACCCATGCCCAAGGTAGGATTCGAACCTGCAACCGTAGCGAACGTGCGGTTCCAGACTGAAGTGCCTAGAACTGCTCGGCTACCCCGGCCGGCATCACAGTCATTTTCTTTACTATTTATATTACAATTGATATAATGGGTAAAATACGTGTAATCGGATGAACTTTTATTAAATGTAGAATGTTATTTGCCTGCCTACAAATTTTTATTATCACAAATAATATAATGTTGATAACTAGCGACTAGTAAACGACCAAACGCATAAAGTGATGCTGAAAATGTATGCTTGTCCGTGATTTGAGAAATCCCTTATACCTGGAAGGAGCCCGAAACTATCTGTTACCTGCAAGTTTTGACCGGCACACACGGCTTTCGAAAGATGTACAATTAATCGTCGCTATCGACATTACGAGTACAAGTTGCAGGATGGTATTTTTCGTCAAAACATGGAAAACATAACGTTATGAACATTATATTATTTGTGATAGTAAACATTTTATAGATTGCCAAATAACATTGTAAATTTAATGAAAGTTCATCCGCTTACACGTATTTTTCTCATTATATCAATTGTAATATAAGTAGTAAAGAAAATGACGGTGCTGAAAATTTAAGAAAATTGATGATTGGGACTCGATCCGGCGATTACGGTGCTTGAACGCTAACCACTCGGCTGCCGGAGCTTCGTGGCAAAAATGGCCACCCGCAGGTATATATTTGACGACAGAAATTATCTTGCGATTTTCTCAACAACGCTTGAGAAGCAGGCGCTACTGCTTACACATTCTGTTGTCCTAATGGAATACTAAGGGTGTTTGCAATAAATCCGCGTTCCAAACGTCGTGGCCCCTCCTTGTTAGTCTTTGGATTATATGTAGGATAGATCTCAACAGCTTCCAGTCTCTAAATATCAAGCAATTTCTGTATTCTGTTTGCTAAATGTTTCTAGAACTTTTCTATTCAGAGTTATTCTAGACAACATTCAATTTCTTACAAGACGTTCTTCTAACTGGAGGTCCGTTAGACGTCAGATTCTTCACACACAAATTCCTGTCGCGGGTTCTGTTGCTCACAACGTGAGCCTTGGCAGTTAACAACATGGTTTAATGACATGGATGAGTGAGAGATTAAGACCGCTTAGATTACTTTGTTAATGTCTTCAGATCTGGCACCTGATGATCGAGATACTGTGTGACTTTTGCGAAGTATACGTGTGAAAGAGCTTCCTGAGATTTCGAGAACTCACAGAGTGAACTGGGAAGTCGATGCCGTTTTGAGGTCATCTGCGCGAAGCGTTCATCCTCCACGGAATTGCCAATCCACGCAGGCAATAAGTAATCTGGGCCGTATCGACAGAGTAACGCACCAACCTCTGGCGCGAAGCGAGTACGGGTGCAAGGTGCTACAGGGAGACATTAGCAGAGACTACCGGTTGAACATGGAAGACAATGTTTCGGTCCATCTAAAGATGTCGCATGAAATACTTATAACCGGGGTTTAAACGTCCAGTAATAAAGCCGTGCATAACTGTATATGCAATTTGTACTGAAAACTTCCTGACCTTCCGTAAAACGCTCCCACTAATCCCTGTACCTGCAACATATTGCTTTTTAAAAAAGATCATGCATTCTTATCTCGTTCAATTTCTGTTCCAGCTTGTACTTTAACAAACGGGAAACCGACGTCACGTACGTACCAGTCATCCGTAAGAAGCAAGTGCATAACATCCCCACAACCCAAAATTAGGATACACACATTTTTCTGTTATTTTTACTGCTGCGTTTCTATCCGTGATTGTATCGAAAATTTTGGATTCACATACAGGAAATAGTACTTGAGGCTAGCGAAATAATTAAGACCCGTAATAGACGCTGAAATGTTTCATAAGAAAAGAATTACGTTCTGTAATGATACTAAATTTTTGCACTAATACACAGACGTTTTAGTTTCGCTTTAATGTACAATTGCAAGATACGTGTGTCTGTTTATCAAAGAATTCGTTATTTGTTACTAGCTTCAAAAGTTTTAGAAGCCTTAAAGAATAATTTCGTGTACGTAAGTGTACATGATGAAAAACGTAAGCCTGGAACTAGACGCATAGCCTTAAACTACAACCAGAACAATTTTTTAGAGACAGACGGCCTGTTAAATAGACAGTGTCTCTTTTGTCAAGGCAAATAGAATGGACTTGTCTTGTGAGTGCGGTGTCACCAGATCTCGACTGCATTTCTCGCGGCAGAGGGCACTGCTTTTCTTAAATGCACAAGAGGGCTGGACGGATACTAAATGAGACAGTGTTACTGTTAAGACAATGGAGTCGTACACTCCTGGAAATGGAAAAAAGAACACATTGACACCGGTGTGTCAGACCCACCATACTTGCTCCGGACACTGCGAGAGGGCTGTACAAGCAATGATCACACGCACGACACAGCGGACACACCAGGAACCGCGGTGTTGGCCGTCGAATGGCGCTAGCTGCGCAGCATTTGTGCACCGCCGCCGTCAGTGTCAGCCAGTTTGCCGTGGCATACGGAGCTCCATCGCAGTCTTTAACACTGGTAGCATGCCGCGACAGTGTGGACGTGAACCGTATGTGCAGTTGACGGACTTTGAGCGAGGGCGTATAGTGGGCATGCGGGAGGCCGGGTGGACGTACCGCCGAATTGCTCAACACGTGGGGCGTGAGGTCTCCACAGTACATCGATGTTGTCGCCAGTGGTCGGCGGAAGGTGAACGTGCCCGTCGACCTGGGACCGGACCGCAGCGACGCACGGATGCACGCCAAGACCGTAGGATCCTACGCAGTGCCGTAGGGGACCGCACCGCCACTTCCCAGCAAATTAGGGACACTGTTGCTCCTGGGGTATCGGCGAGGACCATTCGCTACCGTCTCAATGAAGCTGGGCTACGGTCCCGCACACCGTTACTCCGTCTTCCGCTCACGCCCCAACATCGTGCAGCCCGCCTCCAGTGGTGTCGCGACAGGCGTGAATGGAGGGTCGAGTGGAGACGTGTCGTCTTCAGCGATGAGAGTCGCGTCTGCCTTGGTGCCAATGATGGTCGTATGCGTGTTTGGCGCCGTGCAGGTGAGCGCCACAATCAGGACTGCATACGACCGAGGCGCACAGGGCCAACACCCGGCATCGTGGTGTGGGGAGCGATCTCCTACACTGGCCGTACGCCTCTGGTGATCGTCGAGGGGACACTGAATAGTGATCGGTACATCCAAACCGTCATCGAACCCATCGTTCTACCATTCCTAGACCGGCGAGGGAACTTGCTGTTCCAACAGGACAATGCACGTCCGCATGTATCCCGTGCCACCCAACGTGCTCTAGAAGGTGTAAGTCAACTACCCTGGCCAGCAAGATCCCCGGATCTGTCCCCAATTGAGCTTGTTTGGGACTGGATGAAGCGTCGTCTCACGCGGTCTGCACGTCCAGCACGAACGCTGGTCCAACTGAGGCGCCAGGTGGAAATGACATGGCAAGCCGTTCCAAAGGACTACATCCAGCATCTCTACGATCGTCTCCATGGGAGAATAGCAGCCTGCATTGCTGCGAAAGGTGGATATACACTGTACTAGTGCCGACATTGTGCATGCTCTGTTACCTGTGTCTATGTGCCTGTGGTTCTGTCAGTGTGATCATGTGATGTATCTGACCCCAGGAATGTGTCAATAAAGTTTCCCCTTCCTGGGACAATGAATTCACGGTGTTCTTATTTCAATTTCCAGGAGTGTATTTAGCAGTAATCAGACCTTAAAATCTATCTATCAATTCTGACGCAAGACAACGTTTTTTCCGCTAAATCATTTCAGGTGATTACGGTGATGGTACCTCAAACAAGGCACAAACTTCGCGTCCAGGTGAGCTTTTTTTCAGTGTCCAAAGTACCCGTTGCCGATCGTTACCGAACTTTATTCTTTCCTTTCCATACTTTTAATCGTGGAAGTTGCTCTGTTATGTTGTTCCTCGTAGGTTCACATTCTTCACGGATGGAAAATAAGGGTCGTACAGCAGTATTTCATTCATGTCCAGTTACTAGTTAATCCATTAAGTCATTTTACTGGTGGTATTTAAATACCGTCACAAACATAGCTAACTGGACTGTTCATTAATAGCATATTAATTCGTGGTATTCCATTGGCCCTATGAATAGCTTTCAAAGAACAATTATGGCCGAAGATCTTGATGGCCTTTTTACTCCATCATTGGCAGAAACGTTAATTCGTAGTCTGTCATGACGCTGTTTGTCGAACATGAAGATGAAATTTAACTGTTGATACAACTGAGAAAATTTTCACTCCCTTCATGTTTTAACGTTGTCATACAATTCGTGTTTAATCTCTCTCCTTTATCCTACGGGCATGGTTGACTTCGCTTGTCCAGAAAAAATTAGTCGACGCTCTAAATTATTACCTTAACGCTCTGTATGTCCATCTTTTCACAGACGGTTGTGGGACTTCGGCTGTACGTTATAGAATGTCAAATCTAATACCTTTCAGCATTTATTGGGCTACAGTTTCGGCGATATATTACCCAGTCTTCCTGACGGGCGTGTAGGAGGATTCCCACCTTTGGACCAGTCAAAATAGGAGCCAGCATTCAACGCCTAGCATCTGTAGTTTTTGAAACAGCGATCACTTCAAACATCACTTGCCGACCAACCTGGGTAAGCCTAGTAAGCAGGAGATCCTGGATTCGAATCCCGGTGCGGTACACATTTTAGTTCGTCGCGGCTGATTTCGCTTAATGTCCCGCTGCAGCTGATAACAGTGATCCCCCTTCGATTTACATATAGTGTACCACAACTGTTGGATTTCCGTGGTGTCTGTTCATTCTAAGGAACAAGACACTGTGTATTCAAATAAACAATTTAGACAGCCGAAAGATGTTTGATTTGAACTTCTGTTCTCTTAATAGCTCGCTTCAGTGAACTGTGATAGATGATAACAGTAAGTAAGGTACACTACTGGCCATTAAAATTGCTACACCACGAAGATGGCCGGCCGCGGTGGTCTAGCGGTTCTAGGCGCTCAGTCCGGAACCGCGCGACTGCTACGGTTGCAGGTTCGAATCCTGCCTCGGGCATGGATGTGTGTGATGTCCTTAGGTTAGTTAGGTTTAAGTAGTTCTAAGTTCTAGGGGACTGATGACCACAGATGTTAAGTCCCATAGTGCTCAGAGCCATTTGAACCATTTTTTGAACCACGAAGATGACGTGCTACAAACGCGAAATTTTGCCAACAGCAAGTAGATGCTGCGATATGAAAACGATTAGCTTTTCAGAGCATTCACACAAGGTCGGCGCCTGTGGTGACACCTACAACGTGCTGACATGAGGAAAGTTTCCAACCGATATCTCATAAACAAAAATCACTTGACCGGCTGTGATGCCTCGTGTAAGGAAGAGAAATGCGTACCATCACGTTTCCAAAAGTCGGATTGTAGCCTATCGCGATTGCAGTTTAATCGTGCTGAAGCTGCATGGGCAGCTGTACCTGTGCACGCCATCCAAGCTCTGTTTGACTCAATGCCCAGGCGTTATCAAAGCCGTTATTACAGCCAGAGGTGGTTGTCCTGGGTACTGATTTCTCAGGATATATGCACCCAAATTGCGTGCAGATGTAATCACATGTCAGTTCTAGTATAATATATTTGTCCAATGAATACCGGTTTATCATCTGCATTTCCCTCAAGAGCCGAAACAAGAGAAGATAGTGAGTGATTTTGGACGCTGGAGTCTGGTGTGAAGACGAACTTCTAACTCGACTCAAAAGTGTTTCACTGGGTCCAGGTCGAGCCAGTCCATTTCGTCCACAAACCATTGCCTCACAGATGCTGCTTTGTGAGAGGATGAATTGTTATGCTGACACAATCAACCAACGTATCCCATCTGCTCCTCTACTGTACGCCGTACACAGTGCTGTCCGATCTGATCATACCCTTCCGCGTTTGGCGTTTTCTTAAGCGCTATAAGTGGAACACATCGTAACTACGGAAAACACCCTCAAGCCGAAACACAGCCTCCTCTGCGCTTCACTGTTTGCGCTAAAGATGAGGGCCACAAATGTTCTCAAGCCATTCGCCAAACCCAGACTCTTCCAACTGATTTCAGCTGGATATAGCGTGATTCATCACTCAAAATCATTCGTTTTCAGCCACCCTGTGGCGTATATTTATACCAGCCGAAGGGCTGTTTAGCGTTGGATACAGAAATTTTTGTGTTCCGAAGAGCTGCTTGACCATTGTACCACATTCTGTAGAGAACCCTCCGCATATTCAAGAGAGATTTCTTCTGCTGGAATGGAAAGATAGTATGGTATTATTGGCCGGGAGATCCTGTCTGCAATAATTCGGCCGCCTTGATATTAGACGCCACTTCGGGAACTTGCTCGTCGATTATGATGAACTGATGATGAGGACAACACAACACCAAACAACCTGACAGATTAAAACTGTGTGCTACACCGAGACTCGAACTCGGGACCATTGCTTTTCGCGGGCAAGTGCTCTACCAACTGAGCTACCCAAGCACGACTCAGGACCAGTCCTCACAGCTTCAGTTCTGCCAGTAACTCGTTTCCTACGTCCCAAACTTCACAGAAGCTCTTCTGCGAACCTTGCAGAACTAGCACCCCTCGAAGAAAGGATATTGTGGAGACATGGCTTAGCCACAGCCTGGGGGGAGGGGGGGTGTTTCCAGAATGAGATTTTCACTCTGCAGCGGAGTGTGCGCTGATATGAAACTTCCTGGAAGATTAAAACTTCGTGCCGGACCGAGAACTCGGGACACAGTTTTAATCTTCCAAGAAGTTTCATATCAGCGCAAACTCCGCTGCAGAGTTAATCTCATTCACATTAAAACTGTGTGCCGGACCGAGACTCGAACACGGAACACAATTTTAATCTTTCAGGAAGTTTCATATCAGCGCACACTCCGCTGCAGAGTGAAAATCTCATTCTGAACACAACACGCAATCCACGTGCGGAGAAAACTTTCGACTTGGCCGAGATTCGAACCCAGACCCCAGTGTCTAGAGGCAGCAACACTGACACTAGACCCTGAGCTACGGACATTCCTTCCGCTGATTTCATGCGATTTTTTACAGTCACTCTCCGCAATGTGCTTCCGATCTTGTTCGTCAGTACATGAGGTCTGTCTGTATCTGGTTTAGCCGCGGTCGTTCCTCCGCGTTTCTACTTCACTATCACATCATCAGCAGCCGACTTGGGCAACTTCGGAAGTGTTGAAGTATCACTGATGGGGTGTTTTACTTATGTGACTTCCTATGACTAGCGCACATTCCAAGTCGTTGAGTTCTTCTGACCGACCCAGTCTGCTGTTCAAATGGCTCTAAGCACTATGGAACTTAACATCTGAGGTCATCAGTCTCCTAGTCTTAGAACTACTTAAACCTAACTAACCTAACATCATCACACACATCCATGCCTGAGGCAGGATTCGAACCTGAGATCGTAGCAGCAGCGCGGTTTCAGACCGAAGCGCCTAGAACCGCTCTTCCACAGCGTCCGGGCCAGTCTGCTGTTACTGCTTCAACTGACAAGGAAATGTTCTCCGCCTCTTTCTATACCGGCAGAGCCGCCTCTAGGAACATCTAATGCTGAATTCCGCTTTACATAGGTGTATTGTGATACTTCTGATCTTACAGTGTAACTAGTGCGTCAATCAAGCGAGTTCAGTCCAACTGGATGTTGGCTGTAAACAGATTCATCTGGAGTCAGATGGCAGTGTATAATAAAATTACTTCTTGCGCAAAAATTTTAGAAATTTGTGTGGTGAAAGAGGACCCCTAACACCTCACCTAGTTAAAATATTAGGACATACTACCCAGAAAATCCCGGGAAAAATCGATCCAAAGTTTCATAGGTGCCTTATAAATGTAAAATGTTAGTCTACTGGCAGGCCGCCGTCTGGCCTATGTGTTTTATGCCAGCACGGTTGCTCAGCGTGTTCGGTCTGAGAGCCGGTTGGCCTCTGTAATAAAAAAAAAAAAACTGAGTGGAAGGATCAACAAAACGAGTTTTAACGGATGTCATATGACGTCCGTAACGACCAAACACAACGATCAACAACGAACAAAACAAAAACAAGGTGTTTAGGGCTCGGGCTATTGTGACAGAGGTCTCGGATTCGATTCCTGCTCCTGCAACTTTTTCCTTCTGTTTCATTTTCTTTGGTTATTCCAACAATTATTCAGAAAGTTTCCTAAACCTACATTATCTTTAACAAATTAGTTACAGTACTGAATAAAAATAATTTTCTTTTTGTCCAACAACACGGTTCATGGCGGTAGGTTTTCAATTTTTCATTGTAAAGTATATGAGGAGAAACATTGCCTTTTTAATCAGAATAACAAAGTAGATTGCGAAACATTCCATTTTTATACATATAATAATTATAAACAAGAACCGCAGTGGTAATTATCGTAAAAACAAACGAAGCAATAATTTTTGCGACTACTTGCGCAACATATAAAACCGGATATTTTACAATCACAGGGATTTTGCAATAAATCTGTACAAAAACATGCCCCATTAACATTTACGATAATGTATCGAGTTTCTGATAATTTTGAGGCAAACCAGGCATATTGAATCATGTCTCAGAATATTGGTGGTGAATTATAGAATGAATTTCACGACTATCCTGTAACAGTGTGCTGCAATTTTGCAAGCAACAGAAGAAAAAAAAGTGCCGTAGGAGGAATCGAACGCGAGACCTGTGGCGTAAGGGTGCAATCGCTAACCATGTAGGCCAGACGGCGGTTCGGCAATGGACTAACATTTTATACTCATCAGGCACCTGAGAAACTTTGGATAGATTTTTCCCGGGATTTTCCGAGTAGTGCGTCCTAATATTTTAACCACGTGAGGTGTTAGGGGCCCTCTTTCACCACACAAAATTGCGGACAGATCCCCGACCGCACGGTCGTGCTGTCTCCTTGTTAGATTACAGTAATCGCGTGGTTTCGCTAACACTTCTGCGTAGTTCGGACCCGTATCTGTTTTAGGTTTGCCTCAATTCCGGCGCCGAAAGTGTGCCACGGTGGTGTTTTTACGACGCGAAGAGGCGTGCAGAAGAGCGGGCGCGGGCAACGTGCAGTTTGCACGTGCCGCGTTGAGAGCCAGTGACTGACATCCGGTCTCAAGTGAGCTTCCCAGACGACAGCAGCGCACACACTGAACCCACTGTCTCTCCCGGAATAAGCAATACTATGCAAACTTGCCCTGCTGACAGCGGATTTGCGAGTAAAAGTCGCGGAATGCTCTCAAATAACCGCAAACCTTAAAATATCTCTACAATTTAGTAATGTGAGAACATTCACTAGCAACTGACCCAAATAGCAAAGTGGAGCTTTTTGTCTGTTTCACAGAGGAAGACTGCACTGTGGTTCCTTCTCTAGATTGTCGCACAGATGACAAAATGGTACATATCGAAATAGACGACAGAGGGATAGAGAAACAGTTAAAATCGCTCAAAATAGGAAAGGCCGCTGGACATAATGGGATACCAGTTCGATTTTACACAGAGTACGCGAAGGAACGTGCCCCCCTTCTTCCAGCGGTGTACCGTAGGTCTCTATAAGAGCGTAGCGTTCCAAAGGATTGGAAAAGGACACAGGTCATCCCCGTTTTCAAGAAGGGACGTAGAACAGATGTGCAGAACTATAGACCTATATCTCTAACGTCGATCAGTTGTAGAATTTTGGAACACATACTGTCTTCGAGTATAATACTTTTCTGGAGACTAGAAATCTACTCTGCAGGAATCAGCATGGGTTTCGAAAAAGACGATCGTGTGAAACCCAGCTCGCGCTATTCGTCCACGAGACTCAGAGGGCCATAGACACAGGTTCCCAGGTAGATGCTGTGTTTCTTGACTTCCGCAAGGCATTCGATACAGTTCCCCACAGTCGTTTAATGAACAAAGTAAGAGCATACGGACTATCAGACCAATTGTGTGATTGGATTCAAGAGTTCCTTGATAACAGAACGCAGCATGTCATTCTCAATGGAGAGAAGTCTTCCGAAGTAAGAGTGATTTCAGGTGTGCCGCAGGGGAGTGTCGTAGGACCGTTGCTATTCACCATATACATAAATGACCTTTTGGATGACATCGGAAGTTCACTGAGGCTTTTTACGGATGATGCTGTGGTATATCGAGAGGTTGTAACAATAGAAAATTGTACTGAAGTGCAGGAGGATCTCCAGCGAATTGACGCATGGTGCAGGAAATGGCAATTGAATCTCAATGTAGATAAGTGTAATGTGCTGCGAATACATAGAAAGTAAGAAAGATCCCTTATCATTTAGCTACAATACAGCAGGTCAGCAACTGGAAGCAGTTAATTCCATAAATTATCTGGGAGTAGGCATTAGGAGTGATTTAGAATGGAATGATCATATGAAGTTGATCGTCGGTAAAGCAGATGCCAGACTGAGATTCATTGGAAGAATCCTAAGGAAATGCAGTCCTAAAACAAAGGAAGGAGGTTACAGTACACTTGTTCGCCCACTGCTTGAATACTGCTCAGCAGTGTGGGATCCGTACCAGATAGGGTTGATAGAAGAGATAGAGAAGATCCAACGGAGAGCAGCGCGTTTCGTTACAGGATCATTTAGTAATCGCGAAAGCGTTTCGGAGATGATAGATAAACTCCAGTGGAAGACTCTGCAGGAGAGACTCTCAGTAGCTCGGTACGGGCTTTTGTTAAAGTTTCGAGAACTTACCTTCACCGAAGAGTCAAGCAGTATATTGCTCCCTCCTACGTATATCTCGCGAAGAGACCATGAGGATAAAATCAGAGAGATTAGAGCCCACACAGAAGCATCCTTCTTTCCACGAACAATACGAGACTGGAATAGAAGGGAGAACCGATAGAGGTACTCGGAGTACCCTCCGCCCCACACTGTCTGGTGGCTTGCGAACTATGGATGTAGATGTAGACTTTTTTATCTTGTAGGCTGCGTAAATAATTGTTGTAAAGCTACAATCCTCCTGCGGAACTACTAAAATAAAACAAAGAATCTAGGCACCTTGATTCGGTTTTTCCTTCGCTGGGCAGGTTGGGAGCCACGAGTGACAAGCGGTGCCAGTACAGATCAGAGGCACCGTAGATTCTCGATAATGACGACATATAAAGTCAGAAAATTGTTACAGGTGGACTCCTGCGATCAACAAGGTCAAAAAAGGCCGTCCTGGGGGTTAATAGCAAAGTTTATTTTAATTTTAATAATCAGCAGCCTGAGTTGCATCGTTTAACTAGTATTTACCTAGGTTTCAGTGGGGATAACCCAACCTTCTTCAGAATAACAGTAACTACCGTTTGTCCGCAGCGGACATCGTCAAGCTAAAACTACAAATTCATAAATTATCGTCAGACTGTAAACTTATCTGAAACTGCCTCGGCCCCACTTATTTCAAGTGTGTTGACCGGAGCGATGTTCTCCAAGTCACACTTTAGCTTTGAGCATAATTGACCTCTGTCGGCCGGCCGCAGTGGCGTGCGGTTCTAGGCGCTACAGTCCGGAACCGGGGGACTGCTACGGTCGCAGATTCGAATCCTGTCTCGGGCTTGGATGTATGTGATGTCCTTAGGTTAGTTAGGTTTAAGTACTTCTAAGTCTAGGGGACTGATGACCTAAGAAGTTTAGTCCCATAGTGCTCAGAGCCATTTGAACCATTTTGACCTCTGTCGGTCAATAGTTTTAAGTGTGTTGACTGGAGCGCTGTTCGCCGAGTCACACTTTAGCTTTAAACATAATTCCGCTGTCATTCCCTAAGTTCATTGGCATTGGTCACCAGGCCCGAATCATGAAGACAGTGGTCCACACACAGTTTTTACACTATGGGTGTGGATCACCTCCATAAAGGCAAATTGAGTACCCCATTGCCGCCACATTATCCCCTACTACAGTGATTTCTGCAACTAGTAACCATAACTTCGACAAGAAGCTCAATCAGCCACGTGCATTAGTTTTTGTCTTGATTCTAGACGATTTAAGGTCAAACATACTACACTCCTGGAAATGGAAAAAAGAACACATTGACACCGGTGTGTCAGACCCACCATACTTGCTCCGGACACTGCGAGAGGGCTGTACAAGCAATTATCACACGCACAGCACAGCGGACACACCAGGAACCGCGGTGTTGGCCGTCGAATGGCGCTAGCTGCGCAGCATTTGTGCACCGCCGCCGTCAGTGTCAGCCAGTTTGCCATGGCATACGGAGCTCCATCGCAGTCTTTAACACTGTTAGCATGCCGCGACAGCGTGGACGTGAACCGTATGTGCAGCTGACGGACTTTGAGCGAGGGCGTATAGTGGGCATACGGGAGGCCGGGTGGACGTACCGCCGAATTGCTCAACACGTGGGGCGTGAGGTCTCCACAGTACATCGATGTTGTCGCCAGTGGTCGTCGGAAGGTGCACGTGCCCGTCGACCTGGGACCGGACCGCAGCGACGCACGGATGCACGCCAAGACCGTAGGATCCTACGCAGTGCCGTAGGGGACCGCACCGCCACTTCCCAGCAAATTAGGGACACTGTTGCTCCTGGGTTATCGGCGAGGACCATTCGCAACCGTCTCCATAAAGCTGGGCTACGGTCCCGCACACCGTTAGGCCGTCCTCCGCTCACGCCCCAACATCGTGCAGCCCGCCTCCAGTGGTGTCGCGACAGGCGTGAATGGAGGGACGAATGGAGACGTGTCGTCTTCTGCGATGAGAGTCGCTTCTGCCTTGGTGCCAATGATGGTCGTATGCGTGTTTGGCGCCGTGCAGGTGAGCGCCACAATCAGGACTGCATACGACCGAGGCACACAGGGCCAACACCCGGCATTATGGTGTGGGGAGCGATCTCCTACACTGGCCGTACACCTCTGGTGATCGTTGAGGGGACACTGAATAGTGCACGGTACATCCAAACCGTCATCGAACCCATCGTTCTACCATTCCTAGACCGGCAAGGGAACTTGCTGTTCCAACAGGACAATGCACGTCCGCATGTAACCCGTGCCACCCAACGTGCTCTAGAAGGTGTAAGTCAACTACCCTGGCCAGCAAGATCTCCAGATCAGTCCCCCATTGAGCATGTTTGGGACTGGATGAAGCGTCGTCTCACGCGGTCTTCACGTCCAGCACGAACGCTGGTCCAACTGAGGCGCCAGGTGGAAATGGCATGGCAAGCCGCTCCACAGGACTACATCCAGCATCTCTACGATCGTCTCCATGGGAGAATAGCAGCCTGCATTGCTGCGAAAGGTGGATATACACTGTACTAGTGCCGACATTGTGCATGCTCTGTTACCTGTGTCTATGTGCCTGTGGTTCTGTCAGTGTGATCATGTGATGTATCTGACCCCAGGAATGTTTCAATAAAGTTTCCCCTTCATGGGACAATGAATTCACGGTGTTCTTATTTCAATTTCCAGGAGTGTAATCTTGAATAATGACCATCTATTTTATATGGCCCGTATTGGCGGATGCTACAGGTTAGATATAGACTTGTTCATAAGTTCAATCATGACCATTTGTGTGGTAAGTCAATAGCATGTTCATGCGTTGTAACTATAGCAAGTGCTTAACAATTACGCCTTAAAAATATCTAGACCTAGTCATAATAATGACGATGTCGGCTTTATTTATCATTCCAACTCCTAAGTTGTTTTTAAGTGATTAAACTTCGTGCTTAGGCACAAAAATTTTCCTGGATAGGCCATAACTTTTAAGCACATGATGTCTTTCTCATATCATGACCAATGAATACTTCATAAATGTTAAGACAGTCGATCTAAGTACGTTCTGCACAGGATATCATATACGCCCTTTTCCTCAAATATACCTTTTATTTCACTTTACTAGCAACTCAAGGTCAGGAGTTAAGTTCGCGTCTTGTCCCAACAAGTAACTATAATACAGTTTACGCGCAGGCCCAAGGTATTGTGTCCGCCGAGGCGGGCCTCATGACGCTACAGTCAGTTCCAGTACAGCACTCGTGGCTGCCGCATCGCGGTCGCGAAGTGGGGCCGAGGCAGTGCCAGATAAGTTTCACAGTCTGACGATAATTTTTGGATTTTTAGTTTTAGCTTGACGATGTCCACTGTGGACGAACGTTAGTTACTGTTATTCTGAAGAAGGTTGGGTTATCCCAACTGAACCCTAGGTAAATTCTAGGTAAACGGTGCAAAAAAATGGCTCTGAGCACTATGGGACTTAACATCTTAGGTCATCAGTCCCCTAGAACTTAGAACTACTTATGCCTAACTAACCTAAGGACACCACAAACATCCATGCCCGAGGCAGGATTCGAACCTGCGACCGTAGCAGTCTCGCGGTTCCGGACTGTAGCGCCTAGAACCGCACGGCCACCGTGGCCGGCTAAACGGTGCAACTGAGGCTGTTGATTATTAAAATTAAAATTAATAAAATATAACGTTTATAAGACAAAAATATTAACTTAAGATCGAGATAAGTCTGACAGACGAGAAAGTCAGAATTTAAAACAAGCAAATATTGAAAACTGTTAGCAAAGTTAGACAGGCTGAGTAGATTAGCGCCCTGTGATTCGCTGGTGCTTCTTAAGAAGTGCTTGTGACATACTGTTACTTGGCCGTCCCTGCACGCAAGCTCCATTCGCTTTTGTGGTCACCTCATCCAGTTTCCGGCTGCAGAGGAAAGAGATTTACAGCATCCTGAAGGTAACTCCCTGATCTCCTCTAACCCTCCTCAATGGGTAGGGGTCGGAGCATACGAGATCGGGTCCAGATAGAGTGGTTTCCACATGACGGTCGGCATTTCCAACGTTGCAGAAAAACTACTCAGAGTGCTGGTAGAAGGCAGCACATTACAGAAGCGCGACAGTAGGAAATGGCCAATCTAAACGGATACATTCTGCTCTCACTTCTGACTGACTGAAAGGCTTTCATGTTAAATAAATTTTTGGAGTGGCTTAGAGCTCGGGAAATCGAGCAGTCAGCCAGTGGCCCTCATACGGTGGAGAAGTTTTGTGCACTCTGGGACGGATTTGATGTTTCCATTGTGTATATAAGGTGACCCTTCGTGACCAGCCAAGCTAGTTTTCTGGTAAGAGCACAAAGTACTCGAAAGTGCGTTTCCGTGTGCTTGTGTCGAACTCTACCTAGGCGTTTTCCTGTTTTTCTCTGTGGGTGTTGCTAGACTTGTTTGGTAAAAAAAAAAAAGCTCAGAGCAAAGTATGCAGATATTATCTAGCTGTAAGTGGTGTCAGAGATAAGCGACGGCCTTGGCTAGGTTTAATACATGCAAACAAATTTCAGTTGTTTCAGTTCAAATTTTTGTGTAACTCTTTCAGAGTTTAGTATTTTATCCATCGTCAGCAACTGTATTTCTATTTGTGGAATTATCAGCAACCAGTTACACAAAAGAAACTTTATTTCCCTTACCCGTTTCAGGCACCTAGTGCCCTTCTTCAGATGGTTAAATCTTTCCACATTGATTTTGAACTACGAGGATTTTTTTTTCAACCTCCAGTCGGCCACGAAATTAAAATCACAAAGAAAATCCAGTGAAGCTTTGAGTAGATGTGTTGCGAAGCCTCTCTAGTATGTCTGTCTATCGCGTCACGTCGCTCTTTCCAGTTCTGAGCGCACAGTGAGTACGTAAAAATGCCTAGAGAATAGTGTCTCGCGTCGAAGGTCAGCAGGGGGATTTCGCCCGATTTGATGCAGCCCACTTAACATAACTGTCACGCGTTTCTTTCTTCATGACAATTCTCGGTGTCATACTGCAGGTCAACGAAGACTCTGCTGCAGCGTTTCCAATGGGAAGTGTTTGATCACCCACCATACAGCCTGGTTTTCATCTCTGCTCACGTGATGTCGATAGTTACGATGTCACAACGTAGGTGGGCGCTCTCGTAAGTTGGCATTACGAGAGAAGACTAACTACGCTGACCACAGCGCCCTCAGGCCGACGCTGTTGGAGTTCAGGGAGTGCCTTCTTGAGTTCGGCCCATTTCATCAATGATGATGATGATGATGATGATGATGATGATGATGATGATGATGATGATTAGTGTTTTAGGGCTCACAACAACAAGGTTATCAGCGCCCTTTCCCAAAAGATCAATTCAGAGCCGATCTTTGCGAGAATTGGTAATGTTCAAATTGCAAGATTGGACACAGCAAATCAAAACAGGTAGATAAATCTAGAAATAAAATAACAGCACAAAACAGGTAAAAATAAGTAACGGCGGCTGAGTGACCACTTACCATTTCATCAAGAGCAGACGGCCTGGAAATATCGCTTCTACTACCGAGTGGGCTAGCTTGCTATTGAGACTTTGTATTAGTTACGTTGAGTTAAAGTTTGGACAAAAAAATGGCTCTGAGCACTATGGGACTTAACATCTGAGGTCATCAGTCCCTTAGAACGTAGAACTACTTAAACCTAACTAACCTAAGGACATCACACACTTCCATGCCCGAGGCAGGATTCGAACCTGCGACCGTAGCGGTCACGCGGTTCCAGACTGAAGCGCCTAGAACCGCTCAAAGTTTGGACAGCAACGAGTATTTGTTAGCTTTGAGATTATACAGCACAGTCATCCTAACTTCACAGGATTAGACATTGACTACGGCTTCACACTTACGTGCTCATCCTACCCAAAGTTATGTAGGCATTTGATATTTACAGCGCTATTACAAATGATTGAAGCGATTTCATAAATTCACTGTAGCTCCATTCATTGACATATGGTCACGACAAACTACAGATACGTAGAAAAACTCATAAAGTTTTGTTCGGCTGAAGCCGCACTTCAGGTTTCAGCCGCCACAGCGCTCGAGAGCGCAGTGAGACAAAATGGCGACAGGAGCCGAGAAAGCGTATGTCATGCTTGAAATGCACTCACATCAGTCAGTCATAACAGTGCAACGACACTTCAGGACGAAGTTCAACAAAGATCCACCAACTGCTAACTCCATTCGGCGATGGTATGCGCAGTTTAAAGCTTCTGGATGCCTCTGTAAGGGGAAATCAACGGGTCGGCCTGGAGTGAGCGAAGAAACGGTTTAACGCGTGCGGGCAAGTTTCACGCGTAGCCCGCGGAAGTCCACGAATAAAGCAAGCCGGGAGCTAAACGTACCACAGCCGACGGTTTGGAAAATCTTACGGAAAAGGCTAAAGCAGAAGCCTTACTGTTTACAATTGCTACAAGCCCTCACACCCGATGACAAAGTCAAACGCTTTGAATTTTCGGCGCGGTTGCGACAGCTCATGGAAGAGGATGCGTTCAGTGCGAAACTTGTTTTCAGTGATGAAGCAACATTTTTTCTTAATGCTGAAGTGAACAGACACAACATGCGAATCTGGGCGGTAGAGAATCCTCACGCATTCGTGCAGCAAATTCGCAATTCACCAAAAGTTAACGTGTTTTGTGCAATCTCACGGTTTAAAGTTTACAGTCCCTTTTTCTTCTGCGAAAAAAACTTTACAGGACACGTGTATCTGGACATGCTGGAAAATTGGCTCATGCCACAACTGGAGACCGACAGCGCCGACTCATCTTTCTACAGGATGGTGCTCCGCCGCACTTCCATCATGATGTTTGCCATTTCTTAAACAGGAGATTGGAAAACCGATGGATCGGTTGTGGTGGAGATCATGATCAGCAATTCATGTCATGGCCTCCACGCTCTCCCGACTTAACTCCATGCGATTTCTTTCTGTGGAGTTATGTGAAAGATTCAGTGTTTAAACCTACTCTACCAAGAAACTTGCCAGAACTGCGAGATCGCATCAACGATGCTTTCGAACTCATTGATGGGGACATGCTGCGCCGAGTGTGGGAGGAACTTGATTATCGGCTTGATGTCTGCCGAATCACTAAAGGGGCACATTTGTGAATACCTAAGAAAACTTTTTGAGTTTTTGTATGTGTGTGCAAAGCATTGCGAAAATATCTCAAATAATAAAGTTATTGTAGAGCTGTGAAATCGCTTCAATCATTTGTAATAACCCTGTACTTGTGTTTTTGACTCTATTAAAAGTGTTAAAGTTACATGCAGTACCGAAGTGCTTCACCTCTCCTGCTCCTACTCGCTTCCTACACTCTCGCCCTATATTACAGAAGCAGTTCACAGGACCAGACTTTTTCTTCTTCATGCAGCAATTTTAATGGCCAGTAGTGTAGGTCATGTGTGTTACAACTGGGGACCAGGAACGCCATCTTGTCGTAAGTGTCCGAAGATGAAGAACCAAGACAGCATTTAGTTTTTGTATGTCCATCCTTTTGACTGGATGGCTGGGGGACCACGGCCGTTCATCACTGTAAGAAGATGAAACGCCTACAGCCATCCTGTTAACTGATGACAGTTGATGGTTGGTGAGACGACATCGCAGTTACAGATGGTCTGCGTAAATCAGTTATGTTGGCCACTGATGCATCGAATATACGGATCGTGATAGCCCCTTCAGAATCAATTAAAGCCTGAAGACGGTGCACTGAGCGCTGAAACTGGTAGCTACACAATAAATAACATCAGCTGCAGGCGTTTCAATTTCTCACAGCACCCCATTCTTCTGGCTAGAGAGCATGCGGCATGCTTTGTGTCGCACATCACAGTGTGTTGTTGGGATCCAGATGTTGTACTGTGTGCTCAGACACTCACTATACACCGATTAAAATAACTTTTTGGCTGACAGACTGCAGTATAGGGGAGCTGCTATGATGTAGAAAGCTCTGTATTTACCTACAGAATCTGTCCAGCAAGCAGCAGAGGGCATCGTTTCGTTGTAACAGAGAATTCCATTCCCCGCGTCGAGCCAACACTGTATGACCGTTAGTGGCAAGCTAACAGGACGGTAGTTATCCCTTTGAGAATGCCCATTTCCCCGCAGACTTAGTTACTATTTCTTGGTCTACAACTACTACTACTTGCATTAATACAGGTTATCTTTCTAGTTGCTGTAATTTTTACGAAAAAAAAAAACAGGATCCATCACCGAAGGTCACGTGATGAGTGTCACTCTTTTCTCTTAGATCGTCATGCATTCAACTAATAAGGGACTCATACTAACCAAAAAATTACAATCCCAAGAATAGCAGGTGCTGACAGGCGTGAAAACTACCGAACTATCAGTTTAATAAGTCACGGTTGCAAAATACCAACACGAATTCTTTGCAGACGAATGGAAAAACTGGTAGAAGCCGACCTCGGGGAAGATCAGTTCGGATTCCGAAGAAATGTTGGAACACGCGAGGCAATACTGACCTTACGACTTATCTTAGAAGATACATTAAGGAAAGGCAAACCTACGTTTCTAGCATTTCTAGATTTAGAGAAAGCTTTTGACAATGTTGACTGGAATACTCTCTTTCAAATTCTGATGGAGGCAAGGGTCAAATACAGAGAACGAAAGGCTAGTTACTATTTATATAGAAACCAGATGGCAGTTACAAGAGTCAAGGGGCACCGAAGAGAAGCAGTGGTTGAGAAGGGAGTGAAATAGGGTTGTAGCCTATCTCTGATGTTGCTCAATCTGTGTACTGAGCAAGCAGTAAAGGGAACAAAAGAAAAACCTGGAGAAGGGATTAAAATCCATGGAGAAGAAATAAAAACTTTGAGGTTTGCCGATGACATTGCAACTCTGTCAGAGACAGCAAAGGACCTGGAAGAGCAGCTGAACGGAATGGACAATGTTTGAAAGCAGGATATAGTATGAACATCAACAAAAGCAAATCGTAGATAATGGAATGTAGTCGAATTAAATCAGGTGATGCTGAGGGAATTACATTAGGAAATGAGACACTTAAAGTAGTAGATGAGTTCTGCTATTTGGGGAGCAAAATAACTGATGATGGTCGAAGTAGAGAGGACATAAAATGTATACTGGTTATGGCAAGTATTCGCGCGGCTCCCCCAGTAGGAGGTTCGAGACCTCTCTCGGGCATGGTTATGTGTGTTGTCCTTAGCGTAGTTCAGCTTAAGTTAGATCAAGTAGTGTGTAAGATTAGGAACCGATGACCTCAGCAGCTTGGTCCCATAAAAAATGTCTTTTCTGGAAGCATTTGTATGGAGTGTGGCCATGTATGGAAGTGAAACATGGTCGATAACTGGTTTAGACAAGAGGAGAATAGAAGCTTTCGAAATGTGGTGCTACTGAAGAATGCTGAAGATTAGATGCGTAGATCACGTAACTGTTCAGGAGGTAGTGAATAGAACTTGAGAGAAGAGGAATTTGTGGAACAACTAGACTAGAAGAAGGGATCGGTTGGTAGCACACGTTCTAAGGCATCCATGGATCACCAATTTAGTATTGGAGGGAAGCGATGGGGGTAAAAATCGTAGAGGGAGACCAAGAGATGAAAACACTAAGCATATTCAGAAGGACGTAGGTTGGAGTAGTTATTCGGAGACGAAGAAGCTTGCACAGGATAGAGCAGCATGGAGAGCTACATCAAACCAGTCTCTGGACTGAAGACCACAACAGCAACATCCAACCAAGAAATGGAACCTTTAGGAAACGACCAGCTTACAAGGAAAACTAGCAATGTAATTAATAACTGGCCGAATGTGGAGAACGCATTTCGCCACCATCCTGCATACCTACACCATTGTAGCCTGGATATCAGCTCCACCTAAGTTCGGTCACTTTCTCCTAATCATTGAACAGCACGCACTCCACCTATCTTTTCGCATCCCTTTAAGACCATACACGTATAATTTCCTAGCTGATCACTTTCGCCGCCCTCTTCGCACATAATGCACGCAATATATCCTATATACTCCGCCAATTCGACTGCCATAACCTGACTGCTTCCTCTCTAATTTTCAATTCTGCTATATTGTAGCACCTATAACAGCGTGTCCCATTAACAGCAAACCTACACATTCTCCATGTCCTCTCAGTACTCAGTTTTAACCTATTCCATCCCAGATATCCGTTTGAAACGTACCCTTCCTATCTTTCCCCAGTTTGATGCAGTACCTTATAATTTGTTATTCGATCGTCTCGTCTATTCTTCAGTATTCTCCTATAAGATTCTTAAATGTGATGCTATAGAATAATGCTGAAGATTAGATAGGTAGACCGAATAACAGATGAGTAGGTACTGAATCGAATTGGGGAAAAAAAGATATTTATGTTACAACCTGGCTGAAAGAAAGAGTGGTTGATAGGACACATCCTGGGGCCCCAAGAAATTGTCACTTTGGCACTGGAACGAAGTGTGGGGGTAAAAATTGTACAGGGAGAACAAGAGTTGAATACAGTAAACACGAGGAAATGGGTGTTGGTTGCGATAGTTATGCAGATGCGTCGAGGCTTGCACAGGTAGCTAGCATGGAGAGCTGCATCAAACCGTTCTTCTGACTGAAGATGACAACACAATATCCCTTTCCACCCCACGTCAGAGCTCCTCCTTCCCTTCTCACACTCTCCTCCCACTCCCTCCTCCTCGTAACCATGGTCTGGTCTTTATCCTAGCTACATGTGATCCAAATGCCTAGTTTTCCTATCACCCAGCCTCCCACATTACACCCACTTCCAAATGCCACCCATTCTGCTGCAATGAAATCCCCCACTGTATTCCTCCAAAACCACTCAACCTATTCGCTCCCTAAATATATCTCCCTGTTGCAAGATCTTTCAGTTTTGGTTCAGTGAAATGCTTCATCAGTTTTACTACAATTTATTTTTAAAAAACTATTTTCTGTTTAATACAATCATTATATTTTTTTAAAAATAAGATCAACACTTCTTGAATGTATTTCACCGTAGCTACTTCCGAGCCTAGGCCCATCTTTAATTGGCAGCGTTGACTTTTCGTACAAATTTCATATTTTTCTCCTGGAATTTAAGACCATATTTATGATTTTCCGATTTACAAATTCTTTTACATTGTATCCATAGTCTCTACATTTTATATACTTGACGAAAAATTTCCCTTATTATACACATCAAAAAAAGTTTTGCGTCACCTCGGTTCCGAGAGTTCCGGAACCTGGACAGAAAATTGGAATAGAGATTAACTTAAACATCATTTCCGCCCTTTTTATTGCTCAGGAAAACCACGCATTGCATTTTGAACCACTACACAGCGAGACCTTCCGAGGTGGTAGCCCAGATTACTGTACACACCGGTACCTCTAATACCCAGTAGCACGTCCTCTTGCATTGATGCTTGCCTGTATTCATCGTGGCATACTGTCCACAAGTTCATCAAGGCACTTTGGTCCAGATTGTCCCACTCCTCAACGACAATTCGGCGTAGATCCTTCTGAGTGGTTGGTGAGTCACGTCGTCCATAAGCAGCCCTTTTCAATCTATCCCAGGCATGTTGGATAGGGTTCATGTCTGGAGAACATGCTGGCCACTCTAGTCGTACGATGTCGTTATCCCGAAGGAAGTCATTCACAAGATGTGCACTATGGGGGCGGGAATTGTCGTCCATGAAGACGAATGCCTCGCCAATATCCTGCCGATATGGTTGCTTTATCGGCCGGAGCGTGGCATTCACCATTCACGTATCGTACCGCCGTTACGATACCTTACATGACCACCAGCAGCTTACGTCGGCCCCACATAATGCCACCCCAAAGCAGCAGGGAACCTCCACTTTGCTCCACTCGCTCCGCCACACACCGTTAGGTGGCTTGCGGAGTATAAATGTAGATGTAGACCGTGTGCCTAAGCTGTTCAGCCTGACCAGGTTGCCTCCAAACACGTCTCCGACGATTGTCTCGTTGAAGGCATATGCGACACTCATCGCTGAAGAGAACGTGATGGCAATCCTGAGCGGCCCATTCGGCATGTTGTTGGGCCCATCTGTACCGCGCTGCATGGTGTCGTGGTTGCAAAGATAGATCTCGCCACGGACGTCGGGAGTGTAGTTGTGCACCATGCAGTCTATTGCGCACAGTTTGAGTCGTAACACGACGTCCTGTGGCTGCACGGAAATCATTATTCAACATGGTGGCGTTGGTGTCAGGGCTATAATCAGTAGGTAGCGGTCATTCACTGCAGTAGTAGCCCTTCGGCGGCCTGAGCGAGGTATGTCATCGACAGTTCCTGTCTCTCTGTATCTCCTCCATGTCCGAACAACATCGCTTTGGTTCACTCCGACACACCTGGACACTTTCTCTTCCTGGCACAAAGTAGCAATGCGGACGCGATCGAACCGCGGTATTGACCGTCTAGGCATGGTTGAACTACAGACAACAAGAGCCGTGTATACCTCATTCCTGGTGCAATGACTGGAACTGATCGGCTGTCGGACCCCCTCCGTCTAATAGACGCTGCTCATGCATCGTTGTTTACATATTTGGGCGGGCTTAGTGACATCCCTGTACAAAGGGACTTTGTCTGCGATACAATATCCACAGCCAACGTCTGTCTTCAGGAGTTCTGGGAACAGGGATGATGCAAACCTTTTATTGGTGTTTGTATATTACAGCACAAAATGGCTCTGAGCACTATGGGACTTAACTTCTATGATCATCAGTCCCCTAGAACTTAGAACCACTTAAACCTAACCAACCTAAGGGCATCACACACATCCATGCCCGAGGCAGGATTCAAAGCTGCGACCGTTGCGGGTGCGCGGTTCCAGACTGCAGCGCCTAGAGCCGCTCGGCAACTCCGGCCGGCTACAGCACAAAGGACTGTTTCGTTGATATATGACGTAATGAAGCACAAGATAGACTAAAGACAAGATGTTGGAGACTTGTGTTTACGTCTGACATCATGCCAGCTAATTATTTGGTTGGCTGCATCGAAGAAGTGGTACAGTAATGGAATTCCTCTACAGCTGTGAAGCGTATTATAGCAAATATTTTTGATCTTAGCCCATATGAGGATGAAAGCTATATATATATATATATATATATATATATATATATATATATATATATATATATATTGCAAAGTGTGGCCCTGTCAGCGATGTTTCTTTCCAGGACTATGGTTTTCCTTTTTGATTAACGTATTAAGCTACCTACAGCAGTATGCATGTTCCCTATATCAGTACAAAATTATAGAGAGGTCAACGAAATTTTGTCCTCGATATTTATGAGTAAATCTGCTATGGAGCTCTGGGCGTCTCAGCGAATCATCACATGCGCTTTGCCTCTCCCAGCAGGAAATCTGGCGCCAGGAAAGTCTCACAGTGGCACAAAAGCGCAAAATCCAGAAGCTGTAAAAGTTGCACGTGTCTCTGTGAACAGTAGCTCACTCTTATCGTGCCACAGGCATTCCCAGCTGATAACGTAAATGTGCAGCACGTAGCGTATTCCGAAATACGAGAGTCTTCTTGTTATCACCCTAAAGTAAACAAGCGCGCGCCACTACTGTCCGGAAAGCTCACAGACGGCTGAGACGTACTCAAGTACCGCACTCCGCTATCGGCCGACTTTCACGCGTTGAACCTGCCTCCGTCCGTTCATACACTTGGCCACCACCGAAAATTAGCCTCACTATGGAAATAACATACAGCTGTAAATATCGCTGTGGTGTCACCGCCAGACACCACACTTGCTAGGTGGTAGCCTTTAAATCGGCCGCGGTCCGTTAGTATACGTTGGACCCGCGTGTCGCCACTATGTGATTTCAGACCGAGCGCCGCCACACGGCAGGTCTAGAGAGACTTCCTAGCACTCGCCCCAGTTGTACAGCCGACTTTGCTAGCGATGGTTCACTGCCTACTTACGTTCTCATTTGCCGAGACGATAGTTTATCATAGCCTTCAGCTACGTCATTTGCTACGACCTAGCAAGGCGCCATTATCAGTTACTATTGATATTGTGAATCATGTACCGTCAAGACCGACGTTCATCATTAATGGATTAAAGTTAAGTATTCCACCAGCTACGTCCGTTTTCCTAAATTCTAATTTCCTTGTCCTGTTTCAGACCTCACGCCAGCCTGCGTGAGCTAAAACGCGTGCCTTTCGGCCTCCTCTAGTAACCCGGTGTTGGCTCTCCTGCGAACTACAACAATCGTAGCGTTTGCTTCAAAAGTTAACGTGATAGATAAGTAATCTAGCAGTAAAAATGGTTGCACATTCAATGATTAGGATGCTACATAAAACGATTTAATATTTATGGGTAAGGAAGATAGAAAAAGGAAATGATTTGCTTTTCTTTTTGTTCTAGAGTCACTAAGAATTTGTTCAAAGTTGACTATAATTCCAGCGGGGCCATAAACTTTTGCTCAAAATAAAAAATTTATTATCATTGCCGACCTTTTTCGGCTTTTAAGCTGTATGTACTCACACTTCCACAACATTTCTGTTCTGACCAAGTTTTCGATTTGGCATACACATGCATCAACATCTACATCAGCACAAGTACGTTCGTAGGTACACTATACGATCAAAAGTATCTGGACATATAGGAGTGGGTATTCTACGTTTCCATCCACATAGATACTCTGTAGTATACCGTACGACGCGTGGTGTAGGCTACCCCAACCACCACCAATCATCTCGTTTCCTGTCTGCCCCTGGTAGCTGAGGGGTACCTGGCACGGTAGCTCAGCGTGTTCGGTCAGAGGGTTATCTACCCTCTTTAAAAAAAAAAAAAAAACTGAGTGAATGGATCAATAATGAACTTCGACGGGCTTCAGGGGAAGTCCGCCACGAAGAATTTCAACGAACTATAACGAACAAAATGAAAATGAGATTACCAAAAAAAGTGGTCAGCGCGACAGAATGTCAATCCTAAGGGCCCGGGTTCGATTCCCGGCTGGGTCGGAGATTTTCTCCGCTTAGGGACTGGGTATTGTGTTGTGCTAATCATCATCATTATTTGATCCCCATCGACAAGCAAGTCGCCGAAGAGGCGTCAATTCGAAAGACTTGCACCAGGTAAACGGTCTACCCAACAGGAGGTCCCTAGTCACACGACGCACGAAGGCTTTCAGACAGTCGTTCTTCCCGCGAACCATACGCGACTGGAACAGAAAAGGGAGGTAATGACAGTGGCACGTAAAGTGCTCTCCGCCACACACCGTTGGGTGGCTTGCAGAGTATGAATGTAGATGTAGATATTTTTTTTATCTCGTTTCCTTTTCCACTTACAAACAGAGCGAGGGAAAAACGACTCTCTATATGCCTCCCCACGAGCCCTAATTTCTCCTGTCTCACTTTCAACATCCTTACGAGCAATGTGTGTTGGAGGCAGTAGAATCGTTCTGCAGTTAGCTTCAAACGCCTGTACCCTAATTTTTTTTCAGTTGTGCTCCTCGAAAATAATGCCACCTTCCTTCCAGGAATTCCTACTTGAGTTCCCGAAGATTGTCTGTAACACTTACGTGTTATTCGAAATTACCAGGAACAAATCTAGCAGCTCGCCCTTGAATTGCTTCGATGTCTTCCTTCAATCTGACCTAGTATGGATCCCAAACACTCGAGCAGTACTCAAGAATAGGTCGCACCAGCACCTTATTTGCGGTCTCCTTTGCAGATGAACCACTCTTTCCTAGAATTCTCCCAATAAACCGAAGTGGGCCCTTCGCCTTCACTGCCACAATTGTCACATGCTCGTTCCACCTCATATCGCTTTGCAACGTTAAGCCCAGATATTTTAACGACGTGACTGCGTCAAGCAGGGCGCTACTAATGCTGCTTTCGAACATTACGGGTTTGTTTTTCCTACTCATCCGCATTAGGTAGTTGTTCTATATGTAGTAAAAAGCAAAAACGACGAACTTCGCATAGATAAGAGTTTTTGGTTGGTTTCCACATGGCTCCTGTATGATTTATGTCAGCCCTGTTGAGTGCGACTGCCCACTGCTTTCGTCTTTCTTCATTGCGTGGAAATGCTAAAATGCAAAATCCACCTTCGCCTCTATTGGAACAACCAAATGCAGCACAACCTGGCACCGTTTACGAACGTCTGCAGAACGAATTACAGATGTCAAAAACGATACTGTACAATTACTAACGTGTTTACTTCAAACATGTAGGCCTAACGACTTAATCACAAAACGCTTCATTATTTCAACTCGTATTTAAGATCGCAAACGCTAATTACGTACTAAAAACGATATACAACTAAATCGAACATGCATGCACAACGCATAACAAGTCTCTCAATAATAAAGATACCTTTTAATCGTTTCCAAAAGTCCTCTGAACTTCAATTCAACTCAAAAGCACGGCGAACATAGGAAGAGCGAGAGACGTTTGGCGCCATTTTTCTGCCAAAGCTAATCAACCAATCACGGTCAACTTCACCTATGGCCACTCTCTCTGTATACAGGCTCTTTATGTCCCCCTATCCAATACTGTCCTCTATCGGCTGATACATAAATTACGTGAGCGTCCAGTCTCGCGTGACCATCTGTCACGATCCAGCTCTGAGACACATCTCCCACTTAACCGCCTTCAAGGCAGGATCGTAATACGGCGCTACGCCTCAACTGGATTAGGGAAGGAGGGGAAGAAGTCGGCTGTGCCCTTGTAAGGGAAACCCCGCAATTTGCCTAAATCTGTTTACGGAAATCATGGAAAACTAAATCATGATGGCCAGGTGCAAGTCTGAACTGTTGTCCTCCCGAATGCGAGTCCAGTGTCTAACATCTGCGCCACCTCGCCCGGTAGTGTGGATGTACAAGTACGTGTGACCTCCTGCGGGAATCTCAGAGTAGCGTCCCGGGTTCGATTCCCAGCGGGGTCAGGGATTTTCTCTGCCTCGTTATGGCTGGGTGTTGTGTGATGTCCTTAGGTTAGTTAGGTTTAAGTAGTTCTAAGTTCTAGGGGACTGATGACCATAGATGTTAAGTCCCATAGTGCTCAGAGCCATTTGAATCATCAGAGTAGCGAGCGTGGAGGAAATGGGCAGGGACTATGGACAGGTGGTGCTCGGTGGGAGTGTGGGCCAATCGTGAGGCGTGACGAGATTCGCGTAGTTGCGGTAATACTGTCTGCTGGATGGCACACTGGTTAACACACCTACTTAGTAAGCAGGAGATCCTGGATTCGAACCCCAGTCCGGCACACTTTTTCACGCACCACCGCCGATTCACCGTAATGTCCCGATGCAGCTGGCATCAGTAATCCCTATCCTTCCCTTTCTCCCCTCCTCCACATTCGATTTACATATAATACAGTGAGTTAATTACAGGTCGAGCATAGATTTATACGACTACATTCATCTACTCACTTATCTATATGGTGTTTCCAAACGGTGTAATAAGCGTTGTTAGAAAGAGGGTGAGGTATGATTCCCGTGGTCAGAACAAAACGAAATTTTATTGCATACCGAAAAATCAAGGATAAATAATTAGTTCAAATGGCTCTGAGCACTATGGGACTTAACATCTGTGGTCATCAGTCCCCTATAACTTAGAACTACTTAAACATGACTAACCTAAGGACATCACACACATCCATGCCCGAGGCAGGATTCGAACCTGCGACCGTAGCGGTCACGCGGTTCCAGACTGAAGCGCCTAGAACTGCACGGCCACACCGGCCGGCAAATAATTAGCAATGTCAGCTCACAGTCTAGATATCACATCAAAATGTTTCTTCTACCTCTTCTCGTGTAGTGTAAATCTTCTAATGACAGTTTTGCACAAATCTATAATTACATTCAACATTCTTCCGATGCTTCAATAGTTAACATAATGGGAAGGACAGTATCCTCTGCCACGCACTTAACACTAAGTTACAAAGTATGGATTTCGATGTAGATGTAAAGAATTTTTCTAAAGCTCGTTTCATTTGAAGAGAAACTGTGTACAGAATTATAGTTCAACATACTCGCGAATGCTTTTATAATGTCTAGATTCACTGCATCTAAGAGTACCTTGCGGCGTTTCTCAGTGAATATGAGGTTGTTTCACAGATTTATAATAGTGGCAGGTGGGGGACTTTCGTAGGGGACAATATGCTTGAAAAATTTTCTTAATCTGGTAAAAAATGACCTGTAATTACAAAAATTCTTTAGTAAACAAAAAACAAGAAAATGCAAACAAACAGAATGCAGAGTACAGAGTCACATTTTCAGTTCCTAGTGTATCTACTGATTTAATAGTTCAAAACAGTTTGTTCATCACTGTTTTAGTGTAATCTAGCCTTTTGAAGATGGCTTTACTTGCGTACAAGTTCTAAACATATACTGTACACATCCCCTCCTACTCTGTTTCTCTGTCCACTTCACGTCCCCCATCTCTCACTATCTATAATCCGCCTCCCTCTCTCTACTCAGCCGTGTTTATCCGCACAAATAGACCTTGACAGGCACGCCAATACTACCTGCACAGCCCTCTGTCTTGCAGCGCAGCTTTATATAAGGGGTAGAAAACCCTGTTTTAGCTCCTATGAGAGTTAGGAAGCTCTAATCTCCATCTGGGTGATTCTCATATACCAAGCAGTACGTGCACCAAATTTTGTTGAAATCTATCCAATTGTTTAGGAGGAGATGCTGCACAGACATACAAGTCATAATATATAGTCACCACTCTTCCAGCAAAGGTACTAGAAATCTGGAGAAATATTAAAGTCATGTATCTCATAGAATATCTCCAGCTTTAGGCGTAGAGGACACCAGGCCTGTGCCGTTTTGGAAAGGCACATTGTGGCCAATAATCAGTCGCACAGGGCCATGGCTGCAAGTCTGTAAAAATTAGTGTCACTTAAAGAAGGAAAGATTACACACGATTTTCAACAACACTCGTCTGCATACTGAAAAAACAAGAAAACTAATTATTACTGTCAGCTCATAGTTCAGATATCACACCATGATGTTCCTTCTACCTCTTCCTGTGTAGCGCTAAGCTTCTAAGCTGTTTCTAAGTTTACTTTTAATTAGCCTTGTAAATAATTAATAATGATTCGTGCAATTAATTTATATTTTATTCTGTAATTAAATTTTTTTATTTTCTAATTTTGTAGCAAGCACTTCTAAAGCAGGCTGTCAGTAGTGTATACTTCGCCACTGCACATCAAGTAGCTAGTAGTCTTTGGGTCCGCAGCTCGTGGTCGTGCGGTAGCGCTCTCGCTTCCCACGCCCGGGTTCAATTCCCGGCGGGGTCAGGGATTTTCTCTGCCTCGTGATGACTGGGTGTTGTGTGCTGTCCTTAGGTTAGTTAGGTTTGAGTAGTTCTTAGTTCTAGGGGACTGATGACCATGGATGTTAAGTCCCATAGTGCTCAGAGCCAAGTAGTCTTTGGCAACAGCAATAATGTAGCATGTTGCTTAAAAAAGTACTAGGTATTTACAACAGTTCATCCTCCGGGATTTTTAAGGAAGTAAAATCGTTGCGAGCCTTATTGAAGATAGCTTACAGTTTCCGTTGTTCTCAAAACTGTTGTTGTATCTAACAGCAGTTCATGCTCATAGGTGATCCAGAAGTTACATAATGAGTGAAAAATTACCATTTTTAATTGCATGACAGACAACTGTTATAAAAATCTTTTATTACAACCCATTTCGGTATTATAGCGTCTTCTCGGTAAGAAAAAGGTTAATATCAATGACATGTTATATCAGTAACTGGTATGGAAAACCATGTAATACGCTACTGGCCATTACAATTGCTACACCAAGAAGAAATGCAGATGATAAACGGGTATTCATGGGACAAATGTATTATATTAGAACTGACATGTGAATACATTTTCACGCAATTTGGGTGCATAGATTCTGAGAAATCAGTACCCAGAACAACCACCTCTGGCCGTAATAATGGCCTCGATACGCCTGGGCATTGAGTCAAACAGAGCTTGGATGGCGTGTACAGGAACAGCTGCCCATGCAGCTTCAACACGATACCACTGTTCATCAAGAGTAGTGACTAGCGTATTGTGTTGAGCCAGTTGCTCGGCCACCATTGACCAGAAGTTTTCAATTGGTGAGAGACCTGGTGAATGTGCTGGCCAGGGCAGCAGTCGAACTTTCTCTGTATCCAGAATGGCCCGTACAGGACCTGCAAAATGCGGTCGTTAATTATCTTGCTGAAATGTAGGGTCTCGCAGGGATCTAATGAAGGGTAGAACCACGGGTCGTAACACATCTGAAATGTAACGTCCACTGTTCAAAGTGCCGTCAATCGGAACAAGAGTTGACCGAGACGTGTAACCAATGGGCACCCCATAGCATCAAGCTTCCAATGTGCGTTCACCACAATGTCCCCAAACACAAATGCTACCATCATGATGCTGTAAACAGAGCCTGGATTCATCCGAAAAAATGACGTTTTGCCATTCGTGCACCCAGGTTCGTCGTTGAGTGCACCATCGCAGGAGCTCCTGTCTGTGATGCAGCGTCAAGGGTAATCGCAGCCATGATCTCCGAGCTGATAGTCCACCCTGCTGCAAACGACGTCGAACTGTTCGTGCAGATGGTTGTTGTGTTGCAAACGTCCCCATCTGTTGACTCAGGGATCGACACGTGGCTGCACTATCCGTTATAGCCATGCGTATAAGATGCCTGTCATCTCGACTGCTAGTGATACGAGGCCGGTCAAGTGCTGTTTGTGTATGAGAAATCGGTTGGAAACTTTCCTCATGTCAGCACGTTGTAGGTGTCGCCACCGTAGCCAACCTCGTGTGAATGCTCTGGAAAGGTAATCATTTGCATATCACAGCATGTTATTCTTGTCGGTTAAATTTCACGTCTGTAGCACGTCATCTTCCTGGTGTGGCAATTTTAATGGCCAGTGGTGTACATTTCATATCGCCACAGACACAGAGGCACATAAAGTAATAAGTGTCTTAACATAGAAGATGGGTTGACCCATTACAACAGGATACAAGTGGTACATTATATGACGACCAGTTGCGGCCGCTATTCAAATGGGTCAAACGATCTTTCGTGTTAAAACACCTTTTGCCGTTCTGTATATGTGTCACTGTGAAATTCTGATATGTATCATATGGTATTCTATATCGGTAAATGATATGACATTTGAATAATATTATTCTTTTTCGTAACGAGAAGATGGGGCAATACCAAAAACGGCTGTACTAAAAGAATATTATTACCGTTGCGTGACACGCAATTCAAAAATACATTTCCGCTGTTGGTAGTCACCTGCAATAAAAAGCAAAATTAGTAATTCAAAAATTTCTGCCAACAGAAAACACGGCTCTTACTGAAATGGCCCGACAGACACGGAATGCTTTCTAAAAATGGAAAACTTTCTCAGAACAGTAACATCTGTCGCCAGCATATGGCTCATAGCACAGTACAACAACATAAAAAAGCTGTGTAATCAAGATTATTTCGCCAGATTTCGTTGACAATAAATTTACGTTAGCGACGTGTAACTAGAATCCGGAAATATTTAACCAATGCAGAAGATGATCATTTCGTAGTGAATCAGTTGTAACACCCAAAAACGTGAAATGGACCTGTAGCACAGAAACGCCTTGGAATTAAAAAGAAAAAGAAAATCCTTAGACACAGTATTACATGGAAAAATATTTCTAATGTGTAAGCTACAATTCCGGAAACCCTGTGGCGAAATATCTGCAAATAACGTGATTTACGTTATTACGCAGCACGAACTAACATAACACAAAACTTCATTGACGTCAGCGATATCCATGGACCAGCCTATGACCTTTTCATCTCGCCCTCATCTTTCTTCGATTTTCTAGTAGTTATCGTGTGACGATCACGAGATCGGAGGTACCGATGTCTGCCGCGTAACATAGGTCCAGTCACTGATTAGCCCTTCCGTTCGCTAACAGAAGAAGACAGAGGACAAGTACGAATGTGGCGCGTAATTTCGCAGCACAGCAGGGCAGGACGCCCTGGGGCGCGAAAGAGCGGACGACTTACTTGTGCGCGCGCTCGAAGCCATCAGGGTCAAGTGGCATGTAAATGGATTCACTCATCATCCGAAAACCGCCAGCGAAGCCAAGCCTCAAGCACCAATCCTAATGAAGGGCACGAGCCGGGAGCGAGCAACTCGCGTGATCGGGGGACTCACGCTGCGATACGGTACTAACACCATAGTCAGTACCCTATTCATTACGACGTCACACGTTATGTTCCTACATTAATTCTCAGTCCCATCTTCGTCCCCTCTACATCTACATACGTACTCCTCAAACCACAAAACGGTGCATGGCGGAGGCTGCCTTGTAGCACTACTAGTAATTCCCTTCCTGTTCCTCTCTGATGTGGAAAGAAGGAAAAACAACTGTCTGCATACCTCAGTACGTGCCCTAATTTCCTTTATCTTGTCTTCGCAGTCCTTAGGCGTGATGCGTGTTAGAGGCAGTAGAACCGCTCTGCAGTCAGTTTGAAATGTTGGTTCTCTAAGTTTTTACAATAGAGTTCTGCGTGAACAATGTCTTCTTTCCTCCATGCATTCCTATTTGAGATCACTTAGCATACTTGCGTGTTGGTGGAACCTACCTGTAACCAATCTAGCAGCACACCTCTGAACTCGTACTGTATTCAAATATTACAGGATTGTTTTTCCTTCTCAGCTACATTAACTCAAATTTTTCTACATTTAAAGCAAGCGGTCTTTCATTACTTTACTTTACTTTTTACTTTACATGTGGCAAGGGCCTCATCGACCATACGCCTGCTCTATGAGCTTCTTCCACTTCTACCTGTCCAATGCGCTGTTTGTCCAGTTGCTGTTGCTGTTCATCCTAGTTGTGTCCTCCCGAATGCTATCCCGCCATCTGATTCTGGGTCTCCCTCTTCCTCTCGTTCCATCTATTGTTCTGCTGAATGCCATTTTAGGTAGTCTATTCCCTGTCATTCTTGCTATATGGCCTACCCAATTCAGCCTTCTCCTCTTGAGCACTTCGACGATGTTACGGTGTTTGTACAGCCCTCTTAATTCTTCATTTCTTCTTATTCTCCATTCCATGTTATTTTCGTCGTATACAAGTCCAAAAATTTTCATTAGTTCTTTTCTTTCGAATATTAATAGTTTTTCTTCATCTATCTTTCTACATATTAATGTTTCACATCCATATAACATCACAGGTATAATGGTCGATTGATATAAGCGGATTTTGAAGTTACTGCTAAGTGATCTTTTTCTTAGAATTTTGATGAAATTACACCAAACAGAAATTCAGTACAAGATATTCTGTATCCTCCTACAGTCACACGACGACGGCTCTATCACACTACCCTGGGACACTCCTAACGATACCCGTGTCTCGGATGAACGCTTGCTGTCCAGGACAACGTTCTGCATTCTGTTACTTGACAAGCCTTCCAGCCACTCACAGAACTGAGAACCTATTCTGCATGTTCGGTCCCTCATTAACAGCCTGCAGTGGGCCACTATGTCAAACGCTTTCCAGAACTCTAGAAATGTGCAATCTCTATGTTGTCCCTCATTCAAGGTTCGCAGGATATTGCACGTGAAGAGGGCAAGCTGAGATTCATATGAGCGATGATTTCTCAGTCCGTGCTGGTACGTGGAAAGAAACTTTTCTATCTCAAGGAAATTTGCAATATGCTCAGTTTTTTGTATGAGTAAAATATTTTAAAAAATTAATGTTAAATTCGGTCATGATGTTAGTCCTTCTCGGGATACTCGTCCTTCAATCCGACACGTTTTTCCCAAAAATGGGAGACTTGACGGAAACGTTGGTTGCAGAAGACTGCATTTTGGCTATTTGGGAAACGTTCCGCCTCGAAAATCACTCCGTTGTTTTTCTGGAAATGCCTGTCTGGCAGTGATTTCTTCACCCGAGATATGCGCAAGGGAAACTGCGTCTCATGACAGGAGAATACAGAGCGTGAAATAAAGTTTGGTAGCCCATAAAGGCAGCATGCATACCTGTATGCGGTACAGATAGACCTGGGGCTTTCTGGTGGAGTAGAAACATCGCTCTTAGACAGCTTTCCTCAACTTGTTTCTTTATAGTATCCAGTAACCTCGTTTGGACATTTCAATAGCATGCTTCGGTGATGGTTTGCCCTTACGAGCATAATCTGTTAGCACCACACCATGGCAGTCCCAAATAACCGTAAGCATCGTCTTTATCAGCCGTGGTGTATCATTATGTTTCCATTCCATGCCTTCTTCCCTTGTCTTGAGGTCACAGTGTTACACCCAGCAGTCGTCCATTACGATTAGGCAACTAAGGAAGTCATCTGGATTGGCCTGACAGAGCTAAAACATTTTTTGCTGCTGCCTGGGCTCTCCAGACTTCATGAGTGGTTGTCAAGAGTCGCGGAACAGAGCAGGTGGTGGCTATGTCCTGTTCAAAACGTTTTCCAAAATGTTCAGAAATAATCCCTTCTTTTCAACTTCCTACAGTAATACCTCGACTCTCAAGCTCCGTTTTACACTTAACAGGGTGTCCAATGCTCTTGCGATTCCCGCCGGCAGCTGTGGCCGAGCGGTTTCGAATCCTGCCTCGGGCATGGATGTGTGTGCTGTCCTTAGGTTAGTTAGGTTTAAGTAGTTCTAAGTTCTAGGGAACTGATGACCTCAGATGTTAAGTCATATAGTGCTCAGAGATATTTCATTTCTTGTGATTCCCAGTTTCTTCGCAGAGAGATGGTAGGTCACTTCGTTCTACGTCATTTGGACTTTTTTGCCAATACTGAAAGCGTCTGCGCCACCTAAGTAGTATGTCGTATGACGGAACATTGGTGCAATACATTTCCACTAGCTTATCATGGGTTACTGCGTTGTTCTTCCCATTCCAATGTATAGAACAAATTAGAAGACGATACTCGAGGGCGTGTTCGGTAAGCTCATCCGTAGGATGATAATAATTATCAAATGGAGTGTTACTTCATAACATTCGTGATTCTTATATGCAATGAAGAGCTAAAGAAACTGGTACACCTGCCTAATATTATGTAGGGCCTTGCGAGCACACAGAAGTGCCGCAACACGACGTGGTATGGACTCGACTAATGTCTGAAGTAGTGCTGGAGGGAATTGACACCATGAATCCTGCAGGGCTGTCCATAAATCCGTAAGACTATGAGGGGATGGAAATCTCTTCTGAACAGTACGTTACAAGGTATCCCAGATATGCTCAATAATGCTCATGTCTGGGGAGGTTGGTGGCTGGCGGAAGTGCTTAAACTTAGAAGAGTGTTCCTGGAGACAGTCTGTAGCAATTTTTGACGTGTGGGCTGTCGCATTGTCCTGCTGGAATTGCCCAAGTCCCTCGGAATGCACAGTGGACATGAATGGATGAAGGTGAACAAAAAGAATGCTTACGTACTTGTCACCTGTCAGAGTCATATCTAGACGTGTCAGGTGTCCCATATGACTCCAACTGCACACGTCCCACACCATTACAGAGCCTCCACCAGCTTGAACAGTCCCCTGCTGACATGCAGGGTCCATAGATTCATGATATTTTCTTCATACCCGTACACGTTCATTCGCTCGGTAAAATTTGAAACTAGACTCGTCCGGCCGGGCAACATTTTCCAGTCATCAACAGTTCCATGTCGGTGTTGACGGGACCTGCAGCGTCGTACAGCCCTGTGTTGTGCAATCATCAAGGGTACACGAGTGGGCCGTCGGCTCTGAAGCCAAAATCGATGATGTTTTGTTGAATGGTTCGCACGATGACACTTGTTAATGGACCAGCGTTGAAATCTGCTGCAGCAATTTGCGGAAGGGTTGCACTTCTCTCACGTTGAACGATTCTTTTCAGTCGTCGTTGGTCCCGTTCTTGTAGATTATTTTTCCGGTCGGAGCAATGTCGGAGATTTGATGGTTTTACCGGATTCCTGATATTCACGGTACACCCGTGAAATGGTCGTACGGGATAATCCCCACTTCATCGCTACCTCGGAGTTGCTGTGTCCCATCAGTTGTGCGCCGACTGTAGCACCACGTTCAGACTCACTTAAATCTTCATAACCTGCCATTGTAGCAACAGTAACCTATCTAACAGCTGTGCCAGACAAGTGTCTTTTATAGCCATTGCCGACCGCAGCACTGTATTCTGCCTGTTTATATATCTCGGTATTTGAATACGCATGCCTATACCATTTTCGTTGGTGCTTCAGTGTATATCTCTACTGAAAGTGTTTCCATGATTCGGTATATCCAGATAAAAAATGCTTCATCAAAATTCTTTGTCACTACGTTGGTTATCTCTAAGCCTTCCAGTGTCTCTTTCTTTTTAGGCTCTGAAATACAGATTTCCTGAACTACGATTGTTGTTGTGGTCTTCAGTCCTGAAACTGGTTTGATGCAGCTCTCCATGCTACTCTATCCTGTGTAAGCTTCTTCATCTCCCAGTACCTACTGCAACCTACATCCTTCTGAATCTGTTTAGTGTAGTCATCTCTTGGTCTCCCTCTACAGTTTTTACCCTCCACGCTGCCCTCCAATACTAAATTGGTGATCCCTTGATGCCGCAGAACATGTCCTACCAACCGATCCCTTCTTCTGGTCAAGTTGTGCCACAAACTTCTCTTCTCCCCAATCCGATTCAATACTTCCTCATTAGTTATGTGATCTACCAATCTAATCTTCAGCATTCTTCTGTAGCACCACATTTCGAAAGCTTCTATTCTCTTCTTCTCCAAACTATTTATCGTCCATGATTCACTTCCATACATGGCTACACTCCATACAAATACTTTCAGAAATGACTTCCTGCCACTTAAATCTATAGTCGATGTTAACAAACTTCTCTTCTTCAGAAACGCTTTCCTTGCCATTGCCAGTCTACATTTTATATCCTCTCTACTTCGACCATCATCAGTTATTTTGCTCCCCAAATAGCAAAACTCCTTTACTACTTTAAGTGTCTCACTTCCTAATCTAATTCCCTCAGCATCACCCGACTTTATTCGACTACATTCCATTATCCTCGTTTTGCTTTTGTTGATGGTCATCTTATATCCTGTGACTTCTGAAATTTTCCCGGCGTATTTGTTCTTCTAATAATTTCCGGGTATGCAGCCGGATCCCGTCGACATTCTGCCACGATATTTCGGCCCAGAGACGTCCGGCCATCATCAGGTGAGTACACAACTACTCACCTGATGATGGCCGGACGTCTCTGGGCCGAAATATCGTGGCAGAATGTCGACGGGATCCGGCTGCATACCCGGAAATTATTAGAAGATCTTATATCCTCCTTTCAAGACACTATCCACTCCGTTCAACTGCTGTTCCAAGTCCTTTGCTGTCTCTGACAGAATTACGATGTCATCGGCGAACCTCAAAGTTTTTATTTCTTCTCCATGGACTTTAATACCTACTCCGAATTTTTCTTTTGTTTCCTTCACTGCTTGCTCAATATACAGATTGAATAACATCGGGGATAGACTACAGCCCTGTCTCACTCCCTTCCCAACCACTGCTTCCCTTTCATGTCCCTCGACTCTTATTACTGCCATCTGGTTTATGTGCAAATTGTAAATAGCCTTTCGCTCCCTGTATTTTACCCCTGCCATCTTCAGAATTTGAAAGAGAGTATTCCAGTCAACATTGTCAAAAGCTTTCTCTAAGTCTACAAATGCTAGAAATGTAGGTTTGCCCTTCCTTAATCTAGCTTCTAAGATAAATCGTAGGGTCAGTATTGCCTCACGTGTTCCAACATTTCTACGGAATCCAAACTGATCTTCCCCAAGGTCGGCTTCTACTAGTTTTTCCATTCGTCTGTAAAGAACTCGCGTTAGTATTTTGCAGCTGTGACTTATTAAACTGATAGTTCAGTAATTTTCACATCTGTCAACACCTGCTTTCTTTGGGATTGGAATTATTATATTCTTCTTGAAGTCTGAGGGTATTTCGCCTATCTCTTACATATTGCTCACCAGATGGTAGAGTTTTGTCAGGACTGGCTCTCCCAAGGCCGTCAGGAGTTCCAATGGAATGTTGTCTACTCCAGGGGCCTTGTTTCGACTCAGGTCTTTAAGTGCTCTGTCAAACTCTTCACGCAGTATCGTATCTCCCATTTTATCTTCATCTACATCCTCTTCCATTTCCATAATATTGTCCTCAAGTATATCGCCCTTGTATATACCCTCTATATACTCCTTCAACCTTTCTGCTTTCCCTTCTTTGGTTAGAACTGGGTTTCCATCTGAGCTCTTAATATTCATACAAGTGGTCCTCTTTTCTCCAAAGGTCTCTTTAATTTTCCTGTAGGCAGTATCTATCTTACCCCTAGTGAGATAAGCCTCTACATCCTTACATTTGTCCTCTAGCCATCCCTGCTTAGCCATTCTGCACTTCCTGTCGATGTTTAAACCCCGCAAATACAGAACCACAATTTGCCATCATCGTTAATTTTGTGATCATAAGGTCATATGTTATCGTCTCGTCACTAAAGATGGTGTTTGACATGGAGCACTGTCACAAACAGGGAAAAGTGGTGCCAGAGAGAGGATGCGGAGGAGACGGAGGAATCTGACTGGTGTTTTCGAATGAACCACCTCACTTTTAACAAGCAGCGATTTACGTGAAGCACAGAAATCGTAAATCTGTGTGCTTGGACAGGGACCTGAAGCGTGTTCCTCAAGAAATTGTCAGTCACTCTTCTGCCTCTAGATTTTGTGATTTTGGCTTTTTTTGGCAGTGTGGGAGTAGGTGAGAGTGAATGTATATGCTTCGCAATCATTTTGTAAGCGCAAGATTTGGCGCAAATGACGTGAACAAAGATCCAGAGGCTTCCAAGAACAATAAAGTGCGAAGTAGCGTAATATTTGGTTGTGCTTAACCCATCGCATATGACCGGAAGATTCTTTAGTACTGTTTTAATCAGCGAACGTGGCTGCAGCAAGTTTCTTTCTTTTTTTTTTTTTCACTCCAAAAATTTCCACGTTCATGCATAACGGCACAAACGCAGCGTAAAACTTTCCAGGCTCTAACATATCATTACAAGGCCAGGAAACCGCAACGGCCAGTTATATGCACTGATCGATGAGCGCAGTGAGTGATCCAATCAATGAGTTTAGGTCGCCATTTGAACATAGCGTGGCTGCGTTGGCGGAAGGCTCTGCAAGCGGCTCTAGTTGCGTAGCTGTGCAAGCGTGTGTGACACCGTGCTTGATTTTCCGTCACGCAAAGAGCCATTTCATTGATCGCTTGTTTTATATCTGTTTTATATCGTCTGACTTGTCGCACACCATTACGCTGCCATGGCAGCATCGAACACTTTTTGATTTTTCAAAAATATATTTTCCCTTGCGACTACATTCACGAGTGCGGAACCTCTAGGTCCGTCTCTCATCACTGTTAGTATTTTTTCAGTTGGTTACTGGTGCTACCTTCTGAACGTTCGTAATTTCGACGTCAGTCACTGTCTAAGATTGGACGACTATGAAGCTCTCCCCCGACCATCTCCATGTCCTCTGTCAATATTTTCTGGTACGACTCCCATACTAACGAACTGTGTTCAAGTGTCAGTCAATAACGGTTTAGTGAGCCACCTTTTTCACAGGTTGACTAAACCTGTCGTGGAGACTTCCAGTGACTCTGTCTGCCATCTGCCTCTCCTGCGATTTGGTTTACGTGGACAGTCCACGTTAAAGCACTCCGTAGGCATACTGCAAGATGTTTAATGGCAGTAGCTGCTTCGAAAGCTTTATCGACAATAACGGGTTTTCCGCCCATATATATGGCCAATATGTCACATTTGTTTATGTTGAGGGTCAACTGTTAATCCCTGCACCAAGCGTCAATCTTTCGCATATCTTCCTGCATGTTTTCAAGCGTTGCGACTACTCTGTATAAAATAGCATCATCCATGAACAGCGTCACGGAGCAATCCACTACGTCATTTGTTTATACGAGGCGTGTTTTTTTAAGTAAGTACCGTTTTGAAATTAAAAAAAGACGTGCTAAGATATCTCAATAATTTTATTTTTACATGAAAGCCTGTACCTTAATCTACTTGTCTATGTAATTTCCGTCAATATTGAGGCACTTCTCATAACGTTGAACCAGTTTTTGAATACCCTCCTCATAGATGTCTGCCGCCTGTCATGTTAACCACTGTATCACCACTGTTTTGACTTCGTCATCGTCTTGAAGACGCTGACCGCCCAGGTGTTTCCTGAAGTTCAGCAACAGATGGTAGTCACTGGGCGCAAAATCGGGGATGTAAGGAGAATGATCTAGAGTTTCCCATAGAAAAGTTGTGGTCTTTGGTCTGATTCGTCACATGCGGACGGGCATTGTCTTGCAGCAAAACGATGCCCTTGCTTAACTTCCAGGGACTGTTGCTTTGATTCTGGTGTGACGTAGGCCACCCATGTTTCATCGCCCGTAGCAGTTTGGCTTAAGAAACTATCACCGTCGTTGTGGCACCGCTCAAGGAAAGTCAATGCACTGTCCAAACGTTTGGTTTTGTGCTCATCCGTCAACATTTTCGATACCCAACGTGCGCACAATTTTCGGTAATTCAAGTGCTCGGTCACAATGCCATACAAAACACTACGAGAAACATTAGGAAAGTCATCCTGCAAGGAGAAAATCGTAAAGCGTCTGTTTTCTCTCACGTTATTGTCCACCTCCTGCACCAAACTTTCATTAACGACAGAAGGACGCCCACTCCGTTGTTCATCATGCACATTTGTGCGGCCATCTTTAAATGCTCTCACCCGCTTTCTTACCATTCCATCACTCATAATGTTTTCTCCGAAAAACTGCACAGATTTCACGACGAATATCGATCGCTTTTAGGCCTTCAGCACTAAGAAATCTTATAACAGCCCGTACTTCACAGTCGGCGGGACTCGGAGGCATCTTAAACACTCAGTATACAACGTAAACAAGGAAGAATCAGACTGTAATGGCGTCAGTGCGTAGAGTAAGGAACAGGCTTTATGTAAAAATAAAATTATTGAGATATCTTAGACGTCTTTTTTTAATTTCAAAACGGTACTTACTTAAACATCACGCTTCGTATTATCAATAGTAACTGTACTATAGCACTCCCTTCGGGTACGCCGCAAGCTTCTTTTCTGAATATTTGTCCCCGTTAAGAATGAACGTTGTGTTCCATTTTCCAATAACTCATCAGTCCGTGCGCTCATATCCTTTTTTCCACTAAGCGACAGTGCGGAATTGTATGCAACGCCTTCCGGCATCAACATGGGCGACGGTAACTGCTGTCTTTTGGGTTACGTGGACGAACAGAGCGAGCTGTCGTATGCAAGGTTCTATAACTCTCCTAGCATTCTGTACTTTCGTGTGGACGCTTAACTGTTTGAACACAATTAACGCCAACCTTATCAAACTTATTCTTGTTCATTAGTAAAAGACATATTAAAGTGTATTAAATGACTAATTATAATAATCGTAAGCAGTAGCATTAACGTACGAAGAGCTGGGGGAAAGTGCAGAGATTCGCCTGTAAAGGAAAGTACGTATACACCGGTTCATCTGAGAGTGCCAGGTTGCTTAAATGGACAGGGTGTGGACGTCTCACGTCTCTTCTGACAATGACGTAACGTCCAGGTAGCACAGTTAGAGGTGCGCTGCGAGCTCCAAACCAACTGACAATAACAGCACTTGCTAATCTCAAAATATTGCGCCGTGAACCACAACACGTCGTCAACTAATGTGACGCTACAGTACCAACATTTATTCCCCGAAGAGTCGAGTTCTAACTGAAGAGAGGAATTTTCTTAGTGTTCATAACTCACTAAACATTCTGTTTTAATTGTGCCGTAAATATTTCATGACAAAAGTAGCATTAATCTCAGTCAAGACCTGATCGTTTATTTTTTATTCTCTCTTTCTTTCTGTGTGATTTTGTTATACATTCTTTCGTTTATTTACAAATTTTAACGTTAAACTGACTTGATTTGCTGTTTCATTAACAAGTTGACATACAAATAAGGAAGGCAGCGAATAATAAGTCACGGTTGTAAAATGCTAACACGAATTTTTACAGCAGAATGGCTGCGCTGAGTGGCCGCGCGGTTAGAGGCTCCTTGTCACGGATTGCGCGGCCCCTCCCACCGGAGGTTCGAGTCCTCCCTTGGGCATGGATATGTATGTTGTTATCAGGATAAGTTAGTTGAAATAGTGTGTAAGTCTAGGGACCGATGACCTCAGCAGTTTGGTCCCCTAGGAATTCACACACATTTGAACAGTAGAATTTGATCTGGCAGAAGCCAACCACGGGGAAGATCAGTTTGGATTCTGGAGAAATCTAAGAACACGCAAGGCAGTACTGGCCCTAATGCTTCCCCTAGAAGATACATTAACGATAGGCAATCCTACTTTTACAGAATCTGCAGACTTCGAGAAAGCTTTTGACAATGTTGACTGGAATATTCTCTTTCAAATTCTAAAGGTGGGAGAGATCAAATACGGGGAGCGAAAGGCTATTTACAATTTGAACAGAATCCAGATGGTAGTTGTAAGAGTCGAGGGGCATGAAAGGGTAGCAGTGCTTGAGAAGAGAGTTAGACAGAGTTGTAGTCTGTCCCCGATGTTGTACAATCTGTATATTCAGCGAGCAGTGAAGGAAACCAAAGAGAACTTTGGAGTAGGAATTAAAGTCCAAGGAGAAGAAATAAAAACTCTGAGGTTTGCCGATGACTTTGTAACTCTGGCAGGGACATTAAAGGACTTGGTAGAGCAGTTGAATGGTATGGACGGTGTCTTGACAGGAGGATACAACATGAATATCAACATAAGCAAACCGAGAATAATTGAATGTAGTCGAATTAAATCAGGTGATGCTGACGGAATTATATTAGGAAATGAGACACTTAAATTAGTGGATGAGTTTTGCTGTTTGGGTAAGAAAAGCTTTTCTGAAGAACAGAAATTTGTTAACATAGAGTAGAGATTTAAGAGTCAGGAAGTCTTTTGTCTTGTAGGGAAGTGGAAAGGGATGATAAACAGTTTAAACAAGAAGAGAATAGAAGCTTTTGATATGTGGTGCTATAGAAGAACACTGAAGATCAGATGAGTAGATCACGTAACTAATAGGGAGGTACTGAACAAAACTGGGGAGAAAAGAAATTTGTGGGACAACCTGACTAGATGAAGGGATCTGTTGGTAGGATACGTTCTGAGACATCAATGGGTCACCAGCTTAGTACTGGATGAAAGAGGGGTGGGGGTAAAAATTGTAGAGGGAGACCAAGAGGTAAATACATTAAGCACATTCAGAAGAATGCAGGTTGCAGTAGTTAGTTGCAGATGAAGAGGCTTCACTGGATAGAGTAACGTGGAGAGCTGTATCAATCCAGTCTTCGGACTGAAGGCCACTACAACAACAACGGCATCCATCTTCCGATAGATTATGGGACGACAGTTAAATTTTGTTCAGTTATGACAAAATATGCGAGCACATTTCCTATATTCAGTTGCCTGAAGATGGTGTAACCTAACAACGAAATCGATTGCAAATAACGGAAGACTTATAACTAGAGCTCAAGGTGTCATCTCTTATACACGCAGAAATAATTTGAAACAGCTACAAAGAGATAGGGCGTGAGAGCTATAGAAGGATCTCGCCTCGATTTCGCAAATCGCTCAACGTGTGAAGTGTTCGAGGGTACCGTAGTTAACGTGTATCGAGGATCGTGTAAACACAATAAACCAACCCGTCGTTATCACGTCTCTGGAAGATAGCAGGAGGTTAGCAACTGAGGTGAGCGCCATTATTGGTGACTAGTATACCTAGCCCTGTAGGGAAGCTGAAAAAACAGTGGTCAACCCATAAAACCTATATTGGTGACCATGCACCACACACACAGTCATAAGGAGTCCAAGTACACTGATGGGCCAAAATATTGTGACCACCTGCTTAACAGCGGGTTATTCTCACTTTGGGAACGCAATGCAGGAGCGATTCCCTTGATGTACAGGTATGTCCAGAGGTACGTCTACGTACTATTACCGTGAATAAGGGATCACTGGTTTGCAGGCGCGGAGACGTCGGCCGATAGTATCGAGGTGTGTTCCATCGGGTTCAGATCAAGGGAATAATTTGGTGGCCAAGACATCTACGTGAGTTCATCAAATTCCTCAAACCACTGTAGTGACACGAGCAGTAATCCTGCTAGGCGCTAGGAGATACCATCGCCATCGGGGAAAACATCGAGTATAAGGGAAGCATGTCGTCTGCAATAACGTTCACGCAGCCCTCGATTACTACTATTGGTAACATGGAAGCTCAGGTGTATGTCCCCCCTCATAGAATAATAGTGGCCCCAACGGCCTGCGTTCCACGCAGCATATTTAGAGCAGTCGCTAGCCTGGATGACGGCGTACCAGGTTAGTAACATCGACCTGGTGTAACAAGAAACGCGATTAATGCGACCAGGTGACATGTTTAAATTGATCCGCGATCGATTTTCTTGATCCCGTGCCCAGCGTAAGCGTAAATGTGATGTCACTGGGTAAACGTGGCAACACGCAGTGGTCGTCTGCTGTAGAGCAAAATGTTCAGACGAGTGTCAATTCCTAAGGGCCCAACTGCTAAGGTCATCTGTCCCTGGACTTACACACTACTTAAACTAACTTATGCTAAGAACAACACACACACCCATTCCCGAGGGAGGACTCGAACCTCCGGCGGGAGGGGCCGCATAATATGTAACATGGCGCCTCAAACGAGGCGGCCACTCCGCTCGGCTGCTGCAGAGCCCCATGTTGAAAAATGTCCGCTGAGCAGTGCGGTTTGAAGTATTTCAGCATTGTACTCTGTCGCCATATGTGTCACAGTTTACCGTCTCTCCTCCTTCACAGGCTCCAACTTCCATGTTCTGTGATGAGGCATGGACGTCCAGCATCATGTCGCCGATTCGTGGTTTCACATTTCTTCAACCACATTCTCATTCCCAGACGCCGGGCCACAACTACCTGCCCTTTCTCAAAATCTCTTACGTAAACTCCCCCGTCAAAATCCCCATCCGAGGCCCCTGTCGTCATTAGAATGATTCTTCATTCTCGTCCACACCACTTATATACACTCTAAGACAAAAATAAAGCAGGAAGGAATTATCGGAATGGTATTGCAATCAGTAGATGTGATGTGCATGTACAGACAAACAAATGATTACAGTTTCATAAAAAAATTGAAAGATTTATTCAAGAGAAAGAGCTGTACAAACTGAGAAAGTCATTAACATGCTGATCCAGATCTGGCTCTTACGCAAGCAGTTTTTCGGCTTGGCACTGATTGACACCTTTGTTGGATGCGTTCCTGAGGGGTGTCATGCTAAATTCTGTTAAGGGGGGTAGGACGTCAAACGGGACGACTTGGAGCAGAAGAGAGACCACAGGAATTTTTAATTTCCACTGTCTATACTTTTAAAAATAAATTCATGAAACTTTGCCAGAATGACCACAGGAATTTTTAATTTCCACTGTCTATACTTTTAAAAATAAATTCGTAAAACTTTGTCAGAATGACCAGAAAGGATTCAGGATTTACGCTTATAGTGGTGGAAGTTCAAAAATATAAGAAAATAATTTATGTTTTTACATTTGTATTTCACCTTTTTCTCACTTACCATTGGCTGCATTTGCTGCTATAGGTACACATTTCTTCATAGGTAAGGGATATTCTTCGATGAATTTTGCACAGCATACAAACCATACTTACAGGTGTATGAAACACTACAATTTTCCAAATCTATTAAAAACTGTGGTAAAAATTGAGATAATTAACTATAAAATTTGAGTTTTTTCTAAACATGAAATTTAAATACAACAGAACATTCGTTTTTTCATAAATTAAATAAATTCTAGAGTTTCATGCACCTGTAAGTATGGTTTGTATGCTGTGCAAAATTCATCGAAGAATCTCTCTTACTTATGAAGAAACGTGTACCTAAAGCAACAAACGCAGCCAACAGAAGTGAAACAATGATGAACTTTCACATGTAAAAAAAAAATATTTTGTTATTTTCTTGAACCTCCACTGCTGTGATTGTGAATCCTTAATCCTTCCTGGTCATGCTGACAAAGTTTTATGAATTTATTCGTAAAAGTATACACAGTGGAAATTAAAATGTCCTGTGGTGTCTCTCCTGCTCCAAGAAGGCCAGTCTGACGTCCTACCGCCCTTAAACTGACGCGTTATATCGTAAAAATTCTAAGCTGGTTGAAAAAATTCACTAAACGTCCCGAATTGCGGAGATATCCGGTGACCTTGCTGCCGAGGACAAAGACAAGCAATGGAAAGTCTAGGCGTGTGCCGGATGGCGTTATCCAGTTGAAATGTAAGCCCAAGATGGCTTGCTACGAATGGGAAAAAAAGAGGCATAGAATATCGTGGATGTACTACTGTGCTGTGAGGGATCCGCGGATGGCAACCAAAAAGTTCATGCTATGAAGAGAAATGGTACCCCAGACCATCATTTCTGGTTGTCGGGCCGTATGGCGGACAAAAGTGGATTGGTGTCTGCAGGCATGCCTTCGCTGGTGATCGGGGTTCAGTTTGAAGCGGAACTCATCACTAAAGACAATTCTACTCCCATTAATAAGATACAGGGCCGGAGAGGTGTCTGGAGATGCCCCAGACAGCGGGGAGATACCACCCTTACTGTCGCCCGACGTATGCCCGGCAAACAGTAATATGGTCTGGAGTGACATTTCTTTTCATCGAAGGACCTCTTTGGTTGTCATCTGTGGCACCCTTACGGCACAGCGGTACGTGGACGATATTCTACACTCCATTTCGTTGCATTTCATAGCAAGCCATTTTCGACCTACAGTTCAACGATATTATACCCATTCGCACACAGCGAGAGTTTCTGTTGCTTGCCACACCCTACATTGGCCAACAAGGTCAACAGATCTCTCCCCGACTGAGAACGGTTGGAGCATTAAGGGCAGGGCCCTACAACCATCTCGGAATTTTTACGTTCTAACGCGCCAGTTGAACAGAATGTCGTATGATATCCCTCTGAAGGACATCCAGAAACTCTGTCAATCAAGGCCAAGTCGAAAAACTGCTCGCCTAAGGGTCAGGGATGGACCACGGCGTTACTGACTTTCTCAATTTGTGAAAGTCTTTGTCTCGAATAAATGATCAATTTTTTCTGATATTGTGACCATTTATTTGTATGTAAAGTACTTCCGTCCCATTCAGATAATTCCCTCGTGGTGCGTCGTCTTTGTTTGTTTAGAGCGTAATGTATTGACTCTTCAGTGTGTATTTGCATGGTATACCAATTATACCGTTTACCTGCAGGAAATATGGGCAGTTTACCTGACTCGCCACAACTTTATTAGTCTCCTACATGAATTGGTGTGTTCGCCTTTGGTGTTACCCCTTGAGGCTATGGATCCATCATACATGTTATTTACATACAGACAGGGAGCGGAATGGTATTTCGCACATTTAAAAGTAGAGAACTTGCACTTCTGCATGCCACAGCGAATTAGATTCATAGAGTAATATGGTACATTCCGCGTCTTGCAAGATAGCAGTGGTCCCAGTGATCACACTGAGCGAGGTGGCTCATTGGTTAAAGCAATGGGGTAGCATTCACGAGGCGGGAGCTTTCAGCCCCCGTCAAGTCATTCTGATTTACAATTTCCATGATTTTCTCCCTTCAAAAGGTTTCTACGGGCTCCTCTGCCCTCGTGCACTTGGATCAGTTTATCCCAATCTTATGTCCTCCTTTCTGGCAACTTATGCAGCAACCGTCCTGTTCAATCATCCATCCTACTTCTTCACCAAAGATACCACATACTTTGTATTTTAATAGAAGGCAAGTACTCCTCTTCACACTCATAACCGACTTACAAAGCCTATCACACCTTCCAGTATACTGACGACACTCTGCGTTTCAGAAATAGCTCCCATTTCTTCAGCGCCTACTTCTAGGGAGCACTCCAGTTGATTCTTCAAATGTTCACTGTCGAAACGAACCATAGGCCTTCTTCATTTCCGTAACTTCTAGCTTTCAGTTTTCATTCGTTCTATCCAATTATCTAAAATACTTAAGATACACTCTCGATCGTAAGCTGACATCGAGCTGTAAGCCCACTTAGATTACAACTACTAATCGGCCAAATATGGGGTTTCCATTTCTCCACCTTCCTCCATACACATATAGCCTGGAAAAGACCCATTCTCGTCTAATCAAATGTCGCCCCATTGCCCTGTCCCCTAAAATTACAGCACGTCGTTCAAATCCTTAAACATCATAAACCTTGTGTCACTCTCCGCATCCCTTCCCCCTCCCCAATACTAGTTCATGAATTCCCTAACCTGCTGTCCCACATTAAGTATCTGCTTCAGTTCTAAAGGTATCGCTGTATCACTGCCAACAACCCCATCATTCCATCCCTAATTTCAAATGCTGACACGATACTGTACCTATACCAGTCATACCCCTCCCCTTCCTGTACAACACCCACATACACTTCTTTTCTTCTCCCAAAGCTATTTTAGGCAAACACGTGACGAACAGAAATCCACCTCATCACCTCCTTTTCCATAACATATAACCCACTTATGACCTACCTACCTGCTCTTCCTCCCAATTAACAACGCCTTGCTTCCGACCACTTACACTTGTTTCCAGCTCTCACTTCTTCCTAGTGATTAACCCTTCACAGCACATCCCAGTCTGCGAATTCCAATGACACTTCACACCACACACGTACTTGATCTTCCCTCCCACAGATCATCCGTTGTAAGTACAAATTCTTCTGACAACTTCAGCGCTTTGTCTACCACTTTCGCCTTAATTGTTCATCAGTATCTCTTTCAATACTACAACAGTGACATAACTCAGTTTTTCTTAATTTTTAGTTTTTATACCAATTAAATATCTATATTTTAACTACAGTTTATTTATTTTCTTTTTAATTTTTTTGGAAAAAGAGCGGAAACTTCTAACAGCGACTAAAGTCCCTTACTCGTGAGTTGTGAGGAAATAACATAACAAGATAATACAAACGAATAGCAAGCAAGGCACTACTGAGAAATTGCTTTGTGCGTGAAAGGGCCTGTTGCAGTGTTCAGGTTTTCGGGTCAGATGTTTAAATAAGCAAATTCTTGTTACTTGGCAAGAGAAAAATCGTATTTATCGTCCTTTATACGGAGAATGAAATGTTCCAAATACGTTCGCCTTTTATTCATAATATTTTAGTGTCCATGCTGCAGTTGAGAACTACACCTAGTATCAAAATGTTGGTGTTCTGTAATCGTGACAAAAGTGATCTATCGTAATGCTGATTCCGACCTTATTTCCTTTCACATAACGAGCCTCTTATATCCAATATGTATCTAAACAATTTCGTATACAGACGGTTTCAGTGGAATCTCTACGTAGTAATTAGATATTGATAGCTCTCTTGTTACCGATTAAGGTCGCCACAATCCTCCAAGTTATAGCCATGAGAAACAGGTGACCATCGAGTTGTTGAGATTTGCACTACGTTTTAAATTTCTCTATTCCACATTCCACTTACTTCAATTATTTATAAATATTTTGGGTACTTAACCTGGACATACTAAATCTTTTGCACCAGATCAGATACCAAAGAATTATACAATATTGCTAGTAAGTTAAAGAAAAGAAAACAAGAATGGAACTGCGACTTGAGAAACATGCTTTAGAATTTAGGTAATTAATAACGAGATATTGTAGCTATATACATTCAGAAGCTTTATGGGAAGATACAAATCGAGCTACGTCATTTTCAACTATAAGGCATTGGTTTATTTCCGATGGGTGAGAAATGTGTATATTCTCTGATGCTACAGAGCGTATCATTCCGTAGTCGAGTCGAGAACGTCTGATGTAGATGCTTATATTGCGAAGGGAACTAGGAATAATTCAGAATGTCTGCTGAATGTTGCTGTAGAAACCCTACGTTTCACTGTATGACCACGACATAACCATAACCATAACCATAACCAGTAGAACTTTAAAGATGCTATTGTTGCTCCGAAACGTGCAGATGTCTAGTACAGGTAGATATCTGGTTAAAAGTCTAACATCATAACCCTCCTCGGTTTTCCAACTGGCGACCATGCACGCCTGGAACTACAGGGTGTTTATCATTTTGGCGGAAAGATGTTGTGGTCGCGTTGTGGCTGTGAGCTCGAAGATAGCTGCAGCACAATACATCATTATAAGTACATCTCTCTTTTCCAACCAATGAACCAAACAGACACCTTTTCAATAAATCCTACATTCATTTCCCTTCTAATAATTTCATTTTATTCACCTGTTCTACTCGTAGTTGTTTCTAACCCTTAGAGGAGTTGCCACCATTGTAGGGTCACTCCAAAAGAAATGCACAATATTTTTGTAAAAATGCAGTTTTCATTCAGCATGTTTGAAAGTTTTACAGTGTGTAGATAAATCCTTCCCGCTTGTTTTCAAACTTAGTTCAACCTGTTCCCGTGTGTGGTGTCCTCACAGAATGTCTTCAAGACGGTTGGTACACTTGACGTTCGTCAGAAGCAACGGGGAAACGAGACAGTGGGAAACATCCACAAGAGGTTGAAAATGGTGTATGGAGATGCTGCTGTCGATTGCAGTACAGTTAGTCGGTAGGCAAGCAGGTTACATCATGAAAGCGGGCACGGCAAAATTGAGGATTGTCCTCGCAGCTGCAGGCCTCGTACTGCACACACTCCAGACAGTGTGCAGAGAGTTAACGAAATTGTGACTACTGACAGACGCATCACAGTGAACGAATTGTCACGCTATGTTTGGATAGCGGAAGGAAGTGTTTGCAGAATACCGAAGGTGTTGGCGTTAAAAAATGTTTGTGCCATGTGGGTTCCCAGGATGTTGACAGTGGCTCACAAATAAACAAGAAAAACAGTATCCAGTGAACGTTTGGAACAGTACGAGAATGGTGGAGATGAATTTCTTGGAAGAATTGTGACAGGTCATGAAACATGGCTGTATCAGTTTTCACCAAACACGAAGCGGCAATCAAAGGAGTTGCATCATGCAGATTCACCCAAAAAAAAAAAAAATTCAAAACTGCACCTTCTGCTGGAAAAGTTATGGCTACAGTGTTTTTCGATTCCGAAGGACTCTTGCTTGTGGACATCATGCCAAGTGGAACCACCATAAATTCTGAGCCGGCCGCGGTGGCTGAGCGGTTCTTGGCACTACAGTCTGGAACCGCGCGACCGTTACGGTCTCAGGTTCGAATCCTGCCTCGGGCATGGATGTGTGTGATGTCCTTAGATTAGTGAGTTTTAAGTAGTTCTAAGGTCTACGGGACTGATGACCTCAGAAGTTAAGTCCTATAGTGCTCAGAGCCATTTGAACCTTTTTTTTTTTTTTTTGACGACACTGAAAAAACTTCAAGCTCAACTGAGTCGTGTTCGACCACATCGGCAAAAGCAGGATGTTTTGCTGTTGCACGACAATGCACGGTCACATGTCAGTCAAAAAGCCACGGAAGCGATCACAAAACTAGGATGGACAACACTGAAACACCCACTTTACAGTCCAGACTTGGCTCCGTGTGACTATCATCTCTTTGGGAAACTGAAAGTCTCTCTTCGTGGAACAAGGTTTGAAGATGATGACTCCCTTGTGCACGCTGCCAAAGAGTGGCTCCTACAGGTTGGTCCAGAATTTTACCGTGCGGGTATACAGGCTCTGGTTCCAAGATGGCGTAAGGCAGTTGAGAGGGATGGAAATTATGTGGAGAAATGAAAATTTTGTTTCTAAAGGATGTATATACACTGTAAAAGTTTCAAACATGTAGAATAAAAGATGGATTAAAAAAAATAGCGCGCGTTTCTTTTTGAGTGACCCTCGTATTAACATTATTAGCAACACAGCATCAACACGACGACGACCGCTACTGATGCAATCACATCGAAATATTCTATTTTTTAATAAAGGCATCAAATTTTGTAGTTTTTTAGACAATTCTTTACGCTATGTGGTTGGATAGCAACGACAATGCTGTTTGTTGCCAGTGAGGCGCACGCTGTCATACAATTAAGGGGGAAGCGCCGTAGGTAGCGACTTGTTGCGAGGGAAGCGGAGTGCCAGGCGCTGTGCGGTAGCGGCAGCGGCAGCAGCAACAGGTGAGACTTACGCCTCTGTGAGCGCGTCGGCGTTGTCCATGGCTGCGGGCTGAGCTTGCGGTGGCGCGGCCGCGACTGAGGCACCTCGGCGCAGCCCGCCGGTACGGGTGCCCCCCTCCCCCTTCCTCCCGCGCACCTGCCACCAGCCGCAGCAGCCAGATTGAGCCAATTGCGGCGCTTCCTGCCGCCGCTGCCCACGCCGCCGCTGTCTCCGCAGACTGGACTAGCCTCTCGCGAAGTAATTACCCCACCGCTGCCGCTACTGCTGCGCAGCCGATTTGCACGCGGCTACGGCCTGTTCGTGCCAGACCCGACAGCTTTACCTTCTCGCTACTCGTTACCGTAGCAGAACAGGAATGCTCAGTGCGAATTGGGATCGCGTTGCCCTATGAACGAACAAGTGAACGGTCGTATAGGCCGCATTTGGCTAGCACACCTTGTTTGTAAACTGCACATAATACGCGCAGACTCTTCTAACAGAGCCGAAGCGAGGGCATCGTATGCCCCTGGCCAAAATCCCCCGCTCAAAAGTGCAGCTGTCTACATGGATTTAGCAAATTTAATAATTTTGTACAGGGCGTCCCCCATAAAAAATACACCTTACGCCCGAGATTGAAGTAACGGGTAATTAATTAAAAAGAACTGATAACAGTAATGTAGTTCAAATAACTTACGGGTTTGCTGCACTAGGTAACGCCGGTCAACTGCTTTTTGTGTATGAGAAATCGGTTGGAAACGTTCCTCATGTCAGCACGTTGTAGGTGTCACCACCGGCGCCAACCTTGTGTGAATGCTCTGAAAAGCTACTCATTTGCATATCACAGCTTCTTCTTCCTGTCGGTTAAATTTCGTGCCTGTAGCACGTCATCTTCGTGGTGTAGCAATTCTAATGGCCAGTAGTGTATGTTGTCCGGGTGTACTGACCAAATTCTGGCTAGAATATCATTTACTCTTTCGTTTGCCGTGTAACGTTGGTTTGATGAGGGCTATATACGGGGGGCGTTCAAGAAGGAATGCAACACATTTTCTCAGCTAAATGCGGTTGAAAAAAAATGTGAAATGAGTTGTCGGACATCGAGGAATATTCCCGCTTCAGTCCCTAAAGTTTCATGAAGTTCCGATGGATGGTGCCTTCAAAATGGCGTCTGTAAAGGAGGTGCGTTCCAAGCAAAGAGCTGTTACTGAATGTCTTTTGGCGGGAAACCAGTGCATTGCAGATATACATAGGTGCTTACAGAATGTATACGGACACATAGCAGTGAACGAAAGCACGTTGAGTCGTTGAGCGAGGCGTCTGTCATCATCGCAACAGGGTCACGCAAACCTTTCTGATTCCATTGACCCGGCCGGTCATCCATAGTCATGACTCCTACAATCTTGGAACGTAAGGACACTCTCATTCGAAGTGATCGACGGATCACAATCAAATGCCTCGCTGCGCAATTGGACATCTCTGTTGGTAGTGCTGACACGTTCGTCCACTAATTGAGGTACTCAAAGGCGTGTGCCCGCTGGTTTCCTCACCGCCTAACAAAGGACCGTAAAGAGCAACCGTCCGGAATTGTTTGCGCGTTACGAGACTGATTGCGACGATTTTTGTTCAACATCGTGACTGGCGATGAAATGTGGGGTTCAGCACTTCGAACCGGAAACAAAACGGCGACCCGTTCTCCTACGAAGAATAAGTTGAAAGCTGCACCCTCAGCTGGTAAAGTCATAGCGAGAGCCTTCTTGGGCTCTCAAGAGGTTATTCTGTTTGATGTCCTCCGTCACGGCGCAACGATCAACTCGAAAGTATATTGTGCTACCCTCAGAATATTGAAGAAACGACTTCAGAGTGTTCATCCCCAGAAAAGTGCGAACGAACTTCTCCTTCTCCGTGACAATGCAAGGACTCTTTCAAGTCTGCGTACCAGAGAGGAGCTCACAAAACTTTACTCGGATGTTTTTCATCATCACAGTATGTTGTTCTCAATGGAGAGACGTCTACAGGCGTTAAAGTAACCTCTTGCGTGCCACAGAGGAGTGTTATGGAACCATTGCTTCTCACTATTGCAGCGAAATGCAGGAAGATCTGCAGCGGATAGGCACTTGGTGCAGGGAGTGGCAACTGACTCTTAACATAGACAAATGTAACGTATTGCGAATACATAGAAAGAAGGATCCTTTATTGTATGATTATACGATAACGTAACAAACACTGGTAGGAGTTACTTCTGTAAAATATCTTGGAGTGTGCGTACGGAACGATTTGAAGTGGAATGATCAAACGAAATTAATTGTTGGTAAGGCTGGTGCCAGGTTGAGATTCATTGGGAGAGTCCTTAGAAAATGCAGCCCATCAACAAAGGAGGTGGCTTACAAGACACTCGTTCTACCTAGAGTATTGCTCATCAGTGTGGGATCCGTACCAGGTCAGGTTGACAGAGGAGATAGAGAAGATCCAAAGAAGAGCGGCGCGTTTCGTCACAGGGTTATTTGGTAAGCGTGACAGCGTTACGGAGATGTTTAGCAAACTCAAGTGGCACACTCTGCAAAAGAGGCGCTCTGCATCGCGGAGTAGCTTGCTGTCCAGGTTTCGAGAGGGTGCGTTTCTGGATGAGGTATCGAATATATTGCTTCCCCCTACTTATACCTCCCGAGGAGATCACGAATGTAAAATTAGAGAGATTCGAGAGCGCACGGAGGCTTTCCGGCAGTCGTTCTTCCCCCGAACCATACGCGACTGGAACAGGAAAGGGAAGTAATGACAGTGGCACGTAAAGTGCCCTCCGCCACTCATCGTTGCGTGGCTTGCGGAGTATAAATGTAGATGTAGATGTAGATCCACCCCAGAGTCAGAATCTCGCACCTCCCGACTTCCATGTTTGTGGCACAATGAAGGATACATTCCGTGAGAATTATTACGTGTATGATGGGAAGGCTATTGACGCAGCAAGACGCTGGCTCCGACGTCGACCACTAGAGTGGTACCATCCGGGCATACAGACCCTCCCAGTAATGTGGCGTAAGGCTGTCGCACCGAATGGAGGTTATGTTAAAAAATATAGCTTTGTAGTCAAAAGAGTAGGGAGTGACGCGATAATATGGTATATTGGAATCTCAAATAAAACCAACCTGCTTTGAGAAAAAAAAAGTGTTAAAATACTTATTGAACGCCTCTCGTAGAATGGTTCTAATGCAACTACAGCTTTTCAAATCTGGAAGTACCGTCTGACGGAACACCTACAAAAGCTAAAAAATTAAAGTTCGTCTTCCAGACTTATTGCGAATCGTGTTTTGGGTAAGTATGGGTTGAGAAAGTCGAGAAGAGCCGGTAGATCGACTGCGGTTTTTATAACGAAAAAAACAGTCTGTCGCATTCTCAGTTCAAAAAAATGTTGCAGATGCGCCGGCAGGAAAAATTTAATAGTCGTTCGTGTAAAACTTCCTGGCAGATTAAATCTGTGAGCAGAACCAAGATTCGAACTCGGGACCTTTGCCTTTCGCGGGCAAGTGCTCTGTCAACTTTTTTTTTTTCATTTTTAGCCAACTGACCTACCCAAACACGCCTCACGCTCATTCCTCACAGCTATACTTCTTCCAGTACCTCGCTTCCTACCTTCCAAACTTTACAGAAGCTCTGCTGCGAACCTTGCAGAACTAGCACTCCTGAAAGAAACGATATTGCGGAGACATGGCTTAGCCACAGCCCGGGGGATGTTTCCAGAATGAGATTTTCACTCTGCAGAGGAGTGTGCGCTGATATTAAACTTCCTGGCAGATTAAAACTGTGAGCCGGACCAAGACTCGAACTCGGGACCTTTGTCTTTCGCGGGCAAGTGCTCTACCAACTGAGCTACCCAAGCGCGAAAGGCAAAGGTCCCGAGTTCGAGTCTCGGTCCGGCACACAGTTTTAATCTGCCAGGAAGTTTCATATCAGCGCACACTCCGCTGCAGAGTGAAAATCTCATTCTGGAGTCGTTCGTGTGTATATAAGAAGTGCTATGGGCGACGCGTGTGTAGCTTCCACCGAAATAGGTTAGTGGATGACCTTACCAAGAACCCTAGAAAAATCTGGCACTAAGCAGGATAGTTTAGCCGAAGGCTTCTCTTCAGTCAGTTGTCAACCGCCTGGTGGCGAAATAGAAGACAGCAAAAGAAAAGCCAAAGCCTTAAATTTAACAATGAAAAGAAATCATCCGCAAGGGGAGATTTTCCAGACATACCATTGTTCAACCGCCTCACATACTCTTAAACCTATTCCATAGAAATATGCAATCCTTATACTGAAACTGGAGCAGTCGAAAATGGACAGGGAGCTAGGTCTTAATAGAATGTACAGTGTGTGCTCTCTGGCAGTGGCCGCTTTCTTAACTCGCATTTATCGTGAATCTCACGCAGAGCGAACAATCAAAACCGACAGCATAAATTTCCAAGTTTACTTTCGTGCATAAGAACTATAAATGAAGGATGCATAAAATTAAAAACCAATGTGCTTAACGTCGTTCTGTTGCAGTATCCTTAAATACACTCTACGCCAGAATATAGTGAATTTCCTACAGACAGAGAGAAAAACTTCCCTCCATAAAATAGCACAAATACAAAAAGCAACGCTAGTTCGTTACATATCTCACTCTTTTCCCACACTAAATCCTGTGGAATATAGATGCAGGCTAATAGGCAGTTCCCATATCCCTAGATAACTGGAAAGCGTTTGACACATTACCAAACTGCAGAGTGATAACAAGGCTTCGAGCTCACAGAATTGGTTTGAAAATTCGTAACTATGTCTAGGATACATTGAGTAAAAGAACACTGCATGCTACCCCGCACGCCGAATGAACATCATACACAAAGGCAGCCCCAGACATACCCAGGGAAGTGTGATGGAAACACTCTTGATATACGTATACAATGATGAGCCGAAACATTATGACCACTTTTTTAGTAGCGTGTTGGTCCACCTTCGGAACGTAATGCAGCAGCGATTCTGCGTATCTTGAATTCGACACGTCCTTAGTAGGTTTCTGTAGTTATTTAACACAGATGTCTACGTGCAAGTCACTTTACTTCCCGTTAACTATGAGACGGTGGTATGTGAACACAGAGCTGGCGGACGAGATCGTCATAGATGCGTTCCCTCGGGTTCAGATCAGGAACACGTGGTGGCCAAGACATCAACGTAAGTTCACTACTATGTTCCTCAAAGCATTGTAGCATGATTCTGGAGTTAATGTGCTGGAAGACGCTATGGCCGTCGGGGTAGACAGCAAGTATTAAATGATGCTGCTGATCCGCAACAATGTACACGTAGTCAGCAGCTTTCGATTACTATAACAATTCCCATGAAAGCCTAGGAGAATTTTCCCCCCCACTACACGCACACAGGATAATACTGCGCGGTGCAGAAACCGATCACCTAGACGGTGACTTATCCGGACAAGAGCATCAACCTGGTGAAACAAGAAACGTGATTCATTCGACCAGCGGATATGTTTCCATCGATCCACGGTCCAATCTTGATAATTCTGTTGCCACTGAAATTGCAACTGACGATGTCGTTAAGTCAACATGAGAGCACGAAGGGATTGTCACTGTGGAGTCCCATACTCGACAATCTGCTTTGCAGGACGGGTAAGCCTCCAAATGCTACGTTGTGTTATGTGATGAAGTATGGACGTCCAAAACATTGGCACCTAATCGCAGTTTCGCCTCACTTAAACCAGTCTTCACGGCAGGAGCACACAAACAGTTGACTAGCTTCCTCGTTTCCGAGATACTCGATCCCAGGTGCTGGGCATAACAAACTGCACCTTTTCATTGTTCGTTGCGTCAGTGGATTTACGAAAATGCGGCCGGTATCGCGGCTGGAATGAGTCTTGCTATGGTTACACAGTTAGATTCAGCTGCCCCTACCTATGGGTTGCATGCAAACCGCAACCCTTTCAAATACCACATGCAAGATTTTCATGTTCTCTCGATCGCTACGTGCAGACTGTTAGTCCTACACAAAAAATTAACACGACCTTTTTGTAGGAAATTTAATATAGTTTAAGTTTGTACTGGGTTGGGTTGTTCGGGGGAGGAGACCAAACAGCGAGGTCATCGGACTCATCGGATTAGGGAAGGAAGTCGGCCGTGCCCTTTCGAAGGAACAATCCCGGCATTTGCCTGGAGCGATTTAGGGAAATCACTGAAAACCTACATCAGGATGTGTGGACGCGGGATTGAACTGAACCATCGTCCCGAATGCGAGTCCAGTGTGGTAACCACTAGGCCACCTCGCTCGGTTTTTGTACTGGGATACGTTTTAGCTAGAGACCATAGTTTTCCAATACTTAACGAAAACGCACAATAGTGACCTTCAAACGCGTTTTTCTTGAATAACTCGTAAACCGCGGCCCCAGCGAAAACGTATCCCAGTACAAAATTCAGCTGCATTAAGTTTCCTACAAAAACGTCCTGTTCATTTTGTCTAAAGGAATAACAGTTTGTGCATAGCAAGCGAAAGAATGTGAAAACTTCGCGTGTGGTTTTTGAAGGCGTTGTTGGTTGCATAAAACCTATCCATAGGGCAGCTGAGTCACCCTGTGTACTTCCCTTACCGTGCCACACGACCGCAGGGCCACTAGGTGGCCTTAAATCTCGCTTTGGACACTGCTCATAATATTTTCGCTCATGAGGATGTCAGACACCCGCAGTGGTAACGTCGGCTCCCGTCATATCACCGAAGTTAAGCGCTGTCGGGCTGGGCTAACACTTGGATGGGTGACCATCCGGTCTGCCGAGCGCTGTTGGCAACCAGGGTGCACCCAGCCCTTGTGAGACAAACTGAGGAGCTACTTGATTGAGAAGTAGCAGCTCCGGTCTCGGAAACTGATATACGGCCGGGAGAGCGGTGTGCTGACCACATGCCCCTCCATTTCCGCAACCAGTGACGTCTATAGTCTGAGAATGACACGGCGGCCGGTCGCTACGGTTGACCCTTCATGGTATGTTAGAGAGCAGTTTAGTTTTTTACAGCAGATATTTGCAGTTTCCTGGTTTACAATATGTAGCTAGAGTCAGCCAAAAATACACTGCTCATTACGTCTTTCACGCGACGCCAGTTGTTGACGGAAAAAGTCGGTTTATTTGCTGCTGCAAACAAAATGCTTCTTAAAATTACAATGTTATGTATACAGGGTGGTCCATTGAAAGTGACCGGGCCAAATATCTCAACAAATAACCATCAAACGAAAAAACTAATGAGAAAATGGCTGGCTCTGAGCACTATGGGACTTAACTTCAGAGGTCATCAGTCCCCCAGAACTTAGAGCTACTTAAACCTAACTAACCTAAGGAAATCACACACATCCATGCCCGAGGCACGTTCCAGACTGAAACGCCTAGAACCGCTCAGCCACTCCGGCCGGCACGACAGAGAACGAAACTCTTCTACATTGGAGGCGGAAAACAGACTGTGCTATGGTTGGCCCGCTAGATGGCTGCCATAGGTCAAACGGATATCAACTGAGTTTTTTTTTAAATAGGAACCTCCATTTTTTATTACATATTGGTATACGTAATATGAGTGTTTTAGTTGGACCACTTTTTCGCCTTGAGATAGATGGCGCTGTAATAGTCACAAACGTTTAAGTACGTGGTATCACGTAACATTCCGCCAGCGCGGACGGTATTTGCTTCGTCATACATTACCCGTGTTAAAATGGACCGTTTACCAATTGCGGAAAAGGTCGATATCGTGTTGATGTATGGCTACTGTGATGAAAATGCCCAACTGGCGTGTGCTGTGAATGCTGCTCGGTATCCTGGACGACATCATCCAAGTGTCCGGACCGTTCGCCGGTTAGTTAACGTTATTTATGGAAACAGGAAATGTTCAGCCACATGTGAAACGTCAACCACGACTGCAATAAATGATGATGCCCAAGTCCGTGTTTTAGCTGCAGTCGCGGCTAATCCGCACTTGAGTAGCAGACAAATTGCGCGACAGTGGGGAATCTCAAAAATGTCGGTATTGAGAATGCTACATCAACATCGTGCCATATTTCTATGCACCAGGAATTGCATGGCGACGACTTTGAACGTCGTGTACAGTTCTGCCACTGGGCACTAGAAAAATTACGGGACGATGACAGATTTTCTGCACGCGTTGTATTTAGCGACGAAGCCGTCATTCACCATCAGCGGTAACGTAAACCGGCATCATATGCACTATTGGGCAACGAAAAATCCACGATGGCTGCTACAAGTGGAACATCAGCGACCTTGGCGGGTTAATGCATGGTGCGCCATTATGGGAGGAAGGATAATTGTCCCTCATTTTATCGATGGCAATCTAAATGGTGCAATGTATGCTGATTTCCTACGTGTGTTCTACCCTTGTTACTACAAGATGTTTGACTACATGACAGAATGGCGATGTACTCCCAACATGATGGGCGTCCGGCACATAGCTTGCGTGCGGTTGAAGCGGTATCGAATAGCATATTGCATGACAGGTGGATTGGTCGTCGAAGCACCATACCATGGCCCACAAGTTCACCGGATCTGACGTCCTCGGATTTCTTTCTGTGGGAAAAGTTGAAGGATATTTGCTATTGCGATCCACCGACAATGCCTGACAAGATGCGTTAGCGCATTGTCAATGCATGTGCGAACATTACGCAAGCGAACTACTCGCTGTTGAGAGGAATGTCGTTACACATATTGCTAAATAATTGAGGTTGCAGACATCATTTTGAGCATTTATTGCATTAATTTATTATTTACAGGTAATCACGCTGTAACAGCATGCGTTCTCGGAAATGATAAGTTCACAAAGGTACATGTATCACAATAGAACAACCGAAATAAAATGTTCAAACGTACCTGCGTTCTGAATTTTAATTTAAAAAACCTTCCTGTTACTATCTGTTCGTATAAAGTTGTGAGCCATTTGTTTCTGACTATTACAGCGCCATCTATCACAAAGCGAAAAAAGTGGTCCAACTAAAACATTCATATTTCTCCACGTGCTACACGAATATGTATTAAAAATGGGGGTTCCTATTTTTAAAAAAGCAGTTGATATCCGTTTGACCTATGGCAGCTCCATCTAGCGGGCCAACCATAGCGCCTTCTAGTTTCCCCCCACAAGCTAGACAAGTTTCGTTCTTTGTAGTTTTTTTCGTTTGACTCTTATTTCGTGAGATATTTGGCCCTGTAATGATCAGTGGACCACCCTGTACATTCTATAACGTGGTTCGAAATTAGTCTATTGTGATATTAATTTTATCGATATTTATTAATAGGAATAGTAATGCACGGAGAACAAGCAGTGTTCCAGCACCGGCAGCATAACCTTGGCCCGCGCTGAATGCTACCACCAGGAGCAGCTCTACACAGTTGCAACTCGAATACTGGTTTTCCTTGGTGTTCCACTGTCCCTGTTAATACATATCGATAAAACGAATATGGCAGTAGACTGATTCGGGACCGTTTCATCGAGTGGGTACGTAGAATTTCGCTTTGAGAAAAATTTTATTTGTAACGGCGAACAAACTGACGCTTTCCGTCAACATCGGATGCCGCATGAAAGACGTGATAAGCAGTATTTGTTTCGGCTGACTCTAGCTACACATTGTAAAATATAAATTGCAAATATCTGCTTAATCATCAGAGACAAATCGCCTCGTATACCTAAGGATAAAGCGAAGCGACATCAAATGGAAGAAGCAAATGTCAGTTGTAGGGAAGGAGACTGAACGAGTTTGGCTCACTGATCGATTTGTGGGAGCGGTTAGCGCACTTATAAAGGAAAATAGATGCAGAACGCTTGTGTGATCCACTAGCAAGAAGTTGTCTAATGCCTCCAAAGTAGATCTCATGTTCGGACCGCAATGATGTTCCATCGTGCAAATGAATACACTTAATCATTTTTCCCTCGCACTATTTGGCACTGGAATAAGTATATAAAGTGCTTGACAAAAAAAGTAAAGCACCCAGAATAAATCGTCAATGTCAATGAAACTTCGTACACATACACACTATCAGCGGGTATTTAAATGACTGGAGTAACAGTTCTGCCACGTACACGCATGAGACATTGTTGTCAGCGCCTGACAAAGTTTGAAAGGAGTCTTGTTGGGATTTCCATTAGTCTGGGTGGCCTAATCGTGCAACATCCACGTTTGTGGGGCATTCGGATGTGACAGTGAACCAACGTTGGACTGCGTGGGTGGGACGTGAGTAAATGCACACTCATCGTCAAGTTTCCGATCTACCACGCCTGACGACCACAAGGGAGTATGGCTGTATTGTTCACCATGCGCTTCACATCGGCGCCTGCCATCTGAGAACAAGTAATGGATTCCTTTCAACATGCTGTGTTCCGACCGCTGTGGCCGAGCGGTTCTAGGCGCTTCAGTCCGGTACCACGCGGCTGCTACGGTCGCAAGTTCAAATCTTGCCTCGGGCTTGGATGTGTGTGATGTCCTTAGGTTAGTTAGGTTTACGTAGTTCAAAGTCTAGGGGACTGATGACATCAGATGTTAAGTCCCATAGTGCATAGAGCCATTTGAACCAACATGCTGTGTCCTCCCTAACCAATAAACGGAGAGTAACAGCAACCAGACTAGGGATTACCGTCCAATATGTAGGGTGCCGTTAGCGCCACAACCCAAACGCGTGGATTTGGAGTGGTGCCATGACTGGGTAGCCTGTGTAACATTCTGGCTTTACAGCCATCATATTCGGCTACAAGAAGCTCTTCTCAGAGCAGTTAAGAAGGCAGCAGTGGGAGATGACGTAATGTGATGTGAGGTACCGATGACAGACGGTTTGTTCAGTACGGATATCGTGTGAAAAACCGCCTAAATTGTGGTCCTTCTCCGAAATTAGCTGCAGCATTCGGAACTTTCGTGCCAAAATGATTATCTTCTGCCATTAATATTAGAAAAACTAAACAGTAAATTTACTTATATTTCATGCAAAAGCATCTCTCAACAATAGGCTATCATTCCATTATATCAAAAGTGTTAATTACCAGCAGTATAAAAGCAATGCCTAAGCGAAAAGGCAGACGAAGCAATTTGGAGCTCTTCGGATCGAGCCTAATTTGAATCGCGGGCGAACTGGTCCGGCTGTAAGATCAGAGATGGTTCGGCAGCCTCGGAGGACAGATATGTTGTCTGCCGCAGTCGGTGTCACTTAAGACTTTACTAACAATTTTTGGTCATGCGGACATGTAACTGAGAATAATTTGACAGTAATTACACAAACATGCAGTTCATTACTTTGTTTTTATGAAAGTGTGAAGATTGGAGAGTATTTGTGAGTCATTAAGTGGAACATACACTACTGGCCATTAAAAGTGCTACACCACGTAGGTGACGTGCTACAGACGCGAAATTTAACCGACAGGAAGAAGATACTGTGATATGCAGATGATCAGCTTTTCAGGGCATTCACACAAGGTTGGCGCCGGTGGCGACACCTACAACGTGCTGACATGAGGAAAGTTTCCAACCGATTTCTCATACACAAACAGCAGTTCACCGGCATTGCCTGGTGAAACGTTGTTGTGATGCCTCGTGTAAGGAGGAGAAATGCGTACCATCACGTTTCCGACTTTGATAAAGGTCTGATTGTAGCCTTGCACAATTGTGGCTTATCGTATCGCGACGTTGCTGCTAGCGTTGCTCGAGATCTAATGACTTTTAACAGAATATGGAATCGGTGGGTTCAGGAGGGTCATACGGAGCGCCGGGCTGGATCCCAACGGCCTCCTATCACTAGCAGTCGAGATGACAGGCATCTTATCCGCATGGCTGTAGCGGATCGTGCAGCCACGTCTCAATCCCTGAGTCAACAGATGGGGACGTTTGCAAGACAACAACCATCTGCACGAACAGTTCGACGACGTTTGCAGCAGCATGGACTGTCCGCTCGGAGACCATGGATGCGGTTACCATTGACGCTGCATCACAGACAGGAGCGCCTGCGATGGCTTACTCAACGACGAACCTGGGTACGCGAATGGCAAAACGTCATTATTTTCGGATGAATCCAGGTTCTGTTTACAGCATCATGATGGTTGCATCCGTGTTTGGCGACATCGCGGTGAACGCACATTGGAAGAGGGTAGTCGTCATCGCCATACTGGCGTATCACCCGGCGTGATGGTATGGGATGCCGTTGGTTACACGTCTCGGTCACCTCTTGTTCGCATTGACGGCACTTTGAACAGTGGACGTTACATTTCAGATGTGTTAAGAACCGTGGCTCTACCCTTCATTCGATCCCTGCGACACACATCATTTCAGCAGGATAATGCAAGACCGCATGTTGCAGGTCCTGTACGGGTCTTTCTGGATACAGAAAATGTTCGACTGCAGCTCTGGCCAGCACATTCCTCAGATCTCTCACCAATTGGAAACGTCTGGTCAATGGTGGCCGAGCAACTGGCTCGTCACAATACGCGAGTCACTACTCTTGATGAACTGTGGTATCGTGTTAAAGCTGCATGGGCATCTTTACCTGTACACGCCATCCAAGGCGTATCAAGGCCGTTTTTACGGCCAGAGGTGATTGTTCTGGGTATTGATTTCTCAGGATCTATGTACCCAAATTGCGTGTAAATGTAATCACATGTCTGTTATAGTATAATATATTTGTCCAATGAATACCAGATTATCATCTGTATTTATTCTTGGTGTAGCAATTTTAATGGCCAGTAGTCTATGTATATTGTGAGTAGCAACGGCCCTACGACACTCCCCTGCGGAACACCTGAATTCACTCTTACTTCGGAGGACTTCTCTCCATTGACAATGACATGCTCACCTCTCTTGCGAAAACATGTGCTATCATTTTCGAACAAGGCAATGCTCGTCCACACATGACACCTATCTCTATGAACTGTCTGCGTGATGTTGAGGTACTCCCGTGGCCGGAAAGATTCCCAGATCTGAGCCCAATAGAACATGTGTCGGACCGCTCGGACGTCGACTCAGTCCGGGTACCAATATCCTGGATATTAAAGAGCGGTTGCAACAGTTTTGAGCCAGCTTGTCTCAGGAGAGGGTACGACGGGTTTATGAAACCCTTCCCAACCGAATCAGTATGCTAATTGCGGTATAACCGCCATACTGCGAATAGCTCAAAGAAATGTTGACGTGAACTTAACTTCTTTTCGTTGCTCCGCTGAGGTGAATTCCTCCTGTACATTTCTTAAGTGATGACAGGCCATAGAACACCATGGGTCTCCAATAACGTGAAACATCAAAAATTTGTTCAGGTGTACTCAGATTTAGAACTATGAATGTTGTTTATTTCTTGACTTGATGCTACGTCACACAGTGCATCTCAAAATCTCACATTGTATTGGCCTTCTCGCGTGGTTTCTCGCGGGCATTGTCTACATTGAAACTTCCTGGCAGATTAAAACTGTGTGTAGGACCGAGACTCGAACTGGGGACCATTGTCTTTATCGGGCAAGTGCTCTACCATCTGAGCAACCTAATCACGACTCACGCCCCTCCTCACAGCTTTACTTCCACCTGTACCTCGTCTCTTACTTTCCAAACTTAACAGAAGCTCTCCTGCGGACCTTGCAGAAGTAGCACTCCTGCAAGACAGGATATTGCAGAGACATGGCTTACGCACAGCCTAGGAGATGTTTACAGAATGAGATTTTCACTCTACAACGGAGTGTGCGCTGATATGAACTTTCCTTCCATGTCCCCGCAATATCCTTTCTTCCAAGAGTGCTAGTTCTACAAGGTTCGCAGGAGAGCTTCTGTTATGTTTAAGTTTGGAAGGTAGGAGACGAGATACTGGCGGAAGTTAAGCTGTGAGGACCGTGGGCTGAACCATGCTTCGGTAGCTCAGATGGTAGAGCACTTGCCCACGAAAGGCAAAGGTCCCGAGTTCGAGTCTCGGTCCGGCACACGGTTTCAATGTGCCAGGAAGTTTCATATCAGCGCACACTCCGCTGCAGAGTGAAAATCTCATTCGGGTTATCTACATTCGTTGACAGTCGAAACACAGTTACTTACGTAAAGTAATTTCGCTAATAACAATCACAAATGTTGTTCAAAATTACAGAAAAGTGATCATTCGGTGGGTACAATTAAAATATATGAAATAGGATAAATTCAAACACATATGTGTCGTTTTCATAGAAAAATAAGTGAATGCTTCAAATAAATAATGCTGATTACATTTTTCTTAACTACACTGAAACTAAATTTTACGAAGTATTCCTATCGTGTTTCCTGCTTCGAATATAAGTACATTATTTCTTAGTGTAGACGGAATTTCAATATAGAAGCCAGTAGTTAAATAAACACTTTGTTTTCATTTTCAATTTAGTTTCTTATTGTGAATTACAGTAATTACGAAGCAATTCGATATCTTTATGTTAAACAAAAATGTTTAAATGTGTTTGAAATCTTATGGGACTTAACTGCTAAGGTCATCAGTCCCTAAGCCTACACACTACTTAACCTAAATTATACTAAGGACAAACACACACACCCATGCCCGAGGGAGGACTCGAACCTCCGCCGCGACCAGCCGCACAGTCCACGACTGTAGCGCCCTAGACCGCTCGGCTAATTCCGCGTGACTATGTTAAACAACAGTACAGTAAGTTGACAGTATGACAAACAGAACTGTTACAGTTTTCTAACTTTATAAAATACAGTAATTTGGTGGTTTTTTGCTATCTAATTTTTTGTAAACGAATAGTGCTAATTGCACTTAAATGACTCAACGATATATGTTCCTACCAATGTATGGACGTATTATTAAAAATACGTTGACATGAAGTTGCTTAAAATCACATTTCAGAGGTCAAGAGGCGAAATTACATACATGGGCCCTACCTAGTGACATAAAAGTTATCGAGCGAAGCAAATTAGCTTCGAAACCGCATGAAAGATGGGCTGTTTGATTCAGCATCCAGGGCGGAGGGGGAGTAAAGTGATAGTGATAAATTTTCTCGTGCTGTCAAGTTATCTGTAAATTTGACTCGACATTGTAATCACTGAAATAACATCAGATATCCTCGCAACACGCGATGCTCCGCTTTGTTTTCTCCTCATCCTCTGGATAGTGCACTTTTTTTGTCAGTCGGTATATATGTGGATGTGGATGTAGATGCAGATGCAGAAAATCGTCACTTTGAATTGTTACACAGATATGAATTTGAAGAAAATAGAAATAAGTGAATTGGAGTGATGATCTGCTACTTCGAAACTGCAGAAGAAGCAGCCCCTATTGTAGAAACAGTCTGTTGAAGCCACTAGAATAACGGAGTGTCCCAGGTGATCAAAAACAAGAAAATGGTATTCCAGCCAACTGCACGAGATATCCACAGAACAACATACCTTCGTCATTGACGTTATTATATTGTAGAAACATGACATATGATATCTTTCTTGTAACAACTCAACTGTGTAAATTAACTCTGATCCTATAATATATAAATATTATAATAACATAAAAAGAGTAATGTAAATATTTTCCATAACTCTGACACCGATCACATAGTTCGTTCATGAGATCGAGAAAACTTTAAATACTACAACCCAGCTTGGTGCCAAATTTTATGAGTTCCAGATAGCGACTGATAAGCTTCTGCATCATAGCCTAGTAAACAAAATAGGCACCTACGCAATGTCGATACCAGTATTCAAGACTTCCTATAAGAGCTCACTACGTTGTTCTTAATGAAAACACTGTCACAGGAGAAAGTAGCGTCTGGTGTACCACTAGGAAATATGATACGACCATTACTGTTCATGGTATGCAGGGTGATTCCGTGATGATGTTACAAACTTTCAGGGATGATGGAGAAGGACAAATGTATCAATTTCAGATAAGGGACCCTAACCCAGAAGCGACAGAGTCGAAGATTATGAGTGAAAATCGTTCCAATACCTCTGACAGTGGACTACCGTTGTTGCTAAGATTGCGGCATATACAACTTTCAGAGGCGATAGTATCAACCAAAACAAGAAAAAGTGTCGAATTAACTTGGCCTCTAAAGTGCATACCTTAAACGCTGTGAGCACATACACCACTGCCCATTAAAATTGCTACAGACGCGAAATTTAATCGACAGGAAGAAGATGCTCTGATATGCAAATGACTAGCTTTTCAAAGCATTCACACAAGGTTCGCGCCGGTGGCGACACCTACAACATGCTGACATGAGGAAAGTTTACAATCGATTTCTCATACACAAACAGCTGTTGAACGGCGTTGCCTGGTGAAACGTTGTTGTGATGCCTCGTGTAAGGAGGAGAAATGCGTACCATCACGTTTCCGACTTTGATAAAGGTCGGATTGTAGCCTATCGCGATTGCGGTTTATCGTATCGCGACATTGCTGCTAGCGTTGGTCGAGATCCAATAGCTTTTAGCAGAATATGGAATCGGTGCGTTCAGGAGGGTAATACGGAGCGCCGGGCTGGATCCTCAACGGCCTCGTATCACTAGCAGTCGAGATGACAGGCATCTTATCCGCATGGCTGTAACGAATCGTGCAGCCACGTCTCGATCCCTGAGTAAACAGATGGACACGTTTGCAAGACAACCATCAGCACGAACAGTTCGATGACGTTTGCAGCAGCATCGACTATCAGCGCGGAGGCCATGGCTGCGGTTACCCTTGACGCTGCATCACAGACAGAAGCGCCTGCGATGGTGTACTCAACGACGAACCTAGGTGCACGAATGGCAAAACGTCATTTTTTCGGGTGAATCCAGGTTCTGTTTACAGCATCATGATGGTCGCATCCGTGTTTTGCGACATGGCGGTGAACGCACATTGGAAGCGTGTATTCGTCATCGCCATACTGGCGTATCATCCGGCGTGATGGTATGGGGTGTCATTGGTTACACGTCTCGGTCACCTCTTGTTCGCATTGACGGCACTCTGAACAGTGGACGTTACGTCTCAGATGCGTAACGACCCGTGGCTCTGCCCTTCATTCGATCCCTGCGACACACATCATTTCAGCAGGATAATGCACGACCGCATGTTCCAGGCCCTTTCTGGATACAGAAAATGTTCGACTGCTGCCCTGGCCAACACATTCTCCACATCTCTCACCAATTGAAAACGTCTGGTCAATGGTGGCCAAGCAACTGGCTCGTCACAATACGCCAGTCACTACTCTTGATGAACTGTGGTATCGTGTTGAAGCTGCATGGGCAGCTGTACCTGTACACGCCATCCAAGCTCTGTTTGACTCAATACCCAGGCGTATCAAGACCGTTATTACGGCCAGAGGTGGTTGTTCTGGGTACTGATTTCTCAGGATGTATGCACCCAAATTGGGTGAAAATGCAATCACATGTCAGTTCTAGTATAATATGTTTGTCCAATGAATACCCGTTTATCATCTGCACTACTGGTGTAGCAATTTTAGTGGCCAGTAGTGTATCTTCTACTGAACAAGTGCCACTAGTCTTAATGAATGGATTTTAGGACCCATATTTGTTGGACATTTTTTTCTTCTTTTGGTCTACGTCTACATTTCCATCTACATACTGTACATTCTCCGCAAAGTCCTCCACGGCTCGTGGTGGAGGGTACCATGTACCGCTACTAGTCGTTTTTCTTCATATTCCACTCGCAGATAGAGCGAGAGAAAAATGACTGTCTATATTCCTCCATATGAGCCTTCATTTCGCGTATGTTATTTTAGTGGTACTTAAGCGAAATCTGTGTTGGTGGCAGTAGAATCGTTCTGCAGTTAGCTTCAAGTTCTCTAAATTTTATCAACAGCTTTCCTCCAAGGATTCCCATTTGAGTTCCCGAAGCAGCTCTGTAACACTTGCGTATTGTTCGAAACTACCGGTAACAAATCTAGGAACCCGCTTCTGAATTTCTTCGATTTATTCCTTTAATCCGGCCTGGTATGGGCCCCAAACACTGGAGCAGCGCTCAAGAATAGGTCGCACTAGCATCCTATATCGGTTCCCTTTACAGATAAACCACACATTCTCCAACAAACCGAAGTCGACCATTCGCCTTCCCTACCACAGTCCTCATATGCACGTTTCATTTGACACGCTTTGCAACGTTACGCCCAGAAGTCTGTGTGACGTAAGACACTACTAATGCTGTACCCGAACATTACGGGTTTGTTTTTCCTACTCATCCGTATTAACTTACATTTTTTTACATTTAAATCCAGCTCCCATTCATCACACAAACTGGAAATTTTGTCTAAGTCACGGTGTATCATCCTACAGGCTCCTCATCTTTGACGTACAGCACAGTACCGTAAGCAAACAACCGCAGATTGCTGCCCACCGTGTCCACCAGATTCTTTATGTATAAAGAAAATAATAGCGGTCCTATCACACGTTTTTAGGGCACTCCTGACTATTCCCCTGTCAATGATGAACACTCGCCATCGAGGACAACGTAATGTTTTCTATTACTTAAGAAGTATTCGAGCCAGTCACATATCTGGGAATATATTCCTCATGCTCGTATCTTCGTTACAGCCTGCCGTGGGTATCGTGTCAAATGCTTTTCGAAATCTAGAAATATGGAATTTGCCTGTTACTCTTCATCCATAGTTCACAGTACATCATGAGTATCACACGAGCGATGCTTTCTAAAACCATACTGATTCGTAGACATAAGTTTTCGGTATCTAGGAGATTTATTATATTCGAACTCCGAATACATTTAGAATTCTGCAGGAAACAGATGCTAAGGATTTTATTCTATCGCTTGAGTCTTGTCCGCAGTTACGCAGGGTCTGCCATCGTTAATCGGATTTGGCATGTTAGTGTGGCCGGATGCCCTTCCTGCCGCCACCCCGTACCATCCCGCCCCCCACAGCCCCCGCCACCGCCCCCGCCCCCGGGACGGAATTAGTGTACCGCAACTGTCTGCGTCGAGTGTAATCCATGGAGTAGTGCGAAAGTGTTCAGATGTCTGCGAGCCGTGTATCTGAGGCGGAACGTGGGGACCAGCCCGATATTCACCTAGCGGGATGTGGAAAACCGCCTAAAAACCACATCCAGGCTGGACGGCACATCGGCCCTCGTCGTTAATACGCCGGGAGGATTCGATTCGGGGCGGGCGCGCCTACCCGAGTCCAGGAAAGAGCGAGTTAGCGCTCTTGGCTACCCTGGCGGGTCAAACAGATGCTAACTAAGGACATTGGTCTGTAATTCTGCAGGTCCGTTCCTTCACACTTCTTCTGTACCGGTGTCACCTGCGCTTTTTTACAGTCGCTTGGCAATTTCCTCTGGGCCAAACAATGTCCTCTGCAAGTTGCCTAAGCTACAATCTTAGCAAAAGCAGTAAGTGCACATCTAAACCACTGTCAGAGGAATAATTACCGACTCGGTCGTTTGCGGACCAGGATCTCTTACCTAAAATTGATACCTGTACCGTCCTCCATCATCCCCGAAAGCTTGTAACATCATAACGGTATCATCCTGGATACAGACTGTTTCATATAAGATGCTTTTCACTGCAACTTACTCAGTAATAAAGGAAAGGATAATTTATACACATAGGAAAACGTAAGAAAAGTTACTCTTCCTGCGGAGTTATGAACCTAGATTATTTAGTTAGTTTCCAGAGAGTTATACAAAGGAGCTACAACTTTTTTGAAATAAAGCATTATTTTTTCTATCACGTAACTAATGTTTGTAAATCAACTGTGTAAAAAATTAGTTTAAATCAAATATCTATCAGTTTTATTCACAGAGTTAGGGTCGTCCAAGGTTTCAAGGATGGCTGTAATGTACTGTCTGATAAGTTGCCGATCTCACGGAGTGACAAGTTCCATGAACTGGCATTGTAGATTCGGTTACATAAACATGATTCTTTGGATATTCCCAAAAAATAGAAATCTGCTGTGTTAAACTAAGCGACCATTCGGGCCTTTCCTGGTGACCCCGGCGTGCTAACCATCTATCTGGAAACCTGCTGTTCATTTTTTGCATAACATCAAGCGTAGAATTGGCTGATATTTTTAGGGAGACACTTTGAAAGTAGACGATGAAAGCTCGATTTATCCCACCTGTTGGAGTACCTGCGAAGTAGTGTGGATCGATGATTTCATCTCCGAGAATTCCGCACCACACATTATGGACCATGTCCTTTGACGATAGACATGATCTACCCACCTATGATTTTCTTTGGCCCGGTAATGCATATTATGACGGTTCAGTGTGTTATCATTTGTGAACGTCAATTCATCAGAGAATATAACACTGTGTAAGACGTTCAGAATGATACTATTAACGGCCCATTCGCAGAATGTAACTCTCCGATTGAAATACACTCCTGGAAATTGAAATAAGAACACCGTGAATTCATTGTCCCAGGAAGGGGAAACTTTATTGACACATTCCTGGGGTCAGATATATCACATGATCACATTGACAGAACCACAGGCACATAGACACAGGCAACAGAGCCTGCACAATGTCGGCACTAGTACAGTGTATATCCACCTTTCGCAGCAATGCAGGCAGCTATTCTCCCATGGAGACGATCGTAGAGATGCTGGATGTAGTCCTGTGGAACGGCTTGCCATGCCATTTCCACCTGGCGCCTCAGTTGGACCAGCGTTCGTGCTGGACGTGCAGACTGCGTGAGACGACGCTTCATCCAGTCCCAAACATGCTCAATGGGGGACAGATCCGGAGATCTTGCTGGCCAGGGTAGTTGACTTATACCTTCTAGAGCACGTTGGGTGGCACGGGATACATGCGGACGTGCATTGTCCTGTTGGAACAGCAAGTTCCCTTGCCGGTCTAGGAATGGTAGAACGATGGGTGCGATGACGGTTTGGATGTACCGTGCACTATTCAGTGTCCCCTCGACGATCACCAGGGGTGTACGGCCAGCGTAGGAGATCGCTCCCCACACCATGATGCCGGGTGTTGGCCCTGTGTGCCTCGGTCGTATGCAGTCCTGATTGTGGCGCTCACCTGCACGGCGCCAAACACGCATACGACCATCATTGGCACCAAGGCTGAAGCGACTCTCATCGCTGAAGACGACACGTCTCCATTCGTCCCTCCATTCACGCCTGTCGCGACACCACTGGAGGCGGGCTGCACGATGTTGGGGCGTGAGCGGAAGACGGCCTAACGGTGTGCGGGACCGTAGCCCAGCTTCATGGAGACGGTTGCGAATGGTCCTCGCCGATACCCCAGGAGCAACAGTGTCCCTAATTTGCTGGGAAGTGGCGGTGCGGTCCCCTACGGCACTGCGTAGGATCCTACGGTCTTGGCGTGCATCCGTGCGTCGCTGCGGTCCGGTCCCAGGTCAACGGGCACGTGCACCTTCCGCCGACCAATGGCGACAACATCGATGTACTGTGGAGACCTCACGCCCCACGTGTTGAGCAATTCGGCGGTACGTCCACCCGGCCTCCCGCATGCCCACTATACGCCCTCGCTCAAAGTCCGTCAACTGCACATACGGTTCACGTCCACGCTGTCGCCGCATGCTACCAGTGTTAAAGACTGCGATGGAGCTCCGTACGCCACGGCAAACTGGCTGACACTGACGGTGGCGGTGCACAAATGCTGCGCAGCTAGCTCCATTCGACGGCCAACACCGCGGTTCCTGGTGTGTCCGCTGTGCCGTGCGTGTGATCATTGCTTGTACAGCCCTCTCGCAGTGTCCGGAGCAAGTATGGTGGGTCTGACACACCGGTGTCAATGTGTTCTTTTTTCCATTTCCAGGAGTGTAGTTCCCAAGCTGCTTCTGTGTCAGTGACAGGTGGTACGTGTGAAACTTGTGAGCACACAGACGAAAGGCTGACTGCAGCAATTTCTCGTAAGCTGAGATGCGTAACGTGATGTATTGCAGCTAAAACACACACTTGCATGTGCTATCTTCTTTCTGATCTTCGTCTACTGCCGCCACGCTTTCTTAAACAACTTGCTTCTCGAAGTCGTTGCTCAGCGCGTAAGAACGTAATGCCTGATGGAGCTCTTCAACCACGATACATCACGTCATAAACTATGGCTGCCTCATTAGGAACGTGTCGGTATTCACCGAGTATTAGCAGCATTTCAACGTACTCGTTCGATGTTTATGACTTGTTTATTCCCTGTCTACATCTGTGACACAAAGAACCTCATTTCTTTTTTAATTCTGACCTCCCTTATGCGGAAGTGTAAGGATACATTCTGCAGTATAATAAACAACGCATCAAAAAATTGTTCAAATGGCTCTGAGCACCATGGGACTTAACTTCTATGGTCATCAGTCCCCCAGAACTTCTTAAACCTAACTAACCTAAGGACATCACACAACTCCCAGCCATAACGAGGCAGAGAAAATCCCTGACCCCGCCGGGAATCGATCCCGGGAACCCGGGCGTGCGAAGTGAGAACGCTACTGAACGACCACGAGCTGCGGGCAAACAACGCATCGAAGAAGCTTGTCGACCCATGACACTGGTAACATATGCACAGCATGTTGCATTCGTATTCGTTTTAATGTTTCTAGCTACCTAATAAAAATTGACAGAAATATGATTTACACTGATTTGTACACAGTTGATTTAAATACATCAGCTGTGTGATAAAAATTTCCTATATAAATAAATATACGTTTCACTTATTATTTTATAAGTTACAGAGGAAATTACCGTACTGGAAACACCCTGCATAAACGACCAGCCAGACAACGTCTGTAGCTATGTGGAAAGGTTCGTCTATGGGTCAGACACAAAACATTTAGCACACACAGGTAGACTCGAGTATGAGACGATTGTTTCGTGTACGCCTGTCAACTGGCCCTCAAAATAAATAAATATCGTGTAATGCTCGTAAATCGTCTCAAAGACAGTGTTTTCTATTACTGCATAATTGACACCAAAATGACGTTTTGCCATTCGTGCATCCAGGTTCGTCGTTCAGTACACCATCGAAGGCGCTCCTGTCTGTGATGCAGTGTAAAGGTTAACCGCAGCCGTGGTCTCCGAGCTGATAGTCCATACTGCTGCAAACGTTTTCGAAATGTTCGTGCAGATGGTTGTTGTCTGTTGACTCAGGAATCGAGACGTGGCTGCACGATCCGTTACAGGCACGCGGATAAGATGCCTGTCATCTCGACTGCTAGTGATACGAGTACGATTTTCCGTATTACCCTCCTGAACCCACCGATTCCATATTCCGCTAACAGTCATTGGCTCTCGACCAACGCGAACAGCAATGTCGCAACACGATAAACCGCAATCGCGATAGGCTGCAATCCGACCTTTATCAAAGTCGGAAACGTGATGGTACGCATTTCTCCTCCTTACGCGAGGCATTACAACAACGTTTCACCAGGCAACGCCGGTCAATTGGTAATAGTGCGAATTGTGTATGAGAAATCGGTTGGAAACTTTCCTCATGTCAGCACGTTGTAGTTGTCGCCACCGGCGCCAACCTTGTGTGAATGCTCTGAAAAGCTAATCATTTGCATCTCACAGCATCTTCTTCCTGTCGGTTAAATTTCGCGTCTGTAGCACGTCATCTTGGTGGTGTGGCAATTTTAATGGCCAATAGTGTATACGTGAGGGACATTGTTTGCTATGACAGCTTTTTTAAAATTACAGATAGCTTCCGATCAGCCTACAGGACATAGGATATATTCCTTTACTTTGTATTAATGATTGATGTTCAGACACCTGGCGTCCTTTCTGTTGACTCATTAGTAGAATGCAACAGCAACAGAATACTTAGTACCTTCCCATATTTTCTATAATAATAGACATCTTTCATTTAACTTACCCTACCGGGAGATGCACACCACTGTAGACGTCTTCCAACACGTGTGTTGTGTGTTGCCTCCGCTGAAATGTTAGTTGCGTTTTTCTGGTCATTTAAGTTATTTTCCCTCGCTGTACTGTATTCTTCACACATCCAGTTACTTGAATTCTGTATAATTTTCGAAGACATCACATGAGCACGATAATTTTCAGCCAACAAGATCACTGCTGCTCTAACAGTTAATTCATCATAAACAAAACTCATATACGTTATTTCGACTGTGGTGAAAGTATGAATTACTTCAAGAGCCATTTTTCTGATAGTTGCAATAGCACAGCGCTCATTGACAGGTTTCAAGCGCTCATGTTAACATACACCGTGACTCAGCTGTCCCTATAGCTGAGTTTTATGCAATACCTAAAACCCTAAAAACCACGTGCAACATTTTCAGATACTCTCGCTTGATACACGCAGGCTGTTAGTCATACAGAAAAATTGAATAGGGCCTTTTTGTAGGAAATTAAATGTATTTAAATTTTGTACTGCGTTGCGTTTTCGCTAGAGGCCAAAGTTTTTTAACTATACAAGAAAACGTAGAAAAGAGAATATGTAATTATTGCGTGTGGTATTTGAAGATGTTGCGGACTGTGTAAAACCCAGCGGAAGGGGCAGCTGAATGACCTTGTGTGACCCCTACCTAAGTTCCATGTCTGCTGACATATGGTAGAGCAGGGCATAAGTTTGCTAGATCTCCTATCCTGACGGCAGGTCAGTGTTTGCAGCGCTGTTACCTTGTTGCTATTTGATTAAGTTCCGAACGTATTACATCGCTGAAGTCTTGGTAAAAGTCTCTTTCCAGTGTCACTGAAAACAGTACGGAGTTCCATTGCAGACAGTCGATCTCATAAATCATCAGCTATAAACGTTAAAAAATAGTCGCGTGTCGTTAAAAAATACTCGCGTGTGTCAGAAAATTTTCCCTTCGTCCCGCTATAGTTTGGTTCAAACCGTAGCTCTACGTTTTCTATTTTTTTCTTTTGACTAAATACGCCACCATTTGATTGTATGTTTTTGTATTTTTGTTGTGTACAGTCAAGATTTCGGCTGTCATGCCATTATCGAGTACAGTGCTAAAAGCAAGAACAGGCAGATAGCAAGACATGAAGTAAAGAATTGAAAAATATTAGATATAAGCTGGTATAAAATTACGAAATATGCACTTACATCTGAGACCATTAACGTATTTAGCTGTGAACCGTGCAGGATGACATTATTTCGTATCTTTATTGAGAACAATGCTAAAAGTAAAACATGCAAATATTAGGCCATAAGGTAAAACCTGTTAGATGTAAACTGATATAAACTTAAGAGAGATGCTGGGCAGGATGACATATACACAGTTCAACACAGTTGTTTAACATGATATAAATGGTACAAAATTAATGTCTTGTAGGAATGCAGCACATTATCGTACAGGCACATCATGTCTGGGAAAATCAGCCCGAATCAGGTAAACATAAGATAGCACCTGCCTTTAAGACTTAACTATGAAAGTGATGTCAAAGAATGTGTACTCTAGAAGGCGTGACACAATAAAACGTAGAGGTATCACAGGTATGAGCTTACTCGCGTTAGGTGTTACCGCATCGCATGTGATTACGTTTGGAGGCGGTGTTGTGACTCGCCATATTTGCATTTACATGTATACATCAGATAGTTAATGATATGAAGTGAACATAAGTGATGTAGCATGAAGTAACCAAGGTTTGTAAGAAACAGGCGAAATAAAATACAAAAGCTTGTGAATCACAGCCGTGGGGACCAGGGGAGAGGGGGGGGGGGGGGGGACATGAAACTACGATGGACACAATGATAAACAAGATGTTGAAGAAAAGGAGGAACGAGATTAATCCATTGGAATCTATTAGTATAGTAATAATGACAGTGGGACGGGGATGACAGAAACTGGGGGAGGGCGACAGGAGGCAAACTGGCAGCTATGTACAATGAGGTATAATGAGAGGAAGGGAAAAAAATACAGGGAAATGGTGTGGGTGAAGAAAGACGGGGGAAAGGGGGGAGGGAGACACAGGTCTGGGATGCGTGGGGAGGGAGCAAAGAGGCAGGGAGAACATGGGACTACAGCTGCAATGTAGCGTCTAAGAGTGCATATGAAATGTAATACAAGAACGGGAAAATATATAGTAACCGTGATATGCTTGCCGAAATGTAATAATGCATTACAAATTATATGGTATGTGATAATTGCTCCTTAGTAGGTAAAAATGCCTAAAAACAAAATAACTTTCGTTCTACAAAACATGAATACATGTACAACTCATAATCTTAACAATAGATATAAACAGATCTGCCAGGACATTATGACCGCATACATGATAACCGGTATGTCCTCTTTTGGCATGGATAACAGCGACGACTCGTCGTGGCATGGAAGCAATGAGGCTTCGGCAGGTCGATGGACGGAGTTGGCACCACATTTGCACACACAAGTCACTTGATTCCCGTAAATTACGGGAAGGGAGGCGATGAGCTCTGACACCACGTTCAATTACATCCCAGATGTGCTCGATTGGGTTCAGATCTGGCGAGCTGGGGGACCAGCACATCAATTGGAACTCTCCACTGTGTTTCTCGAACTACTCCATCACACTCCTGGCCTTGTGATATGGCGCATATTGCTGAAAAATAACAATGCCGTCGGCGAACATAATCGCCATGAACGGGTATAGGTGGTCTGCAACCAGTGTACATTACTCCTTGGCCGTCATGGTGCCATGCATGAGCTCAGCTGGACCCAGGGATGCCCACGTGAAGGTGCCCCAGAGCATAGTGGAACCACCGCCAGCTTCTCTGCGTCCTGCAGTACGTGTGTAAAGGAGCTGTTCCCCTGGAAGACGATGGATTCCCGCCCTCACATCGGCATGATGAAGAAGGTATCGGGATTCATGAGACGATGCAACGCTCTGCCACTTCGCCAACGTACAGTGCCGATAGTTACGTGCCCATTTCAGTCATAGTTGCCGATGTCGTGGTATTAACGTTGGAACATGTGTGGATCGTCGGCTGCAGAGGCCCATCGTTAAGAGTGTTCCGGGCACTGTGTATTCAGACACACTTCTGCTCTGCCCAGCATTCTGTCTGATGTTAGTTCAGTCACCGTTCGCCGCCTGTCCTGTTTTACCAGTCTGCCTAGACTACGACGTCCGGCATCCCCCAGACATCTTAAGGTGAGTTCAAGTCGTGCAGTTTCCGAAAAGCTCGTGCCGAGCCTTCAGGTCATCACAATCTGTCCTCCGTCAAACTCAGATAGATCGCTCGCCTTCCCCATTCTACACACGGAGAGCACGATCATTGATACTACAAAGAGCGTTCAAAAAGTTTTGCACACTCGTCTCTACTTTTTTTTATTTTTTGCAGGAGGAGAATGAAATTTTTTGTGAACGTGCTTGGAACATTTTGCGATAAGATGGTATATAAAATTATTTTCTTTTATTTCCAGGTGAGCCATAATGGACTGTGAAGTAGATATCAAGCTGCGACAACAGTCGGTGATGGAGTTCCTCTTCAAGACCGGCGATGACTCTGCCACATCGATTCACAGGAGTTTCCTCCCTGGGGAGGGCACAGTGGAACAAGCAGTATCCAGCGGTGGTTGCAGAGGTTTAAAGAAGGTGACTTCTCGCTACTGGACAATCCACGATGCGGTAGAAAAAAATAGTTCAAATGGCTCTGAGCACTATGGGACTCAACTGCTGTGGTCATCAGTCCCCTGGAACTTAGAACTACTTATACCTAACTAACCTAAGGACATCACACACATCCATGCCCTAGGCAGGATTCGAACCTGCGACCGTAGCAGTCGCACGGTTCCGGACTGCGCGCCTAGAACCGCGAGACCACCGCGGCCGGCGATGCGGTAGACCATCGACGACATTGAGTGATGTGAATAAGGAGACCATTGATCAAATAACCCAAAATCGCAGATGTGTGACGACACGACAGCTTGCTGAAATGACTCGTTTTGTCATTGGGTAATGTGGTGTCACTGGTGCAGTCACTACGGTACAGAAAAATCTGTGCACGTTGGGTGCCTAGATTACTGACAAGATAAATGAAAACGATGAGGAAGAATGTGTGCGAGGATCTCATGAAGAGCGTTACTGAAAAGTGGAAACAGTGTTTTGACGGCGTCATTAGCCAGGATGAAACACGTTTTTGTGTCAGAACCTGAGAGAAAAACCCTATCCATGGAATGGCGTCATCCGGTTTCCCCTCGGAAGAAGAAACCAAGACTTTAACGAGGTGTATTGTCACGGTCCGAGCGGCTTTCCCTGTCGGAGGTTAGAGTCCTCGCTCGGGCATGGGTGTGAGTGTGTTGTCCATAGAGTAAGTTAGTTTCGGTTAAATTAAGTAGTTTAAAGCTTAGGGACCGATGACCTAAGCAATTTGGTTCCATAAGATCTTACCACAAATTTACAAGACTTTCACGAACAGCAAGCCGAAAGGTGATGACTTTCTTCTTCTGTGATATGTGTGGTGTCATTTTCATTGACTTTTTGGAACCTGGATCCACAATTAACAGGGACCGTCACTGTTTGTCATTGGACAAGTTGCGACGTGCCATCAAGACCCACAGACCACAGCTTCAGGGTCAGCTCATCAGACTACACCATGACAATGCCAAACCCCATACAGTCCTTATGACGCAGGAGACATTCAGGAAAATGGGTTGGAACATTTTTCCTCATCCTCCCTACAGTACGGACTTGGCTCCGTCTGATTTTTACCTCATTGGTCGTCTGAAGACCCACCTGCGCGGTAAAACATTGGCTAGTGAAAAAGACCTTATTTCCTGTGTCAAACGATGGTGTAAAAGTTAATCCCCAGAATTTCCCCAAAGTGAATTTACATCATGGAAAGAACGTTGGCCAGATGCGTCAGAGCTGATAGAGGCTACGACGATTAGGCTCGTTGTATAGCTAAATGTTCCAAATATGTTCACAAAAAAATTCATTCTCCTCCTGCAAAATTAAAATAAAATTAGAGACGACTGTGTAAAACTTTTTGAACGCCCTTTGTACATGCACCATGCGTGTTTCTGACTAGCAGTCATTCCTTGCCAGGTGACGCTGCTATCGTCTGGACGGGCTTAGATCGAGAGCAAGTCAGTGGTCATAATGTTCTGACTAATCAGTGTAGATCGTAAATACTACAAGGAGGTTTACTAGGAGCAGGAAATTTAGAATTTCTGTAACTTAACGTAGAGGCTGCTTGTGCAAAAATTGTTACTAGCTTGAATTGTGAACAGTTCCAAAAAAATTCACCTCAATGAAGATAGCAAATTAAATGTAAAATATCTTAAAATTCAACACTTAGTCAGATATCCATTCATTTTTACTTTGTTGATACCACTCTTCCAAACACCCCCCCCTCGCGCCCCTCCACCTCTACATATCCCGTATATGCCTACTTCTGACTCTACATTTCTAGTTATTCTTCTCACCAACTGTCCTCTATAGTTGGGCGACCTCACCTTCCGACCGCCAACCCCTGGCCCCTCTCATCCTTTCAATAACACTCATCCCCTTTTTCTTTTTCTTAATCTTAACCTTAAACGCCCTTCGCATAACAATATCTCCCCCTGCCTCCTTAACCCCAGCTTCATTCTCCCCCAAATTCTTTCACTCCTACTGTCATATGTAGTATTTCTTTTGTGTTATTACTGGCGCTTACTATATCTTTATGTGTGATTCATTATCTTCTGTATTTTATTTCGTCTCTTTCTTACACACTTAGGTTTATTAATACCACATAACATGTGTTCACTGCATATTATTAACGATTTGATGTTTACATGTAAATGCAAATATGGTACGTCACAACGCCACGTTCAAAGCTAAGCACGTACGGTCCGATGACACCTGAAACGAGTAAGCTCATATCTGTGACACTTCATTTTAATGTGCCAGGTCTTCTAGAGTCTATAATCTATGACATCACTTTCGTAGATACGTTTTAAAAGTAGGTGTTAGTCTTCGTGTTTACTTGGTTTGGTCTGATTTTCCCAGGTGTGAGAGGCACGTACGATAATGTGCTGCATAACTACAAGACGTTAATTTTGTACCATTTATATCATCTTATAAAATGTGTTGTATTGAGGATACGTCGTCCTGCCCATTACACGGCATTTTTTTTTTTTTTTTTTTTTTTTTTTTTTACTTTTAGGACCGTACTCGGTAATGGCGTGAAATAATGTCATCATGCACAGTACACAGGAAAATACGTTAATGGTTGAAGATGCAAGTTCATATCTTGTAATTTTATACCAGCTTTTACTTTATATTTTTTCAATTTTATCAAGTTTTTGCTTTATGTCTTACTATATGCGTATTCTTTTAGAAATGTACTCGATAATCTGGATTTTACACAGGAAATATACAGTCAAATGGCTATGTATTCCGCCAAAAAATTCTGTATGTCTGTGGCTAAGCACCCTCGAAAACTTTTTTTCTGGCACTTTGAATTTACTCGCTGGGTTTCCAGTTTTAGATGCCTCACGCGGCATTGTGTAGGTTCATGTTAACGTTTGAATAGCGTTATGGTTGTAAAGTATGCGGCCCTGAAGACACCATACCTCAAACTGTTCTTGTTGTCCTTTCTAAGTCAGTGATTTCTGTACGTGGTGTGGATGTATCGGCTGTCCACGGATAATACGCGTCACGTTTCCGTAACATACCACACAGTATGTACTGTCCGTGCAACATGAATATGACAAGCAAAGGAAAATACTTTTACCGTGCGTTCACTTTACAATAAGGAGAAAACTGCAAGCGGATAATGCTTGCATTAAGTTTCTAGTCTTTTCTCAGTAGTTAGGAAAGTCGACCGGTCTGAAGTATGTCTGTTAAGGAATATTTTCACTTACAATCGTACAGCAGCTTTGTCGCTTCCACTCGATTTACCACATACAGAATTCGTCATAAAGACTTTTATAAACTTTGAAGATCGGTTTCTCCCGTATAAAAGATAGCCACGAGATTGCCATCTTTTTCTTGTTATTTATAAAAGAAAAACATACTCAAGTCAGAAAGTCATAACAAATGTTTAAAATGAGATCTCCATGCATTCGTCGAATCATTAATTGTTATATTCTTTCAAAGCCAGATAGTTTAGAGTGGTTTGGCTCTGAGCACTATGGGACTTAACTTCTGAGGTCATCAGTCCCCTAGAACGTAGAACTACTTAAACCTTACTAACCTACGGACATCACACACATCCATGTCCGAGGCAGGATTCGAACCTGGGACCGTAGCAGTCTCGCGGTTCCAGACTGTAGCGCCTAGAACCGCTCGGCCACACCGGCCGGCTTTAGAGTTGTTTCTCAGACTTCCAGGACACGATGATTCAGCGTCGGTGGATTAGAAACGTCTGCTACCTAAGTCAGTTTTTTTAGGTAGTCCCATAAATAATTATTCAAAGGATTCTGGTTGGAGGAATATGCAATACATGAAACTTGATCTCCCTACCTATACATCGGTCGTGGTAGATATCATCCACTGCAACTCGAACAACATAAATGAAATCTTCTGGAGTCCCATCTTGGGGAACGTCCTGCAGATTTCTTGAAGTGTCGCCGATTACGTTCGGCACGAATCCGCCCGGCGGATTTATGTCGAGGTCCGGTGAGCCGGCCAGTCTGTGGATGGTTTTTAGGTGGTTTTCCATCTGCCTCGGCGAATGCGGGCTGGTTCCCCTTATTCCGCCTCAGCTACACTATGTCGGCGATTGATGCGCAAACTAGTTCTCCACGTACATCACCATTACTCTACTACACAAACATAGGAGTTACACTCGTCTGGCGTGAGACGTTCCCTGGGGTGGGGGGAGGGGGGAGGGGTCCACCGGGGGCCGAACCGCACTACACTCCTGGAAATTGAAATAAGAACACCGTGAATTCATTGTCCCAGGAAGGGGAAACTTTATTGACACATTCCTGGGGTCAGATACATCACATGATCACACTGACAGAACCACAGGCACATAGACACAGGCAACAGAGCATGCACAATGTCGGCACTAGTACAGTGTATATCCACCTTTCGCAGCAATGCAGGCTGCTATTCTCCCATGGAGACGATCGTAGAGGTGCTGGATGTAGTCCTGTGGAACGGCTTGGCATGCCATTTCCACCTGGCGCCTCAGTTGGACCAGCGTTCGTGCTGGACGTGCAGACCGCGTGAGACGACGCTTCATCCAGTCCCAAACATGCTCAATGGGGGACAGATCCGGAGATCTTGCTGGCCAGGGTAGTTGACTTATACCTTCTAGAGCACGTTGGGTGGCACGGGATACATGCGGACGTGCATTGTCCTGTTGGAACAGAAAGTTCCCTTGCCGGTCTAGGAATGGTAGAACGATGGGTTCGATGACGGTTTGGATTTACCGTGCACTATTCAGTGTCCCCTCGACGATCACCAGAGGTGTACGGCCAGTGTAGGAGATCGCTCCCCACACCATGTTGCCGGGTGTTGGCCCTGTGTGCCTCGGTCGTATGCAGTCCTGATTGTGGCGCTCACCTGCACGGCGCCAAACACGCATACGACCATCATTGGCACCAAGGCAGAAGCGACTCTCATCGCTGAAGACGACACGTCTCCATTCGTCCCTCCATTCACGCCTGTCGCGACACCACTGGAGGCGGGCTGCACGATGTTGGGGCGTGAGCGGAAGACGGCCTAACGGTGTGCGGGACAGTAGCCCAGCTTCATGGAGACGGTTGCGAATGGTCCTCGCCGATACCCCAGGAGCAACAGTGTCCCTAATTTGCTGGGAAGTGGCGGTGCGGTCCCCTACGGCACTGCGTAGGATCCTACGGTCTTGGCGTGCATCCGTGCGTCGCTGCGGTCCGGTCCCAGGTCAACGGGCACGTGCACCTTCCGCCGACCAATGGCGACAACATCGATGTACTGTGGAGACCTCACGCCCCACGTGTTGAGCAATTCGGCGGTACGTCCACCCGGCCTCCCGCATGCCCACTATACGCCCTCGCTCAAAGTCCGTCAACTGCACATACGGTTCACGTCCACACTGTCGCGGCATGCTACCAGTGTTAAAGACTGCGATGGAGCTCCGTATGCCACGGCAAACTGGCTGACACTGACGGCGGCGGTGCACAAATGCTGCGCAGCTAGCGCCATTCGACGGCCAACACCGCGGTTCCTGGTGTGTCCGCTGTGCCGTGCGTGTGAACATTGCTTGTACAGCCCTCTCGCAGTGTCGGGAGCAAGTATGGTGGGTCTGACACACCGGTGTCAATGTGTTCTTTTTTCCATTTCCAGGAGTGTATAACCCTGGGTTCGGTGTGGGGCGGCGGAGGGGTGAAGTGGACTGCGGTAGTCGTCGTGGGGTTGCGGACCGCTGCGGCTGCGGCGGGGACGCAGCCTCTCCGTCGTTTCTAGGTCCCCGGTTCACATAACATAACATATGGACCTACCGGAGAGTTACGTGAAATTCCACCTATACATTAATTTTAAATTGCTGTTAATATCAAGATAAAATGCTTCCATAACGATCTTCACCCACGCACAAATGCTGGCTGTGAAAATTGGCTATTGTGTCTGTTCCAAATTTTGTTCTGTTGCTCAATAAGGTGAAATCTGTAAACAACGAATCGACATATTGCATGACAAATCATCGATGTTACTTGCCCCATGTTCAGTGATCAACAAGCTTAATGCTGTGCACATGTTGAAGCTGATACAGATGTATGAACTGCCCGCAAAGTATCATTCCTGCGGTATTATGAGATCTATTACAGGCTATTTATGTGCCGTGTACTGCTGTCTGACCGTACAATATCCTTCTTTCTAAGTTATGAGCCCCATCACATGCTACTTCGACGTGTTTGGTATCTTGCGACAATCATTAAAATTCGTTTTTCGTAATTAGATGCAGGAGGAAATCTTGGCTTTCTTCAATCCACACCGTTTGTGGTACTATGGATCGTGTTGAGGCAGCAAACATAGGATGCTTCGGTTATCATCTGTTTTGACGCTGCCGTACTGTCTCGCGTCCATTACCGTGCATGAAAATCTTATCTGATCGCTCACGGAACGAATATGCTAACTACAATGACACACCTTAAATGTACAGGACAAACTAACCTCAAATATACACAAATGTTAAATGCGAACATGTCTCCATAGCAATTCATCGCTTAAGAAGAAACAGTGAGTGTATCAGCAGACTGACTTGTATAGATAATATCACTTCACTATCCAACAAAATTAATTTTAATTATTGGCTACAAACTTCATTTGTTGGCTTTTACTTCAAAAGCAATGAACCTTGACATTTAGTAATAACTGAAAAAGGAAATATCTTCGGATATATCTTGTCGCGTCTTCCTTAAAATCGTTACTACGCTTTTAAAGTAGAATGACAAGGCAGTTCTGAGATGTCTTATAAGATTTATTTTACCTAGCAATTTTAAATATTGAGAAAGCTTAATCACCATTTTTAGTTGTTAACTTAAATTTTTTTATCTCAAAGAGGAGTTCTGTACAAACGTACTTGCACACATTTTTGTAAATAAAAATTAATTTATAATCCTGTGTTTTTAAATTAATTTTTTACTAATACTGGTGCAATATTGTTTAATTATATTCAAGTAATATATTAATTTACAAGTTTTAAAAGTCAGTTTTTTGTAATCGTTGATGACTAAATAGTGTAATCGTTGAAGGCTAACTTGTGTAAGTGTTAATAGCTAAATTGTGTACTTATGCTGAAGGTGAAATAAAAATAAAAAATAAAAAGCTCCATTGTTGGTCAGATGGTTCACTCCAGCTATACGCCGCTAAGAGCGTCTACTTACAAAAGCGTAATACGTTTGATTTAAAACATAGTAATCACTTTGGCTAAATGAGGTTGGACAGACAGAGGAGCGCAAATGACGTGGCATCTAAGGATGATTCACGAGTTAACTACCGTAACAGTTCTGCTATCGTTTCTTCTGGGGCCTTGAAAGAAAGTTGCACGTCAAAATTGAATGGATTTGTGAAACAGGGAACTGGCAAATAAAATTTTAAGTAATAACCTCACGTCATGAGTTTAATGTCAAGATACAGCCTTACATTCTAAAATTACGTCATCAACAGCAACAAAAAGAGAATCACAAAACAAAATGGCCATAAGCACTTCCTTAAAATTCCATTCATGCCATGATGTGTTCTAAATGCCCACCGTCTACTGCAATTCTCGTTCGTAGCCGCTGATACAAGAAACACTGGGCTGACTGAAGAAATTCCTTCAAAATCATTGCACATACTGGAATAATGGTATGTTTTGAATGTTCTTGGGTAGTGTGAACTTGACCATGCAATTCATCTTTGAGTTTACACCAGAGAAAAATTTCCAGTGGCATCAAATCAAGAGAACGTACTGGCCAAGTGATAACGCCATCACATCCTATGCAGCGACCAGGAATGGAACAGGTGAGTGCTTTCTTACCCACAAGTCAGTAGCGAGCACGGCACCCAACGTCCTTGTATCACATACATCCACGTATTGCAAGTTTCATTTCCTCTAGGAGAGCCAGCAGCACTTCAGTAAGTGTGTTTATCTTTTAGCCTTCAGTGTGTAAGGACTAGTCACATAGTTTCAATACTCCCAGACCAAACGTGTACACTCCATTGTCTCTGATGTTCATACTGCCTCAGGCAGAGTGGATTATCAGCAGCCCAGTAACACATCTTTCCTCCATTCAGTTTTCCACGATTTGTAGAGGTAGCTTCGTGGGTAAAGAGAATTCTTTGAAGAAAGAACCTGTTGTCCTGACATCGCAACAGAATTGAGCGACAGAATTCCATGTGTCTTCAGCAATCGCAGTGGTTAATCTGCTGGAGAAGTGACACAGGATACAGATGGAAGCTGTTTGCATGCAGAATGTGAACAACCCTGGGCTGACTTATTTCAGAGGAACTAGTAGTTTACCTGGACTTAACATCTTGAGTATCAACAACAGCTACCAGAACATCTATTTAGGTCGCTTCGCTCATTACAGGCTTGCATTTTACCCTCTGTATAGGACTCCAGGGCCTTCCAATGAAAATGTTTTAGATATTCACTGACTTGTCATTCTTATCGGAGACTGTCTGTCGAGATACCTTAGAGTGTACCATTCAGCTGTTCTCTCTGCGTTCTACTCCGTGAAGAAGTAGCATACCTAGTTTCTCTTGGTTTTTGATAGCCATTTATTTTTTCATACTAACTGGCACTCCATATATGTGAATGACACATACAGAGTGAAAGCTATACATTATCCTTTGTGCTCTTTCTACACCGATTTTGTGGGTGTGAAACACTTCGTTTCCTCCGTATTTGATGTGACGTATTTCCTTATTCTGGTACGAAATTACGAACTTCCCAAAAAGATAGCACATGGTTTCATGTTCAAAACAGATAATCCTAATTTTTAAGTGTTGTAATTAAATGGTCCAAATGGCTCTGAGCACTATGGGACTTAACTTTTGAGGTCATCAGTCCCCTAGAACGTAGAACTACTTAAACCGAACAAACCTAAAGACATCACACACATCCATGCCCGAGGCAGGATTCGAACCTGCGACCGTAGAGGTCGCGCTGTTCCAGGCTATAGCGCTTAGAACCGCTTGGCCACCCCGGCCGGCTGTTGTGATTACTCTGAAACTAAAAATAGGACTTTGAAGAGTGAAACACTGTTCAGTTCGTCTCTTTTAGCACTACAGTGGTGTCCAAAATTAAAGCAACAAACGGAACTTTTGCAAGGTTTCGTTTATTTTGCCACAAAACAGTATATAAAGCAGGTGATATTAAAGTAGAAACAATGTAAAGAATACAGAACGTAAACAACTGCAACATGCATAACGGTAGACAAAAGTATTCTTCGATTTTTCCAACTTAGCTGATTTACACACGCATTCCGACAACTGGTTAATGTGCTCAGTATGGGATGTGACCGCCTCTAGCAGCAATATAGGCCTGACAACGACGGAGCATGCTGTGAATGATGTCATCAGTGTCATGTTGAGGCAATAACGCCCATTCTTCCAGCAGATCTATTCGCAGTGTAGGAGAGTGGTTGGTGGATGTTGACGTGATGTTAGCCATCTCCCTAGTGCATCCCAGACATGCTCTGTGGGACTCAAATCGGGAGAGCGACCAAGCCACACCATTGCTGCAATATCTTGCGTTTCCAAGAAAACATCAACCACTCTTCCGTTTCCCAGAAAACATCAACCACCTGTGCTCTATGAGGTCGAGCATTACCGCCCATCAGTACGTAGTCTGGGCCTATAGAACCTCGCAACAATCGCAGATGAGGTCTCAAGATCTCGTCACGATACCTGACAGCTGTTAAACCTTGCCGATTAGCCCGTACAATTTCATGAAGAGGTGTTCGAATGGTAAACATAATATCTGCCCACACCATTAGAGACCCTTCTCTGATATCGGTCGCTTTCTATAATATTTGGGTCCCGAAATCGTGTTCCAAACTTCCTCCAGATACGAATCCACCGAGACTCACTTTCCAGACTAAATCGGGACTCATTTTAAAAGAACATTAGCCTACTGTTCAACCGTCCAAGTGGCATGTTGATGGCTACACTCCAGACGTTCCCTTCTGTGAAGACACATCAGAGGTAGACATACAGCAGGTCTCGGACTATAAAGGCCGCTCTGCTGAAGCCTTCTGCACCGTTTGCAAATCAAGTCGATGATGCGAGCTCACATGCAAGTTGCCGTGCAGTACCAAGGTGGAACTGTCGTGTCCTTAGAGCCAAATAACGGTTCTCTCTTCAGAAGTCACAAGTGGCCGGCCATGCCCTGGACTTTGAGATACAGTTTCGGTCTCTATAAACTGTCGCCACGTCCGAGAAACAACAGAATGATTCACACTAAGCCACCAGGCCACATTAGTTTGCGAATGTCCTGCTTCCATTCTTTCTATGGCCCTTCAACGCAGAGTGTATGGTAGGCATCTTCCCTGTGCCATACTGCACCGTCTGTGACTGTATACAGAGCGATTGTTGATGTGGGGCTACCCAGCTAACATTACCTCGTTTCATAGGTTGGCATGGTTGTCAATTAACCGGAGGCGCGTTCGTATAATTATAAAGTGAATTAGACACAGGACGCAGAAATTTCGATTTGTTGCTTTTATTTTGGACACCAGCGTACATTACTACCTTCAAAAACTACTATAGTTTCATTTGAAAAATGAGAGTTGATACCGATATCTCTGCAATTAATGTAGCTGTTAGAATACATTGTATGTCGTTTAGTGAGGATTTGAACACAATTCATGTTAAACGGTTCCGAAAATGTGTGAAACGAATAGTTTAGCTGAAACACCCTGTCATAAGAAATAGTTGAGATAATGAGGACATCGGATATACACTACTGGCCATTAAAATTGCAACACCAAGAAGAAATGTAGATGATAACGGGTATCCATTTTACAAATATGTTGTACTAGAACTGACATGTGATTTCATTTTCACGCAATTTGGGTGCATAGATCCTGAGAAATCAGTACCCAGAACAACCACCTCTGGCCGTAATAACGGCCTTGATACACCTGGGCATTGAGTCAAACAGAGCGTGGATGGCCTGTACAGGTACAGCTGCCCATGCAGCTTCAACACGATACCACAGTTCATCAAGAGTAGTGACTCGCGTATTGTGACGAGCTAGTTGCTCGGCCACCATAGACCAGACGTTTTCAATTGGTGAGAGATCTGGAGAATGTGCTGGCCAGGGCAGCAGTCGAACATTTTCTGTATCCATAAATGCCCGCACAGGACCTGCAACATGCGGCCGTGCATTATCCTGCTGAAATGTAGGGTTTCGCAGGAATCGAATGAAGGGTAGAGCCACGGGTCGCAACACATCTGAAATGTAACGTCGACTGTTCAAAGTGCCGTCAATGATGCGAACAAGAGGTGACCGAGACGTGTAACCAATAGCACCCCATACCATCACGCCGGGTGATACGCCAGTATGGCGATGACGAATACACGCTTCCAATGTGCGTTCACCGCGATGTCGCCAAACACGGATGCGACCATCATGATTCTGTAAACAGAACCGGGATTCATCCGAAAAAATGACTTTTTGCCATTCGTGCACCCAGGTTCCTCGTTGAGCACACCATCGCAGGCGCTACTGTCTGTGATGCAGCGCCAAGGTCTCCGAGCTGATAGTCGATGCTGCTGCAAACGTCGTCGAACTGTTCGTGCAGATGGTTGTTGTCTTGCAAACGTCCCCTTCTGTTGACTCAGGGATCGAGACGTAACTGCACGATCCGTTACAGCCATGCGTACAAGATGCCTGTCATCTCGACTGCTAGTGGTATGAGGTCGTTTTGATCCAACACGGCGTTCCGTATTACACTCCTGAACCCACCGATTCCATATTCTGCTAACAGTCATTCTATCTCGACCAGCCGGCCGCGGTGGTCTAGCGGTTCTAGGCGCTCAGTCCGGAACCGCGCGACTGATACGGTCGCAGGTTCGAATCCTGCCTCGGGCATGGATGTGTGTGATGTCCTTAGGTTAGTTAGGTTTAAGTAGTTCTAAGTTCTAGGGGACTGATGACCTCAGATGTTAAGTCCCATAGTGCTCAGAACCATTTGAACCATTTTTATCTCGACCAACGCGAGCAGCAATGTCGCGATACGTTAAACCGCAATCGCGATAGGTTACAATCAGGCCTTTATCAAAGTCGGGAACGTGATGGTACGCATTTATCCTCCTTACACGAGGCATCACAACAACGTTTCACCAGGCAACGCCGGTCAACTGCAGTATGTGTGTGAGAAATCGGTTGGAAATTTTCCTCATGTCAGCATGTTGTAGGTGTCGCCACCGACGCCAACCGTGTGTGAATGCTCTGAAAAGCTAATCATTTGCATATCACAGCATCTTCTTCCTGTCGGTTAAATTTCGCGTCTGTAGCACGTCATCTTCATGATGTAGCAATTTTAAAGGCCAGTAGTGTAGATGCTACTCTGACATTAAGAAATCAGCACAAGAGAGGGCGGTTTCATCAACAGTTGCCCACCTTCGTATCTGGCTGCTTTGCAGAGGGCCTGAGTTCGATTCCCTGTACAGTTAGGGATCACTCCTGGTATATGGACTGGAACAAGAATCGCTCAAGCTCGTGATGCCAGCTGAGGAGGTACTTGATTGAGAAGTAGTGGCTCCAGGGTCAAGAAAGCCGATAACAACTGCGAAAGCGGTGGGCTGGCTCCACGCCCCTCGACACCGCATTCAAATGAAGCCATTGGCAGAGGATGACACGGCAATTCCTTGATCCTGATTGGCCCGCCTGGGCAGAAGGCGAAGCTATGCTATGCTATTCACTAAAGACAAATGTGAAAGTCGTACTGTTGTGAACAACGTTAGACTGGTATAAAAAATAAATTATAGCTTGGCTAAACGTCTACACTTATACTCCGCAAGTCATCTCACGGTGTGTGGCGGAGGTACGTCGTGTAGCGCCGTCACTTCCACAGTTTCCTGTTCCGGTCACGAATGGTTCGCGGGAAGAAAGATTGCTAGTAATTTCCGCGTGAGTTCGAATCTCTCACGCATATCCCGAGATATTTTATGGCGATAGTTGTGCAATGGTGTAATCATAGTTATGTGACTTTTTACCAATTTGAGCCAATGCATTACATTTTGTTATGTTTAGGATTATTTTCCAATCCCTGCAGCAAGCGTCGGCCCCTTACAGGTCTTCCTGAATTTCGCAACAATTTTCTAGCGTTGCGGCTTCTCTGTATACAACAGCATCACCCGCGAAAAGTCTCATAGAACATCCGACGTCAGGCGTGTTTTCTCTGTTGTTTCGGAAGACATTTGCAGTTTCGTTTTTGCAACGTGTAGCTGAAGTGAGCCCAAACAAATACTGATCATCGCGTCTTCCACCTGACGCCCAGAGCTTCGGTTTATTTCCCGTTAAAACAAAAACATCTTTAAGTGGAATTTTAAGTGTCCATTCGAGAGGACGGCCCCAATTCAATCCAGCTCGATATTCCTTTTATCTATGTGTATTAACAGGGACAGTGGAACACGAAGAATAACGAGTACTCCAGCAGCAAGAGCACCGCCATGGCCCGTGCAGACTACTACTGCCAATGCAGAAGCGCCCAATCGCCGGTGCAGTACGGATAATTGTTCGTGTTTTACGGTTCCCGTTAATAGGTATCGATAAAGCGAATAACGCAATGGACTAACATGCGACCGCTCTATGGAGTGGACACGTAAAATTCCACTTTAAAAATATTTTTTTATATAATATGAAAAAACGGACTCCTTCAGTCGATGGTGAGAGCGCATGAAAGACGTGATGAGCAGTCTCTGGGTTGGGGTTGGGTTGTTTGGAGGAAGAGACCAAACAGCGAGGTCATCGGTCTCATCGGATTAGGGAAGGACGGGGAAGAAAGTCGGCCGTGCCCTTTCAAAGGAATCATCCCGGCATTTGCGTGGAGTGATTTACGGAAATCACGGAAAACCTAAATCAGGATGGCCGGACGCAGGATTGAACCGTCGTCCTCCCAAATGCGACCCCAGTGTGCTAACCACTGCACAGTCTCTGTTTGGGCTGACTCCAACTACACGCTGCACAACGAAACTGAAAATATCTGCCAAAACATAAGGGAAAACGCGCCTAACGACCCACAGGATTGACAGCCGATATATTGTGCAAAGTATTCGCCCTGTAACACCCGCTAGAGGTACGTTGCAAGTACAAAGGGCGTTGAAAAAGTTTTACACAGTGGTCTCTATTTTTTTTTTTTTTTTTTTTTTTTGCAGGAAGAGAATGAATTTTTTTGTGAACATACTTCGAACATTTACCTATACATTAAGCCAACTCAATGTTGTCTCCATCAGCTGTGACGCATCTGGCCAACGTTCTTTCCATGATATAAATTCACTTGCGTAAAATTCTGGGTATTGGCTTTTACACCATCGCTTGACACAGGAAATAAGGTCTTTCTCACTATCAAATGTTTTACCGCCCAGGTGGGCCTTCAGACGACCAAAGAGGTAAAAATCAGACGTAGCCAAGTCTGTACTATAGGGAGCATGCCGCACGGGATTAGACGAGCGGTCTGAAGCGCTGCAGTTATGGACTGTGCGGCTGGTTCCGGCGGAGGTTCGAATCCTCCCTCGGGCATGGGTGGGTTTGTTTGTCTTTACGATAATTTAGGTTAAGTAGTTTGTAAGCTTAGGGACTGATGACCTTAGCAGTTAAGTCCCAACAGATTTCACACACATTTGAACATTTTGTAGGGAGGATGAGAAACAATTTTCCAACCCATTTTCTCGTGCGTCATAAGGGCTGTATGGGGTTTGGCATTGTCATGGTGTAGTCTAATGAGCTGACCCTGAACCTGTGGTCTGTGGATCTTGATGGCACTTCGCAGCTTGTCCAATGGCAAACAGTAACTGTCCCGGTTAGTTGTGGAGCCAGGTTCCAAAAAGTCAATGAAAATGACCGCTACGGTCGAAGGTTCGAATCTTGCCTCGGGCATGGATGTGTGTGATGTCCTTAGGTTAGTTAGGTTTAAGCAGTTCTAAGTTCTAGGAGACTGATGAGCACAGCAGTTAAGTCCCATAGTGCTCAGAGCCAGTCCAAAAGATAGTGGTAATAAACACGGCGTTCAGCTTACACCGTTATAAAGCTCTTCCTACAAGAAAGGTATTTTTTGCAAATATTGCTCCACCAGGGGACTTCAAAGAGTAAGTTACGCATTATTACGGCAGGCGAAGTAATTTTCGTTTAATGCTGCACTACGCTTCAAAGTGGAACAGACACGTGACACTGTTTCTCAACATAGTCACCAAGTCTCTTTGAGGCTAGGATCTCGTTAAAATGAGCAAAAAATAAACAAAGTTTGGAAAATTTTTTTGGGAAATGAAAAAACATATAAAGGATCTGTTTGGAGATTATGATTGATCATACTTTGAACTTTCGATATGAAAAAACAAAATGGCGCCTGTAATTATGGTTTGATCAATGGCCTGCGAGTCTGAAGTACGCTGACTGCGTGCAGTGTCGCCCCTCAGGAGTTATCTGAGATGAAAAATGGATAACATCAGTCTATACTACATTACATGCTTGGGAGCTTATACCTAACCACAATGAAATAATATTGACTTTAACAATATGTAGCTAACTCGAACTTTGAGTTCGATTTTTGGGGGTTTGATTCACTCTTTATGACTCTATAAAAAATCGGTAATACCAACAAAGGTCATATATAGGTATAAGCTCCTAACAAGAGCGTTTACTTTACGGCGGTCAAGGTAAAAGTTAATAGGCTGAAAGTCTTTATTTTATGCTGCACGAAGTTTTGAAAAATCGTTTCTCGAGAAAAACCTCTTTAAAGTTTAGCGAAAACTTTTATATGTACACTCCTGGAAATTGAAATAAGAACACCGTGAATTCATTGTCCCAGGAAGGGGAAACTTTATTGACACATTCCTGGGGTCAGATACATCACATTATCACACTGACAGAACCACAGGCACCTAGACACAGGCAACAGAGCATGCACAATGTCGGCACTAGTACAGTGTATATCCACCTTTCGCAGCAATGCAGGCTGCTATTCTCCCATGGAGACGATCGTAGAGATGCTGGATGTAGTCCTGTGGAACGGCTTGCCATGCCATTTCCACCTAGCGCCTCAGTTGGACCAGCGTTCGTGCTGGACGTGCAGACCGCGTGAGACGACGCTTCATCCAGTCCCAAACATGCTCAATGGGGGACAGATCCGGAGATCTTGCTGGCCAGGGTAGTTGACTTACACCTTCTAGAGCACGTTGGGTGGCACGGGATACATGTGGACGTGCATTGTCCTGTTGGAACAGCAAGTTCCCTTGCCGGTCTAGGAATGGTAGAACGATGGGTTCGATGACGGTTTGTTTGTACCGTGCACTATTCAGTGTACCTTTGACGATCACCAGAGGTGTACGGCCAGTGTAGGAGATCGCTCCTCACATCATGATGCTGAGTGTTGGCCCTGTGTGCCTCGGTCGTATGCAGTCCTGATTGTGGCGCTCACCTGCACGGCGCCAAACACGCATACGACCATCATTGGCACCAAGGCAGAAGCGACTCCCATCGCTGAAGATGACACGTCTCCATTCGTCCCCCCATTCACGCCTGTAGCGACACCACTGGAGGCGGGCTGCACGATGTTGGGGCGTGAGCGGAAGACGGCCTAACAGTGTGCGGGACCGTAGCCCAGCTTCGTGGAGACGGATGCGAATGGTCCTCGCCGATACCCCAGGAGCAACAGTTGTCACTAATTTGCTGGGAAGTGGCGGTGCGGTACCCTATGGCACTGCGTAGGATCCTACGGTCTTGGCGTGCATCCGTGCGTCGCTGCGGTCCGGTCCCAGGTCGACGGGCACGTGCACCTTCCGCCGACCACTGGCGACAACATCGATGTACTGTGGAGACCTCACGCCCCACGTGTTGAGCAATTCGGCGGTACGTCCACCCGGCCTCCCGCATTCCCACTATACGCCCTCGCTCAAAGTCCGTCAACTGCACATATGGTTCACGTCCACACTGTTGCGGCATGCTACCAGTGTTAAAGACTGCAATGGAGCTCCATATGTCACGGCAAACTGTCTGACACTGACGGCGGTGATGCACAAATGCTGCGCAGCTAGCGCCATTCGACGGCTGACACCGCGGTTCCTGGTGTGTCCGCTGTGCCGTGCGTGTGATCATTGCTTGTACAGCCCTCTCGCAGTGTCCGGAGCAAGTATGATGGGTCTGACACACCGGTGTCAATGTGTTCTTTTTTCCATTTCCAGGAGTGTATTATTAGTTCAACCTGTATAAAAACAACATGTTATTACATATTTTTGATGTCACTCAACACAAATCTAAGTTATATTTTCAAAATTCAAAGTGGTTAACACTATATGGCGCACCAAAAATTATGTTTTCGTCCAATTTTGACCAAAATATGTTCAGAAAAAGCGTTTTCCTTACTGACGTTTAGTCCGCAGTTTCAGGACCTTATGTCGACGCTCCCTGTAACTCGTATTGTTCGCGGTGAGCATATCCCTCATTCTTCTTGGCGAGAAAAGCCGATCTGGCTGAGACGGATATGCTGCGTTCAGTAGCCTGCACGCGTTGTTCGTCAGCTCTTTCGGCGAATATGTTTGCATGCACACAGCAATATAAATCACTTTGTGAACGTGCGTCACTGTACGACAAGTTTTCGACCTCAATCGGGCGTCTCCGGCTGAGAGCCTCTCACGGCGGCCCTGACAGTGCTTCGAGCAATGGGCTGTAGAAACTTTTGTAACACATGGATTAAAAAACCTTTTCGTCTCAACATTCTAGACGCAGATAAATCTCAAAAACTGCAATTAAAATCAAATTTTGGACCATTTTGAGTGAAGCTGGCCTTCAATAACTGTCGCAACGTTCTACCACTCGTTCAAATCCTCGACGATAGGACTCCGCTCATTGGTCAGGGAGCCCTTCGAGAAGCGCTATGTGAACGTCCTCATCATTGGGAAATCTCGTTCCCACACATGTTCTTTCAGCTAGCCGGAAAGATGAGAATCGCATGTGCAAGATCTTGACTCACCGGTCGGCATCACCTATGTTGGTTCAAATGGCTCTGAGCACTATGGGACTCAACTGCTGTGGTCATCAGTCCCCTAGAACTTAGAACTACTTAAACCTAACTAACTTAAGGACATCACACATATCCATGCCCGAGGCAGGATTCGAACCTGCGACCGTACCAGTCGCACGGTTCCGGACTGCGCGCCTAGAACCGCGAGACCACCGCGGCCGGCTCACCCATGTTTGTGCGGCATTGATCAAATGGTTGGCACCATTTTACTACGGTTGGATGCGACATTGCATTTTATTTATACAGAGTGTTTCGGGAGGAAAGGTCAGTATTTTAAACAGAGATAGTATAAGTAATTCTGAACAAAAAAATGTTATATGAACATAGGTCTGTAAATGCTTTGTTAGGGAGGTATGGGTATTGAAAGGAACTTTAATTCTGCAAAATTGCTGTGCACAACGTGAACATGTGCTCAGCACAACTGGACCGTAACGTGATCTTCTTGCAAACAATCCACGGTTACATGCCATGTTTACGCTATGTAACCTACGACGTGTTATGGCCATGTAACGTACGTAGTACGTAGTACTATCATCCGTTGTTTGCACAGTTGTGCCATGTAAGCCGCATTGTGTAATGTACCGGCGACGGATCGGTTAGTTGTGTAGTGTAGGGTGTTAACTGTGTTCGTACAAGCGCTGCTAACAATGCCACACGTCTACAGTAATGAGTAATACACAGATATGGTGTATTTTTGTGGCTTCTGAGACGGTTGTGCTACCGCTGCAAGAAAAATGTTCAAATGTGTGTGAAATCTTATGGGACTTAACTTCTAAGGTCATCAGTCCCTAAGCTTACACACTACTTAACCTAAATTATCCTAAAGACAAACACACACACACACACACACACCCATGCCCGAGGGAGGACTCGAACCTCCGTCGGGACCAGCCGCACAGTCCATGACTGCAGCGCCCAAGACCGCTCGGCTAATCCCGCGGGGCCAGCTGCAAGAGAAGAATACCACTCTCCGACTCGACGATTACCTGATCGCAGGGTGTTTGCCAAAGTGTTTATCACTTTGCGTGAAACAGGTTCTCTTGCCAGTAGACATTTTTCAAAAAATGGTTCAAATGGCTCTGAGCACTATGGGACTTAACTTCTGAGGTCATCAGTCCCCTAGAACTTAGAACTACTTAAACCTAACTAACCTAAAGACATCACACACATCCATGCCCGAGGCAGGATTCTAACCTGCGACCGTAGCGGTCGTGCGGTTCGAGATCGAAGCGCCTAGAACCGCTCAGCCACACCGGGTGGCCAGACATTTTTCGTCCGAGCGTGCACGTCAAAAAAAATTTGCAAGAACAGGAAGTAATTATCACAAGAGTTAAGTGAATTCCAAGTACAAGCATACGAAGAATGTCCCTACGTATGAATGTCTTACAGACATGTGTATGGGAAATTTTACATGCGGAAACCTGTATCCATTTCATTCCATTTCCAAAATCTCCAGGTTGGCGACAATGCTCAACGACTTTATTCTGTCACTGTGTAATTCAGAGTAGTCACTCGCTTCCATGCGTACTACTCACTGACTAAGCCCAGTTTTCACGACATGGAATAAACAAAACACCCAATAATCATCGACTTTCACGGGAAAATACACACGCTTCAATGGATAGCAATTTTCAAGTTCGTTTTACCATAAATGTTTGGTGCTGCATAATCGGTAAAAATTTTATACGTCCCTTTAGTATCAATCAGCGATTGACGGGAGAGAGGTACCTGCACTTTTTGGAAAATTCATTTATGGAACTATTGGAAGACGTTCCTTTAGCCAAGCGAATTGGAATGTACTTTCAACATGACAGTGCCTGTCCATATTTACCTTACGTGTGAGGGACCATCTCAACCGCACCTACTCTAATCGATGGATTGAGCGTCCTCCAAGATCACCTGACATTACACCTTTAGATTTCTGTTTATAGGATTGGATGAAATCAGAGGTGCACAAAGTGAAGGTAAATACACGAGATGAACTGCTTCGTTGCATCATGGACGGTGCTGAATTTATCAGTTACCAACCACAGGCAAACTGAACAAGCAACACAACATGTTATCGCTAAAGCGCAAAAGTGCATTGAAGTTCATGGTGGGATATTCGAACCTGTTCTGTGAACTGTACAACATCTGTACGATAAATGTTAAAGCCGTTTGTAAAATACGTGGTACGGCCACACCGGTCGGCTGTGTGGTGGTAACGTACGCGTTGCGCCACGACGAAATGTGTTGAACAATTCCTCTCGCTTTGCCATGCAGGTCGCATGTCAGCCGAAGTTATATTCAGCTAGAATGGATGTCATTGAAGACCCCTGCCAGTAATTATGGCTCCTCTAAACAATGACAGTCAACACAGAATTGTGAAATACTGCACTGCTGCCTTTCATTCAGAACAAAACCATTACTACATTCCAACAAGATAACGACACACCACATGCCTTTGTCAATATCCAATATTTATAAATAATTTCTCCCTCGTTTTCTGACTTAACCAGTCAGTGTCGCAGTATGATATGCCCACTTGGTAACAGCTCTGATATTTTAAATGCCCACATTTTAGGTTGAGTTTTAATGCGAATAATAACTAATTTAGATAGATCTGCTTCAGTTGTATTAATTATTTATTCAAACCACGATCGGTTTATCTTTAAGTGTATGTCATTATTGTATTTGGAAATAAATAACATGGGGTCGGGCTACTCAGTGCAATAGCTTAAATCACTGTGTGTTGGGAAACTGTCCGCCGCCTGGCACTCGCACAGTAGGAAGGTCAACCACTACTGACTGGGTTCCGGTCGGTATAACGGGCGGCGTGGGGTTGGGTAATGGGTTGGTAGGTAAGGGTGGTTTGGCTCATTTTGTTTTGTTCGTGTGTCGTGGCCAATGTTGTTATGTGTCGGTTTTGTTGGCAAGCATTTTTTTGCTGGTTTATTTGGTTTTATTGCATTATGTGCTCTATTTTTTTTAGGTTATTAGTTTTTTGTACGTATTTTAACTGTTCAAGTGAAATTTGCTTTTCTGGGTCTTCATGTTGTGCGTGGTTTTTGTGGTATCGAGCTATATAGAGCAAGTGAAAATGCGGGTACCGGTTTTCTAGTTGGTGTGGGTGTTTTGGTACTGATGGCTTGAAATTGATGGCTCTTGTTTGGGCAACATTTTATATTCTAAAGTCTACATTTCCCTGGGCTTCTGTAGCAAAGAGAAGTAATTCGCTGTCTTAAGCAGCGCTGGTGAGTACGATAGCACCGAGTAAGATCCTTGTTTTCACGTGGACTTTGGTGACGAATGGACCATATGGGCAAGTAGTGAGTCACTGGAGTGGGCAGAGGTACACGAGACACGCGAAAATAACTTGTTTCACGATCGGTACGCCGGCGGTGGTGGCCGAGCGGTTCTAGGCGCTTCGGTCCGGAACCAAGCGGCTGCTACAGTCGCAGTTTCGAATCCTGCCTCGGCCATGGATATGCGTGATGTCCTTAAGTTAGTTCGGTTTAAGTAGTTCTAAGTTCTAGGGGACTAATGACCTCAGATGTTAAGTCCCATAGTCCTTGGAGCCATTTGAACGATCGGTACGTAGTGGAACCACAGGCTCCTTAAAAAAAAAAAAAAAAAAAAAAAAAGCTGGAGATACGGTGAATTCAGAGCTTGTCCTTCAGCGAATCAGCTATAATAGTTTTTGACCGTAATCTCGAATTTCATTAACTGTTTGAGATAAATCGTATCAAACTATTATTCAATTGTAACTTTTTACTATGTTTGCTAATGCGTCATAATCGAATCCGAGGGCTTCTTTCAAGTAAATTAGCTACCTCATGTCTCATTATGATCACAGGTCGCGTACTTGCACCATCTAAGCAATCCAATGCTTTACAAGGACTGCTTCGAGGAACAATCTCAAAGAGAGATTCACAGAAATGAGGTAGAAGGAACCCCTAAGAGCCTTTTCATTAAGATAATGCAAAAATTGGTTAGCTGAATTAGCGCGGTCTCGGGTGGGTAGGCATGACCAGTTATACTGTGTTTCACCTACACCAGTTTCGTCGGACTCGAGGCTAGACCGAGAAACTGTTATGGAAGTTTGATACCAAGAAGGGATTTTGCAAGATCCAGTGAATACAGCGCTGGACTGTGCGACTGGTCCCGGCGGAGGTTCGAGTCCTCCCTCGCTCATGAATGTGTGTGTTTGACCTTAGGATAATTCAGGTTAAGTAGTGTGTAAGCTTAGGGACTGATGATGGCTCTGAGCACTATGGGACTTAACTTCTGCGGTCATCAGTCTCCTAGAACTTAGAACTACTTAAACCTAACTAAGGACAGCACACACATCCATGCCCGAGGCAGGATACGAACCTGCGACCGTAGCGGTCGCGCGGTTCCAGACTGTAGCCCCTAGAACCGCTCGGCCATACCGGCCGGCTAGGGACTGATGACCTTAGCAGTTAAGTCCCATAAGATTTCACACACATTTGAACATTTGAATACTGCGGTACTGGGTTTTTCGAATTATGTAGGTCAAGTGAAATTTATGATTCTTATGGGTTTCGTTTTTGTAGCGTTCGGGATGTTGAGCATTCTTTGTGCTAGCTTTTGTGGTTAATATTTGTTTTGGGGTTATTAGTATCATCGTTTATTTATTTTTCTCCGCCCCAAAAAGTCTACTTCCTGTGGTTGTCCCGTTAGTTTCATTATATGTCACAAGCTAAACATTTTGCGTATTTTTGTCTTTTTTTGCAGGTGTATTTTTTGACGTTATGGTCGCCATACTGTATACTCTTGAAATAGATCTGTTCACCATCTTGATGGCATCACAGATCAAAACAAATGGGTGGAATCTGAGCTTTTGGTACAGCTATATTTATATGATATGATTTTTTCGTAGTCGGTTACATTATTCTGTGTGTCGTACTTTTATTTCCAGTGGCAAATTTATGGATTTTATTATCTGACACCAATGATATTATATCACCTAATATTATGTAAATACTTTTATGTGAGTATGTTAATTTTGTTATGCGTGGATTTTCGTTAACATTTACACCAGTTTACAGGATCGTGACAGTTTAACACAGTAATGCTATTTATATGTTCTTTCAGTAGGTACACAGGAACCTGATGATGGTCCATGGACTAAAACTGGGTATTACATAAAGAAATCGTATCTAACCTGCGACCGTAGCAGTCGCACGGAGACTTACCACACATCGAAAATACATAAAGTACGCTTATCACGAAAAAAATCTTCACACGTAGGAAAAAATCTCCACTCGTAATATAAAGTTACCACAATTAAATCCCCCAAAACTCGGACACACAAAAAGACACAAATTATATATAACGCACACTTCACATGCACCATGACAGCATATGCTGCAGCTGCAGATTAATACACAAGCAAATACAAAAAATAAGACAGCAAAATGGTGGCCTCAACGTTTTGCACCTCGTGATGTGTCCCTTCTGCCGTCCTAATTGCAAGATTTTAGAATAAATAAAAGGTAAGATCCTTGATAAGGGTCACCATGAAACTCGACAGGACTCTCTTTAACTTCAAACAGCAGTTGTACACAACGGAAACGCCATCACAGTGCGAACAACAATTTCGGTATACGAGGGTCACTCCAAAAGAAATTCACACTATTTTTGTAAAAATACAGTTTTCATTCTGCATGTGTGAAAGTTTTACAGGGTGTAGATACATCCTTCCCGCTTGTTTTCAAACTTAGTTCAACCTGTTCCCGTTAGTGTTCCCGTGAGTGGCGCCGTCACAGCATGTCTTCAAGATGGCTGCTATACTTGACGTTCGTCAGAAGCAACGTGCTGTCATAGAATTCCTGTGCTGTGAAAACGAGACAGTGGGAAACATCCATAAGTTGTTTAAAAAGGTGTATGGAGATGCTGCTGTCGATCGCAGTACAGTTAGTCGGTGGGCAAGCAGGTTACGCGATGAAAGCGGGCACGGCAATATTGAGGATTGTCCTCGCAGCGGCAGGCCTCGTACTGCACACACTCCAGACAATTTGCAGAGAGTTAACGAATTGGTAACTGCTGACAGACGCATCACAGTGAACGAATTGTCAAGCTACGTTGGGAATGGGGAAGGAAGTGTTTTCAGAATACTGAAAATGTTGGCGTTAAAAAATGTTTGTGCCAGGTGGGTTCCCAGGATGTTGACAGTGGCTCACTAAGAAACAAAAAAACGGTATGCTGCGAACTTTTGGAACAGTACGAGAATGGTGGAGACGAATTTCTTGGAAGAATTGTGACAGGTGATGAAACATGGCGCCATCATTTTTCACCAGAGTCCAAGAGGCAATCAATGGAGTGGCATCATGCAAATTCACCCAAGAAAAATAATTCAAAACCACACCCTCTGCTGTAAAAGTTATGGTTATGGTGTTTTTCTATGCAGAAGGACTCTTGCTTGTGGACATCCTGCCAAGTGGAACCACTATAAATTGTGATGCATATGTGACGACACTGAAGAAACTTCAAGCTCGACTGAGTCGTGTTCGACCACATCGGCAAAACCAGGATGTTTTGCTGTAGCACGACAATGCACGGCCACATGTCAGTCAAAAAACCATGGAAGCGACCACAAAACTCGGATGGAAAACACTGAAACACCCGCATTACAGTTCTGACCTGGCTCCATCTCTTTGGGAAACTGAAAGACTCTCTTCGTGGAACAAGGTTTCAAGATGATGACTCCCTTGCGCATGCTGCCAAACAGTGGCTCCAAGTCTGAAAATAACGTATTTTTATTTTCTCTTCATGATGAACACGGTTCACATAAAATTGACACAGAGAAAAGTTCTCTAAAATCTGAATAGAAATTACACAAAATGACATTAATATTGTAGGGAGTACCAAATTATACGGAGAATGTACGGAGAAAAAGCAGCAAGATTTTCTCATCTGGGCAGCTCATGATTTGAAAACCAACGAGACAAGATAGACCAAAAATTATAATCAGACTGGCAACACACGTTACATGGCAACAAATAAATTGCAACCCGCTCAGAATATGGATGATGCTACCGCAGGTGTGACACATCCATTTCCCAAAACTCATCCACGGTGTGCCAATCAGCACCAAACCGCGGCCAAGAAACGACTAGATCAGAAACTTCCTTCTCTGTCCTCAACTCTCAGCTTTCAAAAACTCTCAACTTGGAGAGGAAGACTTAACGCTACTGCCAACTTGAGAAAACAGAATATCGCTCATTTCGCGAAAAAACAGGGAAAGGCAGCAGAAAATTCCCACTCTTGGCTCACAAAACACCCATCCTCAAACAAGAGGTTGATACTGGCCTGGAGAAGTATCTCATAGATTCAAAATTGTTAACGCTTTCGTGGACACTTGTTGACAGACTGCCTATTGGCTTCAGTCTCGGGTTCTTCGGCCGGCGTTCATCTAATGATTTTACTGACGTTTCGCCAGCACGAGTGGATGGCATTGTCAAAGATTCACCCTCCACACAGTTCACCACCAGCAATGGAGGGTGAAGCTTTGACAATGCCAGCCACTCGCGCTGGCGAAACATCAGTAAAGTCATTAGATGAACGTCGGCCGAAGAACCCGAGACTGAAGTCAATAGGCAGTATCTCACAGATTGCTCAAGGTCTTTTCTTAAAGTATTATGGCTGGGGTGACTCAAATGAAGTGAAAGCAATCGACACGGGTTCACAGGTAGATGCCGTGTTTCTTGACTTCCGCAAGACGTTCGATACAGTTCCCCACTGCCGTTTAATGAAAACAGTAAGAGCATATGGACTATCAGACCAATTGTGTGATTGGATTGAAGAGTTCCTAGATAACAGAACGCAGCATGTCATTCTCAATGGAGAGAAGTCTTCCAAAGTAAGAGTGATTTCAGGTGTGCCGCAGGAGAGTACCATAGGACCGTTGCTACTCACAATATACATAAATAACCTTGTGGATGACATCGGAAGGTAGATCATATAACTAATGAGGAGGTATTGAATAGGATTGGGGAGAAGAGAAGTTTGTGGCACAACTTGACTGGAAGAAGGGATGGGTTGGTAGGACATGTTTTGAGGCATCAAGGGACCAGCAGTTTAGTATTGGAGGGCAGCGTGGAGGGTAAAAATCGTAGAGGGAGACCAAGAGATGAATACACTAAACAGATTCAGAAGGATGTAGGTTGCAGTAGGTACTGGGAGACGAAGAAGCTTGCACAGGATAGAGTAGCATGGAGATCTGCATCAAACCAGTCTTAGGACTGAAGACCGCAACAACAACAACATCCTGCCTTTTTCCCGCCAGCTTGTAGGTGTGGCGAGTTTAAGTGTGCCTTTCGCTAGTTTCAAGTAGTAATGTGTAGGTTTTTCCCAGCAGGATAACACCAGTTGTATGGTATCATCAGTTTTTGAGCTGTATTGCGCTTTTATGCCGCCCTTGTGTAGCGCTAATCATATGGTAGTGTAATTATGCCCAATCTTTATGATGAATTAGATAATTAGGGTCGATCTTTGCATCAGTTTCGCTACCCAAATAAATTAAGTACACTAACCTTACCCTCCTCTCCATTATCTGGAAATTTTCCATGTGTTGGGGGAGCCCTTGGGCTCTCCATCCAATAGAACCCGGATTCGAGTCCCGGAAAGGGCACTGCCATTTTTAATTTCCCGTCAATTCCAAGCGCCTGTGGTGGTTTAATTGTGTTGGGGGGGGGGGTGCACTTGGGCTTTCCGCCGGGTGGGCATGCTCGGAGACGGGGGTGAGTGGGATAGGGCGGGGGCGGGAGTGATTAATTGATCAGTTGTTCAGTTGGTCCAAGTATGTCATGGAGATATATGTCACTAATTAACAGAACTCCCTTATACTACCAGAAATTATGTTGATGTCTGTGGTAATAACGTTGTATGACATGACTTTCACAGTCAACTAGGCGATATTGATTAATTTTTCTGCAGCGATTTTATTGTTATTTTATCTAGTGAATTGATTGTGTTTGCTTCGGTATAAAATTCTGCGTTTTTCTCCCTGGTAAGGTGCACGCCTGGTGTGGTCCTCAGTTCCTGTTTGTCGGCAAAAGGCAATCAGTGGGTCTCAGTACAAGAGGCTGGCAGTCCCGAGTAGTTGAGCAGTTTCGCAGAAATGGGGCGGTCTTCCAGTCTGTGCATTTGTTGGCTTTGTTGGCCGATGCAGAGGCCACCATATCAGCACTGCTGTCCCCAAAGATCAATTGAGCTTGGTAATTTTACCTTTTCTGTACAGACGTCAAAGGACATGACGTCTTAGGACCATCCGGGTAGTGTTAGAAAGTCTACATCTACATCCATACTCCGCAAGCCACCTGACGGTGCGTGCGGAGGGTACCTTGAGTACTTCTATCCGTTCTCCCTTGTATTCCAGTCTTGTATTGTTCGTGGAAAGAAGGATTGTCGGTATGCTTCTGTGTGGGCTCTAATCTCTCTGATTTTATCCTCATGGTCTCTTCGCGAGATATACGTAGGAGGGAGCAATATACTGCTTGACTCTTCGGTGAAGGTATGTTCTCGAAACTTTAACAAAAGCCCGTACCGAGCTACTGAGCGTCTCTCCTGCAGAGTCTTCCACTGGAGTTCATCTATCATCTCCGTAACGCTTTCGCAATTACTAAATGATCCTGTAACGAAGCGCGCTGTTCTCCGTTGGATCTTCTCTATCTCTTCTATCCACCCTACCTGGTGCGGATCCCACACTGCTGAGCAGTATTCAAGCATTGGGCGAACAAGCGTACTGTAACCTACTTCCTTTGTTGTCGGATTGCATTTCCTTAGGATTCTTCCAATGACGAGTCTGGCATCTGCTTTACCGACAATCAACTTTATATGATCATTCCATTTTAAATCACTCCTAATGAGTACTCCCAGATAATTTATGGAATTAACTGCTTCCAGTTGCTGACCTGCTATTTTGTAGCTAAATGATAAGGGACCTATCTTTGTATGTATTCGCATCACATTACACTTGTCTACATTGAGATTCAATTGCCATTCCGTGCACCATGCGTCAATTCGCTGCAGATCCTCCTGCAGTTCAGTACAATTTTCCATTGTTGCAACCTCTCGATATACCACAGCATCATCTGCAAAAAGCCTCAGTGAACTTCCGATGTCATCCACCAGGTCATTTATGTATATTGTGAATAGCAACGGTCCTATGACACTCCCCTGCGGCACACCTGAAATCACTCTTACTTCGGAAGACTTCTCTCCATTGAGAATGACATGCTGCGTTCTGTTATCTAGGAACTCCTCAATCCAATCACACAATTGATCTGATAGTCCGTATGCTCTTAGTTTGTTCATTAAACGACTGTGGGTAAACTGTGTCAAACGCCTTGCGGAAGTCAAGAAACACGGCATCTACCTGTGAACCCGTGTCTAATGTCCTCTGAGTCTCGTGGACGAATAGCGCGAGCTAGGTTTCACACGACCGTCTTTTTCGAAACCCATGCTGATTCCTACAGAGTAGATTTCTAGTCTCCAGAAAAGACATTATACTCGAACATAATAATTGTTCCAAAATTCTACAACTGATCGACGTTAGAGATATAGGTCTATAGTTCTGCACGTCTGTTCGACGTCCCTTCTTGAGAACGGGGATGACCTGTGCCCTTTTCCAATCCTTTGGAACGCTTCGCTCTTCTAGAGACCTACGGTACACCGCTGCAAGAAGGGGGCCAAGTTCCTTCGCGTACTCTGTGTAAAATCGAACTGGTATTCCATCAGGACCAGCGGCCTTTCCTCTTTTGAGCGATTTTAATTGTTTCTCTATCCCTCTGTCGTCTACTTCGATATCTACCATTTTGTCAACTGTGCGACAATCTAGAGAAGGAAGCACAGTGCAGTCTTCCTCTGTGAAACAGCTTTGGAAGAAGACATTTAGTAATTCGGCCTTTAGTCTGTCATCCTCTGTTTCAGTACCATTTTGGTCACAGAGTGTCTGGACATTTTGTTTTGATCCACCTACCGCTTTGACATAGGACCAAAATTTCTTAGGATTTTCTGCCAAGTCAGTACATAGAACTTTACTTTCGAATTCATTGAAAGCCTCTCGCATAGCCCTCCTCACACTGCATTTCGCTTCGCGTAATTTTTGTTTCTCGGCAAGGCTTTTGCTATGTTTATGTTTGCTGTGAAGTACCCTTTGCTTCCGCAGCAGTTTTCTAACTCGGTTGTTGTACCACGGTGGCTCTTTCCCATATCTTACGATCTTGCTTGGCACATACTCATCTAACGCATATTGTACGATGGTTTTGAACTTGGTCCACTGATCCTCAGCACTGTCTGTACTTGAGACAAAACTTTTGTGTTGAGCCACCAAGTACTCTGAAATCTGCTTTTTGTCACTTTTGCTAAACAGAAAAATCTTCCTACCTTTTTTAATATTTCTATTTACGGCTGAAATCATCGATGCAGTAACCGCTTTATGGTCGCTGATTCCCTGTTCTGCATTAACTGATTCAAATAGTTCGGGTCTGTTTGTCACCAGAAGGTCTAATATGTTATCGCCACGAGTCGGTTTTCTGTTTAACTGCTCAAGGTAGTTTTCAGATAAAGCACTTAAAAATATTTCACTGGATTCTTTGTCCCTGCCACCCGTTATGAACGTTTGAGTCTCCCAGTCTATATCCGGCAAATTAAAATCTCCTGCTACGGACGCAGGTTCGAATCCTGCCTAGGGCATGGATGTGTGTGATGTCCTTAGGTTAGTTAGGTTTAAATAGTTCTAAGTTATAGGGGACTAATGACCACAGCAGTTGAGTCCCATAGTGCTCAGAGCCATTTGAACCATTTGAACCAAAATCTCCACCCAGAACTATAACATGGTGGGGAAATCTACTCGAAATATTTTCCAAATTATTCTTCAGGTGCTGAGCCACAACAGCTGCTGAGCCCGGGGGCCTATAGAGACATCCAATTACCATGTCTGAGCCTGCTTTAACCGTGACCTTCACCCAAATCATTTCACAATTCGAATCTCCGTCAATTTCCTTCGATACTATTGCACTTCTTATCGCTATAAACACGCCTCCCCCTTCACTGTCCAGCCTATCTCTGCGGTATACATTCCAATCCGAGTTTAGGATTTCATTACTGTTTACGTCTGGTTTCAGCCAACTTTCTGTTCCTAGTACTATATGGGCGCTGTGACCGTTTATCAGTCTATGTGGATCATCTGTTGTGATGATATAACAGATAGTTAAGAACAAGAAACGGGTGGTTTTCTATGCGTGACGAAGCTCCAAACGGACGGAGTTTGCTGCGTTCCCGTGCACCCTGGTTGAAAAAAAAAGAAAGAAAGAAACTTTATAGTGTATGAGCAGAGTCAGGCTTGAAAGGACACACAACGTATTTTTTGTTTTAATATTCATTGGCTGTTTACATACGTCGTATTTTAGAGGTCATCATCAACACTGTCACTGTCACTGTCACTACCGTCGTTGTCATCGTCGTCATCGTCATCGTCCACGTCATCATCACCACTTTCTAATTAATAACTATGGCGTCTATTATTTCTTCCATACCCTATCCTTAACCCAGCACTCTCTTTCAAGTTTCCCCAAGTGGAGGCAGTATGCACTCCAGTCATCTTGGGTTAAGGTTTCAGAACCTATAGCAATTGGAACAAGTGTTTGTAAACGCTCTCTTTCGGTTATGGCAAAATTTAGTCCGGAATAAAAAATAGAAGCTCAGAAAATGGCTACATACCTTCTTTCACCAACTGCAGCAATTTCGTCATGCAAATATCTCCAAGAATATTTCTTTCTCTGGCGAAATTCTTGAGCATTGCCCACGCCATTTCAATTAGATTTAAGTCACAGTTGTATGGTGGAAGTCGCAGCACAGTGTGTCCATGAGCTTAAAGTATTTTATTAATTTCAAATACTTTGTCTTCCGGCTTATGTTGTTTAATTAAATCAAATAATTTTGTTTTTCTCATTGTCAAATCAGCTTCCACCTTATTTTTTAATAACCATTCAATCATTTCCCTTTTATTCGAGTACCTACTTGGAGCTTTGTTGTGCTCCATGTTGTGATATGTAAAGTTATCCATAACAATAACGCAGTTCGGTGACAAATTCGGAATTACTTTATTTGATATCCAATTAGAAAAATTTTCGTAGTTCATTTGCCCATGGTAGTCTCCCATTGCACATCCCGCTTTATAATTCAACTGTGCGTTGGGTAAGAACCCATCTTTGGTCCAATATTGACCAATATAATCCTATTGCTTCCTTTAACATTGTCCTTAATGCCATCATCGCCAGGGCCCTGCCAACATTTTCTGTAAGCAATGGTGTTGTCCACCCAAGTTTCATCAATATAAAAGAATTTTCTGCCTAGCTTCCTTAATTTCCTCACTTGGATCAGGTACTTACATCGCCAGTCAATTATATCCGTTATTTCTACGAGAATCTTTCGTTTACTTACAGATCTTTTCCAGGTAAATCCCATTTAACGCAATGTCTTGTGTAAAACATCTTTCTGCCAAGGAAAATGTGTTTTTTGTTTCATGGCAGTAAGTAATTTCCATAATGTCGGCACTATTTTCTGGTTTATGTAAAAATCCTCCGTCGTTTGTCTAATGACCGATTTTGTGAAACTGTCTATAACAAGGGGTTTCTTCCCTAAATTATTAGTTTATCTTCGGTGCGATTCCAGTAAACCATGCACCTTGTTTTCGCGTTCCTTCCTTATGCGTCCTATTGTGGCGAGGCCGACGTTTGCATAAACTGCAGTCCTTTGATTGAGACTGGTAATATTAGCCAACAGTTCTTTTTGTGTCGCCTCATTAACACATACTGTAATAACGTTACACCTCAAATGCCTCCTCTTCTTCGTATTCTGCACATTTTCTTGCAATGCAGGGCGATTATCCATCACTTCCGGATACTGAAGCATATCAGTGAGTACACAAAGTCAACTGACTGACACTGGCAATTAAGATCCCACGAACAGAAACGACGTATATCAGTATATCACTGCATGCCGAACTACACCGCTAGACAGGTAACGGGAAACTGATTTTGGGTGGCCCTGCAGGCCAGTGCAATCTGGCACTACCCTGCAAATCGTAGATAACTTCTGCTATCTTGGATCTACTATAGAATCAAACATGTCTGTTGACAAGGAAATTGATGCTCGCATTCGAAGAGCTGCGACAACTTTGGCAAACTCTCTACACGTGTTTGGAAAAAAAAAACTCTCTCTGACCACCAAAATTCTTGTATATCAAACTTGCGTCCTCAGCATCCTTTTGTATGCATCGGACACATGGACTACCTATGCCAAACAAGAACGTCGCCTCAATGCTTTCCACATGCGGTGCCCGAGAACCATCCTCGGAGTAAAACGGAAGGACCGAGTGACCAACGAAGCAGTGCTATCTAAAAACTAACTGCAACAGTATTTCAGCTATCTTGAAGCAGAGACGACTCCGCTGGCTGGGACACGTCCACCGTATGGATCCTGACAGATTACCACGTGAGGTGATGCTTGGAGAGATCTCTATAGCCAAAAGACCTGCAGGACGTCCTGTATTGAGGTTCAAGGACCCCTGTAAACGAGATATGGAGAGATCTGGAATCGACACAAACAGATGGGAGGCACGGGCTAGCATGAGACCAGAGTGGCGTGATGATATATCATCTGGAATGTCGAAGCATGATGAAGGCTTGTTAGATTAAGGCAGAAAAAGCTTCGCGATGCTACCACTGCTCCTGCCTCAGCAGCCAGATACACTTTTGACAATTGCGGCAAGAGATGCTGTGCTGCCATTGGCTTGACAACTCATATGAAAAAATGGAACCCATAAACACACAGACACTGCAACAATCATCTGCCAAGATGTCGTGGCCAATATCTATAAGTAGGCCAGTGGCAGGGTTCATTCAGGAAAGGCCACTTCCCCCACCAAAAGCGCTGTTCGCTCTTGAGTTCACAGACAGACTATAAAAATGCTGTCTAAGGCGAGGCAATATGTCCAGAGACGTACGCAAGATTATACTGGCTGGCTGAGCGAGAGGCAGACGCTTAAATGCATGATCGGTAGCGCCGCTATTGGTCGCTGGGACCACATGTTCCACTGTGGCGCCCTCACACTAAATGCGTGCCAGGAGGAGCGCGCTGCCACGGCTTACGGCGCAATTTGGTGCAGAGACCTCTGGGGTTCTTCGACGTCCATGACGTCTTGCGCGGATTCAAATTCCGCGGCGCGCGGTACCAGAGTATTATATTTTGGAATAACCCTTTCCTTTCTCAAGGGGTATTTTTGGCTCAGAAACGAGAGGTTCGGGCAGTAAGTGTTGCAAGTTCGTGAACCTCTCGTCGACCCCTGTTCATTAGTCTGTGTATTCTGAGAATGGCCTCTCAATATACGACGTATATTCTTTAATTTCGTTTCTTTTTAACAATATCAGCTCATTCCCAACAAATATGAGCTTTCACTCAGTTAATACTAGACAGAAGGGCAAACTGCATTTGGATCGCACCTCCTTGACTCTTGTGCAGAGAGCAGTGCAGTATTATGCTATATTTATTTTCAGTAAGTTACCACAAGAATTGAAAAATCTTTGCAGTAATCCACGCGCATTCAAATCTAAGCTGAAGAGTTTTCTCATGAGTCACTTCTCCTGTTCTGTCGAGGAATCCCTTGAAAAATTAAGCTGATTTCTGTGTTATCATGTTGACTGTGTTCATTTAAACTTATAGCTGGTCGTTTTTTCAGGATTCATAAACATTTTATTACTTTTCTGTTGTAATTTTGAGTACTCACACGTTCCAAGACCATGGGGATTTGCTCCTCAATTTGGTGCTACGGAACAAGACTATAAAATAAAAAAAAGAACTAGCATCTGCACTCAACTAAGAATAACCATATGTCCTAGGCGGCATTTCTTTTATTTTTCGAATAACGTATGTCACAGTTTCGGCAACCTATCACGCTCCGACTGCTTTTTAGCGTACGTTCTGGTCTGCAGCTACTGGCTTTCACAGTCTGTGACCCATTCAGGCTGTTCGTAGACGATGCAGCTCGATACAGGGACGTGGCATCGTTGGAAACTTCTAAAAACAAGCGAAGTGACTTTAACGCAATCAGCGCTAGCAAAAAGATTAACAATTGACCCTATATGTAAATAAAATTTACTAAATACTCGTAAATGGACGAAAACATCCGATACCGTTTGATTGCTTCATCAGTATTCAGTCAATGGAATCACTGATAACAAGTGTCTAGGAGCATCTAGTCACAGTGATTTAAGATGGAAAGAGCACATAAATCTAGCCATATAAGTTATCTGTCTCATAATTGTTAGTAAGATGCTAAAGTAGGCCGGCCGCTGTGGCCGAGTGGTACCTAGGCGCTTCAGTCCGGAACTGCGCTGCTGCTATGGTCGCAGGTCTGAATCCTGCCTTGAGCATGGATGTGTATGTTGTTCTTAACTTAGGTTTAAATAGTTCTAGGTCCAGGGGACTGATGAACTCAGATGATAAGTCCCATAGAGCTTAGAGCCATTGGAACCATTTTGCTAAGGTGAGTGTTTCCTTCGCGACACATAAATTTGAAATTTGGCTCAAAGGTGTCTTCAACATTTCTTTTTAATGGTAGTCACAGTACCGTCATTCGATCGATTCTTGAGTATTGGGACCCTTACCAAGTTGGCCTAACAAAATAAATAGAAAATATTCAAAGCACATCTCTACGAGTCGTGGAAAGCTTCACAGAAATGTAATGGGGGAGCGATGAAAGAAAGATGCTGTGCATTGCGGAGAGCCTTATTTACAAAATTTCGGAACTCGTGCACCAGACTGAGTCAAGAAACATACTAAACTGCGAAACACAATGAAAGGATCACTTTTTTGAAACCCCGTGATTGTTTCCTTCGCGACACATAAATTTGAAATTTGGCTCAAATGTGCCTACAACATTCCTTAGTAATGTTGGAAAAGCATGGCGCCCGCCGACTTCACCCTCGGACTGGGCGACGCTTCATCAGCAAGGTGTCGATACATGTGAATAAAAGGCCACAGCTCAGAAACTCATGTGAAGTGTAAGCTGAGTTAATGATGCCTCATTGCCTCTACATTCCCCACAATTCTGCCCAACACCACCGTGGATGTATCACACGACTGCAAGGCCATCACACCCTTTGTAGCCAACATTTCACCCCCTCTTTTGACTCCTCTGTGATGGAGGTCAGAACGGCATTCCCAGTGTTGAAATCACGCTGTGTGTGGCCGAGGAAAACATTTCAGGCACATCTCCGCTCATAATGGACAAGAAAAGGCCTCAGGAGATAGCATAAACTCTGTCCGAACAGGCCTTGGAAGGCCCAATGTAACCGAGTGGCTGCCGTGTCATCGTGAACCCAGAGGCATATGGAGGGGCATGTGGTCAGCAGACCGCTCTCCCGGCTGTATGTCAGTTTATGAGAACAGAGCCGCTACTTCTCAATCCAGTAGCTCCTCAGTTTGCCTTAAAAGGGTTGAGTGCACCCCACTTGCCAACAGCGTCCGGCAGACTGGGTGGTCACACATCCAGCCCAACAGCACTTAACTCCGGTGATCTGACCAGAACTTTTTTTTGTAACCACATCTATTTATTTAAATTATTAACAACTATACATTTTTAAACATTTCTTTCTATTAAGCTATTATATTCTTGTATTTGGTTAACATTACTCTCGTTCTTATAGTTTTTCGTTTGTACATTCTTTTCTCTTTTGATTTTACCCTTATTGTTTTTCCTCAAACCAGTTTCCCTGGCTATTTGTCGTCTTCTTTGTGGATAAACCATTGCAGTACAGGTATAATAATATATGTCTAGCGTCAACACATCATTGAGTATGTGTTCAGATTTGTGTATGTGATGCACTTTATGGTGCCTCAGGCACGTTATGCATGCTGCTTTGATATCTGTCTTTAGTCAGCACTGTTAGGTGGAAGAGAATGAGAGAAAACATCAGCATAACAAATGGAGCAGAAGTGGAAGAAAATTTGTTACATATACTACAAACTAAAAATTAAATTGAAGATGAAAGAAAAAATATCGTATTATTTGAGGCGTGTTTTTAAGTAAGGTCCATTTCAACATAAGTACACAACAAAAGGTTATTTCAAACAAGTAAATTTATTTTCAGAAAGTACATACTCTATTTTTCGACATAGTTGCCAAGTGTGTTCAAACACGTATCATACCTCTCAACCAATTTAAAAATACCCTCTTCATAAAAACTTGCCACCTACTTCGATAACCAAAAGTTCACTGCCATTTTCACGTCGTCGTCATCATTGTAACGGTTGCCATTGGGGTGTTGTCAGAGGTGGAGGAATGTATGGTAATCGCTCGGCGCAAGATCAGGACTGTACAGTGGGTGGTATAAAACTTCCCAGCAAAAACTGTCCAATAAGTCTCGGGTCGGACCTGCAGTGTGAGGTCTTGCATTGTCATGTAGAAGGACAATTCCCTTTGTCAGCATGCCGCGTCTTTTATTTTGAATCGCTCTGCGTAGCTTTCTCAGGGTGTGGCAGTATGCTTCTGCATTGATACTGGTTCCTCACTGCATGAAGTCGACCAACAAAACATCATGCCTATCGCAAAACACCGATGCCATGATTTTGCGCTGGGACAGAGTCTGTCTGGCCTTCATCTTTACAGTCTAGTGTGTGTGTCTCCATGCCATGCACTGTTGCTTCGATTTGGGCGTGATATGCGAAACCAATGTTTCGTCTCCAGTTATGATCCGACTCAAGAAGCCGTCACCTTCTTCATGATAACTAGACAGGAACTGCATCACACACTCAAATCTTTGGCTGTTGTGGTCCTCTGTTAGGACTTTCAGGACCCAACAGGAGCACAGTTTCCTAAACTTTAGGTGTTCAGAAACAATGTTGTAAAGCACTGATCTTGACACATCAGGAAATTCGTTTGACAGACCTGTTGTTGTGAAGCGTCTGTTCTCACAAATCCTCATTTCAACTAAAGCCACTAAATCGTCTGTAATCAAAGAAGGGCGACCGGAGCGGATCTCATCATGGACGTTGCCACGGTCATTTTTGAATTCTCCTACCCACTTACGCACTTTGCTTTCACTCATAACAGTATCACAGCACACTTCGCGAATCTGTCGATGAATTTCTGCAGCAGACAGGTTCCTTGCTGATAGAAAACCGGATCACTGAGCGAACCTCACACGCGGCGGGAGAGCTGATAGTCTTAAACATTTTGAAAGCACAGAACAGAACCGCACAGGTTAGCTACAGTGCTGAAACTGAGCACAGTTGTTCACGAGGCATGCCGGGAACACGACGCCCGCGCTCGTTGCGGTATGCGCGCGAACTACTAGTGTCTACAGCAAATGGACCTTACTTAAAGAACACTTAAAGACTACTTAACACAGATGGAAGGACAGTATTTTGGCCTAACACTTAAGGAACTTTGTGAACTTGCTTTCCAGCAAGCTGATCGAAACAACATCAATCATCCATTTAATACTGAAGCCAAATCTGCTGGAAGAGACTGGTTAAATGAGTTTCTTGCACGAAATCCTACCTTAACAATACGAAAACCAGAGGCCACATCAGTCGCACGAGCAATGAGGTTTAATCGAGTTGCTATAGATCGGTTTTTCGACCTGTTAGAAAGTCAATTAGACACATTGAAGTTTACAGGAGACAGAATTTTCAATTGCGATGAGACTGGTTTAACAGTCATTCCAAAAGGTCACACAAAGGTAATTGCCTTGAATGGGCGCAGACAGGTGGGAGCAGTTACTTCAGCAGAAAGAGGTGAGGCTGTGACTGCAGAAATCTGTGTTTCAACGTCGGGGTGCTACGTACCACCTATGTTAATTTATCCTCGAATACGCCCTGAAATGGTGTTAGCTATTCCAAAGGTGGATAAAAAAACCAAATGGAAACCATCTAACAGGCGTGGAAAACCCGTTGTTTTAACCGAATCTCCTTATAGGGGTGAACTATCTGAAGAAATTAAACGAAAAGGAGTCCCCAAACGAGCTGCATGTAAACGAAAACTCTTCTCAAAGACGTTTAATAAACCTGGGATACCACCAAAAGGACATAATGACAACGAAAAAGTGACGAACGTTACTGACGTCTTAACCACCCCTTCATGCTCAAGGGATAATAAACTGAGGTCGAATGACAACGAGGAAGAGAGTGAAGAATGTTTATATTGCTATGACTTCTCTGAAGGAGGCTGGATACGGTGTATCAGCTGCGGACGCTGGGCCCACGACACTTGTGCAGGGATAGAAAGTGATGATGACGAGGCTGTCCACACTTGTGTACTATGTGAAAGTAAGACGCCTAAATAAAACGTAATACCTGATTATACAATTCGCAGAACCATGTTTCGAAACCTTATCGTCAAATGATTTCGTTATTCCAGTCCTTATTTAAGCTTTAGAGATGAATTCATGCTAGTTCCCCATCTTACCCCGCATATGGGGCAAGACGGGGAATTGGTACTTTTTGTTTCAAATCGAGATATTTCTAACTAATTGCAACAAGTTTGCAGGTTTCTTTGCATGCTACTGTAATTCCATGGTTCAGTAAGCAAATGATAATCAAACCTACTTGAATTTGATCATTTTTGTCCCTTTTGTAAGGGTTTAAAGTTAGCTTCCCCATATTGACCCGCCTTCCCATAATGCTTGTAACCTAAACAATATAGTACAAATACTGAAGTATACCTGGATGCTATGCAACACCACATCACAGGAAGTGACTGTTGCCTTTTTTAACAAACACACGTTTAGAAAACACTGGTAGTACTATTGGACGTATTTTTGACTCTGATCTGAATGTGAGCATGGCAGATGTTTAGTGGGGATCTGGGTAGGCCAGTCCATTCCAGGCATGTTATTGTCCACAGTCCACTTCCTTACAGAAGCCGGTTTTTTTACAGAGAGTACTGTTGTGTTGACACAAACAGTCAACGTCTCCTAGCAGTTCTTCTACTGTACACAGTACGCAATACTCAAACACGTGTCCGTATCCTTTCGAATTTAGCGTTTTCCTAAACCCAGTAAGAAAATCACGCCCTAATAGTGTAAAACATACCCATATAGTAAAACCACCTTCTCTGAACTTCGCAGTTGGCACTGCATATAATGGCAGGTAACGTTCTCCAGGCATTCGTCAAATGCAAACCGTTCCATCGCCTCGCCACAGATATACCGTGATGATGATGACGATTGGTTTGTTGGGCGCTCAACTGAGAAGTCATCAGCGTCCGTACAAAGTCCCAGTTTTGAAACAATCCAATTTTTTGACACTCCAATATAGCCAATGTCACGAATGATGATGATGATGATGATGAAATGATGAGGACAACACAAACACCCAGTCCTCTGGCACACAAAATCCCCAACCCGGTCGGGAAACGAACCCGGGACCCCGTGATCCAGAGGCAGCAACGCTATCCACTAGACACAGGTGATTCATCACTACAAATCAACCGTTTCGAGTTATCCACTGTTCAATAGCGTCACTCTTTACACCATTTCAAGTGTCGCTTAGTCTTTACTATAGAATGATGTGGCTAATGATGAACTGCGCGACCATTATACGTCATTCTTTCTATCTCCCTGGGCTCATTCATTGTTCTAGCTGGACTGCTGGTACCACTTTCGAACTCACGAGTGATTCTTTCCGCTGCTTTCTTGCAATTTTTTACAATTACCCACCGCAGTGCTGGACGCTCCTCTCCGTCAGTACATGAGTTCTTATTGATCTTTATTTAGCTGTAGTTCTTCCTTCGCGTTTCTGTTCGTCAATCACATCACCAACAGTCGATTTGGTAGCTTTATAAAGCTTGAAATGTCCCTGATGGATTTGTTACTCAGATGGCATCCAACCGACCGACACACTCTGTTGTTACTGCTTCTATATTGACGACACAGTCATGGTTCAAATGGCTCTGAGCACTATGCGACTTACCGTCTGAGGTCATCAGTCCACTAGAACCAAGAACAACTTAAACCTAACTAACCTAAGGACATCACACACATCCATGCCCGAGGCAGGATTCGAAACTGCGAACGTAGCGGTCGCTCGGTTCCAGACTGTAGCGCCTAGAACCGCACGGCCACTTCAGCCGGGCAACACAGTCATCTCGGTCTCCTATTGTACTGACCAGTCCGTCTCCTGTGACATCTGGTGGTTAATAACGCATTACATAGGGATGTCCGAGTACTTTTGACACCATAGTAGACAGGGTCGTCCTTTGATCGTGGCCGGGCCAAACATCTCACGAAATAAGCGTCAAACGAAAAAACTGCAAAGAACGAAACTTGTCTAGATTGAAGGGGGAAACCAGATAGCGCTATGGTTGGCCCGCTAGATGGCGCTGCCATAGGTCAAACGGATATCAACTGCGCTTTTTAAAAATAGGAACCCCCATTTGTATTACATATTCGTGTAGTACGTAAAGAAATATGAATATTTTAGTTGGACCTCTTTTTTCGCTTTGTGATAGATGGCACTGTAATAGTCACAAACATACGGTTCACAATTTTAGACGAACAGTTGGTAACAGGTAGGGTTTTTAAATTAAAATACAGAAGTAAGGTACGTTTGAACATTTTATTCCGGTTGTTCCAATGTGATACATGTACCTTTGTGAACTTATCATTTCTGAGAACGCATGCTGTTACAGCGTGATTACCTGTAAATACCACACTGATGCAATAAATGCTCAAAATGATGTCCGTCAACCTCAAGGCGTTTGGCAATACGTGTAACGACATTCCTCTCAACAGCGAGTAGTTCGCTTTCCTTAAGGTTCGCACGTGCATTGACAATGCGCTGACGCATGTTGTCAGGCGTTGTCGGTGGATCACGATATCCTTCAACGTTCCCCACAGAAAGAAATCGGGGGACGTCAGATCCGGTGAACGTGCTTCGACAACCAATCCACCTGTTATGAAACATGCTGTTCAATACCGCTTGAACCGCATGCCAGCTATGTGCCGGACATTCGTCATGTTGGAAGTACATTGCCATTCTGTCATGCAGTGAAACATCTCGCAGTAACATCGGTAGAACATTACATAGGAAATCAGCATACATTACACCATTTAGATTGCCATCGATAAAATGAGGGCCAATTATTCTTCCTCCGATAATGCCGCGCCATCCATTAACCCGCCAAGGTCGCTGATGTTCCACTTGTCGCAGCCATCGCGGATTTTCTGTTGCCCAATAGTGCATATTATGCCGGTTTACGTTACCGCTGTTGGTGAATGTCGCTTCGTCGGTAAATAGAACGCTTGCAAAAAATCTGTCATCGTCCTGTAATTTCTCTTGTGCTCAGTGGCAGAACTGTATACGACGTCCAAAGTCGTCGCCATGCAATTCCGGGTGCAGTCGATGTTGATGTAGCATTCTCAACACCGACGTTTTTGAGATTCCCGATTCCCGGGCAATTTGTCTGTTACTGATAAGCGGATTAGGCGCGACAGCAGCTTGAACACCTACTTTGGCATCATCATGTGTTTCAGGTCGTGGTTAACGTTTCACATGTGGCTGAACACATTAAATAACGTAACTATCCGGCGAACGGTCCGGACACTTGGATGATGTCGTCCAGGATACCGAGCAGCATACATAGGACACGCCCGTTGGGCATTTTGATCACAATAGCCATACATCAACACGATATCGACCTTTTCCGCAATTGGTAAACCGCCCATTTTAACACGGGTAATGTATCACGAAGCAAATACCGTCCGCACTGGCGGAATGTTACGTAGTATCAGGTACTTATACGTTTCTGACTATTACAGCGCCATCTGTCACAAAGCGAAAGAAGTGGTCCAACAAAAATATTCATATTACTTTACGTACTACACGAATATGTAGTAAAAAATGGGGGTTCCTATTTAGAAAACGCAGTCGATATCCGTTTGACCTATGGCAGCGCCATCTAGCGGGCCAACCATAGCGCCATCTGGTTTCCCTCTTCAAGCTGGACAAGTTTCGTTCGTTGCAATTTTTTCGTTTGACGCTTATTTCGTGAGATATTTGGCCAGGTCACGATCAATGGATCACCCTGTATATGGCAAAAACAGGACATGTTGTAGTGTTGTGACCTTTTCCTTTCTGGCCCGATAATTTATTTCCGTTTCGAAGCTCTTTCTACGACTTTGCGTCATAGGCATTTGTTATCAGTCCTTAGATAACGTAATAAACTGTGGTTGTCAGAGTTTCGCTATGCCCGCCTCCGTAGCTGAGCAGTCAGCTTGTCTAACTGCCGTCCACAGGACCCAGAGTCAGTTCTCGGTACTGCCAATGATTTTTCCGTAGCAGGAGGGCAGGAATGGGGTGCACCCAGTCCCGGGAGGCCAATCGAGGAGCTTCAAGGTCTGTAAAGCCTACAACGGCCGGGTGAGCGGTGATCCAACCTCATGCCTCTCCACACCGCACCCTAACCATGCCGTATGGCACAGAACAACACGGCGCCCTCCGGGCGTGATGACAGAGATACTTCTTTTTATTTACTGATTCAAAAAAGAGGAGGAGATTAGTGTTTAACGTCCCGTCGACAACGAGGTCATTAGAGACGGAGCGCAAGCTCGGGTGAGGGAAGAATGGGGAAGGAAATCGGCCGTGCCCTTTCAAAGGAACCATCCCAGCATTTGCCTGAAGCGATTTAGGGAAATCACGGAAAACCTAAATCAGGATGGCTGGAGACGGGATTGAACCGTCGTCCTCCCGAATGCGAGTCCAGTGTGCTAACCACTGCGCCACCTCGCTCGGTTTTACTGATTCAGTATGTATTTGTTGCCAGAGTGCTGAGAATTGCCTGCACAAACAAAGCACTGCCTATAACTAGTAGATCATTGCACAGTAACACCAATCACAACAACGTTATGCAGTAGCCAATTATAAAAATGTGTGGGTAAAGCTGAGCAATACTATCCTCAAATTAGCGCAAGTTTGCTAGTGCACTGCAGTGTGCATCTGTTTTCTGGAAGAAGGCTTCAGCAAAGACCGAAACGTCGAATCAAAATAGTCTTGCTGAAGCGCCAAAGAAACTGATATAGGCATGCGTATTCAGAGATCTGTAAACAGGAAGAATACGGCAATGCCTATGTCAGACAACAAGTGCCTGGCGCAGTTGTTGGATCCGTTATTGCTGCTAAAATGGCAAGTTATCATGATGTAAGTGAGTTTGAACGTGGTGTTATAGTCGGCGCACGAGCGATGGGACACAGCACTTCCCGAGGTAGCGACGAAGTGGGGAGTTTCCCATACGACCAATTCATGAATGTACCGTGAATATCAGGAATCCGGTAAAACAACAAATTTCCGACATCGCTGCAGCCGGAAGAAGACCCTTCGAGAACGGGACCAATGACGACTGAACAGAATCGTTCGACGTGACAGAAGTGCAACCCTTCCGCATATTGCTGCAGATTAGAATTCTGGGCCATCAGTGTCAGCGTGCAAATCATTCGTCGAAACATCATCGGTATGGGCTTTCGGAACCGAATGCCCACTCGTGTACCCCTGATAACTGCACGACACAAAGTTTTACGCAGCCCGTCAACACCGACATTGGACTGTTGATGACTGGAAAGGTGTTGCCTGGTCGGACGAGTCTCGTTTCAAATTTCATCGAGCATATGCATGTGTACGGTTATGGAGACAACCTCATGAAGCCAAGGACATTGCATGTCAGCAGTGGACTGTTCATCCTTGTGGTGGCTGTGTAATGGTGTGGTGCGTGTACAGTCGGAGTGATATGGGATCCCTGATACGACTCCGACGGTGACACGTATCCTGTCTGATCACTTGCATCCATTAAAATCCGTTGTGGATTCCGACGGACTTGGGCAATTCCAGGAGGACAATACGATACCCCACACATCCAGAACTGCTACAGTGTGGCTCCAGGAACACTCTTCTGAGCTTAAACACTTCCGCTGACCACCAAACTCCGCAGACATGAACATTGTTGAGCACATCTGGGATGCCTTGCAACGTGCTGTTCAGAAGAGATCTCCATATCCTCGTTCTCATAGGGATTTATGAACAGCCCTGCAGAATTCATGGTGTCAGTTCGTGCGGCTTCCCCCTTCTTAGGTTCTAGTCCTCCCTCGGGAATGGGTGTTTGTGTTGTCCTCATCATTTCATCATAATTAATGGAAGTGGCGAGATTGGGCTGAGAAACCAAACTTTATCATCATAGACCACAAATTTGCAGGAGATCGGTGATGACGAGTAGGCGATTTCTCCTTGTACGTCCACGTTGGCCGAAGTAACGACCATCACCGCCGCCACTGCCATCGCCTCCACCACGCTTCGAGATCGTACCTCATCGACCACAAATAATCGAGATACAATAGTACGGAATATCTTCACAGACATGTGAGTAGCTCGATCATTATTTGACTAGCAGAACCCATTACGACCTACTGGATGGTAAACGTTCTACACAAATGAAAATAATATCGGTTGTGTCACAACGAAGCATTTCTCAGTACACATAAACAATTTATGCATACTTATCAGCAACACTGGAAGAACGTCCACTGTCTATGCAGTTATATGCATGGACGTATCATCGTTGTACCATCATAAGGAAGAAATGCAGAAAGCGACAGCTCTATTTAAACGTGGAGAAACGTAATAAAATTGCTATTACAAAGAGAATCGACCCGATAGTATCCGACTGCAAGATTAGCTGTTAGCATTTAGAACACTTCAGATCGTATAAGTATTTAGTGATATCAAAGACCAGTATGAAATGGGGCGATCACGCAAACTTAGTATTAGGGGAGGAGAATGGGAGACTTAGATTTGTTGGAATGGTTCGGAAAGTGCTGTGAATCTTTAGAGGAAATCGCATAGAAGACGCTAGTGAGACTAATTCTAAAATATTGTTACAGCTTTCGAAGCTCTGATCAAGTAGGCGTGACACCAGATATCGAGGTAATTCAGAGACACGCTGCTAGGATCGTAACAAGTCTGTGTAACTCATACGAATATGTCACAGTAATGCTTGGGAAACTTTGATGAGAATCTTTGGAAGAGAGACGACATACTTCACCCGAAACCCTTATAATGCATCCACTACCACATCTGAGAATCAACCAGGCAGTAGTAAGTCCTGCCGCGCGGGATTAGCCGAGTGGTCTTGGGCGCTGCAGTCATGGACTGTGAGGCTGGTCCCGACAGAGGTTCGAGTCCTCCCTCGGGCATTTGTGTGTGTGTTTGTCCTTAGGATAATTTACGTTAAGTAGTGTGTAAGCTTAGGGACTGATGACCTTAGCAGTTAAGTCCCATCAGATTTCACACACTTTAAGAAATTAAGAAGTAGTAAGTTCCTGTTAAGGATGAACCGTCAGGGTCGTTCTTGTGAAGTCCCTACAACAAACGCTGTTATCTGCATGGAACTTACTTTTCGGCGTCTGCTTCAACGCTCTGCAACCTATCTGTATATGCAATACAAGAACAGATATCTTTAATTGGGATTCGTTTAAACAAATAGCGTATACTGTCTTTAGAACACTGTGTTCATTTGGCACCACATTCTATGTTATTTCTGTGTAACGTTCAAGCCATTCGCTATTACCTTCCACAAAATCGGATAAAATGACGTTCTGATATCATCTTATAACTTTTCCGACACGTTAGGACCTGATACTAACTATGATTCAGTTACATGGCCAAATACTTTGCTTCACGTATTCTGGCCACTGCGATTAACCGAATAGGAAGGGTCTGCACAACGCCTCTTCGTCTCCAAAATCTGTATCCTTGCAATTTCAAATTGAAGTTCGTACAACCTTATCTACATTTGTGAATGATGGCGTCACTTTTGATTAATAAAGAGAAATTCTCTGAGAGATTCATTAAATTCTTTAAGCTGCTTCGATTGTACCGTAAATTATGAAACATCTATTTTGGTGCCTGAAGCGATCGCATTGCCATGTCTGTTACGTGTCGGTTCCAGCGTTTGTCCAGACGATAAACCACCTACCTGCAGCTGTAACATGTAAAATGCGTATGCTGTGCCTTGTAATTGTCGTGGCGTCGGTCCCTGCAACACACCCTTGTACACTTCACCAGATAAAACATTCCTAAGGTGCCGAAGACGACTTTTTCCAATTCAAAATAAATTAAGCAGCAATGAAATAAAGGTAAATATGGATAAGCTATATTCGAAGAAGACTGTGTGGCAATTACGCTGCCACTGTCAAAAATCTCACGTACGGGCCATGAGAATAAAATGAGATTACGGTGCTTTCAGTCATATACACATCTTTCCCTCGCTCAGTACGCGAACGGGATATGTCAGAAAATCGAAAACATTCGTACGAAGTATCCTTCACCGGGCACTGTACAGCTACTTGCGATGTATAAATGAAGAATAACGAGAATTAATCTAAAAGTAAAGAGCGTTTGTTCTCCGGATATTCTTACTCAATATAATAGAAGAAAACTTATTTTACAACATAATTTGATATCTTAGCTATCTTTCTACGTAGCCGCTGATCAAATGTAAACATTTGTCGTAGCGCTCCACAAGCTTTCTTATGCCTTCTGCGAAGTTGTTGAACTCGTCACTAACGTCCTCTTTCAATTTGTAGTCATTTCCATAGCGCTTTTATCACGAAAACATCTTTCAGTTCGGAGAAAAATGATAGGGGAACGGTGTCTGTATGAGCCGATGGGACGTTTGGGCCATCTGGTGTATATCGGATTTGCCGATAGACAGCGATCGCACCCTGCGCTTGGAATATAGTGCAGATATCATTCTACCATTTGCTGAAACTTGAGTGATCATAAAAGTGAAATCCCGCTCGCTCAAGCCGGTTTCTGTTTCCTCCGTGTTTTAATGTGCAATGCCAGTCGGATAGTAGGGGTCGTATCAAAGTCGAGTGGTATTGGCTACATAAGTAAATCTTCTTTGGTTTCTAGGGCAGGATTGCAAGGTTCAAGAATAAGCCTAGCAGTGAGGGTCGGGGGAGTGGTTCAAAAATGGCTCAGATGGCTCTGAGCACTATGGGACTTAACTTCTGAGGTCACCAGTCCCCTAGAACTTAGAACTACTTAAACCTAACTAACCTAAGGACAGCACACACATCCATGCCCGAGGCAGGATTCGAACCTGCGACCTGCGCGCGGTTCCAGACTGTAGCGCCTAGAACCGCTCGGCCACTGATTCCGGCCGGGGAGAGTGGTGTGAGACTCCAGTGAAGCAAGCGGTTTCTCGTGAGTTGGAAGGTGAAATGATCGAATAGGCTGCTGTTGATCATTTTAAAGTTCCTAAAACTGCACTGACTGCAAAGTAAATTAAAATCATTTGTAGCGAAACAGCAGTCTTCTGTGATACTTTAGATGGGATTTTGAAGTCATTATTTGTGGGGAATTTTTCGAAGAAAACGGGATGTGTAAGATGTGAGTACTGGGCACATGAAAATTGTACAGGCATTGAGGATTCATTGTACTACAATGAAAACTTTTTTTTTACTTTCGACTTTCAAAATTAGACATGTATTGTTTGGCTAAGTTGTGTCGTATGAAGGAAAGAA